>NC_089585.1:49895052-50555052 GCF_019320115.1 Miscanthus floridulus
AGTGACCCCGTAACATGTTGCAAGTGTAGGCTCCTTTGACGGTGTTCTTTACCTATTGACCTTTAATCACACTTTATGCATTCATGTGTCTAAATATGAGTACCCTAAGGATATCATAGAATTCCATATCTTCCTTGATACCTGGGTTTCATGATGGGTACCAATGCTTAGCGGCTTTACTTTTATACTAATGTCACATGATGATGAAATGTTAATGATGACTTAATGGATATGGAACTATGATAAAATGTTAGCTTTTTAGCAACATAGGACTTAGGGACTCAGGCACATGGTATGTCCCGGTGGTTATGCAGGTGATGATTTGTGGCAGAACCGCCTAATCTAATGCCTCCCAAGAGTGCCCGTCTTCCATTAGACACTAAGCACCCAAAGGATAACACTAAATTACTCGGTTTCATTGGGCACACTCTAGGGGAGAACCCGAAAATCCACATTTTTGCCATCAGGATCACAAATGAGAGAATAAAGCTTACATCATTCTTAACCATTTCTTACATCCCTTTACATGTAACATCAGAGTATAACATTTATTATTTATAATAGCAGAATGTAATCATATTATCAGAGTTATAAACAATTTAATTGAACAGCGGAATATAAATATATGATCAGAATTACAGTGGAAATAAATATCTAATCATGTCATGATGAAGTATTGATATATAAACTACAACAATAGAATATGAAACTTTCATTTATAAAAGCATTTGGTGAGAGTTAGAAATAAACACTACGATCGCAGCGTAAAGGAAATCCTCTCTGAGCCCACTAGGAGGAATCCACACACAATCATCAGCTCAAGCATCCACCTGTCACCTGCAACAGGGGGAATAAAACCCTGAGTACTCAATTGTACTTAGCAAGACTTACCCAACAGGAGAAAAGAAAAGTCTCCAAGGATATGCAAGGCTATCTGGCTTATGAGTTTATTGTATTTGCAGGAAGCATTACTAAGAGTGCGTCCTTATATTTGATTTTTATTAATAGCTGTATTGGTTTATTAACTAACCATTCTATGTAAGCACCTGTGCTACTTTCAAGCAGGTGGTAAGCAATAAGATTTCTTTTTTCCATCTTTCAACTTTCATCTTTCAGTTCTTACTATGGTGCTAGACATGAAACAAGCCATACCGGATTGCCCGGTGATTCACGAATCAATGCCCCCAGCTGGGTACCCCGAAAACACACGCCCCACTTGTACCCAAGGCATAAGCAAGACCAATCCATCACCCTCCTTTCCTAGGGTCCTAGGTCCCCATCCAAACTGGTGAAGGGTCGAGATGGCGACTAGAGGGGGGGGGGATGAATAGTCCTTTTTAAAACTTAATTACGTTGACTAACCAAAACAAGTGCGGAATTAAAACTATCGGTCTAGCCAAGACTACACCCCTCTATCTATGTTTACTAGCACCTTGCAAAGATACTAATCAAGCAACAAAGGTGCCGGGCTAGCTAGAGCTCACCTAATCAATTCTAGAACCAAGGTCACACAAACCTATGCCACTAGTACTTTAAGCAACAATGGAGCTCCTACATATGCTAGTAAGCAAAAGCACAAAGCCAACTAAGCTCACTAGCAATGCTCAATAACAAGGCAACCAATGCCGAATTAGAGAGCACAATTACTTAGCTACACAAACTAAGCAATGTGACTAACAAGGTTACACAAACTAAATTAGCCACGCAAGGGAGCTACTTCTATGCTACACAAGCAAGAAGATAATTAGCAAGCTACACAAGCTAACTAATTACAAGAGTAACAACACAAGCTCAATGTATATAAAAGTAATTGCAAGCTTGTGTAACGGGGATGCAAACCAACGGGAAGAACAAGGTTGACACGATGATTTTTCTCCCAAGGTTCATGTGTTTGCCAACACGCTAGTCCCCGTTGTGTCGACCGCTCACTTGGTGGTTCAGTGGCTAATTGGCATCACCCGCCAAGCCCGCACGTCGGGCACCACAAGAACCTACCCCGAAAATGAGGGTAGCTCAATGACACGTTTTACTAAAGTTGCTCTTCGTGACTCCCGCGGGGCGAGCACAATGCCCCTCACAAGCTCTTCTCCAGAGCGCCGCACAAGCTTCTTGCGGGCTTCCACGGAGACCATCACCAAGCCATCTAGGAGGTGGCAACCTCCAAGAGTAACAAGCACCACCGGCTTGCAACTCGATCACCTAGTGCCACTCGATGCAACCTCACGATGTAATCGCACTAGAATTGCTCACTCACATAATCGGATGATCACTATCAAGTATATGTGAGATGGAGGGCTCCTAAGCACTCTCAAGCATGGACACAAAGTCCCCCAAGGTGCTCAGCACTAGCCATGGCTGAAGGCCACTTCTATTTATAACCCCAAGGGCTAAACTAGCCGTTACCCCTTCACTGGGCAACTGTCGGGTCGACCGAACGCTCCGGTCGTGTTGACCGAACATTGGACCTCAGCGTCCGGTCGCCCGCAGACTGCCACATGTCCCGATTCCAACGATCACTTGACCTGACCGAACGCAGCAGCTTCAATTGACTAGACGCTGGACCTCAGCGTCCGGTCGTTTACAGTAAGGTACCGACCTTGACCGGACACGTCCGGTCGCACGTGATCGAACGCAGCCCAGTGTCCGCTCATACTCTAGCTCCTGCGTCACCATGCATCAGCCTAACCAGACGCGCCCTGCCAGCGTCCGGTCACTTCTAGTGCCAGTGTCCGATGCACTCAGTGAGACTCTGTCTTTTCTGTGTAGGGCGCCGGTGGCACCGTCGGACTGTCCGCACTCTATGGGTGGACACTCCGCCGGTGGAGTTTCTTCACCAAGTTGATCTACATCAACTCCATCTCCATTGTAAATGTGCCAACACCACTAAGTGTACACCACCATGTGTATGTGTGTTAGCTTTTCATAAACATTTCCCAAAGGATGTTAGCCACTCAACTTGCCACGCCACTAGATCCTAGCGACGATGCAAAGTTAGATCACTCGAGTGGCACTAGATGACTGATATACAAACAAGTTTGCTCCTCTTGATAGTACGGCCATCTATCCTAAACCTGGTCATAAACTTCTCTACACACCTATGACCAGTGAAATGAAATGCCCTAGGTTATACCTTTGCCTTGCGCATTCTATTCCATCTCCTCCAATGTCGATGCAACACATGCACCAACACGATCAACAATGATATGATCCACTTCATATCATCACGTGATCATATTGGTTCATCGATCTTGACTTTACTTGCTCTTCACCGTTGCCATCGTCCATCAGCGCTAAGTCTTGCTCAAGCTTCACCGCCACGTGGTCCATCACTCCAAAGCCTTCGACTTGCCCTTCACGCTTGCAACCGGTCCATCAAGCCAAGCCTTGTCTTGATCTTCTCCACCTTTGATCACATGACTCAATGTCATGTCTCATGTGCATTTAAGCTCCTTCATCACCACATGTGCGAGCTTTGCAACATCTCCAAGCCATTTTCACCTTCATGACATATGTTGCTCACACATATGTACCTATGGACTAATCACCTGTGTATCTCACATAAACACAATTAGTCCACCTAAGTTATCACTCAATTACCAAAACCAAACAAGGACCTTTCAACTAGGACTCCAAGCCCCACCCCTGAGTCCTGAACTCAGTGCGGTGCAAGGACCTCCTCCACCAAAACAAAACCCTAACAGTCGGTCCGAAAAGAGCCGGAACCCACGACAAGAGAGCAACAAGTCTTCCAAGCGCCCATACCCATGTATGTGCTCGGGATAATAAGTCCGTGACTTGCCCATGATGCCTTATGCAACGATCGGTCCTTAACCGGCACAGACAGGGAAAGCAGTGTAACCAAGCTATGCCCCGCGTCCACGGCGACATAACCTCTTACACCCACCAATACCCAAACCATATCCCTGCCCGGTCACCAATTTTCCTTTTCCACCATTTTTATATATTCCAAGTGATAATAATCCAATAATATATTTCCCTATATCTCACGAGTGACAGGCAATGACTCGACTTCTACCGGAGTCCTGTAGCATAGCATTCTACACGATCCTGTAATGCTAGTAAGATTCATAGGATAAAGATATATATGCAAGTGGGTTTCATTCAACTCCTTAAAACTTAATGCACAAATACAATTTAAACTACAGAAAAGTAGGGGTTATGCACCGGGGCTTACGTGGGTAAAATATAACCAAAAGTTGGTATTTGCATCTTCGGATTCCCAATCATCCTTCAATTGATCCGTTGATACATCATCGTACCTATATGATATGCAATGCGATGCAATGCAAGAAGTAATTAATCAACTGTAACCGTGATTCGTAAAATATGATTTACGCCTCTCAAGTTAACGAGCTAGTTCTAACGACGACCGTACTTAGGCTATATATCCATGTTGTCGAATAAGGCATTGTTTTCCCAACAATTATTTAAGTTATAGAAACCCAAGTTATTTCTTTATTCTATTCTATCAATTTAATCTTTATTTGCAATAGGACATCATTATCTATTTAGCAAACTAATTATTCAGAGCTACAAAAATTACAGTGAGTACCTAATATTGCTAGGAGCCTACTGTAGAAATTTAAGATCCAACATTATTACTAATTTATCACAATAATTCCTACAAGTTATCTTTTTACAATATTAAGTACCCTAAATTAATTATATAGCTTCCAAGAATATTATCAACCTATGTGAACAAAATATACTAACAGGTAGATCAGAATTTTAGGAGACTAACAAAATTTTATGAGTTTATTTTCAAAACTAATTTAACAAGTGCTCAGAAAACTAAAGGCCAGCGGCTTGGCTTGGCCCACAGACATGCACATGGCCCAGCGACGCGGCACCAAGCCCAGGCAGGCGGCACAAGCCGTCCTAGCCATGGCGGCCACAGACCGGCCTAGCACGAGGGCAGGACGGCCCAGGCGGGGCGCGTGGCCAGCGGCCTAACAGGCCGGCTCAAGCGCGGTGAGCGCGGCCCAACACGGCGGCGGTGGTAAATTTGCGAGAAGACCCCCGTACTGTCCTTAAATTAATCCACGGTGGTACTAACGTATTATTTACGTGAGTCTAGTATTTTGCAATAGGGACCCTGTAAAAACTTTCTCCTTGGATTCATACCTTTTCTACCTTCTCCAAAGCAGAGCACGGCACCGAGGCACCGACCGGCGGCAGCGGCAATGGCGCATCCAGGCATGGTGGCTGCGCAACAACGACGCGCATGCATGGGGAGGAGTGCGCGGCCGAGCGGTGGTGGCCACGGCGCATCAGGGCGGCTACGGGGCACGGCGGCCGACGAGGGCTTTGGCACCGAGCGGGCATGGTGTGCTCGCGCGCGGGCTGAGGGGCGCGGTGCGCGTGAGGGAGGCAAGGTGACGGCGGGCGTGACCTAGTGGGAGCGGGTCATGGAGGCGTGGCGACTACGGAAGACACTGCCACTCGATGGGCAAACGGACCGAGATGGACCGGGACGGGCACGGCGGCCACACACTGTTGCGGCAAGGAAGGAAGGGGAGGGGGCATCGGTGCGGGGCATAGGAGGAGCCATGGTGCGGGGAGAAGCGAGGTGAGGCAGAGAGGACGAGCAGGAGCTGGGCACCAATGAGCAGTAGACCCAGCATGGGACCGAGGAGCGCATGGGCTCGCGCGTAGTGGCCGAGTGGCGGTGTAGTCAGGCGGGTGCGGACGAATCGGCGATGCGGCTCGGGCAATGGCAGTGACGGCCGTGGAGCAGCAGGGAGCACCGGCGCTGGAGGAGCTACGCGCGGCTCAAGGCAAGCGGCTACGGTGGCAAAGCTACTGCAGTGGTGTGGCCACAACGCACCCGGGGGTGGCACTAAGAGCCTGCATGCACTTGCGCGTGGTGGCTATGGCATGCCGAGCAAGGGGCGTGGACAACGACGTGCGTGCGGGTGGCTCGGGCGTCTACGGCGGTGGCCGAGCATGAAAGTGGAGCGGCACGAGCGAGGGAGAGGGAGGCATGGAGCTGCGCACGGGCTCGACGCACCTGCATGTGCGGTGCTGGGTAGCGGCGTTGGTGGTTGGCCACGGCAGCGTTGAGGTGCGAGGCGAGGTGCTGCAGAAGGGGCAGCGCTGTGGCACATGGGCGCATGGGAGGGAGAGCAAGGGAGGCAGAGTAGCATGGTCTTTGGCTTAAGCATGAGGGCAGCAGATAGGCATATTCAAGAAGCCGAGGGAGGGTGAGCTAGGGGATGGAGCCTCCTCCACGGCAGCAGAAAAAGGAGGAGACGAGGAAACAGCGCGAGAAATGTCGTACACGCTAGAACACTGACGCGGAGGCAGGATGGGACGGCGCAGCGTGGCCGGCAGCGGCACACCTGCATGTGCATAGGGAAATGAAAATACCCGGCGTGGCAGGGGCAGAGCCACGTGCTCCCTTCTGACTCCCTCGCGTGGTGGACTTGTTTAAAACGTGAGCTCCGTTGCGTTAAGAAAACTCTTCTCCACTAGATGACCAAAACCACAGCGGACGTAAAGACAGAACAAGGTAGGTGCCAACCGAGCTGGGACCAGGCATGTGAATGCACGAGATGATCGCCAGGCAAACGTGGCATGACCAGCAGAGGGAGGGGAAACAAGCAGCCAGCAAGGTCAGCAAGCTAGGTCCTATCTCATAACGCGCGCGTCGTACCGACGAGGTAGATGAGCTGATTGGCCAGCGACACTTTTGTTATTATTTTAACATCCATAAATTCATTTTCCAAAACATCTTTATGCATGTACAAGCATGACTAAAACTCCAAGGTTTTATTATTAGCAAATCTTACTTTCAACAATTTTTTGTTTATAAAAAAAAATATTTTTCACGCTTAATCAAATAAACAAGTTATTCGCCCTTTTATTTGCTATCAGACATACATACGTCAAATTTAAAAATCTGAGAAAAACGTTTTAAAAATTTTTCTTAGGCCTAAATCGTGGTGCTAAACAAGTTCGTAACACCAGGGGTGTTACATGATTCTTATGGTAAGCTTGGTTGGTGGTTTGTCTTTCTTGCCCAGGTCTTTTAAGGACCAGTTCGTGGAGCGACCACCCAGGATAACAGCAAACCTCGAGAGCTACATAGCTCTAGCCTTGGCTAATTAATTAGAGGATTCTAGTGCAGTGTTAACCGCGTGCTACTCCACTGAGGGATGCCACAAGATGTGGCATGGTCCTAGGGGTCCTATGGTTTCTTCTGCTCTAGTGAAACCTTAGGAGATTATCGCTCGCTAGATGAATCTTTGTAAAGGCCTCATTGTGAAACCCTGCCTGCTCACCTTGGAAGTGTTATGGGGTTCACGACCCCGGGCATATGGGAATCACATCTCGATGGGTAAAGTGTACAACCTTTGCAGAGTATAAAATTGATATATCAGTCATGCTCATGGTTATGAGCGACCTTGACCCTCACATGATTAGAAATGGGTCAGTTGGACAGAAGATGGTTTTTTAGATGAAGGTGGCTACCTCGGATGATGTTTATTTTAATGATGTCACTCCTAATTAATGGTTTGGGATCTCATACTAATATGTAAGTAATCAGGTGCTATTAAAATTTGACCTACTAAAATGCTTACCGCAGTTAAACCAAGTCAGCATATCCTTTGTTCAAAGCCTTGCATGTCATTTATTTTCACCTGTACTTGCTGAGTACCACCCACACCCCAGACTATAGTAGCACCTGCTCAGAAGATTGATAAAGGTGCCATGTAGTTTTCTAGAAGACCATCAGAAGTGCTTGGCATACAGAGTCCCTAGTCAATCTTTCTGTGTGGAGTGGAGTTCAGCTACAAGTTTAGAGTTTCCGTTTGTGCTCTTTTGTAAGACCTTCGTGTCTTCTATGTAATAATATTTCGAGTTATGTAATAAACATTGTTTTGATGTACACTGATGAAGTGGATCACTATATGTATGAAATTGATCCTGGCATACATATAGTTAGCATTCGATTTTGTCCTTAAAATCGGATGTGACATGTATCAAAAGCAACTAGAGTTCAATTGGATTTTGGATTATCCAAATTTATTGCCACCTCTAGTGTTAGCAATTTATAAGCCTAAAAGCACGCCAAGCCATCCAAACGTGGCCTATGTGACCATGCACTTTCTATTTCAGCACGTGTGCTAGTCGCCCTAGCGACGTGCGCGTTCTGTTTCCAGCACCGTTTCCTTTTTCATTCAGAACCATTATGTATGCACTTTCTATTTTTGAGGCCGTTTCCTTTTCCGTGAGAGCGAGCGTGGAGGGAGGACGCGCGAGAGGGCATGGGGCGCGTGTGCTGTGTTGCGGCTATGCAAGTTGTATACAAACTTTAAAATATGATAACTTTCTTGAAAAACATTTATTTTTAATTCTGTTTGCACCATTACGTAGACCTATAAAAGTAGACCATGTTAGATATGTTTTGAAACAAATTTACATGATTATAAAGTTTTGTGCCTAGTAGTATAAAGTTTAAAATGTGGTAGTACAAAGTTCAAAAACTTGGAGTGCAAAGTTTCGATTACAAAGTTCCATTTTAGGTGTACAAAATTTATAGCAAGCAGTGCAAAGTTTGAAATGAGCTAGTATAAAGTTCCTGAATTTAGGTGTAGACTTTTAAAATCCCAAAGTTTTGAACTTAGCAGTACAAATTTTATAACGTGATAGTTCAAGGATTTGACCTAGATTACAAAGTTTGTAATGTGTTAGTTAAAAGTTTATAAATTATGAGTGTAAAGTTTCAAACCTACCGGTACAAAATTTGTAATGTGGTAGTTCAAAATTTAAAGTGCAACCTTTTAATTATAAAGTTTTGGGGTTAGACGTACAAAATTTATAGCATGCTAGTAAAATATTACAGTGTACTAGTAGAAGGATATTAAATTTAAGGTGTGAAGTTAAGAATTAAAAAGTTTTGGATGATGTAGTACAATATTTTAAATGTGCGAATACAAAGTTTCTGAATTACAATACAAAGTTTGAAAACGAAGTTGTAGGGTCAGAATACAAATTTCATAATATAGTAGTACAAAGTTTATAATATATATAGTAGTACAAAGTTTAAGGTTAATAGTAAGTTTTAAAATTAGCTATACAAAATTTATAGTAGAAAAATAAAGTTTTAAATTGGCTAACAAAAATTTTGAATTTAACTAATTAACTGATGGTATGTGAGGAAGAAAAAGATACATATTGAAATAAAAGAGACGGCTTGCTGCGTAGCCTGTGCTATTAGTTGGATCGGATGCCTAGTCCACTAATTGTTACACATGCTAGCACACTAAGGGCATGTTTGATTTCTACATGAGCTCCTAAAATTTCTGTCACATTGAATGTTCAGACAGTATTAAATATAGACTAATTACGAAACTAATTACACAACTTGTGACTAATTTGTGAGACGAATCTTTTAAGCCTAATTAGTCCATGATTTGACAACGTGGTGCTACAGTAAATATATGCTAATGATGGATTAATTAGTCTTAAAAAATCGTCTCGTAAATTAGCCTCCATCTATATAATTGGTTTTGTAATTAATTTATATTTAATGCCCTTTATTAGTATCTAAACATTCGATGTGATATGAAATTTAGGAGCGACTAAAGAACCAAACACCCCTTAAGGCCTTGTTTGTATGTTGTTGAATTTACCGCAATCCACTTGGGTTGGAGTGGTTTAGGGTGAAATTTAGTTCAAGTTTCACTCCAATACATCCCAATAGATATGAATCCGACTGCATCAAAAACAAGGTCAAACTGCATACGTTATGCGCGCATGCCAGATGATCCACACGCTAAAAACGTTCCTGAGCATGCCACTGTCCATAGGACGCACGCGTGCTGAGCAAGAGTGTAACACCCCAAAATTTGCCACTTTTGAAAATAGAGTTAGAATGATTTATTTGTAAATTTTTGTGCACATGAAAACATAGGAAAATAAAAAATTTTATTAATTTAAAATTTATCATAAGGTAGAAACGTGTTTGTTGCATTCATGCCGGTCGCACCTTGTGTTTCTATGTGCAAAATATGTGTGTTTTTATATGTTTAGTAAACGAATATCTATCTCTAGGAATTTTCCATCTTCTTTCTGGAATTTAATTCCTACCTCCTTCACCTTAATCTTTATGTTTCAAGTTCCCAACGATATTTTTATGAGCTCCAAATACTTTATTTGGGTTCATCATATTCCAAAGTGTCTCTAGAAATTTTCCGCGAATTTTTAGAGTTTTCAGAGTATTTTTCATGACTTATATATCAATTCTGGACTTTTCTAGAATTATTTTATCCACGAAATTAATTAATTCCAAAAATAATAAATCTCTCATTTTTTTCTAACGCTCAAAGCCCAAGTACAATAATCCTAATAAATCCTAAAGGCCCATGCATTTATTTACTAATGGGCTTTAATGATTATTTAGGCCTATTAGTAAATGTGGAGGGTGCAACATCAATTACTACCATATTGCTAGTTGACGTAGATGTGGGGAGTTTTTCTTTCTATAAATCTGTACCAACCCTTTGAGCAAAGTACATAAAAACTACCATAAGGGGAACCCCTAGTTTAGGAAATCCCTCATGTAGTAAATTATATTTTTCTCCTTCTTCTCACACCGTTGCCGTCGCCACCGCGCTGCTCAGCCTGGCCTGCCTCCATCATCGGGGTGGTGTGTGCTGTCCGTCTCCAGCTAGGTCATGCAAAAGCCGCATCTCAATCTCTACTAGCACCAGGACGCCTCTATCAGCGGAAACAAGCTGCTAGGTCTTCCGTGCACCCTTTGCCAATGCTTGATCTTCATTGTCGTGGATCTATGAGCCACCGAGCATCCTATGAAGGTACATGTCCTACGTACCTAACCTGAATTGCTCTATCTAACTTGCCCTGTTTTATCTCCTACTAGTCATCACGTGCCTTTGATTAAGCTTTTTCCGACAGGAAAAACTAGCTGCATCTATGCCTGACCGAGCTGCTGAGCTGCTGGCCTGCTCCCAAAACTCCAGAACCTTGCTGGCGTCAACTTCCTAGTGCCAGAGCTCTCTGATACTTAAGACAAATCTACAAAGGCCATCCCTCGTTACGCGCTAAGGTTTCTGTTGTTTCATCATTTTAAATCCTTTCAAGTACACTGAGGTCGTAGTGACGTAATTTACGTGTTATTGGCGTTGATCATGTGGTATGTCTGTAAATTTTATAAATTACATATTTAATTTAATTATTAATTGCGTGCAATTGACTTTCGAATTAAAAGCAATATAAGTTTAACGTCTGTCTTTTATATGTCAAATGTTAACTTGATTAATTACAGCATTAATATGTTTTTAATTTGTAATCTGCTTAGTCTAAACATGTTCCAAACATAAAACTAGTTTAGATGTTCACTTGTATACTTTCTTTTCATAAAAGAAATGTATTTGCTTATAGATGATTCTCTAAACATTTATGAATAATATATAGCAAGATTTAACTCGGTAATTAACACATGATTTTGTTCAATTAAAAATAAAACATGTGCATAGTCTTTTCTTTTATCTTTTATAATATAAAACTTTGGTAGTCGTTTCTTTTTAATCGTAGACCTGTTTTTGGTGTTTTGTGATCTCGGGACCATAGCAACAAGCCCTTTCTTTTAGTATGTTGTTTTATCTTGTGTGGTATACTGTTCTTAGATGTTTTTATTTGTTGCTTGTATGTTTGCCTATGCATTGGTGCTTGCTATGAGTAGAATGAGAACCGTTTGCGAACGCTAAAGATCAAAAGGTGATGACCAGAAGCAAAGTATAAGGAAAATGTGAGCAAGAGTAAAAGGCAAGTATAGCATGGGATCTTCCTTGTTGTCCTATACACCTTTAATCACTTAATTCATATTGCATGTGTCTACCTTGTTGCCAGTAAGGATATCCTAGATATTTGATATCTTGTACCTTGATACCTATGGGGTATTGCATTGGGTAGCTTTGCTAGCGCTCAACTAAGACCATGATCTTGTAACTTGACTAATGGTATATACAATAAATACTAAAAGATGCTTTTTAACAACATGGAACAAGAGGGCTAGAGCATTGGACTATTTTTCTGGTGCTCTAGATTCCTCTCCCTAAGAACTTATCTGTAAGTGATCATCCGGGACTTACAGTACAGCTGTAAGGGCTACATGGCTCTGGCTTTAGCTTAGTATGAGGACATTTTCTGGCTTATTAGAGGTTACCTTTATTGGCGTAAGAATGGCTTGCCGAATCAGGTATAGGACAACCTCTACTCTTATGTGTATAGCCGTGATGGAATTATGCCATTCGACAGGGGGTTCCAATATCTATTTACCGAGTGAATCTAATTGCCCTAACTTGTTAGACGAACCTTTGAAAGGCTTCATAGTGAACCCTGCCGACTTTCCTTGGAAGTGGGTTAAGAGATTAGCTACCTCGGGCGAAAGGGTAAATCACGACTCACAGTGAAAGTGTACAACCTCAGTAGAGTGTAAAACTGGTATATCAGCCGTACTCACGGTCAGGAGCGGCCTTGGAACTCTTACGGAATAGGTGATCACTAATGGTTAATGATGATGAACACGGATGATACTGATGATGAATATGCTCATTAATGATTATTGTTTATGCTATTCATTATTCATGTTTACCTGATCATGTGTTTATGGTTTGTGATAAACTTGTTGCCACCCCATTGCTAAAAGATGACTCATTAAAAGCTAATCGTAGTTAACTAGTGTCAGCCTTTTGAGCCTCATGAATCCCATGTTATATTTATTGAGTACTACATGTACTTACGCTTGCTTTATTTTTCAATTATTTGGATAAAAATCCCGGATGGGTACCAGATTGCTAGAGTTTGGAGGAATTAGGCTTATGATCAACCAGTCAATTGTTCCTGTGGATTTGGAGTCTTCACCTAAAGATCGGAGTTATCTTTCCGCTATCTATACTCTGAGGTTATATTCTTTATACTAATACGTTATGTATTTAAGCATTGTCTATTGATATTACCCTTATTTGTAGCTATATGTGAGATTTGACTTCCTGGACTCACATATGGTGCGTATATAGTTTTGTTCTTAAAACTGGGTGCTACAAAGTGTATCAGAGCAATGCTGACTATATGACACAAGCCTAGTAGAAACTGGTCGTTCTAAGATTTAAAAATTGCTACAAAAACCATTGCTCTATGAACCTTGATATTTTCTTCTCTACTATATTTCTCCCCTTGCTATTCAACTCTACCTTGGTGCTTATTTTAAAGTCTTTGTTCTCATCTTCACTCCTTGGTTTGATATGCTTTTAGAACTATCTCTCATCACCTTCTTGCGTAATCTGAAGATGAGTCTTAGGATTGTTACCCCTAGTGTAATAAAAACGGTAGTATCGCAAGTTGAGTCGATGATTGAATTATGTATCTTTATTGCTTGATGAATTGTCATTATGCTTATGATTGTTTTGCATCTTTGTAATGATTGCAATGATCTTGTTGGGTGTTCCTACAATTTCATTTAGTTTATAGGCCTAAGATATTAGGATTACTGAAATAAATAGTCGGGTCTCGGTTTTCTTCTATTTTCCCTATCCTATCTTTTCGGAGCAGTCTGCACTCTTCAGCTTATATCTCTAATTTTAGATGACCGAAAATCATGAGAAAATTCTGGACAATAGTAGACTTCCATATCTTTCTCTGAGTGCAAGAATTAGCTTGATAGCTGTTTTGGTTATGGAGATGCGAAAATCACAAGGCGATACATTTGTGCTGTTTAGAACCAGGAACAGTTTTATGTTGTGCAATGTTTTCGATCAAGTTCACTACAGAATTTGGAAAAGTCTTATATAAGGAAGTTGTGGAGAATTTTATAAGCTTTCCAACGGTATAAGCTAAAACTTTATTGGATTAACAGAATGAGAGTTATAGCCATTTTACGATGCTGCTATTTTTCTGCTCGCGAGGAATTCTAGATTTCTTGTTCTTACCCATACACAGGAGTATCATTGGGGTGACAGAACATCTTGATATTAGTTCACTCATCTAGAAGGAGGTTCAATCTATACTTTAGTGTCCCCTAGTTTATCTTTTCTTAAGGGAGTAGCCAAGTTGAAGAATTTGTAAGGTGAAGTGTCATACATTCTAGTTTGCGCAGCAGAAGCATGGTGGTACCCAAAGATGTGAGAGAAACTTAGAGTCTCAATGAGTTTTGGTTGAAGGTTCAAGGAAGGTTTAACCAAGATCATCAAGATATTGATAATGCTACTGAAAGAGGTTTTAAGCTAGTTTGGATCAAGAAACTTCAGGTAAGTGTTTGAGGGAATCCAAGAAGAGGTTGAAGTAAAACCTATGTATTAGCTTTGCCAAATTAGGACAAGAGCTTTATGTCCACTAGGATGCACTTTATCAAGGTGTGGAATGTGTCCTTAAACTAGAAGAAAAGTAGTGGCTTGTTCATTAAGTCAACTAAGGAAGCGTGAGTTGAACTACCTGACATGCATCTAGAGTTATCCACTATGGAGCATGGAAGTAATATCTTTTTAGAAGTAAAAGTGTCATATAGGAGGATCACAAGAATCTACAGGATATTTTCACTAAGTTGGTCTTGAGCTTGTGATAATCTCGTTGGAATGAGATTGATTATGACTTGGAAAAGTGCTATCACTTGGAGAAGCAAAAGTCATAGTCGATGCCCTTAGCAACGGAGAATTGTGCTAAGAAGGTTCGGGTGACACCAAGGATCAAGAATCGTATTCCAAGTTTGAGCAACTTGACTGGAATTATTAAATGTTTTGAAGATTGATAGTAGAATCCCCTTCTGACCAAGAGAATTATCAGACTTTGTTGAAAGGTGGATATCTTAATGCAGAGAATTGGTATTATAGGAAAGATGGCCTAATGATTGGAGTTACCTGAGTATCTTTTGGAGTATCTATCAGAACCTTGGAATCAGTTTAGCAAGATACTTGGAGTAAGGTTGACAGGTATGCAAAGTAAAGTGGGATCCTTATCAAGACGATGGAACTACACGATAAAGTAAAGAAGAATCTAGAGACGAAGTATCCCTATCTCCTAGTCGACGTCGTCTGAATCTCGGGGATGAGATTCATCTTAAGGGGGTAGAATTGTAACACCCCAAAATTTGTCACTTTTAAAAATAGAGTTAAAATTATTTATTTGTGAATTTTTGTGCACATGAAAACATAGGAAAATAAAAATTTTCATTAATTTAAAATTTATCATAAGGTAGAAACGTGTTTGTTGCATTCATGTCGGTCGCACCTTGTGTTTCTATGTGCAAAATGTGTGTGTTTTTATACGTTTAGTAGACAAATATCTATCTCTAGGAATTTTCCAGCTTCTTTCTAGAATTTAATTCATACCTATTTCACCTTAATCTTTATGTTTCAAGTTCCCAACGATATTTTTATGAGCTCCAAATACTTTATTTGGGTTCATCATATTCCAAAGTGTCTCTAGAAATTTTCCCCGAATTTTTGAAGTTTACGGAGTATTTTTCACGGCTTATATATCAATTCTGGACTTTTCTAGAATTATTTTATCCATGAAATTAATTAATTTCGAAAATAATAAATCTCTCATTTTTTTCCAACGCTCAAAGCCCATGTACAATAGTCCTAATAAATCCTAAAGGCCCATGCATTTATTTACTAATGGGCTTTAATGATTATTTAGGCCTATTAGTAAATGTGGAGGGTGCAACATCAATTAGTACCATATTGCTAGTTGATGTAGATGTGGGAAGTTTTTCTTCCTAAAAATCTATACCAACCCCTTGAGCAAAGCACATCAAAACTACCATAAGGGGAGCCCCTAGTTTGGAAAATCCCTCGTATAGTAAATTATATTTTTCTCCTCCTTCTCTCGTTGTCGTCGCCGTCGCCGTCGCCGCTGCGCTACTCAACTTGGCCTGCCTCCATCATCGGGGTGGTTGTGCCATCCGTCTCTAGCTAGGTCATGCAAAAGCCGCATCTCGATCTCTACTAGCACCAGGACGCCTCTATCAGCGGAAGCAAGCTGCCAGGTCTTCCATGCACCCTTTGCCAATGCTTGATCTTCATTGTCGTGGATCTACGAGCCACCGAGCATCCTATGAAGGTACATGTCCTATGTACCTAACTGAATTACTCTCTCTAACTTGCCCTATTTTATCTCCTACTAGTCATCACGTGCCTTTGATTAAGCTTTTTCCAATAGGAAAAACTAGCTGCATCTATGCCTGACCGAGCTGCTGAGCTGCTGGCCTGCTCCCAAAACTCTAGAACCTTGCTGGCATCAACTTCCTAGTGTCCAGAGCTCTCTGATACTTAAGACAAATCTACAAAGGTCGTCCCTCGTTACGCGCTAAGGTTTCTGTTGTTTCATCATTTTAAATCCTTTCAAGTTACACTAAGGTCGTAGTGACATAATTTATGTGTTATTGGCGTTGATCGTGTGGTATGTTTGTAAATTTTATAAATTACATATTTAATTTAATTATTAATTGCATGCAACTGACTTTCAAATTAAAAGCAATATAAGTTTAACATCTGCCTTTTATATGTCAAATGTTAACTTGATTAATTACAACATTAATATGTTTTTAATTTGTAATCTGCTTAGTCTAAACATGTTCCAAACATAAAACTAGTTTAGATGCTCACTTGTTTACTTTCTTTTCATAAAAGAAATGTATTTGCTTATAGATGATTCTCTAAACATTTATGAATAATATATAGCTAGATTTAACTCAGTAATTAACACATGATTTTGTTCAATTAAAAATAAAACATGAGCATAGTCTTTTCTTTTATCTTTTATAATATAAAACTTTGGTAGTCGTTTCTTTTTAACCGTAGACCTGTTTTCGGTGTTTTGTGATCTCGGGACCGTAGCAACAACAAGCCCTTTCTTTTAGTACGTTGTTTTATCTTTTGTGGTGTACTATTCTTAGATGCTTTTATTTGTTGCTTGTATGTTTGTCTATGCATGGTGCTTGCTATGAGTAGAATGAGAACCGTTTGTGAACGCTAAAGATCAGAAGGTGATGACCAAAAGCAAAGTATAAGGAAAATGTGAGCAAGAGTAAAAGACAAGTGTAGCATGGGATCTTTCTTGTTGTCCTATACACCTTTAATCACTTAATTCATATTGCATGTGTCTACCTTGTTGCCAGTAAGGATATCCTAGATATTTGATATCTTGTAACTTGATACCTATGAGATATTGCATTGGGTAGCTTTGCTAGCGCTCAACTAAGACCATGATCTTATAACTTGACTAATGGTATATGCAATAAACACTAAAAGATGCTTTTTAGCAACATGGAACATGTGGGCTAGAGCATTGGGCTATTTTTATGGTGCTCTAGATTTCTCTCCCTAAGGACTTATCTGTAAGTGATCATCCGGGACTTACAGTACAACTGTGAGAGCTACATGGCTCTGGCTTTAGCTCAGTATGAGGATCTTTTCTAGCTTGTTAGAGGTTACCTTTATTGGTGTAAGAATGACCTGCCGAATCGGGTATAGGACAGCCTCTACTCTTATGTGTATAGCCGTGATGGAATTGTGCCATTCGACAGGGGGGGTTCCTATATCTATTTGCCGAGTGAATCTAACACTGGTAGAGAACAGAGCTTTACTCCTGGTGAGGAACCCCCTCTAATCCCGGTTCTCCACCTGGGAGCAAGCATCCGGGACTAAAGGGGGGTCCTTTAGCCCCAGGTTAGGAACCGGGACTAAAGGGGGACCTTTAGTCTCGGTGGGTAACACCAACCGGGACTAAAGGTGCCTCCTGACATGCCACGATGGCCGGCACCTTTTAGTCCCGGTTGGTAATACGAACCGGGACTAAAGGTTTTTTTTCTTTTTTCTTTTCTTTTCATTTTTTTGTTTTCTTTTCAAAATAGGTTTTCAAAGTCGTATTGTACGCTGCTAATTATACATTTATACACGCGTATAGTATGTTTCGGTTCAAGCACAATGAACGTATTAAATCACACAATTCAAGCATAGAAATATATATATATGCATGCATGCATCATATATATATTTACATGCATGCATGCATATGTGTATTTTACATTATATTATTTCATGTGCATATATTACAAAAGATTGCATTACAGTTGTTGTGATATAACAAGTTTCCTCTCATCCTCTAGCTTGGCTTCAATGGTAGTGTTGGGTCGAAGTAGAACTCGCCCTTGGAATCGATGACCTGCTCATTAAAAAATCCGGCTATAGACTCTTGAATTGCTTTGATTTGGTCTTGTCGTATGACCTTTTCCTCCAACCATCGAGCCTACAGGTTTGAATTAAAGGAAAATAAATTAATATATGTACAAAAAGATATATATATATATATATATATATAAAGACATAGTAACACAATCAATAATAATAATTAAATGAATATATAGTTTATTTTTAACGTACTTTGAGTCTCTCTGTAGGAGTTCTTTGGGAGACCACCTTGATAAACTTGCAAACATAGTAACCACAGTAGTTGTTCCCCTGTTCCTGCCTCAGACACCACTTTACGAGAAAAAGATTTGTCATCCATTCTGGTGATCTGGTGAAAGCTATATGTTTAATTAATAAAGATGATGCGATTCAGGGGACTTACTTTCAAAGGGATTACATTCAGTGGCGCTTCGCATTTTCCCATGTGTTGCTTCTCAATAAAGGTTTTCCAAACACTGCCCAATAAAAAATTTGCCACGTCATCAGATATAGTTAATCATCATGTTTGTGTGTATATATAGTTGCTAGAGATACCGAAATTACCTCTGATAATATCTATCATATCTTGGTAGTCTTGTTGTGGTTTTCTTATCGAGTCATAGATTATCAAGTGACTTTTCACCAGATCGATGTCCATCAATATCCAGTGATTGCTGCATGTGTTTATAGGATATAACGCATAACACTCATTAATTAACTAGAATCAACATATGAGCCATTAAGGATGATCGACATTATTAACACTCACTTGAAGTTGTAGGGAAAGAGTATATCCTTCTTGTGGCGTTGGTTCACTAAGAAGTTCATGAGGTTACTCTCTGACTCAGACTTCCAATTAGTCTTTTGAGTAACTGGGTCTTTGAATACTATATGGGGATCAACAAAACCAATTTCATTGCAGCCTTCCTTTCTGAGCTCTGTCATTATAAATCTGCATATATATAGTACTTGTTAGGATAATTTATATGCATATACACACATATGATGAGTTTAATAATAGATCGAAAGAATTATTACTGTCGGGGACCTGATACCAGGGTACCCCAGGAGGTGAAACCAATAACCACCAAATGTAAAAAACTTCTGGACGCATAAGGGCACCACGTCATCCCTTGTTCGAGTGACAGGAGTTCGGTTCCGCCTCGCCCGACACCTTCGGGACGGGGTCGGTCTCGCCCGAGGGCCGAGGGATAAACTCCGTCTCGCCCGACGCCTTGAGGACGGGCTCGGTCTCGCCCGAGGGCTGAGGGATGAGTTCCGTCTCGCCTGATCCCAGGAGGGGTGGGGTCAGCCTCACCCGACGCCTTTGTGGGATAACCCTGCCTCGCCCCAAAGGCTCAAGGCTAATCTCCGTCTCGCCCAACGCCTATAGGGCGGGCTCGGTCTCGCCCGAAGGCTAAGGGATAGATTCTGCCTCGCCCGACCCCGGAGGGATAGGGTTAGTCTTGCCCAAGAGATAGGGATTGGCCTCCGTCTCACCCGACGGCCCAGAACGAGCCTCGCCCTGATCGATATCTATCCCTCGTAATGATGGGTACAGGACGAGACAAGACGTTCGGGTCAACCATGGCTCCGACGACCATACCCTGCGCCCTGACAGGAAGAGAACTGCCAGGGAACGACAGGACTGATGCTTTAGACCCTTCCGGGCGCCGCAGAGCCCAAAAGGTATTACAGGCGCGTGCACCTCACTCTGTAGAGTTGTAGGCGCCGCCTTCAGCCCTGGGACACGGAACCCAACGAAGATATACAACAACCGCTACTGCTCCAAGAACGGATTTGCTATCCCCACGAACGACGGATACTCCGTCACCGCACTGTGGACCCGAGGGAGCGGGGGGCCCTCTTCCCGACCCCTCAGGTCCCCCCAGTCAGAGAGCCTTGGCCACGGCGCTACATCGGACCCCGACCCCGAATTCTCCCAACAAGAATCATGGGAACAAGAAGGCGTGTGGAGCAAGGCTAGGGGGAGGCTCCTAAGTCAAAACCACTGTACTACAACCCATACCCTAGGGCAGCATGCTGTGACTAATCAGACATCCTACAGAGACATCGACAGTATCGTAAGCACTTATCTTCCTTCGCACTCATCAGGATGAAGGACCTGATCGGATAGATGTAAGCCACAAGACTAAGTAGAATACGCATCCTGGAGTCCTCACCTTTGTAAAGCCAGCCCCTTCATCTATAAAAGGGGAGGCGCATCCTCCATCAAAGGGACGGAAAAACGATAGTACGCACTCATACACACATTCAAGCAGCTACGAAGCTCTTGACCACCTTTGAATCCTTCGATCAGAGACTTGGGACCAGTCCCTCTCTCAGCAGTTTGTATCCCTTACTACAGACCGTTCACGGTGCTAATAACACAAGCAGCAACAAACTGGACGTAGGGACGTTCCGCCCGAACCAGTATAAATTCTGTGTCCTTTAGCGCACCATCCGAGCCTAACGTGCATTACTATAAATTCACTTGCCGGTGCTTGTACGAAACACCGACAGTTGGCGCGCCAGGGTAGGGGCTTTGCGCGTTCCAAATCAGGTCTCGGATGACCACCCACTGCAATCACCTGGGCCCCGGGCGCACACGTGCGTTTCGGCGACCTGGATTTCATCATCACACTAGAAGGAGAGCTGGCACTGACTCACTCGGCCGCCCCATCTCCCCCTTCCATCAACCTCAGCCGTCTCAGGCTTGAGGGTCCACCGGGCAACTCCCGGGAAGACTCATCACCCAAGGAGGCCTCTCACAACGCCACCATGTGTCCGGAAGGGTCCGTATGGAGCGCCCCGACAGCGTTTCCGTTCGGTCTCCGCAACGTTGCGGCAACCGCTGGCCGTCTTCTGGCGCTACGTGTGGTTCAACCACCCACGGACATCGAGTTCGTGGGGGCGATTGAGCGGGATACGGAGACCCTCTACGAGCTCCTCAACGAGGAGCCTGTATCGCTCTCCAGCTCGGATTCCAGCAGGGGGAGCCACCACCCTTCCCGAGAATGCTACATGACGCAGACCCCCGAGGGTCACGTCGAAAGCGCCTCCAGGGAAGAGGCCACCCCTACAAACAATCCTGAGAGCAGATCCGGGGAAGAGGGGACAGCCCCATCTCACCTGAAGATGGAGCAGCTAAGGGCTCGTCAGCAAGAGATCAATGAGGCCGGGCAAGGGCTCGCACGGGAATACGCGGACATCAATCGCGAGATTGAACGCCGCAAAGACGGGGGGCGCGCGCGCGCCACAGCCCGCACCGTACATCAAAGGATCCTCACCGACGATGGGGTCTTTCCTCACTTTGCTCGAGCCAGCCAGAACATCACCGCAGCGACCGCCTTGCTGCATGGTCTCCCGGAGGCCGCGACGTCCGAGGATCGGCGCGCTTATCGGGAGATTCGCACGTTGCTCGAGCGTGCAGCCGCGCAGCAGGCGGAAAGTTCATTGTCTCGACGACGCGAACCCGACACCAGCCAGCGCGCACCTTCAGTGCGCCCCACCAAGGACGCATCCGTACACCAAACACCGCCAGCCGGCGGGCAGCCCTCCGTCGTCCCTATACATCAACGCCTCGGCCGTGGCCGCGACGTACGCAACATCATCGACGCCCGGAGGCGTGCTCACGGCGACGAGGGAGAAGCAGCGCGCCGCGGCTACCATCCCCGACGTGGCGGGCGCTACGACAGCAACGAGGACCGAAGCCCGAGCCCCGTTCTGCCAGGCCCTCAGGCCTTTGGCCGGCACATCCTCAACGCTGCGTTCCCTCTAAGGTATCGACCGCCTACGAACATTCCTAAATATTCTGGCGAAACAAATCCCGGGCTTTGGCTCGAAGACTATCGGCTTGCATGTCAGGCCGGTGGTGCTAGTGACGATAATTTTATTATTCGCAATCTCCCGCTGTTCTTGGCCGACTCGGCGCGAGCATGGCTGGAGCACCTACCGTCCAATGCCATTCAGAGTTGGGTGGATCTGACTGAGATCTTCGTGGGTAATTTCTAGGGCACGTACAAACGCCCTGGAAACCCATGGGACCTCAAGAATTGCCGTCAGAAGGCCAATGAAACCCTCCGCGGGTACATCCGGCGCTTCTCCCGACAGTGCAACGAGCTCCCGAACGTCGCCGACGCCGACGTGATAGGAGCCTTTCTGTCCAGAACAACCTGCGAATCCCTGGTCCACAAGCTAGGACGCAGGGGCCCGCGAACTACCAAGGAACTTCTGGACATCGCCACCAGTCACGCCTCTGGAGAGGAGGCAGTCGGAGCCATCTTTGATCGCTCCGACGGAAAGACAAGGCGGGACGAGGACGCCAGCGAAGGCGCCTCCAACCGTCCCGCCAAAGGGAAAAATAAGAAGCAACGGCGCGACAACTCGCTCGCGGCCGCTGCCGACCGCAAAGGTGGCCGGAAGCCCGCGGAGGGCACTCCGAACCACTTCGAAAAAATGCTCGAGGGGCCATGCCCAAACCACGCCTTTCCGGCCAAGCACCTATACAAGGAATGCGGCCTTATGCGCAAGTACTTGGCTGGGGGTCTGAACAAGCAGGAGCAGGGGAAGGAGCCTGTTCCCACCACTAACGACACGGAGGAGAAGGACGACACCTTCCCAACTCCGACCGGTGCCCTCATGATCTTCGGAGGATCAACGGCCTACGACTCCAGGCGCCGCCAGAAAGTCGCACGTCGAGAGGTCTATACCGCTGGACCGGCTATGCCAGCTTATCTCCGGTGGTCGGAATCCGCCATAACCTTCGACCGGACCGACCATCCGGATACCATCCCACACCCGGGAAGGTATCCACTTGTCGTCGACCCGATCGTCGGTCCAAAGCGGCTCACCAAGGTACTGATGGATGGGGGCAGCGGCCTCAACATCATGTACGCCAAGACGCTCGACGAAATGGGCGTCGACCGAACGCGCCTCCGCCCCGTCCGAGCACCTTTCCATGGCGTCGTGCCAGGAAGGCAAGCCGTGCCGCTAGGACAGATTGACCTGCCCGTCACTTTTGGGGATCAATCCAATTACCGGACTGAGACCCTCACCTTCGATGTAGTGGGGTTCCCGGGGACCTTCCACGCCATTCTGGGGCGACCATGTTACGCGAAGTTCATGGCCGTACCCAATTACACGTACCTGAAACTGAAGATGCCGGGCCCCCGTGGGGTCATCACCATCGGCACCTCCTTCCAGCGCGCTTACGAGTGCGAGGTCGAATGCTGCGGACACGCATCCGCGGTCATCGCATCCGAAGAGCTCGTCACCCTCAGGGAGGAGGTCATTGAAGGAACACCCGACGCAAAGAAGTCGTCGGGATCGTTCGAATCAGCAGAGGGCTCCAGGGACGTCCTCTTGGATCCCAGTTGCTCCGAGGGCAAAAAAGTCCGAATCGGGACCGCGCTCTCCTCCGCATAGGAAAGCGCGCTCGTCGACTTCCTCCGCGCCAACAAGGACATCTTTGCGTGGAAACCCTCGGATATGCCAGGTATCCCGAGGGAGGTCGCCGAGCATACTCTCCAGATCCTCCCGGGCTCCAAGCCGGTGAAACAACGCCTGCGCCGCTTCGACGAGGAGAAACGCAGGGCCATCGGCGAGGAGATAGCCAAACTACTGGCCGCAGGATTCATCAAGGAAGTATACCACCCAGAGTGGTTAGCAAATCCTGTACTTGTTCGGAAAAAGAGCGGGAAATGGAGAATGTGTGTTGATTATACTGGCCTCAACAAAGCGTGTCCAAAGGATCCATTTCCTTTACCACGAATAGACCAAATAGTCGATTCCACCTCGGGGTGCGAAACCCTCTGTTTCCTGGACGCATACTCAGGCTACCATCAGATCGCGATGAGAGAGTCCGACCAGCTCGCGACATCTTTTATCACGCCCTTTGGATCATTTTGCTACGTTTCAATGCCATTTGGTTTGAAGAACGCTGGGGCAACGTACCAGCGCTGTATGCTTAGTTGCTTCGGAGATCTCATCGGGCGAACCGTTGAGGCCTATGTCGACGACATCGTAGTCAAATCCAAGCAGGCTGACCACCTTGTCGCCGACCTTGAACGAACCTTTGCGAAACTCCAGGGCGAACGGCATCAAGCTCAATCCCGAAAAATGTGTTTTCGGGGTCCCGAGGGGCATGCTGCTCGGTTTTATCGTCTCCGAGCGTGGCATCGAAGCCAACCCAGAGAAGATATCAGCCATCACGAGGATGGGCCCGATCCAAAACATAAAGGGGGTTCAGCGGATCACCGGGTGCCTTGCCGCTCTCAGTCGATTCATTTCACGCCTCGGCGAACGAGGACTCCCCCTTTATCGACTCCTGAAGAAAACTGACCGCTTCGAGTGGACAGCCGAGGCTCAGGAAGCACTTGACATGGTTAAACGATTCTTAACTAAGCCGCCGGTCCTAGTTCCTCCATGCGATGGAGAATCTCTCCTACTATATATCTCGGCCACCACCCAAGTGGTTAGCTCCGCCTTAATAGTAGAGCGAGAAGAAGAGGGGCACGCCTTCAAGGTGCAGCGCCCTGTATATTTCATCAGCGAGGTGTTATCCGACTCCAAAACCCGCTACTCCCAGATCCAGAAACTCCTCTACGCCGTCCTCATCACCAAAAGGAAGCTACGCCACTACTTCGAGTCACACCCCGTGACAGTAGTGACGTCGTTCCCCCTCGGCGAGGTCGTTCGTAGCCATGACGCTACGGGAAGAACCGCAAAGTGGGCGCTCGAGCTGATGGATCAGGGCATTTCTTATGTCCCCCGAACGGCGATCAAATCTCAGGCACTGGCTGACTTCATCGCGGAATGGACCGAGGTCCAGATGCCACCAGCAGCCGTCGATCAAGAGTACTGGATAATGTACTTCGACGGATCGCTGATGAAGAGGGGCGCCGGAGCAGGACTAGTCTTTGTATCCCCCCTCGGGGTCCACATGAGGTACATGGTTCGGCTTCATTTTCCCTCATCAAACAATACTGCAGAATACGAAGCGCTCATCAACGGCCTACGAATCGCCATCGAGCTGGGCATCCGACGCCTTGACGTCAGGGGCGACTCTCAGCTGGTCGTCAACCAGGTCATGAAAGAGTCGGGCTGCCACGATACCAAGATGGAGGCATACTGTCAAGAGGTCCGACGTCTGGAGGACAAGTTCGACGGCCTCGAACTCAATCATATCCCCAGGCGCCTCAACGAAGCGGCCGACACGCTCGCAAAAGCGGCATCCAGCCGAGAGCCGGTTCCAACAGGCGTCTTTGCCAGTGATCAACACAAACCCTCGGTACGCTACGCGGGGTCGGAACAGGCCGACGATGGCCCTTCTAGTCCGACCCCCAAGGCCGATCCGCCAACTGTTCCTCCCGACCCCGAGGTCATGGAGCTTGAAGAAGACCCAGCAATGGAGTCCGAATCCTCCCAATGACTGGAGAACGCTTTACATCGACTATCTCCTCCATGACGTACTACCAACCAACAAGACGGAAGCCCGACGGCTCGCGCGACGCGCCAAATCCTTCGTTCTTGTAGAGGGCGAACTCTACAAACGAAGTCACATCGGAATTCTTCAGCTTTGCATCCCTGGCGAACAGGGAAAACTCCTACTGAGCGACATCCACGGTGGGGCATGCGGACACCATGCCGCACCAAGAACCCTGGTTGGGAAGGCATTCCGACAGGGTTTCTATTGGCCCACCGCAGTAGCCGATGCCGAGCAAATTGTACGCACCTGCGAAGGGTGCCAATACTACGCTCGGCAAACACACCTCCCGGCCCAGGCTCTCCAGACGATCCCCATCACGTGGCCCTTCGCGGTCTGGGGGCTTGACCTGGTCGGGCCACTTAAAAAAGCGCCCGGAGGCTTTACCCACCTGCTTGTCACCATAGACAAGTTCACAAAATGGATCGAAGCTCGGCCAATATCCACAATCAAATCCGAGCAAGCTGTGCTGTTCTTTCTCGACATCGTCCATCGCTTTGGAGTACCGAACTCCATCATCACAGACAACGGCACGCAGTTCACCGGTAGGAAATTTGTTCGTTTCTGTGACGAACAACACATCCGAATCGATTGGGCAGCCGTCGCGCACCCCCGGACGAACGGACAGGTCGAGCGCGCAAACGGCATGCTCCTTCAAGGCCTCAAACCCAGAATTTTCAACCGGTTGAACAAATTCGGCGCACGTTGGCTCGCTGAGCTCCCGGCTGTGCTCTGGAGCCTAAGGACGACTCCTAGCCGGGCCACCGGCTACACACCCTTTTTCATGATCTACGGCTCCGAGGCCGTTCTCCCGACGGACCTCGACTATGGAGCGCCAAGAATCAGAGCATATGACGAACAGGGAGCCGAGGCATCTCACCAAGACGCCATGGACCAGCTGGATGAGGCCCGCGACATCGCCCTCCTCCGTTCAGCCAAGTACCAACAAGCGTTACGGCGGTACCACAGCCGACGGGTGCGGGGTCGAGCCTTCAACGTCGGAGACCTCGTCCTCCGCCTTGTGCAGAGCAACAAGGATCGCCACAAACTCTCCCCGCCCTGGGAAGGGCCCTACATCGTCGCGGAAAAACTTCGCCCAGGCGCCTACCGGTTGAAAACCATCAAAGGAGAGGTCTTCACCAACACCTGGAACATTGAGCAGCTACGTCGTTTCTATCCTTAAAATAATCTTACACTTTTCTTTATCAGTTTTTGTCTTAACAGAACCCCGATTCTTAGTGATCCCCGACCCCTACAAATCGCGAGGGGTCAGACCTCACTCGGGGGCTGGCATGTGATCGTGACATATGTTATGTGTAATAAAAGTATCGCGATTGCAAAAAATCCCTGTGTTATACTTACAAACATTCTATAAGTTTTCCATTCGCCTCGTAAATGAGTCTCAAGGGCTAAAACCTTGGGAACCAATTCTGAATACAACTGGTAGGACTGCGAGACACCCACGCCCCAGCGGCTGCAACCTCTTTGCTCACCAGTTCAATCAGAATTAGTTTGCCCACGTTCCTAGCTTCCTATGACTTAGACCATGAGGAGAGTTGGAAAGCGCTAAAATGACTTGCCACAAGTCAAAGGATGTAATTTTGTTCATTTTTTGCACGAATTCACCACTTACAAAGCGATGTCATTACAAAAAAGTAACAATATACTCCGAAGACTGTTTACTCGGGGGCTTCCCCACAACGTTATTTCATTACAGTCTCGGCTCAGCTCTACCACAAGTGCTACTACGATCGCCGTACCACGCTCTCCATCGGCGACGTCGAGGGCATGTACACGGGCCAGTTCGTCCACTACGGCCGCCGTGCCACGCTCTCCATCGGCGACGTCGAGGGCATGTACACGGGCCAGTTCGTCCACTGCGGCCGCCGTGCCACGCTCTCCATCGGCGACGTCGAGGGCATGTACACGGGCCAGCTCATCTACTGCGGGCGCCGTACCACGCTCTCCATCGGCGACATCTTCGCTGGACCCTCGAAGGCGCCACCATCTATGACGCCTCCGCCGGAGCGTCCGGGGACTACGCCATCGTCGTCAGCCGCAACCCCGGCAGCAACGCCACCGTCATGGCAGTCTGGGGACTACGCCATCATCCCCAGCCATAACCCTGACAACGGCGTAGGGGCAGGAAACGCCTCCAGCCAAGGGAGGAGCGCAGCGAACGACGGCGCAGTCAACGACGTACGACACCCACCGACGCCTTTTCTCCTTCAGCAGCAGCGACTCCTCACCAAGGGCCGCGCGTACCATCTCATCTACGTTGGATAACCTCCGGCTCGACATCACGCACCAGATTCACGAGCAAGGTTGTAAGTTCTCTATCTCTCTCTCGGGCATTACTCTTCCTCACTCAGGAACCACCGCGACGCACGGATGCGTTTGGCGGAAAGGAAGAAGAAGGAGAGATAGCGGCTCGGAGGCAGAAGGGGAGGTGGGATGAGAACTCCTCTCCCCCTCCCTATTTAAAGAGGAGGCGCAGTAACTAAGGAAAGGCGAAAGGTCGGACGAAAAACCCTCTCCCTTCCCCTTTTTAAATACGCAATCAATGCTGATTGATATCTGAAGGGACGCGCCAGAGGTGACGGGACGAACCCCGGTCTACGAAGCGTCCCTCTTTGGTCAAACTGAACACTGCCTGGGTACGGCCCGCCACTGACCCGCTCCGGACGCGGCGATTAAGGCGCCCACATAGGCAGACAACTTTTTCGCCTCCCCATGCAGGACCACGGACGACTCGATGATGGGACCCTTCAGACCTCCTGGGTCGACCGTTCGGCCCAGAAGACACGACGAACGAACGACCAAAGAAAGATAAGCCTCTCAGCTTTCACATTTTGTGCGTTAAAATTTGTTCGCAAGATTCCGACCCCGTCAAAAAGCAGGGGCGCGAACATCACTCGGGGGCTGTCGAGGATGACTACCAATCCAGACATCCTCTTCACCCGACCCCTCCGTACGCTTGAAACTAAGGGCACGATATATAAGCACAGAGCTTTGAGTAAAACTGGACGAACTAGCAAACTCTACGCCCCGGGAGCTACGATGTTTCTGTTCACCAGAAAGATCACGCTCAAACGCCTCTCGCGTCTCTAGTTTCGACGTCCGCCTTTCCCAAAGAAGGGATCGGAGGGATCCGCCTACAGCTGTCAGGTTGCCCAAGTTAATCGAACAGCTCGGATCGTCACCGAGACACAAAAACAAAGAATAGCAATTCTTACGCAGGTTTTTCCAACCTCGTCACAAACGTCAGGGCTCGAACCCATCTGGAAGGAGCTTTTCCGCCACTCATACCACCAAGGTAACGTTACCGCTTTTATTTTCAATTAAATCTTGCATTCGAAACATTTCATATGCAAAAAATTGCATCCCAATGATTCGTGTCGCATCACGAAACGGCTGTCGCCTTATCCGATATAGGCAACCACAGGCTGAGGTTCGAAGGTCGGCCCGCGAAGGGCTCGAGGCCGCCTCACGCCGAACAGGGCCAGGGAGAGATAACCAAGACGAGCCCCAGCGGCCTTGCCCGATCCCGCTCAGAAGCGAACCGGGACGTCTCGACCTTCTCTCGTTCGATTCTAACCTCGAGCCAAACCCACAGAATCTCCATCGAGGAGAGGCCATCGGGCCCCCTGAGCTTATCGAACGACTCAGGCATCTGCCGGGAGGCGGGTTAAGAAGTTGTGGAGTGCCACCAGAGGGCTCTGCCGATCCCATCAGCAAATGATGGACCCGGATTCCACACGAACGTACCCGTTAGCGAGCTCGTTGAGCACGGTACTCAAGCCATCGAGGCAAGTGTCGTTCACTCAGCCCCTCCGATTGCGAAAACCGAGGACGGGGTAACACGCAAATAACGGCCGACCCCCATCAGACCCTAACAAGGCTCGAGGGCTCGGGCCAAACAATGCAGGAGCAAAGGCCCCACCTTGCCGAGCCCATAGAGTCCCCAGTTGGGATTTCTGTTGGAAGGCAGGGCAGGGATTATTGCGAGGACATCCATTGTCACCAAAACCACGATTCCGGTCTCCAGTAACACCCGACCCCAGGCAGGTGCGGGGGTCGGACCTTACTCGGGGGCTGTTAAGGTACGGCTACCTCCTCAATCTCCTCACATTATAATCAGCGGCATAATTCAGGGGAACGTAGGGGAACATATTGGTAAGACCGTAAAAAATCAAATCGCAAAAAATCAAACAAAACGAAATTAAGACGCAAAAGCACGAAAGGCGTCCAGACTCGAAAAATACCGACACTTGTCCACATATTACATATAAGCTATTCTCAAAATTGTTCGACTAATTACTCCCGCGAAGGGAGAACCATTTCTTTCAGACTGTCTGCCAGGTTCTTCGCAAGAGGAGCGACCATCTTCTCCATTTCCTCCAGCTCTTCATCCTCGTAGGTGGACGGAAAGCCTTCGCTCATCACCCTCAGGTTTATTTCCTTCTCATAATGGGCGTGGGCGACGGTGAAGGCCTGGGTAATCCCGGCGTGAAAGGCACTCTCCTCAAGTTGGCCCACCCGAGCCGTGATACCTCCGACACGAGCCGCGAGCGGGCTGGTCTCCACAGGCTCCGTCACATTCAGGGCGTTAAGGACCACCCCGACCGCAGCTTGTAGAAGATCATGCTCATCGCTCTCCGCCTGAAGGGCCCTGCGCGTATAGGCAGCCTCTTTCTCCAGCTTGGCGGCGACGTTCTCGGCACTCAACTTTCCTTTCACCGCGTCATCAAGCTCCGCCCGGAGAGAGCGGACCACCTCGACGTCCTCGTCCACCTTCTGCTGGAGGGCTGTGGCCCTACTCTCGGCCTTCTGCCGGAGGTCCCGCTCCATCTCCAGCTCCTTCAGGATTTCGCTGGCCTTCTCATTAGCCGCGGCATTCCTCTGCAGCAGCTCGTCTCGCTCTTTTTGGAGTTTGGCAATCTCCTCTCCATCCAGCTTGGACCTCGCCGACAGGTCCTCGAACATCCCGTGCGCCTCCTCCGCATCCTGACGCGCCTGGGCCTCCCGCTCCTGGACGATGGCAAGCTGGGCGGCCATGTTTGCTCGCAGCCGGGCCTCCTCGGAGAGGCGATCCCGCTCCGCCTTCTGCTCGCGGAGGAATTGGGATTTTTTCCGGCTACGAGCAACAAGAATCTGAAGAAGAAGACTGATATCAGAAACGCGAGAACCCACAAACACACGAAGAAAGAAAAAAGAAAGTCCAGAGAATACCTGAGAGGTAGGGATAACGATCTCACGGAGGGCTCCTCTGGCCTGGTCCAGGGCGTTCAGCATGGTCGAAATCCCGATGTCAAGACCCTCTCGCTCCATACTCTCGGAATGATCATCGAGCGAGAAAAGAGCCGATGTCGGGTCCTGAGCAGCCATCCACTGGAGCGGCGGCTCCCCCCGCGCAGGGGAGCGGCTTCCTCCCGACAAAGGGGCCGGTGGCGGCTCCCTCCTGACCCTGTGCGGCACCACCGCAGCACTCAAGGACCCTCCGGCTGGACCCTCCTCCGTCTGGACCGCTTCGGGCGCCACGGGCGGATCCACATGGGCACCTGGCGGCGCGGGTTGCACCACGCCCTCGGGTGCCACCACGACCGCGCCTGGCTGATCTTGGCTCGGCGCAGTCACGATCACCGGCGGCACACGATCCTCGGGCGGCTCTTCCACGCCCGCCACGGAAGAAGCCGCTCGCTCAGTAGCCTCCGCGGGCGTGGGAGCCACCATGGACGCCGTCGGTTCGGCCAACGCGGCCCCAACGTCGGCACCACCCCTGCCCGAAACAGGGGTAACTCCAGGCGACGCCGTCTGTCCCGCTTGAAGGGCGAGACTCTTCTTGGGCGCCAGCCCCAGGGGGTGACCCGTCCGCAAGAACCTACACAAAGGTAATAACCGTTAAGTCAAAATAAAAATGAAAAAGAGAAGAAAACAGAGGAGTCAAGAGCTTACGTTGACGTCCTCGGCCGGCGGAAGCGTTTTGGGGACGGATCCCCAGACCCCTGCCCTGACTCGTCCGGGCGGGACCGTTTCATGCCTGCCCCCTGCTCCGGGGCAGGGGGGTTCGTCTCGTCGGGCGCGGCGCCGGAGTCACTCCCCCCCATCGTCTTGTCGGGCGCGGCTCCGGAGCCGTCCCCCTCCCTCGTCTCGCGGGGCGCAGCACCGGAGCTGCTCCCCTCCATCACATCACGAGGCGTGGCACCAAAGCCGGGCGCGGCTCCAGTACCACCCCCCTCCACGATCGCCTCAGGGTCGGCGACAGCAAGCCCGGCGTCCCCCATCCACCGATCCTCGGCCGGCGCGCCGTGCGAAGCGGCGGACTCGCCGGCCTCCACTGACCTCATTGATTCACTTCCCTCTGCGTGAAAAGCGAAGGGCCCCTGCACGGGTGGGTGGCCACTTGTCAGCGTTTCCTCATCCGCCAGGACGCCCCAATCCACGTCGACGGCTACCTCGTCGTCGTCGTCGTCATCATCATCATCGTCGTCATCCTCACTGCTCACGTCCTCTCCCCGGTCCCGTGCCTCCTGCTTCAGCCGTTTCGCCTTCTTCATCTCCTCCTTTGCTTTCTTGTCCCGCTCGGCCGCGAGTCGATTCGCCGCCGCCACAGCCCTGTCCTTCGGCAGTGGAGCCGGACTATCCTTGAAGACTAGCCCCCTCGGCTAGCCCCAACATCACAAAAGCAAGTATTAAAAAAGGGAGATTCAGGAGAAAGAAAGGAGTGCAGGAGAAGAGGGCTTACGAATTCGAAGAACCCAGGCTCCGGCCGCATTGGGGGATGCCCGGGCACCGGATACACGACGTCAAGGACCATGCCGGCAGAATCCTTCGTCGGCTCCGTCGCCTCCTTGACACGCTGCGCCACTTCCGAATAAGGGAGCGCCTCGTCAACGAGCACCGTCCCCTCGAACGATATCCCTGGCATCATCCGATGCAGGGGAAGCACACGCGCCATCAGTGGCGCCACCCTCCTCGCGTGGTAGGCACCGATAATCCCCGACCCCTTTACACCCCGACCCTTCAGGGCATGGAGGGCGGAGAGAAGGTCGGAGATGTGCTTCTTGTCTTTAGCCTGGACGCCCCAGCCCCATGACGCCGGAGCATCCACAATAAGACGTCCGGTGTACTTCGGTAGGGGGGCACTCGCATCATCCCTAACATAAAACCACTGCGAATGCCATCCCTTGTTGGATGTGGCCAGACGCATGTACGGGTAACCCTTCGACCGGGTATGGCGCAGGTGAATGCTGGCACACCCCATCGGCGCGTCTACTTCTTTCCCCCCAATCTTCCTCTTCGACAGACTAACGCTAAAGAAATACCGCCACAGATCAAAATGGGGATCGATCCCCAGGAAACCCTCGCACAGGGCAACAAACGCTGCCATATGCTGTATCCCATTGGGAGTTAGATGCTGCAGCTCTACCTCATAGTAATCTAATAGCCCCCGTAGGAATCTATGCGCGGGTACACCGAATCCCCGCTCGTGGAAGAGGGCAAAAGAGACGACATACCCTTCAGGCGGCACCGGCTCACCCTCGTCGCCAGGAAGCAACCACTCCTGGACGGCGGATTGTGGGCGGAGAAGGCCACGGCGGACGAGGCCCTCCAGACGCCGGGAAGAGATGCTTGATCTGCCCCACAACTCCATTGAGGCAGTAGGGGGGAAGGGCAGGCGCGAGCTTAACGGCGGCTGGAACACGAACGCAGGCCGGTCGATGGTGGCGATGCGGGCGTGAGGGGCTGGGAAGATTGGCGGCGGATGTCTCAGAACGCAAAGGAAGGGGAGCGAAATACGGGACCCTGGGGGCGAACCCCGCGGTTTTATAGGGGGCGACGGACACGAGAAGGGCAACCGCCCGCCTCGATCTCCGGGCCTGCCACGCGCGCCCCCGCGTCACATCGCGGGACACGCGTCCGCGGTCCCTATCCTCTCACCCCAAAAATCTCGGCGGACGGTTCGCCTTCCCCAAACAAATCCGGACTCCCTACCCACCAGGGAAGCGCAAGCCACAAAGGCCTGTTCTTTTCTCTTTGGCCCACCTAGGGCCCAGAGACTCACCGGCCGGCCCAACTAAGAAGGAATCCACGAACGGTCCGCCATCAAGGGCAGAAACACCCAGTTGATGTAAAACTAAGTCCATCAGCCTTACCCGCGAAGGGGCCGATACAAACCCCCGGGCGACTCTACTTGAGTCACCCGGGGGCTCGGGGGCTACACCCATCGGGTGCGCTCGCGCGCACCCTCCGGCAAACCCTCCAGGCGGTTCTACCCGAATCACCTGGAGTCTCGGGGGCTACTGTCGGGGACCTGATACCAGGGTACCCCAGGAGGTGAAACCAATAACCACCAAATGTAAAAAACTTCTGGACGCATAAGGGCACCACGTCATCCCTTGTTCGAGTGACAGGAGTTCGGTTCCGCCTCGCCCGACACCTTCGGGACGGGGTCGGTCTCGCCCGAGGGCCGAGGGATAAACTCCGTCTCGCCCGACGCCTTGAGGACGGGCTCGGTCTCGCCCGAGGGCTGAGGGATGAGTTCCGTCTCGCCCGATCCCGGAGGGGTGGGGTCAGCCTCACCCGACGCCTTTGTGGGATAACCCTGCCTCGCCCCAAAGGCTCAAGGCTAATCTCCGTCTCGCCCAACGCCTATAGGGCGGGCTCGGTCTCGCCCGAAGGCTAAGGGATAGATTCCGCCTCGCCCGACCCCGGAGGGATAGGGTTAGTCTTGCCCAAGAGATAGGGATTGGCCTCCGTCTCACCCGACGGCCCAGAACGAGCCTCGCCCTGATCGATATCTATCCCTCATAATGATGGGTACAGGACGAGACAAGACGTTCGGGTCAACCATGGCTCCGACGACCATACCCTGCGCCCTGACAGGAAGAGAACTGCCAGGGAACGACAGGACTGATGCTTTAGACCCTTCCGGGCGCCGCAGAGCCCAAAAGGTATTACAGGCGCGTGCACCTCACTCTGTAGAGTTGTAGGCGCCGCCTTCAGCCCTGGGACACGGAACCCAACGAAGATATACGACAACCGCTACGCTCCAAGAACGGATTTGCTATCCCCACGAACGACGGATACTCCGTCACCGCACTGTGGACCCGAGGGAGCGGGGGGCCCTCTTCCCGACCCCTCAGGTCCCCCCAGTCAGAGAGCCTTGGCCACGGCGCTACACCGGACCCCGACCCCGAATTCTCCCAACAAGAATCATGGGAACAAGAAGGCGTGTGGAGCAAGGCTGGGGGGAGGCTCCTAAGTCAAAACCACTGTACTACAACCCATACCCTGGGGCAGCATGCTGTGACTAATCAGACATCCTACAGAGACATCGACAGTATCGTAAGCACTTATCTTCCTTCGCACTCATCAGGATGAAGGACCTGATCGGATAGATGTAAGCCACAAGACTAAGTAGAATACGCATCCTGGAGTCCTCACCTTTGTAAAGCCAGCCCCTTCATCTATAAAAGGGGAGGCGCATCCTCCATCAAAGGGACGGAAAAACTGATAGTACGCACTCATACACACATTCAAGCAGCTACGAAGCTCTTGACCACCTTTGAATCCTTCGATCAGAGACTTGGGACCAGTCCCTCTCTCAGCAGTTTGTATCCCTTACTACAGACCGTTCACGGTGCTAATAACACAAGCAGCAACAAACTGGACGTAGGGACGTTCCGCCCGAACCAGTATAAATTCTGTGTCCTTTAGCGCACCATCCGAGCCTAACGTGCATTACTATAAATTCACTTGCCGGTGCTTGTACGAAACACCGACAATTACTTACAGGTAATAGCAGCTAATGATAACTTTGTCCAGAGAGGTCAGGTGGCATAGTTGATGAAATTCTGCAAAGTCAACATACATAACATCATCACCATGGAACCAATGTTCGTCTCTAATTCTGACACCAACGCAGAAGTCTCCACCGGTAGACGCCAGCATGTACCACTTGTTTAGCAGGTACATTTGCATCCCTAGATCACATAAGGCTTGAGGGTTGTATAGACTCTGGCCTAGTACAAATTTTTTCTTCCAAATATCAACCTCCGCCGCACTCTCAATGTTTCTATCACCAAACATCTAGTAAAGGTCGAGACCAGTCTCATCAATAAATTCATCAAGGTGATCCAAATCGATATCCGGAGGTATGTTTGCCTGATGCATTAATCCTAAATTCGAACCATATTCATTACCAACAACTAGCGGGGGGACTGATTGGTGCGATTGTTGTCCAAGTTGTGCAACTCCTTTCCCTGCCCGCTTCTTTTTTTGTGCCGCCTCAATTGACTTGGTGAGAGTGCGGTCATAGTCCGTTAACGTTGATTTGGATGGCTTACGAGATTCCCGCTGTTATTGCTGGTAAGAAGCCACCTTTTTTCTTAGAATATCTAGAGCTACGAAGATATATGGTTTCTCTGGGTTTCTCCTTGCTTCTTGATTCTTTTTAAGTTTGTCATAGAATCTGGACATATCTTTTTTATATGCATCAGTTACTTCTTCCTTCTGTTTAGATATTATTTTGGGAATAGCCCTTGGTTTCATGGTGGCTTTCTTTGCCGGTGGGGACTAGTTCTTCGTTTGCGGGGCTGGCCTCTTGGTACTTGGCTTCTTGGTAGGCGGGGGTGGGGGAGGCGTTGGAGACCTCCTTGGAGGTGGTGGCAGTGGCATTGGAGACCTCCTTGGAGGTGGCGGCTGCAGTGTTGGAGACCTCCTTGGAGATGGTGTGGATGCAGCCTCGCCTTCCAACACATTGTCATCGTATAGAGCACTATGATGATCTGGCGATTGAACAATTGGATTTAGGTTGGGGGAGGATCTGCTACAAAAAAAGGAATGACATATTATTATGAGCAGATTGTTAATTATTTAAGCCAATATAAATTAATGATGTAGTGTTTTCATCCGCACCTATAGTGAGGTAGTTTAGGAGGAGGTGGAGGCGACATCCTAGGAATGATGATGTAGCGCTTGCGCCATAGAATGAATATCTTCTCTGCTTCTCCTAGAGTCTTCTTGCCATCACCTCCAGGAATGTCAAGAGGCAAATCACTAAAATCTTTTTCAACTTTATCTACCGAGATGGTAGCATATCCTTCTTGGATTATATTCCCATGAATCCTTAGTGTCTTCGTTCGGTCGATAGGATTAACAAGATCGATAGCCACCTTGATTGTGGAATTCCCCTTCGGAATGTGTAGCTCACACGATGTAAAAGGTTTAGTGATGTCATCCATAGGGAAGCGCAGTCCTATGTCCCCTTGATTAGGTATCTCTGTGGAAGCGCAGCTGCTTTTCAACTGAACATATTGGCTAATGTTGATTCCTGGCTCTGATGTCTGCTTGCTTGCACTCATTGCTATTTGCACTTGTCTTCTGATTTCCTCCTGCATTCTTGCTTTAAGGTTTTTTTCCCACTCCTATGCTTCACGCACCGCTTCCTCCAACCTCTAAAGCCGATGTGCCTCTTCTTCCTTCTTTCTCTGACGGCTTCTATAGGAAGGTCTGTCCTGAGGGAATCCATGCTCCCACGAGACACTTCCTTTGCCTCTAGTTCGGCCACCGTGTTCAATAGTCCTAATGGCATATGTCAGTTCATCCTTCTCTCTGTTGGGCCTGAATGCACCACTAGCAGTAGCTCTCTGAGCATAAAACAAACTTTTTGCTGCTTCTTATAGTCTTGTGCCATAAATGCACTTCCCTGTCTCCTAGTCCAGTGTTCCCCCATGAGCAAAAAACCAATTCTTTGCACGCTCTCCCCACTCTAGTGATTCTGGTGTGATACCCTTGGCAAGAGGGTCTGCTTCCATTTTGTTCCACTTCTTCATGGCAGTCGGGTAGCCACCTGATCCCAAGTTATGGTGGTATGTCTTCTATTGGGCATTACGTTGGTTCTTTATCACCCGACTCACACCCTCTTCCAACGTCTTGTATTGTACAAACTCATCCCAATAGGGCCTCTGCTTTGAGATCGGGCCTGGGACAGTAAAATCTGGTGCTATGTTCTTCTTGACATACGTCGTGTATAGGTGTTTCTTCCAAGTCTAAAACTGGGTGGCCATCTTCTTCATTGCCCAATCCCTAACTCGCTCCTTCAATTCATCACCATCTATTATATCACCATAACCATCTATTTGGAGCGTGAAATGTTCCAAGACATCATTCCAAATTAACGTCTTGTCACGATCAGAGACAAAACTGATATGAGGAGCATTAGTCTTCTTCTTCCATTCGCGGGTACTGATTGGGAGCCGGTCCCGTACAAGGTAACCATAGTGGTGCACGAATTTCGTTTTATTTGGCCCCCCGGTTCGCCTGTATCCACATTAAACTCCAAGATGATGAAGCGGCCCTCCAATGGCTTTTTGGGACCTCGAACATTTTTACTCTTCGTTGTAGTTGTTGATGTCGATCCAGAGGGCTACAAAACATAAACATTATTTTTAATGTCATGAGCACACATAAGACATATGATAATATATATAGCTAATAATAAAAAATATATACTTGGCCAATATGTTGTTGCTCATTTTGTTCAAGAGCTAAGTACTGACTCCCGTCATCTGCATCCTCTTGCACGTTATTTTTAGCACCATCATCGCCGGCAACTTGAGTGCCAGTGTTGATCAAATTCATCATCAACTCCCCATCATCCATGTTTCTCAGGTCGGCCATCTAGCTTCAAAAAACAAAACCAATATATAGTACGTCAAATCTTTGCTTACATGCGTAAAATCTACGAACAATATGCATTATTAAATCTCCTCGGTCACGGACGCAATTCGCCACACTAGGGCGAACTGCGTCGGTACTAGGGCGAATTAGGGCTATACATAAATGGCCGAGGGCGAATTGCATCGGTGACTAGGGCGAACCACGTCGGTGACATCACCAACGCGGTTCGCCCTAGTCACCGACGCAATTCGCCCTGGTGTGATTGTTTAGCATTAATGATAACGATAATACGAATGTTGATCGACTAGGATGCGAGAGAGGGCGGTGTGACAAGAGTGGCGGTGCTCCACTCCGCCGTATATATGTTTGTACACATGGGTGAACAAGGGCGATGGTGCTCCGCTGTATACATAGAAACGCATGGGCGAACGAGGGCGGTGGTGCTCCACGACGTATATATACATGCATATGAATACAAATGATGTATATATACATGTCAGCGTGGTGGCCGGTGTGCTGACGACGATGACGTGAGGCGGGTCGGTGTGCTGACGATGACGACGTGAGGTGGGCCAGGGCGGTGTCGGTGCGTGATGTTGTGATCCTATGTACCATGTGAACCATGTAGTCATTCATCATATATCTTAAACTAAACATAGTCACTTTATTAACTACAGGCTGATGTGTTAGCTCTACATGCAAAATTCCTATTCCAAACAGTAACAGCTCAACACTACAAGGTCAAATTAGAATTTATGAGAAAATTCTATGCTAATAATGTAAGTATAAGTCATTATGAAATGTAACTTCGTTACTATTTTGATATATGTGTCTTATTGCTAATATAACCATTACTATTTCTGAAATGATAAGAATTTATTTTCTTCTTCTACAGGCACAGTACTTCTCTGATGCTATGATATAAAGTTTGAAGATAGTCTTCCCAAAAAAATATGTAATGCTCATATTACTTTAGCAACATTAATATATTATATCTGTATTCAAAGTTCACAAATGAAGAAACGTTGAAGTTTTCCTTCATTTTTATATGATATTTGCGCATATAAAATCTGGGACATTTGTAATTTACTTTAGAACATCTATATTCGGTATCACAGCAAAATATAACATTTTTTGTTTGTGCAGATTTTATTTGCTGTAACGTTTTAACTAATTCGCGCGTGCCAAAACAGTCTGTCCACGACAACGCGCCAAAACGCAAAAGAAAACTTGCACGGTGGTTCATAAGGCTAGCGTTGTCTTCTCACTGGTTTTTGGAACCCGGCCAGTGGCCATGACAGCCGCGCGCGCCATTGTCACGAAAGCCGAGAGACGAACTCACCTCGGGTGGGCATGGTGGAGGGCCGCACGAGGTCGTTGGCGGTGGAGGGCCCATGAGGTCTCGGCACGGGCTCCGGTGTCACAGAAGACGAATCGGTGGCGGCGCGAGGAAGAAGAGGGCGGCGGTGTTTGACGCGGAAGAAGAGGAGCGGATCGATCTACGCCAGGCACTGGCGGTTATATACCAGGGAGATTTACTCCTGGTGCCAGCCACCAGCCGGGAGTAAAGGTCCTTTACTCCTGGTGCGTATGACCAACCGGGAGTAAAGGTCACTTTACTCCCGGTGCATGTTACCAACCGGGAGTAAAGGTATACCTTTACTCCCGGTTGGTAACACGCACCGGGAGTAAAGGGTTTTTTTTGGCAGGCCACGAAACTGTAGCCCACCTTTACTCCCGGGTGGGCTTCTCACCCGGGAGTAAAGTTGGCCTGCAGTTTCGTTTTCCGCCTATTTTGAGCAAATTTTTTTAATAGAAATATGGATTTTCTTGTTAAATACATAGTAAATTAAATAAAAGACATAAAATTATTTTGTTAAAAATATGGATTTTTTTTCTTTATTCCACATAGGAAAATGTATAACCTAACTTTTTTATTTTTTGTTATAATTATAAAACATAATGTAACTAATATTTATTATTTCATTAATGCAAAAATGTAGTGTTTAATTAAAATTATTAAAACTATTGGTTTTGGATAGGAAATTTGTTTTCACATCATTTTAACGTTAATATTTTAATTTTTCATCATTCAATATCCTAATTTAACTTTTCGAGAGAGAAATCCCACCAAATCAAACATTGATTTAATTTGAAACACGACATAATAAACATCTGAATTCACAATTATTATATAATATCTCAAACACACACTACATTAAATCACTATATCATCAAGTGGGCACAGCAGTGAACTTCTTCTTTATGTATGTCCCTTGGTTATGATCACGTCGTAACCATAGAGTGTCCTCATCATTTACCAAGATGCTAGGGTCTTTGTTCACTCTAAAGGGCAGAATTCGATCATACTTTTCATAATCTTCTGACATGTCCGACTTGTCCTCAATTCCCACGATGACTCTTTTCCCTGAAAGAACTATGTGGCGCTTTGGCTCTTTGGTTGAGTCATTATCGTTTTTCCCTCTTTTTGGTTTGGTAGACATATCATTGACATAGAACACCTAATTCACATCCTTGGCAAGGACGAATGGTTCGTCTTTGTACCCAATATTACTAAGGTCTACTGTTGTCATTCCATACTCGTTGTCTACTGTTACCCCGCCTCCGGTCACCTTGACCCATTGGCACTTGAACAATGGGATCTTCAAAGTAGGTGCATATTCTAGTTCCCATATTTCATCTATGCGGCCATAATATATCTGCTTATTCCCATTTGGGTCTGTGGCATCTATGCGGACACCACTGTTTTGGTTGGTACTCCTTTTATCTTGGGCTACTGTGTAGAATATGTTCCCATTTATCTCATACCCTTTGTATGTTACGATATGCCATGATGGTTGCATAGCCAATAGATACAATTGCTCATGGATGCTCTCATCACCTTGACATTTTTTTCGCAACCAACCACCGAAAGTTTCCATGTGCTTACGCGTAATCCAAGCTTCAGTCTTCCCTAGAAACTCGGATCATAAGAGATCCTTGTGTGTTTCAATATACGGATCTACCAAAGAGGAGTTCTGTAGAACTATGTAGTACGCTTTATTGAAATAATCATCCTTCGTACCAATATATGTTTTCCTCCCTAGTGTCCCCTTTCCGCTTAGTCTCCCCTCATGTCTCGATTCAGGAACACCAATCGAGTCAAGGTTGGGAATAAAGTCAACACAGAACTCAATGATCTCTTCTGTTCCATAGCCCTTGGCGATGCTTCCTTCTGGGCGAGCATGGTTGTAAACATATTTATTCAGGACTCCCATGAATCTCTCTAAGGGGAACATGTTGTGTAGGAACATAGGACTGAGAATGAAAATCTCCTTAACTAGGTGAACTAGGAGGTGTGTCATGATATCAAAGAAGGAGGGAACACCAACTCAAAGCTGACGAGACATTGAACCACATCATTCTGTAGTCTAGCTAGATCAGTTGGATCAATTGCCTTCTGAGAAATTGCATTGAGGAATGCACATAGCTTCACGGTGGCTAGACGTACATTTGGAGGTAGAATTCCTCTTAATGCAACTGGAAGTAATTGCGTCATGAGAATGTGACAGTCATGGAACTTTAAGTTACAGAATTTCTTCTCTGGCATATTTATAATACCCTTTATATTCGAGGAGAATCCAGATGGTACCTTGATGTTGTTTAAGCATTCAAACATGATTTCCTTCTCCTCTTTGCTTAGAGTGTAGCTGGCAGGACGTAAGTAATGGTGTCCATCATCTGTCTTCTCTAGATGCAGGTTGTCTCTTTCTCTCAAACAACGCAGGTCATGTCGTGCTTCAAATGTGTCCTTTGGCTTTCCATACACACCCATGAAGCCTAGCAGGTTCACACAAAGATTCTTCATCAGGTGCATCACGTCGATCGAGCTGCGGACCTCTAGGACTTGCCAATAGGGTAGGTCCCAAAATATGGACTTCTTCTTCCACATGTGTGCGTGACCGTTAGCGTCGTTCGGAACAGGTTGGCTGCCATGTCCTTTTCCAAAGATGACTTTCACATCATTGACCATATCGAGTACATCCTCACCGGTTCAGTTGCGAGGCTTGGTCAGGTGGTCTGCCTTCCCTTTAAAATGCTTGCCTTTCTTTCTTACGAGGTGATTTGCAGGAAGAAATCGACGATGGCCAAGGTACATGACCTTTCGACATTTTTTCAAGAATACACCTCTAATATCACCGAAGCAGTGTATGCATGCATTATATCCCTTGTTTGACTGTCCTGAAAGATTACTTAGAGCAGGCCAATCATTGATTGTTACGAACAACAATGCTCGTAGATCAAAGTGTTCCTGTTTGTACTCATCCCACACACGTACACCTTCTTTATTCCACAAAATGAGAAGTTCGTCAATACGTGGTCTCAAGTACACATCGATGTCACTGCCAGGTTGCTTTGGGCCTTGGATGAGCACAGGCATCATAATGAACTTTCGCTTCATGCATAACCAAGGAGGAAGGTTGTAGATACTTAGAGTAACAGGCCAAGTGCTATGACTACTGTTCTGCTCTCCAAAAGGATTGATACCATCTATACTTAAAGCAAACCTTAAGTTTCTTGCATCATTTGCAAACTCCGAGAATTCTCTGTCGATTGCTCTCCACTGGGACCCATCAGCAGGGTGTCTCAACATATTGTCTACCTTATGGTCTTCTTTATGCCATCACAACAATTTTGCATGTTCTTTGTTTCTGAACAGACATTTCAAGCGTGGTATTATAGGAGCATACCACATAACCTTGGCAGGGATTTTCTTCCACGGACGTTCGCCCTCAACATCACTAGGGTCATCTCGCCTGATCTTATACCGCGATGCATGGCATACCGGGCATGCATCCAATTTTCTCGTACTCTTTGCCACGGTACAGGATACAGTCATTAGGACATGCATGTATCTTCTTGATTTCTAGCCCCATAGGACAGACAACTTGTTTTGCTTCGTAGGTAGTGGCGGGCAATTCATTGTCCTTCGGAAGCATCTTCTTTTGGATTTTTAGTAACTCTCCAAATCCCTTGTCAAATACACCATTCTTTGCCTTCCATTGCAGCAATTCTAGTGTGGTTCCCAACTTTTTCTGCCCTGCATCACAAGTTGGGTACAACAATTTGTTGTGATCTTCTAGTATCCGCTCGAACTTGATCTTCTCCTTTTTACTTTCACATTCTCTTTGTGCATCACGAATGACCTGACAAAGATCATCAGCAGGCTCATCTTCTGTGGCTACCTCTTCTTCAGCTTCTCCCATTGCAGTATCATTGAAGCACGCACCATCGGGAATAATATCATTGTCGTCCCATTGTTCTTCTTTACTTTCTTCCATTAAAACGCCGGTTTCTCCGTGCTTCGTCCAACAAATATGGTTTGGCATAAAACCCGACTTGAACAAGTGTGAATGAAGAGTCCTTGAGCAAGGATATTTCACCGTATTCTTACATATGGCACATGGGCAGCACATGAAACCGTCACGTTTATTTGCCTCAGCCGCACGTAACAAAGAATGCACGCCGTCAATGAACTCTTGGGAGCGGCGATCAGCATTGTACACCAATGTCGGCTCATCTGTATTACATGACATAAATACCATATTAAAACATAGATCATAATTAATTATTTATATAACATGTGTGCCACCACAAAAGGTACAAATTTATGAAAGCATCGCTATAATGTAGACAATCCCAACTACAACTAAAAGAACTAAAGCTAAAATATATTTCAGGAGCACAAGGATTTCACGACCAATCTCAACTAAAACAGACAGATCCCATAATTGTGTAACATCTTTGGGCTTCTTCGGCTGGATCACTGCCTCATTAGCCGCCGTATCTGCCTATTGTGCAAGATATTTTTGCACGAGTTCAACATACTCTTCCTCCCAGTAGAAGCCTGAACATCGTCCATAGCCATCCCACTAAAATTAAAATAAAAAATTAGAACTTTAATTACAACCATCATGAAAATAGGTATAAACTAACCATAATCATTAAATACGATAAAATAACTCACATTATGATCCGGACACTTGTAGAAGATACGATCCTTGTTGGGACCCTCCTTCTTCACTCGGTACTCTATCACAATCTTCGTCTCATCACGACACTTGCCGCATGGAATGAGAGGAAGACCCGGCCTAAGTCGCTTTGGAAACCCATGAGAGGCCGAGGACCCGAAAGCAGTTACCATCTACTCTCTATACTCATTTTTAATACACTATAAATTTCTCATTTTATAAACAAATAAAATTAAGAAACTATAAAATTATCTATATCTCTATGGAGGAATCGAAGAATGGATGGAGAAAGAGTAAGAACACTGCTTAAATTTGAACTTAAGCTCTCGGGTGGGCTCGGGGAGGAAGAAGACGGCCAGCAGGATTTATAGCTCAAAAACATATTTTAATAAATAATCATCCGTACTAGTTGACCTTGCTTACGTGATCATCTCGGTGAGCATTTCTCCACCGGACGGCACCGTACTTGGTCAAGGAAGAGCTCCGATTCTACGAGGAAGGGAACACAGTCTTCCACGACCGTTACCGCTCTCCCTCGTAGAATCAAAGCTCCTCCTTGATGTCCGTTACCGCTCGGCAGAGAACATGCTCGCCGAGCTGAACACGGTCCGCAAGTTCATCTAGTACGGATTTTCTATAATTTTCTAACTATTTTCTAAGTTTTTCATTTCATAAAAAATTAAAATAAAATGTTTAGTCGCGGAGTCCATAGAAATGACCATATTTTGACCTAGCAACGCATTGTCAATTGTCATTGCGTTGCATTGCATCCCGGATCGGACTCCGGATAATAAAATACTATGGTCGATCGATGTCGTTCTTTGTCGTACAGTCGCACGGCGACGGCCGATGGACCCGTTCAACCACCAAATCTGTCAGGCCCGGCTGTTCGGGCGTATCGTCAAAAGAGAACGGATTTGCTTTCTATTGTATGGCCTTGCATTGCATCTGTCATACCAGTCGGAGGCACTAGTCCCTATACTCATTTTTTAATACACTATAAATTTCTCATTTTATAAACAAATAAAATTTAAAAACTCTAAAATTCTCTATATCTCTAAACAATGAAGTGTGCTATGCATGCTACAAATGAACGGTGAATACTAGTTTTTAATAGCTACTTTAACCTTCCTTCATATAAATATGCAAGTTTGAAGTGATTTTGAGCTCAAATTGCTTACAAATGAAAAAAACCACAATAAAGAACCATATATATATAGTGAACAAAATGAGATAAGACAATGATGAAAAATGAGAGTATGAGATTTGTAACCTTTACAACTGAAGAATCGACGGAGGAATCGAAGAAATCGACGGAGGAATCGAAGAATGGATGGAGGAACAATGGAGGGAGGAAACAAGAACACTGGCTAGTGCAGTGAGCTTCAAAATGTGCTGAGCTCGGGCTCGGGAAGGAAGAAGGAGATGGCCGATATATAAAGGGGGACCTTTAGTCCCGGTTGGTGGATTCAATCGGGACTAAAGGTCCCTCCCAACGGCTCCTGCGCCAGACAGAGATGGCAGAGACCTTTAGTCCCGGTTGGAGCCACCAACCGGGAGTAAAAGTCTACCTTTAGTCCTGGTTGGTGGCTCCAACCGAGACTAAAGGTCCCTACCACCTCTGTCTAGCGCAGTAGCCGTTGGGAGGGACCTTTAGTCCCGGTTGGAGCCACCAACCGGGAATAAAGGTATCTCTAGTCCCAGGCGTAAAAAATACCGGGACTAGAGCCCATTTTGGTCGAGGATCAAAGGTCTATTCTCTACTAGTGTAATGGCCCTAACTTGTTAGACGAATCTTTGAAAGGCTTCATAGTGAACCATATCGACTTTCCTTGGAAGTGGGTTAAAAGATTAGCTACCTCGGGCGAAAGGGTAAATCACGACTCACAGTGAAAATGTACAACCTCTGCAGAGTGTAAAACTGGTATATCAGCCGTGCTCACGGTCACGAGCGGCCTTGGAACCCTTACGGAATAGATGATCACTAATGGTTAATGATGATGAACACGGATGATATTGATGATGAATATGCTCATTAATGATTACTGTTTATACTATTCATTATTCATGTTTACCTGATCATGTGTTTATGGCTTATGATAAACTTGTTGCCACCCCATTGTTAAAAGATGACTCATTAAAAGCTAATCGTAGTTAACCAGTGTCAGTCTTTTGAGCCTCATAAACCCCATATTATATTTGTTGAGTACGACATGTACTTACGCTTGCTTTATTTTTTAATTATTTGGATAAAAATCATGGATGGGTACCAGATTGCTAGAGTTTGGAGGAATTAGGCTTGTGATCAACCAGTCAGTTGTCCTTGTAGATTTGGAGTCTTCGCCTGAAGATCGGAGTTATCCTTCCGCTATCTATACTCTGAGGTTATATTCTTTACACTAATATGTTATGTATTTAAGCATTGTTTATTGATATTACCTTTATTTGTAGCTATATGTGAGATTTGATTTCCTAGACTCACACATGATACGTATCTTGTTTTGTCCTTATACCGGGTGCTGCAAACAGGGTCGGTCGTCGGCGAGTTGCCGTTCGTCGGCGTGCTCCTCTCAAGACTGCAGGTCGTCTGCACCCCACAGCAAGAATGTCCCATTCAACATGCATCTTTGTCTATCTGCTCGCACTGTGGGCTGCGGCGTATGCGGTACGTTCGCTCTTCCTTAGTGTCACGTCGGTTTCGGCGAAGAAAAAAGATCAGCCGCTCTTGCCATCATGGTTTTTGAACCGTTGAACAGATTTGTAGTATGCAGCGGGTGCTCAGGCGCAAGTCTTTGCTCGACGTAGACGACGATGGCGCTGGTCCGCACGGCGAGGGGCGTGGAAGATGAAGTTGAAGGCGATGTGGATTGTGGAGGCAGAAGTCGCTGCCGTGGAAGTACAGGAGAATTGAATCTTCTCCGCAAAAGCAAGCAGCGTTGCGTAGGCTGACCGCTGCCGCAAGTTGCAAGCGTATATAAAGTGGTGCATTTTATGGGTGGGGGGAAGCAAAAGAGATTGGCCCTGTCGACACTACTTCGAGCTAAATTTCAGGGAAATGAACAGGGTTGAATAGTGAATAATGGATTGATTGGACGCTTTAGGATGCCTGGCTTTGAGTGGATGTACGCGAATATGGTGCACTAAAGGATGACGTAGCTTCACGAGAAGTTAGAGAAATAGATAGTTGATAATGATATGATTAAGACACCCGGATGAACGGACGCTTCCACCGCTCACTCCTGCAGCGCTCGCGCCCCTCTGTGTCCCGCGCCCACACACGACGATGTGGCCATCGCTGCTTCCCTGGCCGGCGACGACTCCTTCCTCCACCCCCAGCGTCCTCCTCCCCCACCATGGTGGCTCCTTCCCCCACCCAAGCGTCCTCCTTCTCCCACCCCGGCGGCTCCTTCCCCACCCGGCGTCCTCCTCCCCCACCCCGGAGGCCTCCTCCCCCACCCCAGCATCCTCACCGACTGGGAGCGTTCAATGCGCCGCGGATCCGGTGGCCCTCTCCCCCATCCCAGCGAGATCCAAGCAAGCCGCTGACTCTCCCCTAACCCAGACGGCGGCGCCCTCCCCAGATCCGGCAGCGTCTCCTCTCCCTCGACGACAGCAGGCATGGCAGGCTTGCAGGCGCGCACCATCCAGTGAGCCTGCGCCACTGCAGTTGCCCACCATGTAGGTCATGGCCACGCGGCGATGCTGTGTTTCAAGTGTTTCTTGATGCTTTTCAGACATGTTGCAAGCCCATGTTTCAAGTGTTTGAGTTGTTTTAGATTTATGTTTCAATTGTTTCATGCGGATGTTGCAAAAGTGGATCGAGATGTTGCATATATTGCAATGGTTGTTTACGTATGTTTCAAGCGTCTATCCTCAATGTTTCATCTGCTTTTTATACACATATATATGTTGCAAGTGTTTTAGACGCATGTCTAAAGTGTTTTATCTGTCTTCTTTTGTGTGTTGCAAGTGTTGCATCTGGATGTTTTAAAAGTACATCAGGATGTTTGCACATGTTGCAATGCGTTTCAACTGTATGTTCCAAATGTTTCATCTGTTTTAGACGAATGTTGCAAAGGTTGCATCTGGATGTTGCAAAAATGGATCGGGGTGTTGCATAACGTGGCCGGTGTCTGTCGCTGTGCGGGGCGCGGGTCCCTGTGACGGACGTGGGCGCGGGTGCTGGGGGGCGGGATGCAGGACGCTGAGCGTGAGGCGGGATGCGGACACGGGAGCGGCACAAGTGTCGGAGCCGCGTCCGAACACGACGTCCCGTCCGGACGTCCGAGCGCTAGGGGTACCGATAGATAGTGGGGATCTCTTATTTAGGTATAGGAGATAGGAGATAACTTTTGTACACAAGAGTTGAGATTAATAACAATAACTTTGAGATAACTTTTGTACACAAGAGTTGAGATTAATAACAATAACTTTTTGTGCACAAGTGTTGAGATTATTAACAATACATGATACAAATACATGTATTGATACAAATACATGGTACACAAGATAATAGTCGTGTACACAACTATGGCTGCCCGAGCTACTCTGCTGCATCCTGGACGAGGCGAACGCCTAGATCCGTGCGGGCTACGGATGTCTGGCGTTGCTCACAGCTATGGCTGCTTAATACCTTGTTGTGCTCCACCTCCACCTTGTCGCGCCATCGGTTATTTAGTTAGTACAATTTTACTTCCCCACCGCTAGTTGGTGATTTGTGTTATGTGTTCCTTCAAGATGTGAACAGCTCCTGGCCGTGACTATCCTCGGAGCTCGTAAAACTTTCCACTTTCACTTAACGAAGCACGTGCTAATGCACGCTTTCGAAAAAAGGGTGCATTGATACAATCCATCCAGAAGGTTACCCCAGGATAAATCATATGCCTAACTGAACAAATTAGTAATTTTTTCATTTCACAATTAAATTATGAACTGGAGGAATTTTTGACATAGTCGTTGCAGAATTTGGTCGGCTGATGCAGAGGCCGCCGGTTCTTGCAGTAGAACTAGTTGGAAAGAAGCTAGAGATGTAAATACTAGCAGCGTCGCCACCGCTGCCAGCAAAACGTTTGCCCAATACTTGAGAAGCTCGACTGCCTCCTGCAAAGAGGTAGCTGTGACTGTGACTAGCGTGCCATCGCGTTGTCCTCCTGGCCACTGGCACAGCATGAAAACAATGTACAAGGTTAGAAGCGCCGAAACAGCACAAGACACCAGTGCCTTGCTGCACCAGTAGAGCACGGGCTCCTCCATGTTGCCCGCCGCTAGCATGGCCGACAAGACTGCAGCTGGCGCTGCGTTGAGCAGAATGAGCACTCTCCTGCCCAAGTCCAGCTGCTTGATCCTGTCGGCAGCAGTGGTAGTGATGATGGCGCGGTCGTCGCAGTCGAGGCGAACGCTGAGCCACAGCAGCACCGGCACGATCTCCGGCAGGCAGTAGAGCAGCGCGTTCTCTCCCAGCAGCTCCGCGGCCACCGCGTGCACCGCCACCAGCAGCACCACGAGCGAGGCCTTCCGGAGCAGCTCGGACGCCGGCGCGATGCCACGATGCACCGTGGCCAGCCCCACCAGCCGAGTCATCATCATGGTGAGTGCCCCGAGCATGAAACTGAAGAAGAGAAGGAACTGGGAGACGGCGAATTTGTCAGCGTGGAAGTGGCCCATCACGCAGAGCGCCCAGTACGGCACCAGTGCTACTACCTCCAGCCCCTCTGCCTTTTTCCCTGAAGGCGCAGTAGCTTCACCTTCACCATCGTTGCTCTGCTCCTTTGATCCACCGGCCTGATCCTGATGACTGAGCTGACTGCACAGCGCAACGATAAAGCCGATGGCGATGACAGGGAAGATGACGAGCCAGATGTGGCTCCAGTTGACTATGAGTAGTGACACGTAAGATATCACCACGACAATTGCCGTCTCGATGTAGATCCTGACATTCTTAGCAGGAAACAAGTTGAAAGGAGGCTGTGGCAATTCCAGTTCGACGTATGAGCGCGCGTTCATATACCAAATAACAACCGGAATCATACCGGTGACATACAGCTCGTGCTCTTTATACGCCTGCATCAGCAACGCCACTTGGGAACTGACAAAGCTGAGGATGACCGCTGGCGTCAAAGGGAGGGAGTAAACATACACCATCTTTGAATCCAAGACCTGAAGAACACAGGCGAGACGCGAGATTAATTACTAACAACCTCTCGATATATATATTACTAATAGCTGTCTGCTAGACTTCTTGTCTGTGATGTCTTCATGTACGATTGCCCTCAACTACTTGTCTGCTATCCCTCCAAGAACTATAAGAACTATATATCAATGTTTCAGGCAAGTTTCAACTTTATGTTCAGTACCCGTAATTTTGGTGATGCGTGAGCCTACTTCAGAATAGAGACACAAAGAAGCGGCATGCTGAAAAAAATGTAGCTAGAGACCAAAAAGGCAACCAGATTTGCCTCTATTCTGAAACAACACAAGCGGGGTCCAAGAAAGCATCACACACCTGAGTAAAATATAAGCTAGTAGTAGAGTAGCTCTCTTACCGTATTCTGAGCTCCTCAGAATCGCAACAGCATTCTTCTTGAGTTTGGGTTACGTCTGAAGAAAAAGAGGGGAGCTTCAACCTTATTAGAGGAAAGGATGCCGTTCTTCGCTTCTTGCTGTGTGGGAAATGGATATGCTGCTTCGTGGCGATGGCGTAGCCGCGTGGGTGCACCCACCCACTTGCTGATTGGTACTTGACTTGACCTAGCTAGTCAGATTCCATTACACGTGAACAACAACTGGCCTTTTTTAAAAAAAAATCTAATAAGACAATGATTGGTCATGGGTTCTGTCCCTACATTGAAATGCTGTAGAAAACGAACAAATAACAGTAGGAATGTACTTCTTTATGGCCAGTTGATTTTCCCAAGTAACTTTACTATTGCTGGGAAATCTAATGGAGCATCGACTTGAAATAGATGGATTGTAGTTGGGGGCCATGAGAAGTTGAGAACGGTCGTTTCCTATTTGTCGTGCTAAGAGCATCTCTAACCGTGTCTAAAAAAAATACTCCGCAAAATCAGGTTTTCCAACATTTGCAAAAATATATCAGAAGACGTAAAAAAGTTACAACTCCAACAGTTACAAAATCTTACGCCTAAACAATAGAAAGTAATTTTACATCAGAAATCATAAATTATTTATAAATCACACTAACCAAAGTTATACTTCATTTTTCTCTTATACATTTACATCAGGAACCCTGTCCTACTTTTTTTCTTCCCCACGTCCTTCCACCTCCAGATTGGCACGACGATATGCGTGTGTAACTTTACGCATATGTGGGTGGCTTTTTCCAAGTGCCAAAAGATTGGGAGGTGGTTTTGGGAGTTATTGGAGATAAGTTTTTTTTTTCCAATCTTACCAAAATTCCTGGATTGGGAGATTATTTTGCGTACTCTTGGAGATGCTTTGCCTGTGCTCCGAACTACAATTTTATATAATGTTTGTGGATAGATTTGGTACATACAAACTAATTAAAATTGATTATCTTTTGCTCTATTTGTTTACTAAAATAATACCATTTAGATATTATTTCAATAGTCTCTAACGGGCTCTAATCAATGTATCCATTGTACTATTTGTGTTTTTGTCCTATGTATCACGTCTCTCCGTGTTTTAATATGTATTACTCCCTCCGTCCTCTTTTTAATGGTTGTTCTAGCATATATATTGAGGAATCAAACGTACTCAACTTTGACACAACATATACAAAAATATTACTAATATTTATAGTGCGTAATCAGTATCATTAGATTAACCATTGAATATAATTTATAATATACTTGTTTGGAGATAAAATTATTACTAATATTTTCTATAAATTTAGTCAAACTTAAGAAAGTTTGACATGCACAAAAATCTTGACAACACTTAAAAGGGATGGAAGGAGTAAGTTAAAACCATATTAAATTACATTAGCCCTTATTGCATTTTTTTTTTGACATCGTGAGACTGTATTCTGGCTTTCAACTCTAATCTTATTACTTATTGCAATTTTTTGTAAACATGTTAAGTTTAGTACTTATATACTGTGTATTTTATTCAAAACTCCCTTATTCTAGATCCTAGATTAATTCCGCTGTTATAGTGTTATTTAATATGGTACAAAACAATATCATAACACTCAAAATTCTATTTCATATGACGTCGCCATGTATAGTTTCCTGTAAAACAATTGTACCTTCCCTTATATTTCTCCCAGGAAGAAAAAGGATTTTGTGGAGTCGGATGAGTTGTTTGGGCATCTAAGGCGGTCCTATTTAGTGGCTATTTAAAACTAATATTCAGCAAATAGATTGATCTATATTGCTCGATTTGTGTTGATCACTACATTTAGATAGTAAGATTATACTTCCAAAATCTATCCAAAAGAGTGGGAGAACACCTCTACGGAAGTCCTCGAAAAAAGCCATCAAATCCCCTTTTATGATGATGCAGGAAACCTAATAAAATTTATTTAGTTAGGAATCTAGGCCCAGGAGATAAGTTATGATATCTTTGAAAAATGGCCTCTTTTAACTCAACTTTAGAAAACCCTTGGTTTAAATTCTTTTCTTGGGGGACATCCTCTATACGAGTTTTCTCTACTGTTGTAACTTGGGGGACATCCTCTATATGAGTCTCATTCACAGTCACAAAAGAAGGCTCTCGATCACTAAATAAACTCTTGTAATACTTGGTGTGTGATTAGCATTACCACTTTTTACGCACTCTTCTTGCTCCAGTTGGAAGATATGAGTTTTTTGTATGTTTTTCATTCATTAGCCACTAATTTAAAATGCTTCGTATTACATCTGCTTCCAAAAGATTTTTTCACCTTTGCTCTTTGATAGTATTTTAACTGTTCTTCTCTTTGGAGTTGGGATAACCTCGTGTTTTAAACTTATTTCATCGTCATCTAGTTGCATCAATTCCAATTTCTTATCTAACTCATTCGACTTATCAAGAAGTTTGTTTCAAGTTTTTTTTTGTAAGCGTCACTGGCAGTTTTAGCTCATTCCCTTAAGTACTAGCATGTCATCGTTCTAAAAGGGTGTCTCCTTCGTGTATACCGGTCCATATATCCTTAACCAAGTCAAGAAAAAAAAAACTTCCCTCAATGACCAACCGAACTCAAATGTAAGGCCTGGAGTAGGAGAGCCGGCCATAGACGGATCTCTAGTATTTACAATAGAGGGGTGTGGTCAGAGATTTCTCTAGTAGGGTCTGGACCGTGGTATGATTGAATTTTATGTCCCAATCAGCGAAGACAAATTCTATCAAACTTTTCAAAAAAATTTCAATTATTTGTACAAGTGCAGACAAGTTCAGTTCTCTAAAGTTGAAAACATCCATAATAGCTTTGAAGAAGAAAGACAACTTATCATTATAGTTTCATTTATTTTTTTCATGCAGTCCCTTTATGATATTAAAGCCACCACATATTAAAACAGGTAATTTTTATTAGCGCATGCTTCCTCCGTCCCATAAAAAACGTCATTCTCACTTCGGGAAGTCAAACATTTTTAACTTTGATCAAACATATATAAAAAATATTAATATCTTTTATTATATAATTGTTTTCATTAGATTGATAATTGAATATATTTTTATAATAAATTTATTCGGAGATAAAAGTGTTGCTAATATTTTTTACAAACCTAGTTAAATTTAGAAAAATCTAACCAGCACGAGGTATGAGAATGATGCATAATTACTTTCGCATCGGAGGGGTAGCTGCCAATCTCCCCCTCGTTCCGGTCTTACCCTCCCTCGAGTCCGATCTCGGGATGGCGCTTTGGCAGGAATAAGAAAAAAAATGAAGATAATAAACTGCGGATTCTTTCTTTCTCTTCCATTCTTACGTCAAAAAGTACTAAGTAAAAGAATCGCTACTCGCCAAAAAGCCCTTAGACCCACCTTGGTGGGGACTGACTGCTCTCCACTACGAAAGTAGCATCGCGATCAAAAAGCGGATTTTTGAGAGATTCTTTATCGATCTAGTGGCCGGCCAGGGAGTCCGAACTCTATCGATTCAAGGAGCTTTTCTGTCCTCGCATAGCACCAAGAATACATTCTTGCTGGTCAAACAAAGTCTTTCCTCTTTGGTTGGTGATAGTCGCCTCTTTTTTAGGGGACGGAAGGAGTAATTGAGAAAACTCAGTTAAAAAGCATCCATATTTTCTTCTTGTGCTGCACCTTACACAGAAAGTCAGAAACCAAAAGCCATTGAAATGCATCAACCTCATCTCGGATTTTAAACTGGACAAAAAGAAACCCTTTTGAATTTCTCCTATGTCAAATGAGAGGGAATTAATGCCTACTAACATACCACGACATCGTCCCCATGGAGGTTTTACATGCCACAAAGAATCCTTCGCTCCACAAAGATCTTTTTTTGGCACACCACATAGATTTTTAAGAAAGGAGATCAAATTAAAGCAATCTTGCCTTCCTGTTTGTAATAGGGTAATGAATGAAGTCGACTTTTTCTCTAAAGACAAGTCTGACAGGAACATAAATTTCTTTTGGCCCCCTAACCGTTACGACTCTGAAAACAACCCTTTCATTTTTATGATTTTTTATTACTTTTTTCCTTTTTTTTTCCTTTTGCTTTTAAAACTTGATTTCCCTTTGGAGTAGTTATGATATGACACCAAGTCATCATATATTTATCATCCGAGAAATCCTCCACTATATATGCCCACAAAGACGATGGCTTTAAAGTAAGGAGGTTAAGTTTATTTACATTACATTATTTTTTCGTTTGCCAAAACCGCCATAACCTCAAAGGAGTTATATACGTCCTCCATACTTAAAAAATGAAGTCGTTTTGGACAGCGATACGGTCTCTAAAGCATAACTTTGACTACTTATTTTTATAAAGATATTTATCAAAAAGTGATATATGTAAATTTTTGTAAAAGTATTTTTCAAGACAAATCTATACATATGACTTTCACATTTTCAAACTCAACAACTTAAAAATTATTCATGATTTACATTCCTAATGTTTGACTCAAGCCTTGTCCAAAACAACTTCATTTTTTTTAGTACAGAGGGAGTACTTACTTATATTTTCTATATGTGCCCAACCAATCACAAATGGTAGGTGGTGAATTCCTTGCCACCAGAAACCGATCCTTACCTTGTTGAATGAATAAATAAAAATAAATAAACTGGACGACCAATTATGGGGGCGAAGAAGTGCGGTCCGATTTGCTTCCAAGACCATGGCCGTTGACTTCACTAAATAGACAGAAGTCTTTGCGGCTGCTTTCCTTGTGTTTTCCGCGTGATTTGCTCACGCGTTCAGTACCGTATGCTGAAGCGGCAGCTGCACAAAAGTTTCTGCCAAGCTATACTTTTATCAGGTATGATACATTATTTTTTCTCTCGAGACAAATCAGTTTCAGCCGGCTTCTCAGCCGCCGCAGAAATCATCAGCTCTTCAAGCGTCAAGACCCGAGCAGGAGCGGCGCAGCTCCGTTGCAGGTCTACAGCTTCTCCCTTCTCTATCTGCTAATAAATCCTTCGGGCCTCCATTGCAGGTCATCAGTTCCGGAGGGATCAGGACCAGGACCTCACCAAGTTAAGTTTTGACGTCTTGCCATTTTTAGGAGGGCAGGACTAAGGGCCTGTTTAGTTTCCCCCAAAATTCAAAATTTTTTGTGCAGTACCCGTCACATCGAATCTTGCGGCACATGCATGGAGTACTAAATGTAGACAAAAAAAAAACTAATTACACAGTTGGATGAGAAATCGCAAGACGAAACTTTCGAACCTAATTAGTCCATAATTAGACACTAATTACTAAATACAAACGAAAATGCTACGGTACCCAAAACCCAAAAAATTTCGGCGGTAGAGTCTTACCGCCTGTGACCGGAAGGTCCCGGGTTCGAGTCGCGGTCTCCTCGCATTGCACAGGCGAGGGTAAGGCTTGCCACTGACATCCTTTCCCAGACCCCGCACAGAGCGGGAGCTCTCTACACTGGGTACGCCCTTTAAACGAGACCTAAGCTATGCCTTGCGGGCAACAGTAGCTCGTTAGCCCCTAGATCTTCGTGCATATAACAAGACTTGTCCCATTTTTTGAACGTAAACAACTTGTCACATTTTATTTTATTTTTTATGCAGAAATAAAAATATTATTATAAGCCCACCTATTTTTGCCATTTTATACTTCTTTAAAATTGAAACATTTTGGGTATGATTGGAGGGCGTAAATGAATGAACCACGCAGGGCGCCAGAGTTACTGAGTTAGGCGAAACGTGGGCATGTTCGACGGATGCAAATATACCAGCACAGTGGGCGCGCTAGGCTGCGCCGTTTTGAACAGGGAAACAAAATGAACAGTGCGACAAACATTAACGTGAGAATAGTAAAAAACAGGTGAACAATGTTTGAATAGTGTCGTCTACAGAAAACGTTGCCAGAACAGTATCCGGTCAGCGTCATGAATAGTGTAGAATACTATTTGCTACACGGAAGGTTGGAGCGCTGAGGACGCAGGAATTTATTTCTCGTCGAGGGATTCTATTATTATTATAGGCGGCGAGGGATAGATTTCATTTATGTTTCCGCGGCCGGAGTCGGTGTATGAAGACATATTTGCACCACCTACTCAGCTAGGCTCCACTCTCTTTTTGGCAACCAATCGATCCGTTTGTATGTCAGGCGCCCTGGCTGGACTACTTGGGCCCAAATCACTCCCAAGTTGCTGGTCCCACAAATGCTATGGTGTACTAAATCCGTTCCAAATTATAGTTTGTTTAACTTTTTTAATCTAAGTTTGACTACTCGATTTATTTAAAAATTTGTGTTAAATATCACTTCTTTTGTTGTGGCTTTTTATTAACAAAAGTTCTTCAAAAACGACTTAAATTTGACTATGTTTGCACAATTTTTTAAAATAGGACGAGCGGTCAAATTTAGGATAAAAAAAGTCAACCAAATTATAATTTGGAATGGAGGAAGTATTTCTGACGCGATGAAACCGATCCGTACCTTTGTCGAATAAACTCGCCGACCAATTATGGGTGAACAAGTGCAGTGTTGGGTATCGGTATTAGTGATATCCGAAGAAAGGATCTGAGGACCGCGGACGACAATTTACCTAGATAATCATGGACGTATTTCAGTCTTGACCGACCCCGAGGGTACGGGAGCCATCTTGCCCGACCCTGAGGGCACGGGCCCCATGTCGCCCGACCCCGAGGGCACGGGCTCCGTCACGCCCGACCCCTTGGGCAAGGGCCCCGTGTCGCCCGACCCCATGGGTACGGGAGCCATCTTCACCGACCCTGAGGGCACGGGCCCCGTGTCGACCGACAACGAGGGCACGAGCTCCATCTCGCTCGACCCCTTGGGCACGGGCCCCGTCTCGCCCGACCCCAAGGGTACAGGAGCCATCTCGCTCGACCCTGGCACGGGCTCCGTCTTGCCCGACAGGGACCTATACCGCCTCAAACTAGTACGGGTCAGAAGGTACGACCCTGGGGTCCAACTTCTAACACCGGGCGGGAAGCTGACACGTCTCGACGTGACCCATGGCCACGTCAAGCCACACTCGAGGGTTCACATCGTCAACAGTGATAGGTGCGTGGTCGCTGTGCTGCCTACTCCCCGTACGGCCGCTGACGGGCACGTCGGTTCAACACGTCGTCAGATGGGACAGGATGGGACGCCATGACCTGCTGATGACGTCGATGCATGACACTAGTGTGAATAGGAGCTCGACGTAGAGCCGTCCCTGTCACCATCTACAGTGTCGGCAGGACCTGTGTGAAGAGGAAGACGGACGCGGCGGCCCTGGAGGCCTTCTCCTCCCTCGCTTTTCTCATTTTCTTTCTCTGTAACCTACGCCTTCCCCTTCACCTATAAAAGGGAAAGCAGGAGCACACGGTTGGGGGAGAGAGAGCTAACGAGCACACAACTAAACAAGCTCAGTAAGAGTCAACTTCATTCGATCTTTTCACTAGAGACTTAGGGACTTCTTTCTCTCTTGCTCGTTTGTAACCCCTACTACAAACCAGTGTCGATAACACGAGCAGCAGCAGACTAGACGTAGGGATATTCCGCCTGAACTAGTATAAATCCTTGTGTCCTCCGAGCATACCATCCAGGCCAGACGTGCATATACAAATTTACTAGCCGGTGTTCAAAAACACCGACAATTGGCACACTAGATTGGGGCTTTTTGCCTATCTCGACATCCACATCAAGCCTCGAATGGCTAGTCACGGCGTCAGTTGGATGCCGGGCACGCACGTGCACTTTGGGAACCTAGATTTCATCGTCACAACAGAGGGAGGGTTGGCATAGTACTTCGCCGCCATCCAGCCTCTCCAGTCCGATGCCCTCGATGCGATCGTCGAGGCGCCTGAGGAGCTACAGCTGCACGCGCTGGAGGCTCGCACCCCTGGGAGCGACTAGCTCCTTGGCTTCGATTACAGAAGGCTAGAGCGCTAGCTCGATGCCGTCCTGGGACCCCGACCGTCCCGGGAGGACCTGTGCTGCCTCACCTTCTCGTTCACCAACGTCATGATACAGCTTGCCGGAGGGGAACCGCTCTCCCCAAAATACCTCATCCAGAGCACCACTATAGCGTTCCTGTTCAGTCTGTGCAATGCTACGGGGACTATTGGCCACCTCGTGATGCAGAGCATGTACCCATCCCCTATGAACGACGAGTTTGTGGGGATGACCGAATACGTGATGGAATCTTTCCACAACCTTCTCACGGGAGATTTAGAGTCACCCTCCAACTTTGACTCCAGTAGGGGGAGCCATCACCTCTCGCGAGAATGTTTTATAGCAGGTACCCCTAAGGGATGCGTCGAAAGCATCCACAAGGGAGGGGCTACCCCACCAAACGACCTCGACGATGAGGTCAAGGGAGACGTAGGGACCCCGCCTCACCTGCGGGTGGAGCAGCAGAGGGCGTAGCACAGGGAACTCGAGGATGCATGACTCTAGCTAGAGCAGGAGTACGTGGAGCTCGAGCAAGAGATTGAGCATCGTAGAGACAGTGGGTGTGCGCGCGCCATGACCCACACCGAGAACCGGAGGATCATTGAAGATGATGGAGCCCTCCCACAGTTCACCCGGGCAAGCTAGAACATCGCTACCGTGGCAGCCTTACTCCGAGGGCTCATGGAGCCCGCAACACCCGACGATCGTTGGGCCCATCGTGAGATCCACATGCTGCTCTAGTGCGCGACGGTGCATCAGGTGGAGAGCTCGCTGTCTTAGTGACGTGAGCTCGATGCTAGTCTGCATGTGCCCTTGGGACGACATGTTAGGGATATGTCGGTCCACCAGGCGCCGTGTGGCAGCGAGGGGCGCGCCGTGGCTCCGATGCATGAGCGTCTAGGCCTCCACCATGACACACGTAACATCCTAGATGCCCATACGCATGGACGAAGCAACGAGAGAGAGGAAGTCGGCCGCAACTACCACCCTTGTTGTGGTGAACGCTACGATAGCAGTGAGGACCAGAGCCCAAGCCCCAACCTGCCGGGGCCTCAAGGCTTCGGTCGACACATCCTCAACGTCTCCTTCTCGCCGACCAACATCCTGAAATACTTTGGGGAAATGAACCCCGGACTATGGCTCGAGGATTACCGGCTTGCTTGCCAAGCCGGTGGAGCGGATAGTGACAATTTCATTATCCGCAACCTTCCATTGTTCCTAGCTGATTTGGTGCGAACATGGTTGGAGCACCTTCCACCCAACCGGATTCAAAGTTGGGCGAACCTAAAGGAGATTTTGTGGGAAACTTCTAGGGCACCTACGCGCATCCTGAGAACCTGTGGGATCTCAAAAACTACCGATAGAAGTCTAGGGAACTATTCATGAGTACATCCGACGCTTCTCCCAGTAGTGCAACGAGCTGCCCGACATCACTGATGCCGATGTTATAGGAGCCTTCCTATTTAGGACCACCTTCGAGTCCCTAGTTCACAAGCTGGGACACAAGGGCCCATGAATCACCAAGGAGCTCCTTAACATCGCCACTAGCCATGCCTAGGGTGAGGAGGCGGTCGGAGCGATTTTTGACCACCCTAAGGGCAAGATGAAAAGGGATGAGGACGCCAGTGAAGGCGCCTCCAACTGCCCCAACAAGAAGAAGAACAAGTAGTGGCGCGAGGGCTCACTCATAGCCGCTACCGACCGTAAGGGGGGTCAAAAACCCGCCGAGGATACCCTAGGCCACTTTGAGAAGCTGCTTGAAGGGCCATGCTTAAACCCTACCTTCCCCATCAAGCACCTATACAAAGACTGCACCCTTATGAAGTGGTTCTTGTCTGGTGGGTCCAACAAGGGGGAGCATAGGAAGGAGCCCAAGCCAGCGGTAGACGATGCCAAGGGGAAGGATGGTGGCTTTCCAACGCTGGATGGCTGCCTTATGATCTTTAGAGGATCGGTGGTCTATGACTCCAAGCGCCGCTAGAAGCTTGCACGCCCTAGGTCTATTCAGCCGAGCCAGCCACGCCTTCCTTCCTCTGATGGTCAGAGTCTGCCATCACCTTTGATCGGACTGACCACCTAGAAAGTGTCTCGTAGCCTAGAAGATACCCGCTCATGGTCGACCCGATCATCATCACGAAGCGGCTCACCAAGGTGTTGAATGATAGAGGCAGTGGCCTCAACATCATGTATGCTGAGACGCTCAATGCCATGGGCATCGACCGGTCACACATCCAACCGATCAGGACGCCTTTCCATGGCATCGTGCCTGGAAAGTAGGCCGTGCTGCTCGGGTAGATCAATCTGTCTGTCACCTTTGGAAATCCAACCAATTACAGGATGGAGACCCTTACCTTTGAGGTGGTTGGGTTCCACGACACCTACCACGTTATCCTAGGACGTCCATGCTATGCGAAGTTCATGTCCATCCCCAACTACACCTATCTGAAGTTGAAGATGCTGGGTCCGCGTGGGGTCATCACCGTCGGCACCTCCTAGGTAGAGTGCTGTGAACATGCCATGGTGATTGTCGCCTCCAAATAGCTCGCGGCCATCAGGGAGGAGATCATCAAAGATGCGCCCGACCCCAAGCGGTCGGCCAGGTCTTTTGAGCCCATGGCAGGCACCAAGGAGGTCCTCATAGAGCCCAACAGCTCTGAGGGCAAAGTGGTGAGCATCGGCACCACACTTTCCTCTAAATAGGAAAGCGCACTCGTCGACTTCCTTCATGTCAATAGAGACATATTTGCGTGGAGACCCTCGAACATGCTAGGCATTCCAAGAGAAGTCACTGAGCACGCCTTGAAAATCAGGCCAGGCTCCAAGCCGGTGAAGCAGAGTCTACGTCGCTTCAACGAGTAGAAACGCAGGGCCATCGGCGAGGAGATTGTAAAGATTTTGGTGGCCATATTCATCAAGGAGGTGTATCACCCTAAGTGGTTAGGCAATCCCATTCTTGTAAGAAAAAAGAGTGGAAAATGGAGAATGTGTGTTTGCTACATAGGTCTCAATAAAAGCGTGTCCAAAGGATCCATTTCCTTTGCCATGCATAGACCAAGTAGTCAACTTGACCTCAGGGTGCGAAACCCTTTGCTTCCTTGATGCGTACTCCGGGTACCATCAAATCACGATGAAAGAGTCTGATCAGCTCACGACGTCTTTCATCACCCCATTCAGATCGTTCTGCTTTGTCACAATGCTTTTTGGTCTAAAAACACAAGGCTACGTATCAGCGTTGTATGCTCAAGTGTTTTTGGAACCTCATCGGACAAATCATTGAGGCCTACGTAGACGACATCGTGGTCAAGTCCAAATGGGCTGATCGGGTCATAGCTGACCTAGAGCAGACCTTCTCATAACTCTGAGCAAACGGCATCAAACTCAACCCCGAGAAATATGTTTTCGGGGTCCCGAGGGGTATGCTGCTGGGTTTTGTTGTCTCCAAGTGCAGCATCAAAGCCAACCTGGAGAAGATCTCTACCATCATGAGGATGGGCCCGATTCAGAATATAAATGGGATACAGTGAGTTATAGGGTGCCTTGCCGTGCTTAGCCATTTTATCTCGCACCTCGGCGAATGAGGTCTCCCCCTCTATTGGCTTCTGAAGAAAGCCGACCGTTTCGAGTGGATGCCTGACGCTCAGGATGCGCTTAACAAGGTCAAGCAGCTCCTGACAAAGGCCTCAATCTTGGTTCCCCTCACCAACGGGGAACCGCTCCTACTCTACATTGTGGCCACCACGCAAGTGGTCAGCGTCGTCCTGGTGGTAGAGCGGGAAGAAGAGGGACGCGCCCTGAAAGTACAGTGTCCCATGTACTTCATTAGCGAGGTCTTGTCTGATTTCAAGACTCGCTACCCCCAAATCCAGAAACTCCTGTACACCGTCCTGATCACCAAGACAAAGTTGCGCCACTACTTCGAGTCACACCTGGTGATGGTCGTGACGTCCTTCCCTCTTAGCGAGGTCATCCAAAACTAGGATGCCACAAGAATAATCACGAAGTGGGCACTCAAGATGATGGGTCATGGCATTTCGTATGCCCCTCAGACTGCCGTCAAGTCCCAAGTGCTGGCAGATTTTGTTGCAGAATGGACCGAGATCCAAATGCCGCCAGCAGCCGTCGACCAAGAGTACTAGACGATGTACTTCGATGGATCGCTGATGAAGAAAGATGCCAGTGTGGGGCTGGTCTTTGTTTCTCCCCTAGGGGTACACATGAGGTACATGGTTTGCATCCATTTCCCTGCATTCAACAATGTGGCTAAATATGAGGCACTCATCAATGGCCTATGCATCACCGTCGAGTTGGGCATCCGATGACTTGACATCCGGGGTGACTCCTAGCTGGTTATTGACCAAGTCATGAAGGAGTCAAGCTGCCACAACACCAAAATGGTTGTGTATTGCCGAGAAGTCTGCCAGCTGGAGGACAAGTTTGATGGTCTCGAGGTCAATCACATCCTGAGGTGGCTCAACAAAGTAGTCGATGTGCTGGCAAAGATGGCGTCCGCGCAAGAACCGGTGCCAACAAACATCGTCGCCAGCGATCTATACAAGCCCTCAGTCCACTACAAGGAGCTGGAATAGACCACTGATGGGCTACCTGCCCTAGGCTTAGGGGCAAACCGACCGTCAGCTCCTTCTAACCTCGAAGTCATGGAGCTTGACGAAGATCCAGTGGTAGAGCCCGACCCTCTAGCCAACTAGAGAACGCCTTACCTCGACTACCTCCTCCATGAGGCTCTACCAACAGACAAAATGGAGGCTCGGCGGCTCACGCGTCACGCCAAGTCATTCGTCATTATCGAGGGAGAGCTCTATATGCGAAGCTACACAGGGATCCTGTAGCGCTACATCCCCATCAAACTAGGGATGCAATTGCTGAGAGATATCCACGGTAGGGTCTGTGGGCACCATGCTGCACCTAGTACCCTGGTCGGAAGTGCATTTTGACAGTACTTCTACTGGCCGACTACAGTAGCCAATGCTAAATGGATTGTGTCTGCGAAGGGTGTCAATACTACGCTCGGCAGACCCACCTGCCGCCCCAAGCACTCCAAACAATCCCCATCACGTGGCCGTTCGTGGTCTGGGGGCTCGATATGGTCGGACCTCTCAAGAGAGCACCCAGGGGCTATACACACTTGCTTGTCACCGTAGATAAGTTTACAAAGTAGATAGAGGCTCGACCGATCTCTATGATCAAGTCCGAGCAAGCCGTGCTATTCTTCCTTGGCATCGTCCATCGCTTTGGAGTCTCGAACTCCATTATCATGGACAACGGCACACAGTTCACCGAGAAAAAGTTCCTTTGATTCTGCGATGAATATCACATCTGCATCAATTAGGCCACTATGGTGCACCCCTGCATGAATGGGCAGGTCGAGTGCACAAACAGCATGGTCCTACAAGGCCTCAAGCCTAGGATCTTCAATTGGTTGAACAAGTTTGGTGGGCGATGGGTCGTAGAGCTCCCCGCGGTGCTTTGGAGCTTGAGGACAACCCCCAACGGGGCCACCGGCTACACACCCGTCTTCATGGTCTATGGTTCTGAGGCTATCCTCCTGACCGACCTTGACTATAGAGCGCCGAGGGTTAGGGCATACGACGAGCAGGGAGCCGAGGCATCCCTCGAGGATGCCATAGACCAGCTCGATGAAGCACGCAATGTTGCCCTTCTTCGCTTGGCCAAGTACCAGCAAGCGTTGTGCTGGTGCCATAGCCATCGAGTGTGGGGTCGGGCCATCAACATCGGGGACCTAGTGCTCCACCTCATCCAGAGCAACAAGAACCATCACAAGCTCTCTCCATCATGGGAGGGACCATACGTCGTCGTGGAGGTGCTCCGATCAGGCACCTACAAGCTCAAGACCGTCGACGGCTGGGTCTTTGTCAATGTCTAGAACATCGAGCAACTACGTCGCTTTTACCCCTAATATATGCGCGTACTTTTGAAAATTAAGAATGACGTTTCTAAAACAAAAAACACTTTCTCTTATCGATTTTGCTATCATTTCCTCGATCTTTAGTGACACCCGACCCCAACAATGGTAAGGTGTTGGGCCCCACTCAGGGGCTGATAAGAGTATATCTGCCGACCCTCTCCTACGTTAAGATCTAGAAGCAAGGGTTGTGAAAATAAACGCTGAGTAAAACTGGTCGGACTGCAAGAAACCTACACCCCAACGACTACGGTGTTTTTGCTCACCAGTGTGATCAGAGTTTTTTTGCCCGCACCTCGAGCTTTATAGCCTTAACAATAGAAAGGATCAAAACATATTAACCTTTTTTATACGACAAAGGTAGAAGAACCAAAAGTCTATTCGGCCATAATAAAAGTTAAGAACTTGTCCACTTATTACAAGTTCATCGCCTAGCCTATCTAACTAACTAATTCTTTGGGGTGATGATCTCATCCTCTATCTTGGCAAATAAGTCCTGCGCTAGAGGGGCCACTTCCTTCTTGATGTCCTCTAGCTTAGTGTCGGAGTAGACGAACATGAAGCCCTGGCTCATCGTCGCCAGATTGATGTTCTAGTAATGAGAATAGACGATCGCAAATGATCGGTGAACGTCGAAGCGAAGCGCATCCCTCGCGATCTCACACGCTCGATCTGTAATCTAGATGGCATGAACTGTGTACAAGCTCGTCTCCTGCTCTGAAGCCAGTTCGAGGTCGTTGAAGACCAGCTAGATGGTGACGCGTAGGGAATTATGCTCGTCGCTCTCCTTCAGGAGGGAGGCCTTCACCTCGTCGAGCTCCTTCTCTAGGCCGTGGCTCTTCATCACCTCTGTGCCAAGCTTGTCGCCGAGACTTGTCCAAGCTACATACCGACCGTGTCAAAAGGCATACCACGGATTCCAGGAAGAAAGACAACAAGGGAAACTGGAGGCTTACTGTCCATGTCTGCCCAAAGCCTACGCACCTCATCGCGCCATTGAGTTACCTTAGCCTCTAGGCGCCAGACCTCTTCCTAGCGCTGCTCACACTGCTGGGTCACCTCGGCCTCTAGGCGCCGGACCTCTTCCTGGAGCTGACCTACCTCCATTGCGAGCCTGGCGGACACACCTTCGACCACAACCTTCAGGTCCCTCTCCCCCTCAAGCTCACCCTCAAGGAGGTCGATCCGCTGCTAGGTGTCGGCGTGGTCCTAACAAGCCAAGTCATGCTCCGTGCAGAGCCCCTCTACGGCACGAAGCAAATTGTCCCGCTCCTTCCATAGCCGCTCGGCCTCTATGGCGTCTGTGTGCGCCCTCTCAATTAGGACCATGAGCTTATCCCCAACCTCATGGGCAACATCGTGAGCATCCTTCTCCCTGACTTGGAGGTCGGCCAGCTCTCGGGCGGCGGGGGCAAGCTCAGCCACCTCCTGATGGGTGGCAGTGAGCTATGCGGCCAGCCCCTCACTCTGTCATGCCTCCTCGACAAGGAATTGGGATGTCTCCTAGCTGCGGACCATAAGGGACTACGGAGAGGACATGACTTAGAAGCACGGAAAGGGAAAATGAGGGTCGGGAACACGGTCATATCATATCTGGCCAACTGGGGCAATAATGTCGCTCAGTGAGCTCAACACGGTGGTTAGGGTGCGAACTGTGGTCCCAACCTTCGTGTGGACACTCCCCCATTCCCTCTCCTCCACTGTATCATCAAGGGCAACCACCCAAACTAGAAACCAGGATCGCTCCACGTCGATCCCAAGCAGCGCCAACCCCTCTTGTGGCAGCAACTCCACCGGAGCGGACCCTCCAATGGTAGAGGGGGTGGGTGACATGGGTGTAGAGGCATGCCCCATCGCCACATCTGCTAAGGATGCCTCGGGTACATCCTCCTCCATCCACCCCTCCAGGGAGGCGGCCACCCGCACGAATGATGGCTCCGGCTGCGCCGCTTCCGCCTGCGACGTCGTAGTCACACCCGGCTGCGCCACGCCCGCCACGGGCGCCCTGAACGTGCCCTCCTCCATCTACTCTCCCTTGGACGTAGCCATCGGCTGTGCCTCCCCGGTCGACGCCATGGCTGCCCTAGCGCCACTCCTACTCACCTCCGGCGCAACGCCAGCCGACTCCTGGCGCATCTACTAGAAGAGGGTCTTCTTCGGCGCAAGCATCAGGAGAGTCCAACGTCCTTCGACGCTGCAAAGCACATGACAGTCAGTTTACGGCAAAAATTCATTAGAACAAAAGGAAAACAAAACTCCCGCTCACCCCAACGCCATCGGACGATGGCGTTTTGGGGCCAGCTCGCCTGACCCCGGCAGCTCCTCGTTGGCATGTTGCCGCTTTGAGCCCTCCCTCTGCTCGGAGGGTCCGGATGGAGTGGGGCGGCCGATTCTTGCTGACTCCGGGGGCACCGTGAGAGGCCCGAACGGGGTGGGGCAGCTTGACTCCACCGGCTCCGGGGGCGCGTACTCCCCCTCCTGCCCTAGGGCATGCCATGGGAATGGCCCTGCCTGCGGTAGAGATGGATCCTTGTCCTCGCCACCCAGCTCGTCCCATTGGACGGGCGACCCGAAGCCGTCCTCGCCACCCAGCTCATCCCATTGAATGGGCGACCCAGAACCATCGCCTTCTTCTTCTTTATCATCCTCTTCCTCCTCTAAACCCTACCGCCGCTTTCCTCGGTTTAGCCTCTCATGCTACTTTGCCCGCTGCCTCGCCATCTTGTCATCCTTATCCTTCTTCCTCTGCCCATCTACGACATGGTTCGCTGCCCTCACAGCCGTGTGCTCCGGCAATGGCGCGATGGAGGCCCAAAAGCCCATGTCCACCGGCAGCTCGATTAAGCTCAGCTTTGGCCGCATCGTAGGATGTCCCGGGATTGGGAACACGACACTAGACTCGTCCGTCGCCTCCTTGATGCGCTGCGTGACCTCGCTATCACGGAGCAGTCCCTAGGCGAGCGCCGTTCCATTGAGCTGCGCGCCGGCGTCATCCCATACAGTGGGAGGGCGCTTGCATGGTATGCCCTGATGATACCATCCCCACAAAGGCCATAGCTCCTTAGGGATGCGATGGCCTCAAGGAGGTCACACATCCCCTTCTTTTCCTTGATGGGTGGCCCCATGGCCACATCGACGGTGCCTCTTTGATCAGGCACCCGGTGAAGACCGGCAAGGAGGCGGCGGGGTTGTTCTTCAAGTAGAACCACTACGTGTGCCACCCCTTGTTGGATCTGGATAGCTAGCAAGGCATGTACTCGGCCACCCACTGCCCCCGGAGGTGGATGCTTGTGCATCCCATCGGCACCGGGATCTCCCTGCCTCTGTCCTTCTTAAGTAGGGAGACGGAGAAGAAGTACCTCCATAGTTTGAAGTGGGGTTCGATCCCCAGGTATCCCTCACACAGCGCGATGAAGGTCGCGATGTGCTGGATCCCGTTGAGGTTCAGATGCTGTAGCTCAATCTAGTAGTGGTGTGGCGGTCACCAGAAGAACGGATGGGGAGAAATCATGAGTCCGCGCTCATGGAAGGACGCGAACGACATGATGTAGCCATCGGGCAGCACCGGTGCATCCTCGTGACCAGGCACGAGCCACTCTGCCAGGTCGGTCCTCACGCGGAGAAGACCATGCTTGATGAGGCCCTCCATGCGTGCGTGGGTGACGTCGGAGTGGTACCATGACTCCATGGAAAGCGAAGACAGAGGAGCAAGGACTTTTAGGCGATGGCGGAGAAGCGAAGGCTACGGATCTAGGGCGCTGGCAGCAGATCCAAACGACGACAGCGGAAAGGCGGAGAAGGTAAGGTTGTGGTTTAGTGTGCCGAAACATCGAGGGGGAGGCTGCTATTTATAAGGTAGGGTGAAGCGAGAGGTGAACCGTCTGCCTAGATCTACGCGCCCACCGCGCCGCATCACATCGCCTCTCTGAGAAACGTGTGCACGCCACCTCTGGTCGCTCCCTCGAAGGATGCACCGGATGACGGTTTGTCCCATTCGATGGGCCGAGAACCGCCACTGGTAAGAAGGGATACGGAGCTAAAAATGCTCCCACGACCCATTCAAGCTTGGGAGTTCGAAGGTTGGCCCACCGGCGGGTTCACAACCGCTCTGGGGCACCTTTAGAGTGAGGGGTGGAAAGGGATGGGCCCGCTAGTGGCCAGTACCTGGGTGCACGAGCGCCACGAGCATCCCGGCCCATGTTCGAGTCTTGGTCGGTTCACAGTCTATGGTTTTTCTTCGAAGAAAGGCAGCGAGCCCTTGGGACTGGTCGAACGGACCATGAACTATATGGATTGGCCACCAAGAATCTGGAGTCGGTACCTGCTAACCCATGCCGGACCCCCACAAACGGGAAGCCAGGGCCCCACTCGGACTAGCCCATTAACAGCTCACCGAGCACCATGATACGTCCATTGAGGAAAACATGGCACGACTCAGCCCCTCCATTTTATCGAAAAAATACTTGAGGGAGGAAGATCACAAGACGAGCTGACCCCTTGACCAGACCCCTGCTACGCGCGGGGGCTTGAGGGAAGTTGGACTTGCAAGGAGACCGAATACACGGTCGCATGATGATGGCGTATTGATCGGATCCTAGGGAGGGATCAGAATCAAGAGAAATCTTTTTTGCCCCCTGAATCCCATAGCTACATGTTCCCAAGGAGTCCGATCGCTACAGAAGGGAATCGCAACCCACCAAGATGTCCCGCGGGCAGCAGAAGATCGAAGCCCTCGAAGTCCCTCCATCTGAAAAAGCCTACGAAGGAGTATCCTACTCATCCGCCGGCTCGGGGGCTACTGTCGGGTATCGGTATTAGGTATACCCGAAGAAGGAATCTGAGGACCGCGGATGACAACTCGCCTAGATAATCAAGGACGTATTTCAATCTCAACCGACCATAAGGGTATGGGAGCCATCTCGCTCGACCCTGAAGGCACGGGCCCCGTGTCGCCCAACCCCGAGGGTACGGGAGCCATCTCACCCGACCCTAAGGGCACGGGCCCCGTGTCGCCCGACCCCGAGGGCACGTGCTCCGTCTTGCCCGACCCCTTGGGCATGTGCCCCGTGGTGCCCGACCCTAAGGGTACGAGAGCCGTCTCGCCCGACCCTGAGGGCACGCGCTCCGTCTCACCCGGCCTCTGGAGCGCGGGCTCTGTCTCGTCCGACGAGGACCCATACCGCCTCCAACCACTACGGGTCAGAAGGTACAACCCTGGGGTCAAACTTCTGACATCGGGCGGGAAGTAGGCACGTCTCGACGTGACCCATGGCCACGTCAGGCCACGCCCTGGGGTTCACATCGCCAACAGTGACATCTGCGTGGTCGCTATGCTGCCTACTCCCCATACGGCCGCTGACGGGCACGTCGGTTCACCATGCCGTTCGTCGGGATGGGATGGGATGCCACGACCTGCTGATGACGTCAAGGCATGGCACCAGTGGTGAACAAGAGGCCGACGCAGAGCTGTCCTCGTCACCATCTATGGGCTTGTTTGCTTGAACTTGTCAGCCGGCTTTTCAGCCAGAATCTATATTATTTTTCTCTCATAACAAAACAGCTCCAGCCGACTTATCAGCCGACTTTAATACCAGCCGAACAGGCCCTATAGCGTCGGCAGGACCCGGTGAAGAAGAAGAAGGACGCGGCGGCCCTGGAGGCCTTCTTCTCCCTCGCTTTTCTTCTTTTCTCTCTCTGTAACCTGTGCCTTCTCCTTTACCTATAAAATTGGAAGCAGGAGCACACGGCTGGGGAGAGAGAGCTAATGAGCACATGGTTGAACAAGCTCCGCAAGATTTAACTCCATTCGATCTTTTCACCAGAGACTTGAGAACTTCTCCCTCTCTCGCTCATTTGTAACCCCTCTAAACCATTACCGGTAAGACGAGCAGCAGCAGACTGGACGTAGAAATATTCCACCTGAACCCATATAAATCCTTGTATTCTCTGAGCACACCATGTAGGCCAGACGCGTAGATACAAATTTAGTAGGGGATGATATAAAACACCGACGTGCAGTCTATACGGTTCCCATTTGCTTCCACGACCATGGACGTTGACTTCACTAAATACAAGTGTTTGCTGCTGCTTTCCCTGTGTGCTGCTGCTTCCGCGTTATTTGCTTACGCGTTCGGTTGTCGACCAGTTGACTACCTATGCTGAAGCGGCGAAGCTGCACAGAAGTTTCTGCCAAGCTATACATTCCAGGTCTGCAGCTTCTCCATTCTCTATCTGCTAATAAATCCTTCAGGCTGCGTGTGGTCAGTTCCGGAGGGATCAGGATCAGGACCTTACCAAGTTAGTTGTGATGGCTGCCAGAGATCCGATGGTATGCACCCTTCAGCCCTGCATTTTGATTGTAGTTCATAAAATCTTTGCTTGATGTTTCATTCCAACCTCAGTTTACTCTGCAATCTTCGAACGATTTGAAGACCAATAATCCAACTTGACACACACGATCATGGTAATTTTCTAAAGCTGCTAGATTCATTCCTATATATGTCATATTTTTCATACTGTAGGATGCATGGATGAACCGTTACCGGGCTTTCGCGGAAGGAGTGGTGATTATGGTCTGCCCGGTGCTTCTTGCGATTGCGCTGAAGAAGGTTGATCTCAAGAGCGAGGAACATGGGCGTGCCGTCCCAATTACCATGCTCGTGGTAGCGACGGTTACCTTACTTGCCAGTATTTGCCCCTTCCTTGTCTGCTGTTTCTCCAAGCGATTCTTCAGTGGGAGCTCATCAAGTTCCCCACATACTGCTACCATGTTGATGGCACCCTTATCCAGCACATGTTTAGTGGCACTTGCCTGTTGGATCATATACCTCATCTTACACAGCTGGGCATTCCCTGTGATCGGTGCCCTCGTTGGACTCTGCTCCGTGATCCGTACCGTCACGCACTTCACAACCGCTGTGCGAGAAAGAAATGCTGCAACTGCAATGGGATGTGAGGAGTACGACTGCAATAGATTGGAGAGCTCACTTGACTTCTTGGCTGGTATAACTGCACTGCTGTTTCTGGGACTGGAAGGCCTGGCTCTGGAGGGTCAGATTAACAGCACTAAAGCAATAATACACGATCGTCTTACCAAACCAATCGGCACAAGCTTCATTGTTTGTGTTGTTGGTGTGGGCTTAATGCTCCTTGAGACGATGCCTCCTCGCAAACTCATAAGAAACCTGACAGAGACCATTGATATCTTCACAGGTTTTGCGGTCTCCTTGGTTTTGTTCTTCATTATGTATGCACTAATGGAACTAAGAGCGTTGCTTCTCCTAGTAGCTCCCTTCCTCATTCTCATGATATATGTGTTCTATGCCTCTATCAGCAAGGATGATGGAAAGGGCAACAACAATCACAGGGGTGCCGCTAACGGTGATGAAGAATCAGCTGTTAGCAGTAGTGCGGGTAGTGATAAACCAGCGTCGCTTGAGCTAACAAAGGTAGCATTTACTGGATTCCTGGCGGTGTCGATACCAAGCATCAGCAATGGTTCAGTCAACATATCTACCGAATGTTTCTTGCACCTTGCAGCAGCAGCTATTGTCTCAGGCCTCGTGTGGAGGCTCCTAACGCATTACAAGTCACAGACCACCATCGCAGCTATTGCAGATATTGCTTCCTTCTGCACCCATCTCTGTGTTGCAGTTGCTGTAATTCCATTTACAATAATGGCCGGGAAGGCTCTCTCATGATTTTGTAGTATGATGAAGCAACTGATAATTTTGAATGATCACCTGTGACTTCAGTGCTGGCTGATCTTAAGGTGTTTCACTTTGATATACTTCTATGTGATAGTTGCAGCTCCATTTGTTATATATTTGGGGGCTCATTTGTTCTTGAAAGAAAGAAACAAACAAACAAAGAGAGTGCCAAGGCTAGGGAGGTTGAGAGAGAGCTCTGATCCAACAAATCTACCACTAAAGAGAGAGATTTGTGGGGGATTTGGGGCCTCCTCTCATTTGTTTGGTTCCCACCTCGTGTATTGCTTCATCTCATAGTGAATTTTTCTTGTTGTTTTCCGTGATTTTTCCCCACAAGAGGTTTTCATGTAAATCTTATTGTCCTCTCTTGATTAAGTATTTCTCTTGCCATATGTATTGATTAAGTCATCATCTTACTTGATATTATTTCATATGTAAATTGGTTGCTTGTACGGATGAGTTGGCATGCAAGGCATATGTGTTTTGTTCCGTATATTGAGTATGAGATGTTGGTACTGATGTATTAGTGAGCAAATTGATGCAAGTATATTGTTGCTCGAAGTTGGGACAGCTTGTGGTTAGATTGATTCAAGTCCAGGTGCTGGTTTAATTCATGCACATAAGGTGTTCCATGCACTACTGAAAACTCTTTTCTATGCGTTTTTTTTTGTACACATAGAAAAATGTGTGTACCGAAAAAACGCACAGAAAAATACAAAAACCCACAGGGTAATTGTATAATTTTTCTGTGCGTGACAATACACACAGAAAAATTACCATTATTGTGTCAGTTTATTCGTAACTCACAGAAAAAACTTATACACGCACAGAAATTTACAATTATTCAGTCAGTTTTTATTTTACACACAGATTAAAATTACGTACGCAATGAAAAAAAAGTCACGCGCATGGATTTCGCTTTGGCGTCGTGTTTTGGGCAATGGAGCCTGCTTTTTAAAGATGGCAACGGGCCCCGATATCCGATACCCGACGGGTATTTGATCCATTAGGGGACGGGGATGGATCATATCTTTACCCGTGGGCATCTAAATGGGCAAGAATCCATCCCCGACGGGTATAGCAGGTACGGGAACGTTCCCTGTTTACCCATCCCCGTTACCTATTGGAGAACCCGACTATTTGAGCTGTCATGCGAGTATTAGGCCCAAAGACGCTCAACATAGGTATTTTGGCTCAAATCTGAACAATCATATATATAGTTTGTGTGTTCTAGGAACCCTAGTTCAATTTTTCCTCGTCATCTCCGCCGGCAGCACACGCACGTCTGCATCACGAGCGCTCGTGCCCCTCGCTTCCTCAGTTCGGTCTCTCTGCCACCTTTGCTCGTCCTCCTCGTACCTCACTCATTCTCCTCGGTATCTCCGAGATTCCGACACTGTATACCCGGGTGAAGAAGAAACGTCTCCGATTGCAAAGCTGCGACCCCAAGTGTCCTTGTTTATCGGGTATGCAGTACCCGTCGGGTATCTATTACCCGACCGATGCCCAACGGATATGGGGATGGGCAAGAATCTATACCCGAGACAGTTAACGGAGAAGGGGACAGAATGAATTCTCCGTAGCGGAAAGAGAACGTTCCGGCGATACCCGATGGGTAAATGCCCCGTTGCCATCCTTACTGCTTTTGGTATTGGCGCGGTGTGGAATAAAAAACAGTGAAAAAACCGCAAAACCACCTAAACTTATCCTCCAGACGCGGCCGCCCTTCCCAATCCTCACGCACAAAACCGCGTCTCCGGCTCCAAAACTCCGCGCGCCCCTCCCATGAGCCGCCGTCCCCAGCCCCCAAGGTCCGCCGCCCCCAAGTGTTCTGCCCCGAGATCGGCCTCCCTTAGGTTCGACCGTCGGCCGCCGACCCCAGGTGTGCTACCCCAGATCTGCATGGGAGTGCCGCGGCCCCCCAGTTTCGGCGCCGGCCGCCGTGCTCAGGATCGACGGCGGCCACCGCCCCCATACCGCAAGTGGCCGCGCCCTCCCGTGAGCTGGCCTAGGCCGGCCGCTAGCCGCCGGCCCTCCAGGGCGCGGCCCCAAGGCCCTACCCCTACGCCTCCATCTTGGCCGCCTCTGACCCCGGCCCGCCCTGGCACCCAGGCGTCCGGATCTGTAGCGATGAGCATCCACAACACCAGGTATGCCTGTCCCTTCTCTTCCCTTCCTTTGTGTAAAACTTAGCACTGGAAACCCTAATTTAAGCTGTTTGGCTATCTGTAGATCTAAACCCAAGTGTATGCTTGTATGAGTTGGTCTTCCTGTTGGATGTGGATTGATCTGATATTCACCAAAGCACATGTTTCTGTTTTGTGCTTAGATCTTCTACTAATTTCTTTCACTAAGTATACTAAGGATTGATCTGATATTCCTTTTTAGGAGAAATGAAGTTTTTTTTTTAATTTACTTTGATCCAACTGATCGTTTTAAGTGGATGCTATTTATTTACTGGATGAAATTAAAGAATTCATATGCTAGACTAGATCACCTGGAAGTGTAAGGTTAAGGTGATGTACTTTAATCCTCTACTCAAGTGTATAACATGATGTATTATTTCCTGATTTAGCTTACTAGTAAAGTAATATATTTATGAAAGTTGCTTTACTCAATCGGTGCAGCTACTATGCCTATCAGGCTTAATAGATGTCCTGCGATAGTACTCATAATGATTTAGTGGTGCTTCACTGAATGAGTTAGTGGTGCTTCGCTGGGTTATGAGGGACTTTCATTATCTTGTCTGATAGACAATCAAAAATGCTTCTTTAATCTATCACTGCTTATTTGTTTGGAAATTTAAGGTTACATGTGAATCTGTTGTCTTTTCTGACATTAGAATTAGGAAGTAACTACCAGTTCATACATTAGAGGAAAATATTGAAGGACCCTCTCTTCTCTATACTGAATTTTGCCAATCCATTCCATATAGGATCTGCATTATGTCCATACAGGATCTGCATTTGTGTGGCATGTGCTGGCAACCAGGTCAGTGAAGGAATATATGATATACACAGTTCAGTGATTTTTGTTCTAGACCAAATAAACCTGCACAATGGTTATAATAACAAGAATTGTCTCTTGTTTGTTCTTTTAACATGTTTTTGCTTATCGCAAATCTAGCATTAGGCTGATGCTATGTACATTTTAAATTGACAGATACTTAGTTGAGATATGAGCTGCATGCTTATGTATATCCATAATATATGTTCCTGATAGCATCAAAGAAAATTTACAAGCAGCTGCTCAGATTTCATGTTGTCCCGTTCAAGGTATGCAATCTTCTTTAGTTTTGGTTTTTAATTCCATTTTTGTTTATCCCCAATTTATTTAATCCTCCATATATATCTTTGTTATCACAATTTAGGTAATGGGTATGATGCAACTTGATGTTCGGCCCATCGGGCATTGCAAGTTCAGGTACTGCTTCCGATCTCTATCTGTATATGCATCACTTCAAGTTAATTGAATTGCCCGAAATAAAATAATAGACACAGGATTACTATTGCTGAACCAAAACCTTCATGCATTTTTTGATCCACCTGATGTGGTAATGGAATCTGAAACTTGATCATGCCTGTTAATCTTTAGTTACTAGTGACAGTAAGCAAAGAAGTGGAATAATCATGGCTAACTTAGTTACTGGTGACACGAATTGCAGAACTCGAATCATGGCTACTGCATGGAACTTGTTGAAAGTCACAGTTGTGGCACACCATTTAGAAACTTGACAAACAAATCACAGTTATGCAGATTGTATGTATGCAATTTTTTTGTCTCGTAATTGGACTGTCTAGGATCCAATCATGTTGTTTCACATTCTATGTTGCACATACAGAGCCTGTAGACCTACAGCATGGAAACAATCATGGAGGTCGGTGCTATCCTAGAAGCACTTCGTGGCATGGGCGCACATGGCAGCGTGCGGGCAGCAGGGAGCACCTCGTCTTTCTGGTCAATTGGCACTGGTCAATCATATGCTAACATGTATTAAAAGAAACCACTTCTAATAATAATAAGTAACTTCTTGTTGATCCACAATACATGTCATCATGTGAATATTTTTAAACTACTTGTTGTAATGCACGGACGAACATCTACTGTATGCAATTTATAATGATAAGCTGTGATTTGTTCTATTGAGACTACAGTATAATTGGTTTCAGCTAATGTTGTTTGGAAATAAATAATCCTGTCATCCGATAATTAATTATGTTTCCTATGTCCCAATAGGGTAAATGAATTTTTCTGTCGTTGTTCTACCAGTAGTCAACAGGGAATTTTTTTTCTGTGCGTTTATTTTTTTTTCTATGGATATCCGCATAAACAAATTATTTTTAATCTGGGCGAATCTAATTTTTCTGTGCGTGTAAGACCGATAGAAAAACTATTTCTGACGGTGAACCAAGTGACGGCGCCTGGCGTGGGCCGGACGGAGGGGACGTGGCCGAGGGGTTCTCGGGAGTCGTGGTGGTGGCAGAGAGGTAGGCGGCCCTTGGGACCGGCGGGGAGTGTCCTTGGCGCTGACGTCGGTAGGCAGCGACTCGCCCGCGAGGGGCGAGCCCTTGCTCCGGTGGATAAATCCGCAGGATCCGGCATCGACGCTCTTCACCCTCGACGCCGCCGCCGAGAGCATGAGGAGCGGGAGAGCCTCGACGTGGGGATCACGTCCGTGCTGGAAGCCCTGGACCATGCCAGGGGTGCCTTGCGCGACGTTGTCGTTTCCCTCCGACTGGGTATTTGCTTGATCCTGCCTCTCGTCCTTTTCTTTCTCTATATATTTTTGTATCCTAACCATCGTCTTCCTTCAGTCCCTCATCGCTCGCAGTCGGCGAAAGTCTCGGTTCCTCATGAACAGAAGGAAACCTGGGACCGGCTCGTCGAGGAGGCGCATATACGTCCTCCATACTTAAAAAATGAAGTCGTTTTGGACAGCGATACGGTCTCTAAAGCATAACTTTGACTACTTATTTTTATAAAGATATTTATCAAAAAGTGATATATGTAAATTTTTGTAAAAGTATTTTTCAAGACAAATCTATACATATGACTTTCACATTTTCAAACTCAACAACTTAAAAATTATTCATGATTTACATTCCTAATGTTTGACTCAAGCCTTGTCCAAAACAACTTCATTTTTTTTAGTACAGAGGGAGTACTTACTTATATTTTCTATATGTGCCCAACCAATCACAAATGGTAGGTGGTGAATTCCTTGCCACCAGAAACCGATCCTTACCTTGTTGAATGAATAAATAAAAATAAATAAACTGGACGACCAATTATGGGGGCGAAGAAGTGCGGTCCGATTTGCTTCCAAGACCATGGCCGTTGACTTCACTAAATAGACAGAAGTCTTTGCGGCTGCTTTCCTTGTGTTTTCCGCGTGATTTGCTCACGCGTTCAGTACCGTATGCTGAAGCGGCAGCTGCACAAAAGTTTCTGCCAAGCTATACTTTTATCAGGTATGATACATTATTTTTTTCTCTCGAGACAAATCAGTTTCAGCCGGCTTCTCAGCCGCCGCAGAAATCATCAGCTCTTCAAGCGTCAAGACCCGAGCAGGAGCGGCGCAGCTCCGTTGCAGGTCTACAGCTTCTCCCTTCTCTATCTGCTAATAAATCCTTCAGGCCTCCATTGCAGGTCATCAGTTCCGGAGGGATCAGGACCAGGACCTCACCAAGTTAAGTTTTGACGTCTTGCCATTTTTAGGAGGGTAGGACTAAGGGCCTGTTTAGTTTCCCCTAAAATTCAAAATTTTTTGCGCAGTACTCGTCACATCGAATCTTGCGGCACATGCATGGAGTACTAAATGTAGACAAAAAAAAAACTAATTACACAGTTGGATGAGAAATCGCAAGACGAAACTTTCGAACCTAATTAGTCCATAATTAGACACTAATTACCAAATACAAACGAAAATGCTACTGATACCCAAAACCCAAAAAATTTCGGCGGTAGAGTCTTACCGCCTGTGACCGGAAGGTCCCGGGTTCGAGTCGCGGTCTCCTCGCATTGCACAGGCGAGGATAAGACTTGCCACTGACACCCTTTCCCAGACCCCGCACAGAGCGGGAGCTCTCTGCACTGGGTACGCCCTTTAAACGGGACCTACGCTATGCCTTGCGGGCAACAGTAGCTCGTTAGCCCCTAGATCTTCGTGCATATAACAAGACTTGTCCCATTTTTTGAACGTAAACAACTTGTCACATTTTATTTTATTTTTTATGCAGAAATAAAAATATTATTATAAGCCCACCTATTTTTGCCATTTTATACTTCTTTAAAATTGAAACATTTTGGGTATGATTGGAGGGCGTAAATGAATGAACCACGCAGGGCGCCAGAGTTACTGAGTTAGGCGAAACGTGGGCATGTTCGACGGATGCAAATATACCAGCACAGTGGGCGCGCTAGGCTGCGCCGTTTTGAACAGGGAAACAGAATGAACAGTGCGATAAACATTAACGTGAGAATAGTAAAAAACAGGTGAACAATGTTTGAATAGTGTCGTCTACAGAAAACGTTGCCAGAACAGTATCCGGTCAGCGTCATGAATAGTGTAGAATACTATTTGCTACACGGAAGGTTGGAGCGCTGAGGACGCAGGAATTTATTTCTCGTCGAGGGATTCTATTATTATTATAGGCGGCGAGGGATAGATTTCATTTATGTTTCCGCGGCCGGAGTCGGTGTATGAAGACATATTTGCACCACCTACTCAGCTAGGCTCCACTTCTCTTTTTGGCAACCAATCGATCCGTTTGTATGTCAGGCGCCCTGGCTGGACTACTTGGGCCCAAATCACTCCCAAGTTGCTGGTCCCACAAATGCTATGGTGTACTAAATCCGTTCCAAATTATAGTTTGTTTAACTTTTTTAATCTAAGTTTGACTACTCGATTTATTTAAAAATTTGTGTTAAATATCACTTCTTTTGTTGTGGCTTTTTATTAACAAAAGTTCTTCAAAAACGACTTAAATTTGACTATGTTTGCACAATTTTTTAAAATAGGACGAGCGGTCAAATTTAGGATAAAAAAAGTCAACCAAATTATAATTTGGAATGGAGGGAAGTATTTCTGACGCGATGAAACCGATCCGTACCTTTGTCGAATAAACTCGCCGACCAATTATGGGTGAACAAGTGCAGTGTTGGGTATCGGTATTAGTGATATCCGAAGAAAGGATCTGAGGACCGCGGACGACAATTTACCTAGATAATCATGGACGTATTTCAGTCTTGACCGACCCCGAGGGTACGGGAGCCATCTCGCCCGACCCTGAGGGCACGGGCCCCATGTCGCCCGACCCCGAGGGCACGGGCTCCGTCACGCCCGACCCCTTGGGCAAGGGCCCCGTGTCGCCCGACCCCATGGGTACGGGAGCCATCTTGACTGACCCTGAGGGCACGGGCCCCGTGTCGACCGACAACGAGGGCACGAGCTCCATCTCGCTCGACCCCTTGGGCACGGGCCCCGTCTCGCCCGACCCCAAGGGTACAGGAGCCATCTCGCTCGACCCTGGCACGGGCTCCGTCTTGCCCGACAGGGACCTATACCGCCTCAAACTAGTACGGGTCAGAAGGTACGACCCTGGGGTCCAACTTCTAACACCGGGCGGGAAGCTGACACGTCTCGACGTGACCCATGGCCACGTCAAGCCACACTCGAGGGTTCACATCGTCAACAGTGATAGGTGCGTGGTCGCTGTGCTGCCTACTCCCCGTACGGCCTGCTGACGGGCACGTCGGTTCAACACGTCGTCAGATGGGACAGGATGGGACGCCATGACCTGCTGATGACGTCGATGCATGACACTAGTGTGAATAGGAGCTCGACGTAGAGCCGTCCCTGTCACCATCTACAGTGTCGGCAGGACCTGTGTGAAGAGGAAGACGGACGCGGCGGCCCTGGAGGCCTTCTCCTCCCTCGCTTTTCTCATTTTCTTTCTCTGTAACCTACGCCTTCCCCTTCACCTATAAAAGGGAAAGCAGGAGCACACGGTTGGGGGAGAGAGAGCTAACGAGCACACAACTAAACAAGCTCAGTAAGAGTCAACTTCATTCGATCTTTTCACTAGAGACTTAGGGAACTTCTTTCCTCTCTTGCTCGTTTGTAACCCCTACTACAAACCAGTGTCGATAACACGAGCAGCAGCAGACTAGACGTAGGGATATTCCGCCTGAACTAGTATAAATCCTTGTGTCCTCCGAGCATACCATCCAGGCCAGACGTGCATATACAAATTTACTAGCCGGTGTTCAAAAACACCGACAATTGGCACACTAGATTGGGGCTTTTTGCCTATCTCGACATCCACATCAAGCCTCGAATGGCTAGTCACGGCGTCAGTTGGATGCCGGGCACGCACGTGCACTTTGGGAACCTAGATTTCATCGTCACAACAGAGGGAGGGTTGGCATAGTACTTCGCCGCCATCCAGCCTCTCCAGTCCGATGCCCTCGATGCGATCGTCGAGGCGCCTGAGGAGCTACAGCTGCACGCGCTGGAGGCTCGCACCCCTGGGAGCGACTAGCTCCTTGGCTTCGATTACAGAAGGCTAGAGCGCTAGCTCGATGCCGTCCTGGGACCCCGACCGTCCCGGGAGGACCTGTGCTGCCTCACCTTCTCGTTCACCAACGTCATGATACAGCTTGCCGGAGGGGAACCGCTCTCCCCAAAATACCTCATCCAGAGCACCACTATAGCGTTCCTGTTCAGTCTGTGCAATGCTACGGGGACTATTGGCCACCTCGTGATGCAGAGCATGTACCCATCCCCTACGAATGACGAGTTTGTGGGGATGACCGAATATGTGATGGAATCTTTCCACAGCCTTCTCACGGGAGATTTAGAGTCACCCTCCAACTTTGACTCCAGTAGGGGGAGCCATCACCTCTCGCGAGAATGTTTTATAGCAGGTACCCCTAAGGGATGCGTCGAAAGCATCCACAAGGGAGGGGCTACCCCACCAAACGACCTCGACGATGAGGTCAAGGGAGACGTAGGGACCCCGCCTCACCTGCGGGTGGAGCAGCAGAGGGCGTAGCACAGGGAACTCGAGGATGCATGACTCTAGCTAGAGCAGGAGTACGTGGAGCTCGAGCAAGAGATTGAGCATCGTAGAGACAGTGGGTGTGCGCGCGCCATGACCCACACCGAGAACCGGAGGATCATTGAAGATGATGGAGCCCTCCCACAGTTCACCCGGGCAAGCTAGAACATCGCTACCGTGGCAGCCTTACTCCGAGGGCTCATGGAGCCCGCAACACCCGACGATCGTTGGGCCCATCGTGAGATCCACATGCTGCTCTAGTGCGCGACTGGTGCATCAGGTGGAGAGCTCGCTGTCTTAGTGACGTGAGCTCGATGCTAGTCTGCATGTGCCCTTGGGACGACATGTTAGGGATATGTCGGTCCACCAGGCGCCGTGTGGCAGCGAGGGGCGCGCCGTGGCTCCGATGCATGAGCGTCTAGGCCTCCACCATGACACACGTAACATCCTAGATGCCCATACGCATGGACGAAGCAACGAGAGAGAGGAAGTCGGCCGCAACTACCACCCTTGTTGTGGTGAACGCTACGATAGCAGTGAGGACCAGAGCCCAAGCCCCAACCTGCCGGGGCCTCAAGGCTTCGGTCGACACATCCTCAACGTCTCCTTCTCGCCGACCAACATCCTGAAATACTTTGGGGAAATGAACCCCGGACTATGGCTCGAGGATTACCGGCTTGCTTGCCAAGCCGGTGGAGCGGATAGTGACAATTTCATTATCCGCAACCTTCCATTGTTCCTAGCTGATTTGGTGCGAACATGGTTGGAGCACCTTCCACCCAACCGGATTCAAAGTTGGGCGAACCTAAAGGAGATTTTGTGGGAAACTTCTAGGGCACCTACGCGCATCCTGAAGAACCTAGTGGGATCTCAAAAACTACCGATAGAAGTCTAGGGAACTATTCATGAGTACATCCGACGCTTCTCCCAGTAGTGCAACGAGCTGCCCGACATCACTGATGCCGATGTTATAGGAGCCTTCCTATTCAGGACCACCTTCGAGTCCCTAGTTCACAAGCTGGGACACAAGGGCCCATGAATCACCAAGGAGCTCCTTAACATCGCCACTAGCCATGCCTAGGGTGAGGAGGCGGTCGGAGCGATTTTTGACCACCCTAAGGGCAAGATGAAAAGGGATGAGGACGCCAGTGAAGGCGCCTCCAACTGCCCCAACAAGAAGAAGAACAAGTAGTGGCGCGAGGGCTCACTCATAGCCACTACCGACCATAAGGGGGGTCAAAAACCCGCCGAGGATACCCTAGGCCACTTTGAGAAGCTGCTTGAAGGGCCATGCTTAAACCCTACCTTCCCCATCAAGCACCTATACAAAGACTGCACCCTTATGAAGTGGTTCTTGTCCGGTGGGTCCAACAAGGGGGAGCATAGGAAGGAGCCCAAGCCAGCGGTAGACGATGCCAAGGGGAAGGATGGTGGCTTTCCAACGCTGGATGGCTGCCTTATGATCTTTAGAGGATCGGTGGTCTATGACTCCAAGCGCCGCTAGAAGCTTGCACGCCCTAGGTCTATTCAGCCGAGCCAGCCACGCCTTCCTTCCTCTGATGGTCAGAGTCTGCCATCACCTTTGATCGGACTGACCACCTAGAAAGTGTCTCGTAGCCTAGAAGATACCCGCTCATGGTCGACCCGATCATCATCACGAAGCGGCTCACCAAGGTGTTGAATGATAGAGGCAGTGGCCTCAACATCATGTATGCTGAGACGCTCAATGCCATGGGCATCGACCGGTCACACATCCAACCTGATCAGGACGCCTTTCCATGGCATCGTGCCTGGAAAGTAGGCCGTGCTGCTCGGGTAGATCAATCTGTCTGTCACCTTTGGAAATCCAACCAATTACAGGATGGAGACCCTTACCTTTGAGGTGGTCGGGTTCCACGACACCTACCACGTTATCCTAGGACGTCCATGCTATGCGAAGTTCATGTCCATCCCCAACTACACCTATCTGAAGTTGAAGATGCTAGGGTCCGCGTGGGGTCATCACCGTCGGCACCTCCTAGGTAGAGTGCTGTGAACATGCCACTGGTGATTGTCGCCTCCAAATAGCTCGCGGCCATCAGGGAGGAGATCATCAAAGATGCGCCCGACCCCAAGCGGTCGGCTAGGTCTTTTGAGCCCATGGCAGGCACCTAAGGAGGTCCTCATAGAGCCCAACAGCTCTGAGGGCAAAGTGGTGAGCATCGGCACCACACTTTCCTCTAAATAGGAAAGCGCACTCGTCGACTTCCTTCATGTCAATAGAGACATATTTGCAGTGGAGACCCTCGAACATGCTAGGCATTCCAAGAGAAGTCACTGAGCACGCCTTGAAAATCAGGCCAGGCTCCAAGCCGGTGAAGCAGAGTCTACGTCGCTTCAACGAGTAGAAACGCAGGGCCATCGGCGAGGAGATTGTAAAGATTTTGGTGGCCATATTCATCAAGGAGGTGTATCACCCTAAGTGGTTAGGCAATCCCATTCTTGTAAGAAAAAAGAGTGGAAAATGGAGAATGTGTGTTTGCTACATAGGTCTCAATAAAAGCGTGTCCAAAGGATCCATTTCCTTTGCCATGCATAGACCAAGTAGTCAACTTGACCTCAGGGTGCGAAACCCTTTGCTTCCTTGATGCGTACTCTGGGTACCATCAAATCAGCGATGAAAGAGTTTGATCAGCTCACGACGTCTTTCATCACCCCATTCAGATCGTTCTGCTTTGTCACAATGCTTTTCGGTCTAAAAACACAAGGCTACGTATCAGCGTTGTATGCTCAAGTGTTTTTGGAACCTCATCGGACAAATCATTGAGGCCTACGTAGACGACATCGTGGTCAAGTCCAAATGGGCTGATCGGGTCATAGCTGACCTAGAGCAGACCTTCTCATAACTCTGAGCAAACGGCATCAAACTCAACCCCGAGAAATATGTTTTCAGGGTCCCGAGGGGTATGCTGCTGGGTTTTGTTGTCTCCAAGTGCAGCATCAAAGCCAACCTAGGAGAAGATCTCTACCATCATGAGGATGGGCCCGATTCAGAATATAAATGGGATACAGTGAGTTATAGGGTGCCTTCGCCGTGCCTAGCCATTTTATCTCGCACCTCGGCGAATGAGGTCTCCCCCTCTATCGGCTTCTGAAGAAAGCCGACCGTTTCGAGTGGATGCCTGACTGCTCAGGATGCGCTTAACAAGGTCAAGCAGCTCCTGACAAAGGCCTCAATCTTGGTTCCCCTCACCAACAGGGAACCGCTCCTACCCTACATTGTGGCCACCACGCAAGTGGTCAGCAGTCGTCCTGGTGGTAGAGCGGGAAAGAAGAGGGACGCGCCCTGAAAGTACAGTGTCCCATGTACTTCATTAGCGAGGTCTTGTCTGATTTCAAGACTCGCTACCCCCAAATCCAGAAACTCCTGTACACCAGTCCTGATCACCAAGACAAAGTTGCGCCACTACTTCGAGTCACACCTAGTGATGGTCGTGACGTCCTTCCCTCTTAGCGAGGTCATCCAAAACTAGGATGCCACAAGAATAATCACGAAGTGGGCACTCAAGATGATGGGTCATGGCATTTCGTATGCCCCTCAGACTGCCGTCAAGTCCCAAGTGCTGGCAGATTTTGTTGCAGAATGGACCTGAGATCCAAATGCCGCCAGCAGCCGTCGACCAAGAGTACTAGACGATGTACTTCGATGGATCGCTGATGAAGAAAGATGCCAGTGTGGGGCTGGTCTTTGTTTCTCCCCTAGGGGTACACATGAGGTACATGGTTTGCATCCATTTCCCTGCATTCAACAATGTGGCTAAATATGAGGCACTCATCAATGGCCTATGCATCACCGTCGAGTTGGGCATCCGATGACTTGACATCCGGGGTGACTCCTAGCTGGTTATTGACCAAGTCATGAAGGAGTCAAGCTGCCACAACACCAAAATGGTTGTGTATTGCCGAGAAGTCTGCCAGCTGGAGGACAAGTTTGATGGTCTCGAGGTCAATCACATCCTGAGGTGGCTCAACAAAGTAGTCGATGTGCTGGCAAAGATGGCGTCCGCGCAAGAACCGGTGCCAACAAACATCAGTCGCCAGCGATCTATACAAGCCCTCAGTCCACTACAAGGAGCTAGGAATAGACCACTGATGGGCTACCTGCCCTAGGCTTAGGGGCAAACCGACCGTCAGCTCCTTCTAACCTCGAAGTCATGGAGCTTGACGAAGATCCAGTGGTAGAGCCCGACCCTCTAGCCAACTAGAGAACGCCTTACCTCGACTACCTCCTCCATGAGGCTCTACCAACAGACAAAATGGAGGCTCGGCGGCTCACGCGTCACGCCAAGTCATTCGTCATTATCGAGGGAGAGCTCTATATGCGAAGCTACACAGGGATCCTGTAGCGCTACATCCCCATCAAACTAGGGATGCAATTGCTGAGAGATATCCACGGTAGGGTCTGTGGGCACCATGCTGCACCTAGTACCCTGGTCGGAAGTGCATTTTGACAGTACTTCTACTGGCCGACTACAGTAGCCAATGCTAAATGGATTGTGTCTGCGAAGGGTGTCAATACTACGCTCGGCAGACCCACCTGCCGCCCCAAGCACTCCAAACAATCCCCATCACGTGGCCGTTCGTGGTCTGGGGGCTCGATATGGTCGGACCTCTCAAGAGAGCACCCAGGGGCTATACACACTTGCTTGTCACCGTAGATAAGTTTACAAAGTAGATAGAGGCTCGACCGATCTCTATGATCAAGTCCGAGCAAGCCGTGCTATTCTTCCTTGGCATCGTCCATCGCTTTGGAGTCTCGAACTCCATTATCATGGACAACGGCACACAGTTCACCGAGAAAAAGTTCCTTTGATTCTGCGATGAATATCACATCTGCATCAATTAGGCCACTATGGTGCACCCCTGCATGAATGGGCAGGTCGAGTGCACAAACAGCATGGTCCTACAAGGCCTCAAGCCTAGGATCTTCAATTGGTTGAACAAGTTTGGTGGGCGATGGGTCGTAGAGCTCCCCGCGATGCTTTGGAGCTTGAGGACAACCCCCAACGGGGCCACCGGCTACACACCCGTCTTCATGGTCTATGGTTCTGAGGCTATCCTCCTGACCGACCTTGACTATAGAGCGCCGAGGGTTAGGGCATACGACGAGCAGGGAGCCGAGGCATCCCTCGAGGATGCCATAGACCTAGCTCGATGAAGCACGCAATGTTGCCCTTCCTTCGCTTGGCCAAGTACCAGCAAGCGTTGTGCTGGTGCCATAGCCATCGAGTGTGGGGTCGGGCCATCAACATCGGGGACCTAGTGCTCCACCTCATCCAGAGCAACAAGAACCATCACAAGCTCTCTCCATCATGGGAGGGACCATACGTCGTCGTGGAGGTGCTCCGATCAGGCACCTACAAGCTCAAGACCGTCGACGGCTGGGTCTTTGTCAATGTCTAGAACATCGAGCAACTACGTCGCTTTTACCCCTAATATATGCGCGTACTTTTGAAAATTAAGAATGACGTTTCTAAAACAAAAAACACTTTCTCTTATCGATTTTGCTATCATTTCCTCGATCTTTAGTGACACCCTGACCCCAACAATGGTAAGGTGTTGGGCCCCACTCAGGGGCTGATAAGAGTATATCTGCCGACCCTCTCCTACGTTAAGATCTAGAAGCAAGGGTTGTGAAAATAAACGCTGAGTAAAACTGGTCGGACTGCAAGAAACCTACACCCCAACGACTACGGTGTTTTTGCTCACCAGTGTGATCAGAGTTTTTTTGCCCGCACCTCGAGCTTTATAGCCTTAACAATAGAAAGGATCAAAACATATTAACCTTTTTTATACGACAAAGGTAGAAGAACCAAAAGTCTATTCGGCCATAATAAAAGTTAAGAACTTGTCCACTTATTACAAGTTCATCGCCTAGCCTATCTAACTAACTAATTCTTTGGGGTGATGATCTCATCCTCTATCTTAGGCAAATAAGTCCTGCGCTAGAGGGGCCACTTCCTTCTTGATGTCCTCTAGCTTAGTGTCGGAGTAGACGAACATGAAGCCCTGGCTCATCGTCGCCAGATTCGATGTTCTAGTAATGAGAATAGACGATCGCAAATGATCGGTGAACGTCGAAGCGAAGCGCATCCCTCGCGATCTCACACGCTCGATCTGTAATCTAGATGGCATGAACTGTGTACAAGCTCGTCTCCTGCTCTGAAGCCAGTTCGAGGTCGTTGAAGACCAGCTAGATGGTGACACGCTAGGGAATTATGCTCGTCGCTCTCCTTCAGGAGGGAGGCCTTCACCTCGTCGAGCTCCTTCTCTAGGCCGTGGCTCTTCATCACCTCTGTGCCAAGCTTGTCGCTGAGACTTGTCCAAGCTACATACCGACCGTGTCAAAAGGCATACCACGGATTCTAGGGAAGAAAGACAACAAGGGAAACTGGAGGCTTACTGTCCATGTCTGCCCAAAGCCTACGCACCTCATCGCGCCATTGAGTCACCTTAGCCTCTAGGCGCCAGACCTCTTCCTAGCGCTGCTCACACTGTTGGGTCACCTCGGCCTCCAGGCGCCGGACCTCTTCCTAGAGCTGACCTACCTCCATTGCGAGCCTGGCGGACACACCTTCGACCACAACCTTCAGGTCCCTCTCCCCTCAAGCTCACCCTCAAGGAGGTCGATCCGTTGCTAGGTGTCAGCGTGGTCCTAATGAGCCAAGTCATGCTCCGTGCAGAGCCCCTCTACGGCACGAAGCAAATTGTCCCGCTCCTTCCATAGCCTGCTCGGCCTCTATGGCGTCTGTGTGCGCCCTCTCAATTAGGACCATGAGCTTATCCCCAACCTCATGGGCAACATCGTGAGCATCCTTCTCCCTGACTTGGAGGTCGGCCAGCTCTTGGGCGGCGGGGGCAAGCTCAGCCACCTCCTGACTGGGTGGCAGTGAGCTATGCGGCCAGCCCCTCACTCTGTCAGTGCCTCCTCGACAAGGAATTGGGATGTCTCCTAGCTGCGGACCATAAGGGACTACGGAGAGGACATGACTTAGAAGCACGGAAAGGGAAAATGAGGGTCGGGAACACGGTCATATCATATCTGGCCAACTGGGGCAATAATGTCGCTCAGTGAGCTCAGCACGGTGGTTAGGGTGCGAACTGTAGGTCCCAACCTTCGTGTGGACACTCCCCCATTCCCTCTCCTCCACTGTATCATCAAGGGCAACCACCCAAACTAGAAACCAGGATCGCTCCACGTCGATCCCAAGCAGCGCCAACCCCTCTTGTGGCAGCAACTCCACTGGAGCGGACCCTCCAACTGGTAGAGGGGGTGGGTGACATGGGTGTAGAGGCATGCCCCATCGCCACATCTGCTAAGGATGCCTCGGGTACATCCTCCTCCATCCACCCCTCCAGGGAGGCGGCCACCCGCACTGAATGATGGCTCCGGCTGCGCCGCTTCCGCCTAGCGACGTCGTAGTCACACCCGGCTGCGCCACGCCCGCCACGGGCACCCTGAACGTGCCCTCCTCCATCTACTCTCCCTTGGACGTAGCCATCGGCTGTGCCTCCCCGGTCGACGCCATGGCTGCCCTAGCGCCACTCCTACTCACCTCCGGCGCAACGCCAGCCGACTCCTGGCGCATCTACTAGAAGAGGGTCTTCTTCGGCGCAAGCATCAGGAGAGTCCAACGTCCTTCGACGCTGCAAAGCACATGACAGTCAGTTTACGACAAAAATTCAGTTAGAACAAAAGGAAAACAAAACTCCCGCTCACCCCAACGCCATCGGACGATGGCTGTTTTGGGGCCAGCTCGCCTGACCCCGGCAGCTCCTCGTTGGCATGTTGCCGCTTTGAGCCCTCCCTCTGCTCGGAGGGTCCGGATGGAGTGGGGCGGCCGATTCTTGCTGACTCCGGGGGCACCGTGAGAGGCCCGAACGGGGTGGGGCAGCTTGACTCCACCGGCTCCGGGGGCGCGTACTCCCCCTCCTGCCCTAGGGCATGCCATGGGAATGGCCCTGCCTGCGGTAGAGATGGATCCTTGTCCTCGCCACCCAGCTCGTCCCATTGGACGGGCGACCCGAAGCCGTCCTCGCCACCCAGCTCATCCCATTGAATGGGCGACCCAGAACCATCGCCTTCTTCTTCTTTATCATCCTCTTCCTCCTCTAAACCCTACCGCCGCTTTCCTCGGTTTAGCCTCTCATGCTACTTTGCCCGCTGCCTCGCCATCTTGTCATCCTTATCCTTCTTCCTCTGCTCATCTACGACATGGTTCGCTGCCCTCACAGCCGTGTGCTCCGGCAATGGCGCGATGGAGGCCCAAAAGCCCATGTCCACCGGCAGCTCGATTAAGCTCAGCTTTGGCCGCATCGTAGGATGTCCCTGGGATTGGGAACACGACACTAGACTCGTCCGTCGCCTCCTTGATGCGCTGCGTGACCTCGCTATCACGGAGCAGTCCCTAGGCTGAGCGCCGTTCCATTGAGCTGCGCGCCGGCAGTCATCCCATACAGTGGGAGGGCGCTTGCATGGTATGCCCTGATGATACCATCCCCACAAAGGCCATAGCTCCTTAGGGATGCGATGGCCTCAAGGAGGTCACACATCCCCTTCTTTTCCTTGATGGGTGGCCCCATGGCCACATCGACGGTGCCTCTTTGATCAGGCACCCGGTGAAGACCGGCAAGGAGGCGGCGGGGTTGTTCTTCAAGTAGAACCACTACGTGTGCCACCCCTTGTTGGATCTGGATAGCTAGCAAGGCATGTACTCGGCCACCCGCTGCCCCCGGAGGTGGATGCTTGTGCATCCCATCGGCATCGGGATCTCCCTGCCTCTGTCCTTCTTAAGTAGGGAGACGGAGAAGAAGTACCTCCATAGTTTGAAGTGGGGTTCGATCCCTAGGTATCCCTCACACAGCGCGATGAAGGTCGCGATGTGCTAGATCCCGTTGAGGTTCAGATGCTGTAGCTCAATCTAGTAGTGGTGTGGCAGTCACCAGAAGAACGGATGGGGAGGAATCATGAGTCCTGCGCTCATGGAAGGACGCGAAGGACATGATGTAGCCATCGGGCAGCACCGGTGCATCCTCGTGACCAGGCACGAGCCACTCCTGCCAGGTCGGTCCTCACGCGGAGAAGACCACTGCTTGATGAGGCCCTCCATGCGTGCGTGGGTGACGTCGGAGTGGTACCATGACTCCATGGAAAGCGAAAGACAGAGGAGCAAGGACCTTTAGGCGATGGCGGAGAAGCGAAGGACTACGGATCTAGGGCGCTGGCAGCAGATCCAAACGACGACAGCGGAAAGGCGGAGAAGGTAAGGTTGTGGTTTAGTGTGCCGAAACATCGAGGGGGAGGCTGCTATTTATAAGGTAGGGTGAAGCGAGAGGTGAACCGTCTGCCTAGATCTACGCGCCCACCGCGCCGCATCACATCGCCTCTCTGAGAAACGTGTGCACGCCACCTCTGGTCGCTCCCTCGAAGGATGCACCGGATGACGGTTTGTCCCATTCGATGGGCCGAGAACCGCCACTGGTAAGAAGGGATACGGAGCTAAAAATGCTCCCACGACCCATTCAAGCTTGGGAGTTCGAAGGTTGGCCCACCGGCGGGTTCACAACCGCTCTGGGGCACCTTTAGAGTGAGGGGTGGAAAGGGATGGGCCCGCTAGTGGCCAGTACCCTGGGTGCACGAGCGCCACGAGCATCCCGGCCCATGTTCGAGTCTTGGTCGGTTCACAGTCTATGGTTTTTCTTCGAAGAAAGGCAGCGAGCCCTTGGGACTGGTCGAACGGACCATGAACTATATGGATTGGCCACCAAGAATCTGGAGTCGGTACCATGCTAACCCATGCCGGACCCCCACAAACGGGAAGCCAGGGCCCCACTCGGACTAGCCCATTAACAGCTCACCGAGCACCATGATACGTCCATTGAGGAAAACATGGCACGACTCAGCCCCTCCATTTTATCGAAAAAATACTTGAGGGAGGAAGATCACAAGACGAGCTGACCCCTTGACCAGACCCCTGCTACGCGCGGGGGCTTGAGGGAAGTTGGACTTGCAAGGAGACCGAATACACGGTCGCATGATGATGGCGTATTGATCGGATCCTAGGGAGGGATCAGAATCAAGAGAAATCTTTTTTGCCCCCTGAATCCCATAGCTACATGTTCCCAAGGAGTCCGATCGCTACAGAAGGGAATCGCAACCCACCAAGATGTCCCGCGGGCAGCAGAAGATCGAAGCCCTCGAAGTCCCTCCATCTGAAAAAGCCTACGAAGGAGTATCCTACTCATCCGCCAGCTTGGGGGCTACTGTCGGGTATCGGTATTAGGTATACCCGAAGAAGGAATCTGAGGACCGCGGATGACAACTCGCCTAGATAATCAAGGACGTATTTCAATCTCAACCGACCATGAGGGTACGGGAGCCATCTCGCTCGACCCTGAAGGCACGGGCCCCGTGTCGCCCGACCCCGAGGGCACGGGCCCCGTGTCGCCCAACCCCGAGGGTACGGGAGCCATCTCACCCGACCCTAAGGGCACGGGCCCCGTGTCGCCCGACCCCGAGGGCACGTGCTCCGTCTTGCCCGACCCCTTGGGCATGTGCCCCATGGTGCCCGACCCTAAGGGTACGAGAGCCGTCTCGCCCGACCCTGAGGGCACGCGCTCCGTCTCACCCGGCCTCTGGAGCGCGGGCTCTTGTCTCGTCCGACGAGGACCCATACCGCCTCCAACCACTACGGGTCAGAAGGTACAACCCTGGGGTCAAACTTCTGACATCGGGCTGGGAAGTAGGCACGTCTCGACGTGACCCATGGCCACGTCAGGCCACGCCCTGGGGTTCACATCGCCAACAGTGACATCTGCGTGGTCGCTATGCTGCCTACTCCCCATACGGCCGCTGACGGGCACGTCGGTTCACCATGCCGTTCGTCGGGATGGGATGGGATGCCACGACCTGCTGATGACGTCAAGGCATGGCACCAGTGGTGAACAAGAGGCCGACGCAGAGCTGTCCTCGTCACCATCTATGGGCTTGTTTGCTTGAACTTGTCAGCCGGCTTTTCAGCCTAGAATCTATATTATTTTTCTCTCATAACAAAACAGCTTCCAGCCGACTTATCAGCCGACTTTAATACCTAGCCGAACAGGCCCTATAGCGTCGGCAGGACCCGGTGAAGAAGAAGAAGGACGCGGCGGCCCTGGAGGCCTTCTTCTCCCTCGCTTTTCTTCTTTTCTCTCTCTGTAACCTGTGCCTTCTCCTTTACCTATAAAATTGGAAGCAGGAGCACACGGCTGGGGAGAGAGAGCTAATGAGCACATGGTTGAACAAGCTCCGCAAGATTTAACTCCATTCGATCTTTTCACCAGAGACTTGAGAACTTCTCCCTCTCTCGCTCATTTGTAACCCCTCTAAACCATTACCGGTAAGACGAGCAGCAGCAGACTGGACGTAGAAATATTCCACCTGAACCCATATAAATCCTTGTATTCTCTGAGCACACCATGTAGGCCAGACGCGTAGATACAAATTTAGTAGGGGATGATATAAAACACCGACGTGCAGTCTATACGGTTCCCATTTGCTTCCACGACCATGGACGTTGACTTCACTAAATACAAGTGTTTGCTGCTGCTTTCCCTGTGTGCTGCTGCTTCCGCGTTATTTGCTTACGCGTTCGGTTGTCGACCAGTTGACTACCTATGCTGAAGCGGCGAAGCTGCACAGAAGTTTCTGCCAAGCTATACATTCCAGGTCTGCAGCTTCTCCATTCTCTATCTGCTAATAAATCCTTCAGGCTGCGTGTGGTCAGTTCCGGAGGGATCAGGATCAGGACCTTACCAAGTTAGTTGTGATGGCTGCCAGAGATCCGATGGTATGCACCCTTCAGCCCTGCATTTTGATTGTAGTTCATAAAATCTTTGCTTGATGTTTCATTCCAACCTCAGTTTACTCTGCAATCTTCGAACGATTTGAAGACCAATAATCCAACTTGACACACACGATCATGGTAATTTTCTAAAGCTGCTAGATTCATTCCTATATATGTCATATTTTTCATACTGTAGGATGCATGGATGAACCGTTACCGGGCTTTCGCGGAAGGAGTGGTGATTATGGTCTGCCCGGTGCTTCTTGCGATTGCGCTGAAGAAGGTTGATCTCAAGAGCGAGGAACATGGGCGTGCCGTCCCAATTACCATGCTCGTGGTAGCGACGGTTACCTTACTTGCCAGTATTTGCCCCTTCCTTGTCTGCTGTTTCTCCAAGCGATTCTTCAGTGGGAGCTCATCAAGTTCCCCACATACTGCTACCATGTTGATGGCACCCTTATCCAGCACATGTTTAGTGGCACTTGCCTGTTGGATCATATACCTCATCTTACACAGCTGGGCATTCCCTGTGATCGGTGCCCTCGTTGGACTCTGCTCCGTGATCCGTACCGTCACGCACTTCACAACCGCTGTGCGAGAAAGAAATGCTGCAACTAGCAATGGGATGTGAGGAGTACGACTGCAATAGATTGGAGAGCTCACTTGACTTCTTGGCTGGTATAACTGCACTGCTGTTTCTGGGACTGGAAGGCCTGGCTCTGGAGGGTCAGATTAACAGCACTAAAGCAATAATACACGATCGTCTTACCAAACCAATCGGCACAAGCTTCATTGTTTGTGTTGTTGGTGTGGGCTTAATGCTCCTTGAGACGATGCCTCCTCGCAAACTCATAAGAAACCTGACAGAGACCATTGATATCTTCACAGGTTTTGCGGTCTCCTTGGTTTTGTTCTTCATTATGTATGCACTAATGGAACTAAGAGCGTTGCTTCTCCTAGTAGCTCCCTTCCTCATTCTCATGATATATGTGTTCTATGCCTCTATCAGCAAGGATGATGGAAAGGGCAACAACAATCACAGGGGTGCCGCTAACGGTGATGAAGAATCAGCTGTTAGCAGTAGTGCGGGTAGTGATAAACCAGCGTCGCTTGAGCTAACAAAGGTAGCATTTACTGGATTCCTGGCGGTGTCGATACCAAGCATCAGCAATGGTTCAGTCAACATATCTACCGAATGTTTCTTGCACCTTGCAGCAGCAGCTATTGTCTCAGGCCTCGTGTGGAGGCTCCTAACGCATTACAAGTCACAGACCACCATCGCAGCTATTGCAGATATTGCTTCCTTCTGCACCCATCTCTGTGTTGCAGTTGCTGTAATTCCATTTACAATAATGGCCGGGAAGGCTCTCTCATGATTTTGTAGTATGATGAAGCAACTGATAATTTTGAATGATCACCTGTGACTTCAGTGCTGGCTGATCTTAAGGTGTTTCACTTTGATATACTTCTATGTGATAGTTGCAGCTCCATTTGTTATATATTTGGGGGCTCATTTGTTCTTGAAAGAAAGAAACAAACAAACAAAGAGAGTGCCAAGGCTAGGGAGGTTGAGAGAGAGCTCTGATCCAACAAATCTACCACTAAAGAGAGAGATTTGTGGGGGATTTGGGGCCTCCTCTCATTTGTTTGGTTCCCACCTCGTGTATTGCTTCATCTCATAGTGAATTTTTCTTGTTGTTTTCCGTGATTTTTCCCCACAAGAGGTTTTCATGTAAATCTTATTGTCCTCTCTTGATTAAGTATTTCTCTTGCCATATGTATTGATTAAGTCATCATCTTACTTGATATTATTTCATATGTAAATTGGTTGCTTGTACGGATGAGTTGGCATGCAAGGCATATGTGTTTTGTTCCGTATATTGAGTATGAGATGTTGGTACTGATGTATTAGTGAGCAAATTGATGCAAGTATATTGTTGCTCGAAGTTGGGACAGCTTGTGGTTAGATTGATTCAAGTCCAGGTGCTGGTTTAATTCATGCACATAAGGTGTTCCATGCACTACTGAAAACTCTTTTCTATGCGTTTTTTTTGTACACATAGAAAAATGCTGTGTACCGAAAAAACGCACAGAAAAATACAAAAACCCACAGGGTAATTGTATAATTTTTCTGTGCGTGACAATACACACAGAAAAATTACCATTATTGTGTCAGTTTATTCGTAACTCACAGAAAAAACTTATACACGCACAGAAATTTACAATTATTCAGTCAGTTTTTATTTTACACACAGATTAAAATTACGTACGCAATGAAAAAAAAGTCACGCGCATGGATTTCGCTTTGGCGTCGTGTTTTGGGCAATGGAGCCTGCTTTTTAAAGATGGCAACGGGCCCCGATATCCGATACCCGACGGGTATTTGATTCATTAGGGGACGGGGATGGGATCATATCTTTACCCGTGGGCATCTAAATGGGCAATAATCCATCCCCGACGGGTATAGCAGGTACGGGAACGTTCCCTGTTTACCCATCCCCGTTACCTATTGGAGAACCCGACTATTTGAGCTGTCATGCGAGTATTAGGCCCAAAGACGCTCAACATAGGTATTTTGGCTCAAATCTGAACAATCATATATATAGTTTGTGTGTTCTAGGAACCCTAGTTCAATTTTTCCTCGTCATCTCCGCCGGCAGCACACGCACGTCTGCATCACGAGCGCTCGTGCCCCTCGCTTCCTCAGTTCGGTCTCTCTGCCACCTTTGCTCGTCCTCCTCGTAACCTCACTCATTCTCCTCGGTATCTCCGAGATTCCGACACTTATACCCGGGTGAAGAAGAAACGTCTCCGATTGCAAAGCTGCGACCCCAAGTGTCCTTGTTTATCGGGTATGCAGTACCCGTCGGGTATCTATTACCCGACCGATGCCCAACGGATATGGGGATGGGCAAGAATCTATACCCGAGACAGTTAACGGAGAAGGGGACAGAATGAATTCTCCGTAGCGGAAAAGAGAACGTTCCGGCGATACCCGATGGGTAAATGCCCGTTGCCATCCTTACTGCTTTTGGTATTGGCGCGGTGTGGAATAAAAAAACAGTGAAAAAACCGCAAAACCACCTAAACTTATCCTCCAGACGCGGCCGCCCTTCCCAATCCTCACGCACAAAACCGCGTCTCCGGCTCCAAAACTCCGCGCGCCCCTCCCATGAGCCGCCGTCCCCAGCCCCCAAGGTCCGCCGCCCCCAAGTGTTCTGCCCCGAGATCGGCCTCCCTTAGGTTCGACGTCGGCCGCCGACCCCAGGTGTGCTACCCCAGATCTGCATGGGAGTGCCGCGGCCCCCCAGTTTCGGCGCCGGCCGCCGTGCTCAGGATCGACGGCGGCCACCGCCCCCATACCGCAAGTGGCCGCGGCCCCTCCCGTGAGCTGGCCTAGGCCGGCCGCTAGCCGCCGGCCCTCCAGGGCGCGGCCCCAAGGCCCTACCCCTACGCCTCCATCTTGGCCGCCTCTGACCCCGGCCCGCCCTGGCACCCAGGCGTCCGGATCTGTAGCGATGAGCATCCACAACACCAGGTATGCCTGTCCCTTCTCTTCCCTTCCTTTGTGTAAAACTTAGCACTGGAACCCTAATTTAAGCTGTTTGGCTATCTGTAGATCTAAACCCAAGTGTATGCTTGTATGAGTTGGTCTTCCTGTAGGATGTGGATTGATCTGATATTCACCAAAGCACATGTTTCTGTTTTGTGCTTAGATCTTCTACTAATTTCGTTCACTAAGTATACTAAGGATTGATCTGATATTCCTTTTTAGGAGAAATGAAGTTTTTTTTTTAATTTACTTTGATCCAACTGATCGTTTTAAGTGGATGCTATTTATTTACTGGATGAAATTAAAGAATTCATATGCTAGACTAGATCACCTGGAAGTGTAAGGTTAAGGTGATGTACTTTAATCCTCTACTCAAGTGTATAACATGATGTATTATTTCCTGATTTAGCTTACTAGTAAAGTAATATATTATGAAAGTTGCTTTACTCAATCGGTGCAGCTACTATGCCTATCAGTGCTTAATAGATGTCCTGCGATAGTACTCATAATGATTTAGTGGTGCTTCACTGAATGATTTAGTGGTGCTTCGCTGGTTATGAGGGACTTTCATTATCTTGTCTGATAGACAATCAAAATGCTTCTTTAATCTATCACTGCTTATTTGTTTGGAAATTTAAGGTTACATGTGAATCTGTTGTCTTTTCTGACATTAGAATTAGGAAGTAACTACCAGTTCATACATTAGAGGAAAATATTGAAGGACCCTCTCTTCTCTATACTGAATTTTGCCAATCCATTCCATATAGGATCTGCATTTATGTCCATACAGGATCTGCATTTGTGTGGCATGTGCTGGCAACCAGGTCAGTGAGGAATATATGATATACACAGTTCAGTGATTTTTGTTCTAGACCAAATAAACCTGCACAATGGTTATAATAACAAGAATTGTCTCTTGTTTGTTCTTTTAACATGTTTTTGCTTATCGCAAATCTAGCATTAGGCTGATGCTATGTACATTTTAAATTGACAGATACTTAGTTGAGATATGAGCTGCATGCTTATGTATATCCATAATATATGTTCCTGATAGCATCAAAGAAAATTTACAAGCAGCTGCTCAGATTTCATGTTGTCCCGTTCAAGGTATGCAATCTTCTTTAGTTTTGGTTTTTAATTCCATTTTTGTTATCCCAATTTATTTAATCCTCCATATATATCTTTGTTATCACAATTTAGGTAATGGGTATGATGCAACTTGATGTTCGGCCCATCGGGCATTGCAAGTTCAGGTACTGCTTCCGATCTCTATCTGTATATGCATCACTTCAAGTTAATTGAATTGCCCGAAATAAAATAATAGACACAGGATACTATTGCTGAACAAAAACCTTCATGCATTTTTTTGATCCACCTGATGTGGTAATGGAATCTGAACTTGATCATGCCTGTTAATCTTTAGTTACTAGTGACAGTAAGCAAAGAAGTGGAATAATCATGGCTAACTTAGTTACTGGTGACACGAATTGCAGAACTCGAATCATGGCTACTGCATGGAACTTGTTGAAAGTCACAGTTGTGGCACACCATTTAGAAACTTGACAAACCAAATCACAGTTATTGCAGATTGTATGTATGCAATTTTTTTGTCTCGTAATTGGACTGTCTAGGATCCAATCATGTTGTTTCACATTCTATGTTGCACATACAGAGCCTGTAGACCTACAGCATGGAAACAATCATGGAGGTCGGTGCTATCCTAGAAGCACTTCGTGGCATGGGCGCACATGGCAGCGTGCGGCAGCAGGGAGCACCTCGTCTTTCTGGTCAATTGGCACTGGTCAATCATATGCTAACATGTATTAAAAGAAACCACTTCTAATAATAATAAGTAACTTCTTGTTGATCCACAATACATGTCATCATGTGAATATTTTAAACTACTTGTTGTAATGCACGGACGAACATCTACTGTATGCAATTTATAATGATAAGCTGTGATTTGTTCTATTGAGACTACAGTATAATTGGTTTCAGCTAATGTTGTTTGGAAATAAATAATCCTGTCATCCGATAATATTAATTATGTTTCCTATGTCCCAATAGGGTAAATGAATTTTTCTGTCGTTGTTCTACCAGTAGTCAACAGGGAATTTTTTTTCTGTGCGTTTATTTCTTTTTTCTAGTGGATATCCGCATAAACAAATTATTTTTAATCTGGGCGAATCTAATTTTTCTGTGCGTGTAAGACCGATAGAAAAACTATTTCTGACGGTGAACCAAGTGACGGCGCCTGGCGTGGGCCGGACGAAGGGGGACGTGGCCGAGGGGTTCTCGGGAGTCGTGGTGGTGGCAGAGAGGTAGGCGGCCCTTGGGACCGGCGGGGAGTCGTCCTTGGCGCTGACGTCGGTAGGCAGCGACTCGCCCGCGAGGGGCGAGCCCTTGCTCCGGTGGATAAATCCGCAGGATCCGGCATCGACGCTCTTCACCCTCGACGCCGCCGCCGAGAGCATGGAGCGGGAGAGCCTCGACGTGGGGATCACGTCCGTGCTGGAAGCCCTGGACCATGCCAGGGGTGCCTTGCGCGACGTTGTCGTTTCCCTCCGACTGGGTATTTGCTTGATCCTAGCCTCTCGTCCTTTTCTTTCTCTATATATTTTTTGTATCCTAACCATCGTCTTCCTTCAGTCCCTCATCGCTCGCAGTCGGCGAAAGTCTCGGTTCCTTCATGAACAGAAGGAAACCTAGGGACCGGCTCGTCGAGGAGGCGCGGATACGCGGGAGGTGACCGCTTAGCTTGTTGCTACTCAGTAGAGGGTGGCCGAGCTGACTCCCCTCGCCGAGGAGGCGGACGGTCTTCGATCGCGGGTGGCCGAGGCCCGTCGGCACGCTATCGAGGCCAAGAAGGCATTCGAGGACTTGTCAGTGAGGTCGTGGAGGGACGATGAGGAAGCCGCCAAGGTCAGGAAAGAGCGGGACAAACTGCTCCAGAAGGACATCGAGACCCGCCAGCGGATCCTCGACCTTCTGGCCGAGGTTGAGAAGGAATGGGAGCTGAAGCTAGGGGTCGAGTAGAAGCTCACGGCCCTGGAGAAGAAGGCAAGCCTAGGATGCCGTGGCGGTCGCTCGGCTGTGCAAGGAGCGGGATGAACTTGCTCCAAACCGCGGAGCAGGCTTCGCTCGGAATGCGGCGTGGCTCACGAGGAGCGCGACTAGGCCTTTTGAGAGCGTAACCAGGCCTGCCTAAAGCGAGGCGACGCGCAACAGAAGGTCGGCTCCCTCCAGACTGAGCTCGGAAACGTGATGACCTAGAAGCTGGAGGTCGAGAGCGTTTCTACCGGGCTGGCCATGGACCTCGTCGAGGCGAGGAGGAATCTTTAGGCGGAGAGCGACGAGCTCGGTATCCTAAGCGCCGCCCTCGGAGTGGTCTGTGAGGACCTTGAGGTGGTGCGGTCAGGAGGGGACCAGTTCACTTGTGGCCCGTGTCGTCGAGATCATGGCTCGGGTGCGCCAGCTCGAGAGGAATGCCTTTCGTGCTGGGGTCAATCACTCCTTCACGATTGCTCGTTCTCACTATGGGGACAACATCGATTTGGAGACATTGAGCCATGGCTTCGCGCCTGGTTATGAAGTCCATGAGTTGGAGGAGATGGAAGCGGCAGTGGCTCCCCTTTCACAGGACCTGGTGGACAGGATCGAAGGCATAGTTCTCCTCTAGAGGGGTTAGTTAGTTAAATAGGTCAGTCGATCATTCTTGTAATCAGCAGACAAGTGTCGACCCTTTTGTATCATTTAAACAAACTTGTTATTTTGTTTCATTTGACCAAGTCTGTTCTTTTGTTTTGGTGCGAACGGATTTGTTTTTCCTTCCTTTTTATGTGTGAAAAGGGGTTCATGCCGTTCTGACCCTTCCTTTTGGTAAGACCGTAGAGCTCGAGGTGTTGGAGGGAAACTCTGATCACTGCTGGTAAGCAAGAGTGCCATAGCCGTTGGGCCGTAGGTTTCTCGCAGTCTGACCAACCTTGCTCAGTCGTTCATTTCCTCAGACCTTGCTACTAGGTTTAACGTGAGGAAGGGTGTCGGGCACGGCGACTATTTTAGAAAAGGGTGTATGTATACCCTTATCAGCCCTCGAGTGAGACCTAACCCCTTGTCGTTGCTGGGGTCAGGTGTCACTAAATATTGAGGAGAGGATAGCAAAACTAGTAGAAGAAAGCGTCTCTTATTTTCGTGCATACCCCCTGCCTAGGATCTGAGCCATCAGTTCTGCGACCGAGCGTTCGGTCTCCTTGCGAGTCCAACTTTCCTCGAGCCCCGCGCGTAGCAGGGGTCCAATTGAGGGTTGGCTCAGTCTTTGTGATCGTCGCCCCGTCCACGGTTTCCGCAACCAGACGGGTTGAGCTAATGTCACTTGCCTTAATGGCTCAAGTGACATGCTCGGTGAGCTCGCTATTGGGCATGTTCGAGTGAAATCTAGGTTCGTCGTTCATGATGGGGTCGGCATAGCCCTTGTGTGGCATTCCACTGCTCCTTAACTTGTCTCTCGGTAGTTTTCCATATTGCTCCAGAGAGCGAGTCAGGTGGCCCACTGACCTCATCGGTGGAGATTCTGCGGGCTCGGCTCAAGGTTAGGATCAAACGAGAAGGTCAAGATGACCCTGTCCGCTTCTGAGCGGGTTGGGCAAAGGCCGCTGGGGCTCATCTGTGTTTTCTCCCCTAGCTCTGTTCGACGAGAGGCGGCCTCAAGCCCTTCATGGGCCGGCCTTCGAACCCTAGTCAGTTGGATTCCCGAGTTAGGGTCGGGCGGCTCGAGCCCCCGAGCCTCGTGGGGCTCGATGGGGCTTGGCCATGTTTCATGCGTCACCCCATCCGCGGTTGTCACAACCGGAGGGGCTAAGCTAACGACACTTGCCTCGATGGCTCGAGTGTCGTGCTCGGTGAGCTTGCTAACAGGCAATGTCAGAGTGGAATCTAAGTCCATCATTCGCTAACGGGGTCAGCATAGACCTCATGTGGCACTCCACTGCTCCTTAACCCGCCTCTCGACAGATGCCTATGTCACTCTAGAGAGTGACTCAGGTGGCCCTGCTGGCCTCTCCTCGATGGAGATTCTGTGGGTTTGGCTCGAAGGTTAGGATCAAACGAGAAAGGTCGAGATGTCCCTATCCGCTTCTGAGCGGGGTCAAGCAAGGGCCGCTGGGGCTCATCTCTATTTTTGTCCCTAGGCTCTGTTTAACGCAAGGTGGCCTCGAGCCCTTTGTGGACTGGCCTTTGAACCTCGGTCGGTCGCCTGCTCATGTTGAATGAGATGACTACCGCTTTGTGACGTGACGCGAAGCGTTGTGATGCAATAATTACATATGTAATGCTTGGATGCATGGGATGAATGTATAGATGAATGTATGACTGAATGAATGTATGAATGCTCATGTACTAGAGAAGTAAAGTGGGGGTTGGTAAAGTTACCTCGATGGCTCGAGTGACTGGGTTCGGGGAGCTCTTACTAGGTATGTCCATGTGGGGTCTGGGTCCATTGTTCATGACAGAGTTGGTGTGACCTGCATGGGACTTCCTTGCTACTCCCTAACCATCTCTTGATAGCGGCCGGGGCCGTCCGATCGACTTTGGGCGAACTGCTGGCCTCTCCTCGATGGAGATTCCATAGGTGGGCCCCTCCAAATCCTTCCTGGGAAGGCAGGAGGCTAAAAGCTTGGAGTGCGGGGAACAAACTCCGATCATGCTGGTGAGCAAAAGACGCCGTAGCCGCCGGGGCGTTAGGTTTCTTGCAGTCCGACTAATTTGACCCAATGTTTGTTTCCACACACCTTGCCTTTAGGTTTTAGCGCTGAGAAAGGAGTCGGGCATTTAGAATGTCTACCAAACACACACTCTTGTCAGCCCCCGAGCGAGACCCGACCCCTTGCTGTTGCTGGGGTCGGCTGGCTCGATAGCAAAATTAATGCGCGTAAAGTAAGGGTGACCCGTCTCTCGGTAGCGACCTGAATTGTTCGATCGACTTGGGTGACCCGCTGGCACAGGACTTACCTCGATGGCACAAGTGATGGGTTCAGGGAGCTCTTACCGAATATGTTCGAGCAGAATCTGGGTTCGTCGTTCGTAATGGGGTCGGCATAACCTACATGGGGCATCCTACTGCTCCCTACCCGTTCCTCGACAGTGGCTAAGCCATCCGGTCGACTTGTATTGCCCTGTTGGGATAGGACTTACCTACGGAGATAGAGGATGAGAACATCCCACGCAAGAATTTAGTTAGGCAGATAAGCCAGGCGACGAACTTATAATAAATGGACAAGCTCTTAAATTTTGTTATAGCCAAACAACTTTTTAGCCCTTCTCCCCTTTTTGTATAAAAAAGTTAGTGCATTCCGACCCTTTCCGTTGTTAAGGTCGTAAAGCTCGGGGTGCGGGTTAGCAAATTCTAATCACGCTAGTTAGCAAAGGCAATGTAGCCGCTAGGGCATAGGTTTCTTGCAGTCCGACCAGTTATACTCAGAGCCTGTTTCCGCAACCCTAGCTCCTAGGTCATAACGTGATAGGGGGTCGGGCATAGAGAAAGTTGGCCAGGTGGATAAACTCTTAGACACGCATTGACACTTTTCGTGACTAAGGCCAAAAAATCCTAGGGTGTGGAAAAAACTCTGATCATGCCGGTGAGCAAAGGCGCCGTAGCCATCGATGCGTAGGTCTCTCGCAGTCCGACCAATTTTACTCAGTGTTCATTTCCATAAACCTCGCTTCTGGGCCTTAACGTGAGAGAGGGTCGGGCATAGAGAATGTCTACTAGATAGGTATGCTCTTATTAGCCCCCGAGTGAGGCCCGAACCCCCGCCGTTGCTGGAGTCAGGGTGTCACTAAAGGTCAGGGAGTTTGATAGCGAAACTGATAAGAGAAAGTGTGCGTTTCTTAAGGGTAAAAGCGATGTAGCTGCTCAATGTTCCAGGCATTGACGAAGACTCCACCATTGATGGTATTGAGCTTGTAGGCGCCCGGTCGAAGCATCTCTGTGATGATGTACGGTCCCTCCCACGGCGAAGAGTTCTTGTGGTGGTCCTTGCTGCTTTGGATGAGGCAGAGGACCAGGTCTTCGATGTTGAAGGCCCAACCCCGCACTTGATGGCTGTGGTATCAGCGCAACGCTTGCTAGTACTTGACCGAGCGAAGGAGGGCAACGTCACACATTTCATCCAGCTAGTCCATGGTGTTCTCGAGGGAGGCCTCAGCTCCCTGTTGGTTGTATGCCCTGACCCTTGGCGCTCCATAGTCGAGGTCGGTCGGGAGGATAGCCTTGGAACCATAGACCATGAAGAATGGTGTGTAGCCGGTGGCCTAGCTAGGGTCAGTCCTCAGGCTCCAGAGCACCACAGGAAGCTCTACAACCCATCATCCGCTAAACTTGTTCAAACAGTTGAAGATCCTAGGCTTGAGGCCCTATAGGACCATGCCGTTTGTGCGCTCGACCTGCCCTATTCGTGCGGGGGTGCGCTATGGTGGCCCAATCAACACGGATGTGATATTCATCGTAGAATTGGAGGAACTTCTTCTCGATGAACTGCGTGCCATTGTCCGTGATAATAGAGTTTGGTACTCCAAAGCGATGGATGATATCAAGGAAGAACAGCATGGCTTGCTTGGACTTGATCGCGGAGATCGGTCGAGCCTCTATCCACTTTGTAAACTTGTCTATGGTGATAAGCTAGTGGGTATAGCCCCAGGGCTCTCTTTTGAGAGGTCCAACCAGATCGAGCCCCTAGACCATGAATGACCATGTGATGGGGATCGTCTAGAGTGCTTGGGCCGGTAGGTCAGTCTACCAAGCATAGTACTGACACCCTTCGCTAATGCACACAATCTGTTCGGCGTCGGCTACTACGGTTAGCTAGTAGAAGCCTTGATAGAATGTGTTTTTGACTAGGGTTCTAGGCATGGCATGGTGACCATAGATCCCACTGTGGATATCGCTCAGCAACCGTTTCTGTTGTTCGATGGGGATGCAGCACTGTAGGATCCTGGTGTGGCTTCACTTGTAGAGGTCACCCTCAATAAGGACAAAAGACTTGGTGCCACACATGAGCCGCCAAGCCTCCATCTTGTCCATCGGTAGCGCCTCACGGAGAAGGTAGTTGAGGTAATCCAGTCGACCAGAGGGTCGGGTTCTATCATTGGATCCTTGTTAAGTTCCATGACCTTAGGGTCGGATGGAGCCGACGACTGATTAGCCCCCGAGCCCTAGGCCGGCGGCCCATCACTGGCTTGCTCCAGCTCCTTATAGCAGACTGAGGGTTTGTGCTAATCACTGGCGAAGACTGCCGGTCGGCACTGGCTCTCAGTCAGACACCGCCTTCGCCAGCACGTCAGGTCACCTCGTTAAGATGCCTCGGGATGTGATTAAGCTCGAGACCATCAAACTTGTCCTCAAGCTGGCGAAGTTCTCGACAGTATGCAGCCATCTTGGTGTCATGGCAGCTTGACTCCTTCATGACTCGGTCGATGACCAGCTAGGGAGTCACCCCGGACATCGAGGCATCGGATACCCAACTCATTGGCGATGCGCAGGCCATTGATGAGTGTCTCATATTCAGCCACATTGTTGGAGGAGGGGAAATGGATGTGAACCATGTACCTCATGCATACCCTAAGGGGTGAAAAGAAGACTAGCCCTACGCCGGCGCCTTTCTTCATCAGCGATCTATCGAAGTACATCATCTAGTACTCCTGGTCATCGACTACTGGTGGCATTTGGACCTTGGTCCACTCTGCGATGAAATCAGCCTAGCACTTGCAACTTGATGGCCATCCAGGAGGCATATGAGATGCCTTATCCCATCAGCTCAAGTGCCCACTTCGCGATTCTTCCCGTGGCATCCTGGTTTTGGACGACCTCACCGAGGGGGAAGGACATCACGACCGTCATTGGATGTGACTCGAAGAAGTGGCACAACTTCCTCTTGGCGATGAGGATGGCATACAGGAGCTTCTGGATTTGGGGGTAGCGGGTCCTAGAATCAGACATGACCTCGCTAATGAAGTACACAGGGTGCTGTACTTTGAGGGTGTGTCCCTCTTCTTCTCGCTCCACCACCAGGGTGACACTGACCACTTGCATGGTGGTAGCAATGTAGAGCAGAAGTGGTTCTCCATTGGTCAGAGGAACCAGGATCAGGGCTTTCATCAGGAGCTGTTTGACTACGTCAAGAGCCTCCTAGGCCTCGGGCATCCATTCAAAATGGTCGGCCTTCTTCAGAAGCCGATAGAGGGGAGACCTCATTCACTGAGGCGCAAGATGACATGGCTGAGCGTGGTGAGGCACCTAGTAACTCGTTGTACCCCCTTTATGTTCTGAATCGAGCCTATCCTTGTGATGGCTGAGATCTTCTCTGGGTTGGCTTCGATGCCACACTCGGAGATGATGAAACCAAGCAGCATACCCCTTGGTACCTCAAAAACACACTTATCGGTGTTGAGCTTAATGTCATTTGCTCAGAGTTTTGCGAAGGTCTACTCAAGATCGGCTATGACCTGGTCAGCCCTGTTTGGACTTGACCACGATGTCGTCCATGTAGGCCTCAATGGTGCGCCTGATGAGGTCTCCGAAACACTTGAGTATAGAACACTGGTATGTAGCCCCTGTGTTCTTCAGACCGAACGGCATTGTGATGTAGCAGAATGATCCAAACGGGGTGATGAAGGATGTCGCAAGTTGGTCAGACTCTTTCATCACGATTTGATGGTACCTAGAGTACGCATCAAGGAAGCAAAGGGTTTCACACCCTGAGGTAGAGTCAACTACTTGGTCTATGCATGGCAAAGGAAACAGATCCTTTGGACACGCTTTATTGAGACTCGTGTAGTCAACACACTTTCTCCATTTTCTGCTCTTCTTTCATACAAGGACGGGATTGGCTAACCACTTTGGGTGGTATACTTCCCTGATGAAGCCTGCCACCAACAGCTTCATGATCTCCTCGCCGATAGCCTACGTTTCCCCTCATCGAAGCGACGCAGGCGCTGCTTCACCGACTTGGAGCCTGGCCTGATCTTCAAGGCATGCTCGGTGACTTCTCTCGGAATGCTCAGCATGTCTGAGGGTTTCCACACAAAGATGTCTTTGTTGGCACAGAGGAAGCCGACGAGCGCACTTTCCTATTTGGAGGAAAGCGTGGTGCCATTGTGCACCACTTGGCCCTTGGAGCCGTTGGGGTCTATGAGGACCTCCTTGGTGCCCTCCATTGGCTCAAAAGACCCGGCCAACTGCTTGGGGTCGGGTGCTTCTTCGGCGACCTCCTTCTCGATGGCCGCAAGCTCCTTGGAGGCGACGATTGCTGCGGCATGATCATAGCACTCGACCTCACATTTGTAGGCATGCTGGAAGGAGGTGCCGATGGTGATGACCATGCATGGTCTCGGTATCTTCAGCTTTAGATAGCTATAGTTAGGGATGGCCATGAACTTCGCATAGCATGGACGTCCTAGGATGACATGGTAGGTTCCATGGAACCCAACCACCTCAAAAGTGAGGGTCTCCATCCTATAATTGTATGAATCCCCAAAGGTGATGAGCAGATCAAACTGTCCAAGTGGCACGACCTGCTTTCTAGGCATGATGCCGTGGAAAGGTGCTCTGATCGGTCGGACACGCGATCGGTCGATGCCCATGGCGTCAAGCATTTCGGCATACATGATGTTGAGGCCGCTGCCTCCATCCATCAGTACCTTGGTGAGCCACTTCATGCCGATGATAGGGTCGACCATGAGCAGATATCTCCCTAGTTGTGGGACACTCTCCAGGTGTTTGGTCCAATCAAAGGTTATGGCGGACTCTAACCATCGGAGGAATGTAGGTGTGGCCAGCTCGGTCGTATAGACCTCACAGCTCATGAGCTTCTGGCGGCGCTTGGAGTCGTAGGCCACTGACCCTTTGAAGATCATGAGACAGCCATCCGGCATCAAAAAGCCACTGTCCATCCCCTCGACATCGTCCGCGGTCGGCTTGGGGTCCTTCCCATGCTTCCCCCTATTGAAGCCTCTAGACAAGAACCGCTTCATAAGGCCACAGTCCTTGTATAGATGCTTGATGGAGAAGGAATGGTTTGGGCATGGCCCTTCAAGTAGCTTCTCAAAGTGGTTTGGGGTACCCTCCACGGGCTTCTGACCCCCCTTGCGGTCGACGGTGGCCACGAGTGAGCCCTCATGCCGCTGCTTGTTCTTCTCCTTGACATGACGGTTGGAGGTGCCTTTGCTAGCGTCCTCATCCCGCTTTGCCTTGCCCTTAAGACGGTCAAAGATCGCTCCGTCTGCCTCCATGCCTGAGGTGTGGTTGGTGGTGATGTCGAGGAGGTCCTTAGTGGTTTGCAGACCCTTACGTCCTAGCTTGGGAACTAGGGACTTGTAGGTGGTCCTAGATAGGAAGGCTCCTATGACATCGGCGTCAGCGACATTGGGCAGCTCATTGTACTACTAGGAGAAGCGCTTGATGTATCCATGAAGGGTTTCTCCAGCCTTCTGTCGATGGTTCTTGAGATCCCATTAGTTCCTAGGATGCTTGTATGTGCCCTAGAAGTTTTGCACGAAGGATCTCTTTCAGCTCCCCCCAACTTTGGATTTTGTTGGACGGAAGGTGTTCCAACCATGTTCGCGCTGAATCAGGCCAGGAACAATGGAAAGTTGTGGATAATGAAATCATTATTATCCACTCCACTGGCTTAGGCAAGCGAGCTAATAATCCTTGAGCCACTGTCTAGGGTTCGTTTCCTTCAGAGTATTTCAGGATGTTGGTTGATGGTTGGTACCATGGCAGGAAGGCGGCGTTGAGGATGTGTCGGCCAAAGGCCTGATGTCCTAGTAGACTAGGGCTCAGGCTTTCGGTCCTCGCTGCTATCATAGCATCTACCATGACGAGGGTGATAGCTGCGGCTAGCTCCCTCCCTTGGATCGCCATGGGCACCCCTATGGGTGTTGAGGGTGTCACTGCGCATCATGGTTGCGGCTGAGACGCTCATGTACTAGGACCGTGGTGCGTAGCCTATCTCCTTTTGGCACCTGGTGGACTGATGCATCCTTGTCGGGTCGCTCTGAGGGCGTGCACTGGCTGGCAGTCGAGCTCGTGCCGCCAAGACAAGCGAGCTCTCGACTTGCTATGCCACCGCACACTTGAGTAGCATGCGAATCTTGTGATGGGCTCCATGGTCTTTGAGCGTTGCGGGCCCCAGAAGCCCCCAGAGCAAGGCCGCCATAGCGCCAATGTTCTGGCTCACTCGGGCAGAGTGTAGGAGTGCTTCATCATCATCGATGATCCTCCAGTTCATGTCGTGGGCCATGGCACATGCAAGCCCACCATCTTCGTGGTGCTCAACCTCTTGATCGAGCTCCGCACGTTCCTGCTCTTGTTAAGTTGTGCTTCCTTGAGCTCTTGGTGTCAGGGCCTTCAGCTGCTCCCCCTATAGGTGAGGCGAGGCCCCTACATCCCTCCTGACCTCATCGTTGAGGTCATTCGTTGGGGTACCCTCTTCCTTATGAATGCTTTCGATGTGTCCCTCGGGGGTATCCACCATGAAACACTCACATGAGGGGTGATGGCTCCCCTGCTGGAGTCAGAGCGTGAGGGTGACTCCGATTCTCCCATGAGAAGGTCATGGAAAGAATCTGTGACATATTTGGTCATCCCTATGAACTAGTCGTTCATTGGGGATGGAGGTGTGTGCTGCACCACAGGGTGGCCATCGGTCTCTATGGTGTTGCGGAGACCGAACAGGAGCGCTGTCGTGGTGCTCCGGATGAGGTATTCCGGAGAGAGTGGCTCCCCTCCAGCAAGCTACGCCATGACATTGGCAAATGAGAAGGTGAGGTGGCGTAGGTCCTCTCGGGACAGTCGGGGTCCTAGGAAGACGCTGAGCTAGCACTCTAACCTCCCATAGTCGAAGTCGAGGAGCTGGTCGTGTCCAGGGGAATTGGCCTCCGGTGCATGCAGCTATAGCTCCTTAAGTGCCTCGGTGATTGTGTCAGGGCCAGCAGAGTGGAGGATGAGGGCCATCGCCAACTCTCCCTCTATTGTGACGATGAAGTCCAGATCCTCGAAGCGCACGTGCATGCCCAAGACCCAGCTAAGGTTGTGACTAGCCATCCGAGCCCTTGTGTGGATGTCAAGACGCACAAAAGGCCCATACCTAGCATGCCAACTATCGGTGTTTTGAGTTGCCACCGACTAGTAAATTTCTAATATTGCACGTATGGCTCGGATGGTGTGCTAAGAGGACACGGGGTTTATACTAGTTCGGGTAGAATGTCCCTACATCCAGTTTGTTGCTGCTGCTCATGTTACAAGCACTGAAAGTTCATAGTAGGGGTTACAAACGGTCTAGAGAGGGACGTGTCCCAAGTCTCTGATGAGAAGAGCGAACGGGTGCCGAGAGTTCGGTCGCTTCCCGGCTGTGTGCTTGTGTGTTCTGATCAGGTTCGGGGTTTGATCGGTTTGAGTCCAAATTGATGCAATGTGTTGCGATGCCCCTTATGGGACGCCCTACTTTCCCTTTTATAGGCCAAGGGAAAGCACTGGGCTACAGTGGAGGGAAAAGAGGAGAATGAGAAGGAGAAGAAGTCCTTTAGGATCGTTGGGTCTTTATTTTCCTTCACGTGGGTCTCGTCGACCCTGTAGATGTCAATAGGGACATCACCATGTTGCGGCCCTATCCATCACTAGCTGCCATGTGTAGGCATTGTCTCTAGATCGTGGCGCTACACTCCATCCTGGCGGACGTTGTGGTGGACTGATGCACCTATCAGTGCTCGTACAAGGGTTAGGAAGAACATCACAGGTACGCCCAATGCTATTCCTGACGTGAATTCCCAGGTATGGCCCTGTCACTGCCACGGGTTATATCGAGGCATGCTGATCACCTCCCTGGTGTTAGAGCTTTGACCCTAGGTCCATTCGCTTGAACCTAGAGTGGTTGGCGGAGGTATGGGTCTCCGTCGGGCGAGACAGATCCCCCGGCCTTAGGGTGGGTCGAGGCGGAGTCCCCCCTAAAGGCCGAGTGAGGCAAAGCTAGCCCTTAGAGGTTGGGCGAGGCAGAGCCCACTCTTAGAGGTCCAGTGAGGCAGAGCTCGCCCTAAGAGGTTGAGCGAGACAGAGCGCAAACCCGAGGGTCGGGCGAGGTAGAGCCCGCCCTTAGAGGCCAAGCGAGGTGGAGCCAGCCCTTAGAGGTCGAGCGAGGCAGAGCCCACCCTTAGAGGCCAGGCGAGGCAGAGCCTGCCCTCATAGGTTGGGCGAGGTAGAGCGCAAACCCATGGGTCAGGCGAGGTGGAGCCCGTCCCCAGAGGCCAGGCGAGGTGGAGCTAGCCCTTAGAGGTCGAGCAAGGCAGAGCCCACGGCCTCTGGTGTCGGGCGAGGCTGGAGCTCATCCCTAGAGGCCGGGCGAGGTGGAGCTTGCACACCTGGGGGGTCAGGTTGGAGCTGTAGTTGATGGTTATTAGCTCCTCCTCTTCGGGTACCCTAGTATTGGTCCCCGACATAAAGAGGTAGTCAAGATTCTTCAAACAACTAGTTGGGTCTAGCCTATAACATAAAAAATGGAATAATTACATAAGAATTGGGCCTGCAAAGTGTTCAATAATTCACCATTGTTGGTTCTTTATTCTTTGTTCTTCAAGAACCAAGCTAAACCATGCCACCCTATGTTGCTCACGCAGCCATCTTATTAAGGTTACTAACTCTACATCTGGTGGCCTGCCTCCTAGCTAGCCCTTGCATGTGCGCCACTTGCTTGGTAGGCAATTGCTGCCACCTCATGTGTAGGTGACCATGCTTGCACTGCTTCATGCCACTATCCTGCACTGCCCTCGTGAGCCTATTGAGTTTCCCTAACCGGCCCAAGTGGTTTGTCACTCAGTTTTGAGCTACCATGTCTACACCACTACCCTAGCTTCATCACGTTCTCAAGAGGACTCAACAATGGGCCATGTTGAGAGCCAACAAAATCTGAACCAATTTGATTCAAAAGAGTAGAAAAATCATTTCTCAGTAGCGTCAACATTATCAACTCTAGGCTTCTTAGGTATTTTCTTTGTAGTAGTTGCACCCTTTCTCTTTAATGTCATGCTTCAAATGTCGGAGACCTTTGAACCACGAGTAGATGACAAGCTTCTTTCTTCATATAAATCTTCGCTAGGTTGAACTCATGGTTAAACCGGTGGTAATCATCACCAAGAATATCGACTAATCAAATGCATCTCCTTCATGATAAAGTTGCCAACAATATCACAAGCCCTACTTTCAATTGTAGTGTCTACTATTACCATCGGATGGTACATCAGACCGAAGGTGGTAGCATATCTTCACCACTGGCGCACAACCGACGGAGATGAAGGTCGCTGATTACTGCTGACTTTTACCAATGGGGGCCAAAATCATCGATAAAGGGGGTCTAGAGCCAGCGGGGATTAACTTTCTGTAGTAGTGTTAGCAACAAACTTATCCTTTTTTGTCCTTTTAATTTGGAAGACATGAAACTTGTACTATGAAGACTTCCCTTTCTTCTCCATGCCAGAAGCAAGTGTGTAGTTGCGGTCCATAGAAGCATCATCAATCTTCTCTTCAACAAAAGGAACCTTGAGATAGAACCTATATTTTAACCAATCATTAGCCCATTTGTTATTGGGAGCAAGTGCAATTTGAGTAGCCTCATGGCAAGGCTTGAAGCTACAACAACTAAAGTAATTTGAAACCTTCTTTCCATGAACAATATTGCTTTTAAATTGAGGATGCACCTCATGCAAGCAGCAGAAGGCATAGATATTTGGTGATAAACCTCGAGTTTTAAATGCCCATACAAACAAAGCAATCTTAGAGACCCCTTTTGTATTAGCATAAGATGATGTAGTTCCACATCATATGAGTGAAGAATATCTTGGAGCAACGGATCACATAGAAAGTAAAGAGCAGCAATGAAATAATCTATAAACACAACAACCTTGTCGGAATGAGGGGCATGAGTATCTTCTTTTCTAGGCGCATGAACACAATCTTAATTCATAAACTTCCTAGCAACATAATCAGACTACATCACTTTGGTTACCAACCAATGCCCAAACAACGCCTGAACTTTGGAGACTTCACCTCATCATCCATCAGGTCAGAATCTAAGACCTCAACATCATCCAACTTTTCATTATAGGGAAGAGAAGTTGAAGCGAACGCCGTCACCTCTTGATACATCTAAAGAAAAAACGCATAAGTCAAACTTCTAATGCCATGTTGAGACAAATAAATGAAATCAAGTGAAGAAATCAATCTTCAAAGCAACAAATGAAAGAGTCTTGGTAGAAAAGAAAAATTGAGAAGCACACAGAGATCACAAAACCTCGATAACTTTCATAGCCCAAGACCCCGCTGTATATAGGCGACTTGGGTCAAATTAACCATTAGAATTCAAAAGTGCATCAAAAAGGAGTTTTTTTTGTCCTTTCCTCAAAGATAATAATAAGAACAAGGAAGATTACTTCAAAGGCCGAGGACAACATTACACCTTCAATCAAAGTGAAAACTTCATGGGATCAGCCCTTCAGAGAAAGCCTTCACCATGAGGGGCTGCTATTGAGGACTAGACCTTGGTGAACATAGCCCCCAATGGCATAATGAAACCACCTTCAACAAACTAACCAATTCTGCAGGAAACACATCTTTGGAAGCTTCACCGGAAGCAAAGGAACACTCGGGGCTTTGTATGAACACCGGGAACCAAAATAAAGGCTTCTTTGTTAGATGAAGGCTAAACAAGGCATTACACTAGAAAACAAAGATCCGCAGTGACCTTCGCTAAATCCCTAAAGATGGGAACAACAAAAAAGGCTCTATGTGATGTACCGAAGATGGGTGCGAATAGACGTGGGCTAATAAAGCTCTAGGCAAGCGAAGACACATAATTTGTGTCAAGAAGGAATTGGTTCACTATGCAAATCACCAAATTGCCCTTAAGGGTAGTATTGTATATTTCTATGTAAAGAATCAAATGAAGGGGTAAAAGGGGAACCATGCATCCTGTATTGTTGAAGGTTCCCTCCCCTATAAGTACTCCTAAAGTGTACAGTACTAACAAGTGAATGAGAAGCATGTTAACTCAAATTGAATTGTCCCCTCATCATTTCATTAATAGTTGAGTGATTTCACCCAACAATTATAATGATCAAGTAGATGATATTTGTAACACCTCTGTGTTAAGCATTGCAATTGGACTTGCATTTCATGAGCACAAGCATCATCCAAGCATTCATGAACAAGAGCATATGAAATTTCATCTCCTTCTTATGCATTATCACATGAAATGTTGATTTATATATATGTTTATGCTTGCAATCATGTATAATGGTTGTGAGGTCATGAAAACACCTTAGACACATCTAGGATCATAAATGGAACAGTGTTTGTATTCATGACATAGGCCAATTTTGTTTCTAAGTGTTGGTTTCATTTGAAATGACATTTTCATGATGCTAGTTTGACTAAAGTTGAACAATAGCTTAGAGTATTTGCATGGCTATGTGACCTCGATAAATGTTGTAGTACTTGACTAGGGTAACAACTTTTATTTTTGGGTCAAGGTCTAATTAAGTACATAGCATGCTCAAAACCAGCTCACAAGTATCAACAAAATGTTGTTTTGAGACTTGCAAAATTTTCTAAGTGTTGAAACGGTTTTTAGTTTCAGAGTACCTCACTTTGGAGCAATGTAGTTTGTTAACCAGTGAGAATTAGATGATGGTTCTTAAAGCAAAGTAGGAGATCTCATGTAGCTCTACAACTTTCATTAAGGAAGTTTTTGTAGTGGACAAATGGATTATGAAGTATAGCTTCGTTATTTTGCACTGTCAGTCAATGATGGTGATGTCTGAACACGTGCCCATGCGCGGCGTCATGGCTGACCAGCCACAGGCCATGGCCACTGCATGGCAGTAGCACATCGACGTTGGCCTAGCCGGTCAGGCCCGAGCGCGCACTTAAGCGCCACGCACCCACCACTCCACCCACTCGCCTGCTCTCACTCCCTCTTGCTCACTCTGCCTCTCCGCAGCGCCACGTCGAGCACCACCGCAGCTCTGCCGCAACCGCTCACCGTCGACATAGCTCCACTAGTCGATTCATCTCAGCCATAGCTGCTAAGCCATCACCTCCACCTCCTCAAGCTACCAGCACCACCTACCAACCACAGGTAGTGCGACATTTTGCCTTGCCACAGCCGTTGTCGTCATCGAAGAGCCGCTGTGCTCGTGGCTCACCAGTGGCCCCACCGTTCCACCGCACCGCATGCCTCCATCTCCTCTGGTCTAGCACCACGCTAGAGTCTAGAAGCTTAGGCCGGTGTTAGGGATGATGCCACCACTTGACGGCGTCGGAATGGGTCGCCGCTCCACCCGCGCCCGGCATGGCTGCCGTGGCACTTGAGCTCACCGCCGGTGAGTTGGTTCACCGTCTCACTCCTTTCTCGTGCTCCTCAGGTTGAGTAACCCTAGGCCTCACTAGTGGCATGATGGAGACCCATCTTTCACCACCTTTTAGCCAGAACAGCGTGAGCACCGCCATGCTCTATGCACCGCCGCATGGCCATGCATGTGGACAAGCTCACCAACGCCACCCTAACCCCTCACCTGCACCGTGTAGCTCCGTTAGGTCACTAGGATGGAGTAGCCATCCTTGCCTGAGTGTGCCATAGCTAGAGATGGATGGAGTACCGCCGCTGACCTCCGTCGTCCACCATAGCCGCCGTCGAGCTTGCTTCGACGAGCCACCAAGCCAACCAAGCCTACTAGTCGATGCGCATGGATGAGGTGAGTGCAGTGATGAAGACACTACCACCGGAGACCTCGCCATCAGGCGAGTTCTCACCGGTCAGTGATGTCCCCTGTTTTGTCTTACTGACGGGTGGGTCCCCGTTGACTTGCGGGCCCCGGCTGTCAGTGTGTATGATATTTGATTTTCTGGATTTATTTCATAGATTTGAATGCATGTTTCAAAAATTCATATCTCAAGCTAGGTGTGTCCAATTTTGGTGAACCAAATTTTGTTAGTTTCATCTTGAATTATAGTATTTGATAAAAATATGAGATGCACTATTTCTAGTATTTTTCTAGGAGAATAAAATGCAGCTAGATAAATGTTTTTTCAATGGTTTCTATCTTGTAAATTGCATAACTTGAGCTAGATAGGTGATAAAATTATGATTCCAATTTTGTTGGTCTTGTGTTGACATGCTCTAGCTTGGAAAAATATTAAACTTATAGTGGTCATATTTGCATATGGTCTTCATATTTAATCCTAATTTATTGCTAGTTTCTAGTAAAATTAATTAGTGTAAAAATACATAACATATGATCATCTAAATTTTTACACAATATTCTTATGCTTGGAGGAATGTAAGAAAAATATTAAATCTATTTCTTGGCAATTTTCACTATGCTAAACTATTTTTGCTAAAATAAGCCTATGTAAATTGTCAGTTTTGTAGAGGTAGTTGTACTTATCCAAATGGCCTGAAATTTGTGCAATAGACTATTGAGGTCATATGTGAGCTACTATAATTTCTCAGAATTTATTGAGCTTTAGAAATATTTATCCTTTAAATCACCACATTATCTAAGGAAATTAATAAATGGATATAAGTAATTTAGTTATGTTTAACCATGATGTTTTCTATGGTTATTGTGATGCATATGATATGTTGATGTTATTAGTTAGGCTTAAAAGCAATGGGTTGTATGCAACTAGTTAATTATTGCTTTATAATTCAACTAGATGGCTCTATGTATAGTTTCGGTGGAGTTGATAATTTCATGATGATAATGGTATTTTATGTAAAACTTGGTAATAACAAAGTTGTATATAACTTACTTATCTACCGTGTGTTAAATTTTCATAGTCATAGGCCTTATGGTTTAAGAATTATGGCTGTTAGAAGTATGCTATCAGAAATGCTTGCTCTCCGGAATAGATTTTAATGATTGAATTGTTTGACCTAGATAACTATTGAATCACATTAAGTGTATTAAAATAAAGTTATAGGCAATTTCATAAGCTTTCCAAAATGTTGACTACCATATTATTTTGATGTATATAACTCTAGTTATGGTCAGAACAAGTGACTATTGTCTTGTCGTTCTAAAAAATGATTTATATAAGTGTTTGCTTAAGTTACTAGAGAAGAGATTGGCACCTACTCAGTAAAATAAGATACAATTTGTTGTTACTTTAATGCAAAGATGTTGAAAACACTTATGAGGGTGCATTCATTATCATATCATATTATACATGTCATCATATATGCATTCATGATATCTTAATTCATGCTCATGCATATAGGATCGTTCGAAGAAATAACTCTGTTGGAGTTCAATGAAGAAGAGGAGGATCAGTAGGAGACGCGTTAGGCCATAGCTCTAGGAGAAAGAGGAGCAGACTCTCGAAGATCTCCCTGAGTGCCCGGATCATCGGCCAACCTCTTTCCTCAAAGGCTAGCCCAGAGCATTCTAAGTCTCTCATGTTTTACAAAATATTACTTGAGTCCTTTATGTTTGATGCATTAGGTTATAAGAGTTGATTAGAAACACTTAATGCATAGAACTACCTTGTCTAGTTACATATACCTTTAACCCTGTGTAGGTCCAGGATCGAATATATGCTTAGCCATGCTTAGACTGGTAGAAGTCAGGTGATTTTTTGTCACCTCCGAGATATTGGTATATACCGAAGCACGATTGGCTATTTTTGCTATCATGAAAAAGAACCATGGAGTAATGTAAATGGAGGCCAGACAGAGTCTATGTGTAGATTGACTCATGTGATTCTGTCTATGCCGATTAAGAACCATACTGTTGTTGGGCGCTTCTGATAAGATTGAACGCATGCCTATCACTTAGCTGGCCAGATAACTCGTTCCGACCACGAAGTCAAGTAGCTCAACTCAGGTTGGGTCCTGTTCTGTTAGAGTGCACACTCTAGATGGTAGTAAGGTTGTGTGGGGAGCCAGACATGAGCCCAAGGGCAGTCCAGGCCTGAACGTCCTAGTAGCTGGTTGTCTCTGATTGTGCGGCGCTGGGCGAACCCACAAAATATGGACCTAAGTTGTACCAAAGGTGACCTAAGGTGATCGATGATCTAGTCTCTCTAGGGTTTGTGTTAGGAATAAATTTCCAGCGGATTGAAATCGATTCGAATCGCCATCTCTTCTGGACAGTGAGAAACTTGGCTAGTACCAACATCATAGTAACTATGATATGGAACATGATGGTTCGAATAAACATGGAATTACTACACCGGCTATGGTTACTATTGTATGTCACTAAATGATATACTACATGTTTGGCACAGGTTAGAGCTAATCTAGAGATGAATAGCTATAATTAACTTGATGACTGAATTATAATTGTACAACTGAGTTAGTCGCTTTTTATACAAAATGTTGTCAAGCTACCTCCACTCATAAAGCCTTTCATAATCCTTGGAGTCACTTTGTTTTTGGTTTATGATGGGTAAGTCTAGCTGAGTACCTTCTCGTACTCAGGGTTTTGTTCCCATTGTTGTAGATGGTGGAGTTTATCATGGCTATTGTAAGAACTGCTTCTGTCTCGCCATGGATGAGTGAGCCCTAGGCAGGCATCACTTATTAATCCTTCTTATATGCTTTTGTGGGAGTGTGATGACAAACTGGCACTATGTATTTGAACAATGATGGTAGATGTTAGTTTCAAACTTTAATTTGCTTTTGCTACTATTTACTGAACTTGGTTTGTAATAACCTTAATTCGTACTCTGATGAATGAACTATATTTGTGAACCTTATATAACATGTGACATGTATGTTGAATCATGTATGATCTTGGTTGTATGTTGATGGTTAATCAAGACCCGTCGTGGTACTCAATGGACTACCAGGTTTATATGGGCTCAAATATGATAGTGCGACCGCTTATGGGCTGCCATTGTACTTGTGCTCTTATAAATTAGTCGGTTCTACTATAGCTGGTATCAGAGCAAGATTCAACATTAATTGCCACATGTGTATTTAAAACAAAGGTTTTTGTTTTCCAAAACCAGTTTTTAGCAACTTTTAGCTATATATATAGGTGTTTTAAACACCTAGAGTTGAATCTAAAGTGTGCCTGTTGTCACTTCCTTTATACCTAGTTAAGGACTTCAGGTGTCTAATTAAGTACTAACTTGGTGGTTTTTATTTTTAGTGTTCATACGGCATGCTATTGTATGGATGCCATTCACTTGAGTGGTAATGTATGGATCAAATGCCTCTATGCCTAAGGTAAGATGCCAATCATCATTACACTGGCATGACCGCAAGATGTGAGCATGCGGTCTATAGGGAGAGTTAGCCTTGATACTAAAGTATATATATGTCTCATATATATGCGGAGGTATTTAATTGTGGGTTAGCTTTGATACGACTGTGTATGCATATTTATATGTATATGTAGGGCGTATTTACTTTCGGGTAGCCTTGATACGGAAGTATATATATATATATATATATCAACCTAGAGCCCAGATTTACATTCTGCATATATACTTGTGGGGTTGGGCTGAAATGAAATTCTTGTGCAGGTACACTAATAGCAAAACGTGTAGCCCAACTTGTTATGTTATATATGAGAACGTATGTATGCCACCATGTATGCCGTTAGAAATTTTACTTTTTCCTAAGTTTGTGAGGACATACGGAACGTGCATGCATCATGATAAAAATCATTATTCCAAACTTGTATTGTTCCTTCCCTTATAAAACTCTTACTCGGTTATGTGACTCCTATCCATTATGACTTTGTCTCATGAGAGTTGCACCATGTTGTTGGTATAGATGGCAACATCGGCTGGAAGTGAGAATTTCCTGATGATGTTTGGTACTCCTACCCTACTTTGGAGAGTCTTGCATTATGCAAGGTATTACGAACCGCCCCTCTATTACTGGAATGAAGTATACCTAGAGGGACAACCATGGTATGAAGTACATCTAACCATACCAGCTCATAACCAACCACCCTTCTGGCAAGAATGGAAGGCAGAATCTGAAGGAAGAACTCCTTGGAAAGCTACCCAAGTAGTGGCTTTTGAGATGCTAAGTTAGATTTATCAGCAGCATAGGGATGAGCTTACCGGTAGTGTCGCTGGTACTTTTCTTCGAGTGATCCCATCCACAAAATAATGGGCACAACGCAATAGTAATGCATTGATCCGAGACCGGGATAAGCGGGCTGACAGTTCTAGTCCTGCTATGATCGCAATGTTTGTAGTGATGAAGATGTTCTATACTTGTTAGGACACTAGGGACTTCTAGCAGGAGTCTTATACCACTTGCAAAGATAAGCTCATGAGAGCCGAAGCTACACAGCGTAAGCTAAAGAAGCATGTGCGCAAGCACAAAAAGGCAGCAAGTGAGGATCAATGGGAAACCGATCAAGCTTATGTAGCTTTGGGAAATCTCTACACCCAAATGGAGCAAGTTGATCAGTAGAGAGCTGTCGCCCAAGAGGCAAGAGTGGATGATCAGGCAGTGTTAGCAGGACTTACGAGAGCAGCTGGAGGCTACCCGTGCTGAGGCATTCATAGCTATGTGCCAATGGATCCTAGCAAATAACCGTGCAGCTATGGCAGAAGCAGAATGAGACAGGACCCAAGCCTTTAGCATACAGTAAGACCATGTTGAGAGGGACTTGCACTAGTAGCTTGCACAGACCCACAACATGGTGGTTGATCTTCAGCATGAGGTATATTTCCTTAACAACCAACTCCACCCAATCCTTAATGAGGAAGAAGAAGATCCAGAGATGTTGATCGAGGATGATGGTTGGGAGGAAGAAGTGGAGTTCTAGGATGTGGACGATCCTATCTTCGACCTCGACAGCGAGCACGTAGAAGATTAGCATCGCCTAGTGACTAGTTAAAGCGCTAGATGTATCCCTGTTATTTATGTAATGGACTTGTAGCTTGAAGTTTGGTATTCGTGATTTGACTTTCGTGTATTATTGGCACTTTGCATGTTATTTCATGATGGGTTGAACGTTAATGAAATTCCAGTTTTGTTTTACTGGTGATTATGACATGCATGTTAACGCGATGCGAGCCCAATAAGTGATCAAATTGGTGATGTCATGTTGCGAGAATGAATTATTGTGCCTCTATTTTATTATATGAATTTAAGATTCTCTCTAGTAATTTTAGTTTGGCATGATTATACAATTCATTTGTAATCTCCTGACATTATCCAATAATCACTTATTGTTGCAACTTTGTAGATGACTCGCACTCGCGCTGGAGCAGGCAACAGCCAAAGTGGCAACGATGGTGGCTTACCACCACCGCCACCACCATATGCGAATGTATTCTTCGCACAGTTCTTGGGAAGTCAGAGAACAATGGAGGAAACACTGCTCCTCATCATGCAGAACACTGCTCACGCCTATCAGCTACAATAGGGGCCTAAGCCAAACCAATACAGCTCCTTCAAGGATTTCCTGGACACCAAGCCTTCAATCTTCAAGGTGGCCAAAGAACTGCTCCATGTAGATGAATGGCAAAACACAATCAAGCAAAAGTTCCGTCTATTGAGGGTTATGGAACATTAGAAGGCAGAATATGTGTCTCATCAGCTGTAGGGACCGGCTGGGATATAGTTGACCCATTTCTTGTCCTCCCTACCTGCCAACTCATAGGTCACATGGGAGCAATTTAAGTTAGCCTTTAGGAGACATCACATTCTCCCAGGGCTAATGCACATGAAAGCAGCCGAGTTCATGCGACTCACACAAGGAACCAAGACCCTTACAGAGTACATGCATGCTTTCAATAATTTGTCCTGTTATGCCCCAGGGTTCATCGATATAGAAGAAAAGAAGATTGAAAGCTTCAAGAGAGGCCTTAGCACTAAGCTAATGAAAATTATCGCCAACTCAAGGTGTACCACATATAATGAGTTCATCAGCAATGCCTTGACTCAGGAGAACCAGAACAATCTGCATGTAGTGGCGAAGGGTCGCAAGAGAGCAAATGAGGCAGGCGCCTCAGGATCTTCCTAGTCTAGAACTCTAGTGGTGGCTAGGCCATAGTTTTGACCGCCAGCGCCCAAGTTTTGGCATCCTCCGCTAAAAGCTTAGGACAACCGACCTCAGAAGGTGTTTCATAAGGCGTTCACCATTGCCCTACCTAAGGGAAATGGAGGGCAAGGAAGCTCAGCAAGACCCAAGAGCAATCGGCCATGCTTCAATTATAATCAGTTGGGTCATTGGGCCAAGGAATGCCCCCATCCTAAGATGAACAACAATTAAAACCAGAGCAGTCAAAGACAGGGAAATCCTAAACCACGTCCTGAATATGTGCATTACACCACTGTTGAAGAAGTTCCTATAGGAGAGGTTGTCATAGCTGGTATGTTTCTTGTTAACAAACATCCTGCCATTGTTTTATTTGATTCTAGAGCTTCTCATTCATTTATGAGCCAAGCATTTGCATCTAAGTATGATTAGAAAATAATTGAGGTAAACAAGGGAGGTTATAGTATAAGTTCGGCTAGGGCTACTATCTCTACAAACCAAATAGTCAGAGATGTGCTCATCCTATACAAGAGAGGGAGTACACGATAGATCTATTAGTATTGCCCTAGATTAGCCATAGATGTGATCTTAGGCATGAGTTGGATGAGTGACCATGGTGTTCTCAGTTGACACATCCACTCAGACAATTATGTTGAGAGAACCAAATGGAGGTAATGCTTTTCTAGTACCACTTCCCCAAAGTTTTGATCTCCAAAACTTGTCTTGTGCTATCCAAGCCACTACCCTTTGTGATATTCCAGTGGTTTGTGAGTTTCCTAATGTATTTCTAGATGAGTTGCCAGGTTTACCGCCTAATAGGGATGGGGAATTTAAGATTGAGTCAGTGCCAGGTACGGCACCTATCTCAAGAAGACCCTATAGGATGCCACCAAATGAGTTAGCTAAACTTAAAATTCAGTTACAAGAACTGTCGGACAAAGGTCTCATTCAACCTAGTTCATCTCCATGGGGATGTCCACCTTTGTTTGTAAAGAAAAAGGACAAGTCTTTGAGAATGTGTGTGGATTATAGGCCTAAAAGCATCTAGGACCCTAGTTGGGTTTTGGTGATTAATGGTGACACAAGATTACTATGACTAACGTGTGTTTTGCAGAGGCAATTTGAGTTAGGTCATGGTAATGGCAATTGATTAGGGCAATTATGGTTGTCATGCCCCCATCGATGGAAATCAGTTTTGGTTTTCAAAGGATGGAGGACAAGGTTAAGGACTGACTAGTTCTAAATGTCGTTTGGTGTTGAAGAGACACCTAGAGTAGTTTAGGACTTTGTTTTTCCTTTGGCCTATACTATTAAGGGGGGTATGGACTAGTAGCTTGACCTAGGTGAGTCTAGTGGGTTAGGTGTGGTGCACACTTGTCAAACCTAGCACTAGGTAGCTCAGGAGTAGCCCTAAGATCAATTTGAGCAAACTTCATTCACATAGAATTTCGAGTTGGAAGTGAATGAAGGGTCAAATGATTAACTGGATACTGGTCTGGTTGTGACCGAACGCTAGAGGGAGAGTCTGGTCAGTTCATTTGATCAACCTGAAGTCATCTGGTACTGATCGGATGTTGAGTGAAAGTGGACCGGACGCTGGGGTCCTATGTCCTGGTCAACTCCAGAGAGGTTCCTAGAGGAGGATTTTCTTGACCAGGACGCATCTGGTCAGTGCTGATCGGACTGCTGGTTAGGATCCGGTAACTGATCGGACGCTTCACTAGTGAATTGACCAAACTCTAGGTCCAAGCATTCGATCAACATCAGTAAGGTTCTAGGGAGCATTTTTCTTGACCAGGACGTCTCTAGTCAGTGCTGACCGAACGCTAGGTCAGAGTCCGGTCAGAGCATAACATCTCTTTACGGGTATTACTGACTAGAGCATCCGGTCACCCCGCAGAATGCTGAATCAGTCTCCAAACATTATGTTTTGAATAAAGGGGTATAAAGACTTACTCCACTCATCCAAGGGAGGTCTCTTGCCCTATTTGTTCAGCTGAGAAACACCTTGAGAGTGTAAGGGAGAGTAAGAGCCTAGTGAGGTGATTGAGATTTGAGAATCCCAGATTAAGTCCTCATTAGTGCAAGGAGAGTAGCAAGTGTGCATCCACCTATCTCATTAGGCTTGTCGTGGTCAAGTAAGAGTTTATGCTTGTTACTCTTGGTGATCGCCATCACCTAGATGGCTCAGTGGTGATTTGGGAGCTTGGTGATCATCTGGTGGAGCTTGTGGATGACCCAACTCAAGTTGTGAGCAGTTGTGGATGATTCACCGTGATGGAGTGCCGAAGAATCAGCCCATAGAGAGCACTTGATCCTTGCGTAGATCAAGGGGGAGATACACCCTTGCACGGGTGCTCCAACGAGGACTAGTGGTGAGTGGTGACTCTCCGATACCTCAGGAAAATATCGCCGCTTTCCTTTCCCTCTCTTTACTTTGAGCATTTACATTTGAGCAATTCATTTCATGTCTTTACATTCCTAGAATTGTCATGCTAGAGTAGGATTGGAACCTAGGGTGCAAAACTTTTATGCGGTAGAATAATAGAAAAAACATTCTAGGCACAAAGGGTGAAGTGGGTTAAGTGTAGGGTTTAATTATTGCATAGAATTTAGAATTAACCCAATTCACCCCCCCCTCTTGGGCATCTTGATCCTTTCAATTGGTATCGGAGCCTCATGCTCGCTTATATAGGCTTAACCGCCTAGAGAAAGTTGTCCTACGGGGATGGACCTCCTCCTATCTTTGAGGGAGATGATTTTCCTTATTGGAAAATCCACATGGAGGACTTATTTAGAAGCTTTAGATGTTGGAATTCTTAGAGCTGCCTCACAAGGCTTCCCAAAACCTAAGGATCCCCCACACCTTCAAGGTGATGAAGTTAATTACAAGAAATAGAATGCAAAGGCTAGAAACACCATCTTTAGAGGCCTTTGCAAAGATATTTTTAACCACATGCTGGAACCACAAGGACGCCCATGCACTATGGTCAGACATTTGTGCGCTCCATGAGGGAACTAAGAGTGAGCATGAGGAACGCTACCACCTTGTTATGAAAAAGCTTAATTCATTTTAGATGCTTCCTAGAGAAAGAGCTAATGAAATGTATTCACACTTAAATATTCTTGTAGAGGAAGTCAATGGGCTTGGACTCACAAATGCAACCCTCCGATGTTGTAAGAAAAATCTTGAGTGTCCTCCCCATTAACAAATATGGGCATATTGTGACCGTGCTTCATCAAGGTGATCTTTCGACCGCTACACCAACTCAAATATTTGGAAAGATCAATGCACATGAGATGTATATGCACATCACACCATAAGATGGCTCTTCTTCCATGAAGAAGAAAGACTTGGCATTCAAGGCTAGCCAAGAAAAGAAGGGCAAAGCAAGAGTTGAACATGAGAGCTCAAGTGATGATGAAATTGATGGTGCAAGTCTTGCTCTCATGGTGAGAAGAACTGCCAAGATGTTTAAGAAGCTCAACAAGAACGGTGTCAAGTTTGATGGCAAGAAGAAGAAATTCTTCACTAGCAATAGAAGGAAGCTAATCTCTGAGATGGATTACTATAATTATGGAGAACTTGGTCATCTAGCTCATCAATGCCCCAAGCCCAAGAAAGACTAGTAAAAGAAGAAGTACAAGGGCAAGAAAGATGACTCAAGTGATGAAGATGATGATGAGAAGAAGGAAAACAAGCCATACAAGAAGAAGAATAGCAAGAAGAAGGATTTCCACAAGAAGAAGAATGGCAAGGCATACATCGTTGGTGATTGGCTCATGGATATTGATTCATCAAGTTGCTCATCTAATGATGAAAGTGAGAACGAGAAGGTGGCCGCTATTGTAATTGACTCTTCACTATCTTCACCGACACCACCGCCAGTCATCCTCTACACACCTATGCCTTATGGCCAAGGGTGAATGAAAGGTACAAAATGATGATGATAGTAGTGGTGATGATCATGCTAGCAATGATGATAGTGATAGTGATGATGAATTTGAATCACCTTCTTATGATGATCTTGTCAAGTTGCTCAATCAATATACTAAAATCATTAGAAAGACAAGAGCTAAAAATGAAAAGCTAGAACTTGAGAAGGACTCACTCTTAGCAAAATGTGACATAGCCGATATCAAATGATCATTCAATATCAAATATGCTATATGTTGCTTCTTTGAGCTTCAACTTGCTATCCATTGGTCAATTGTGTGATCTTGGCTTTCAATGCTTGTTCACCGAGAAGAAAGTGGTTGTGTCTAAGAAAGATGATGATCAAGTCATATTCAAGGGATTTAGATACAACAACCTATAGCTAGTGAATTTCACATCCGAAGATGCAAACTTGAATATATGCCTATTCACCAAAACATCACTTGGGTGGCTATGGCATAGAAGACTTGCACATGTTGGGATGAGCTCACTCAAGAAGCTAATGAAGAATGAATTGGTGAGAGGTTTGAAGGATGTGAAATTTAAGAAGGACAAGCTTTGTAGTGCATGTCAAGCTGGCAAGCAAGTTGCAAACACTCATCCAACAAAAGCTTACATGTCAACAAGAGTGCTAGAGCTCCTTCACATGGACCTATTTGGACCAACAACTTATAGGAGTTTGGGAGGAAATCTCTATTGTCTTGTGATAGTTGATGACTATTCTAGATATACTTGGGTATTCTTCCTTCATGATAAGACCAAAGTTGCATCATGTTTCAAGAGGTTTACTAAGAGAGCACAAAATGAATTTGAAGTAAAGCTCAAGAAGATAAGAAGTGACAATGGAAAATAATTTGACAACATAAACATTGAAGCATATTGTGATGAAGTTGGAATCAAGCATGAGGTCTCTGCAATATATACTCCTCAACAAAATGGTATAGTAGAGAGAAAGAACCGGACACTTATCACTCTTGCAAGAACAATGCTTGATGAGTACAATACACCCAAAGCTCTATGGGAGGGAGCTATCAACACCGCATGTTATGCATCCAACCGCCTATTCCTTCAAAAGTTTCCTGGCAAGAATCCTTATGAGTTGCTCATTGGGAAGAAGCCAGATGTATCATTCTTCTAGGGTGTTTGGATGCAAATGCTACATCTATAAGAAATGGCAACACCTAGGGAAGTTTCAAAGACATTGTGATATTGACTTTCTTGTTGGTTACTCATAAAATTCCAAAGCATATCGAGTATTTAATCATGCCACCAGCTTGGTTGAAGAAACATATGATGTGGAATTTGATGAATCTAACAGCTCCCAAGGAGCACATGAGAATCTTGATGATGTAGGTGATGAACCATTGAGGGAGGCTATGAAGAACATTCCAATTGGAGACATCAAGCCCAAAGATGATGTACAAGTGATTGATCCATCCTTCTTCATCAAATGTGACACAAGATGATGATAAAGATGGGAGAGTAGAAAATAAAGATACTCATATCTCTCATGATCAAATGGTGGCACAAGCTCAAGATGTTGATGCTCCACAACCTCCCCCTCAAGTGATTGATAGAAGAAATTCACCTCTACTACAAGCACATCCACAAGATCACATCATAGGGAGTCCATCAAAGGGTGTAATGACTCGCTCTCAAAAACTTGCTTCATTTATTGAACATCACTCTTTTGTCTCTTGCATTGAACCTAAGAATGTAGAAGAAGCTCTTCAAGATTCGGATTGGATAAATGCCATGCATGAAGAGTTGAACAACTTCACCCGCAATAAAGTTTGGACTCTTGAAGAGCGACCACAAGGTGCAAGAGTCATTGGAACAAAGTGGGTGTTCCGCAACAAGCAAGATGATCAAGGCATTATTGTGAGGAACAAGGCAAGACTAGTTGCAAAGGGGTTCTCTCAAGTTGAAGGGTTGGATTTTGGAGAGACCTTTGCACTAGTTGCAAGACTTGAAGCCATTCATATCCTCCTTGCATATGCATCACATCATGAAATGAAACTATATCAAATGGATGTTAAAAGTGTATTTTTAAATGGCTTCACAAATAAACTAGTCTATGTTGATCAACCTCCTGGGTTTGAAGACCCTAGTTATCCTAATCATGTTTATAGGTTGTCCAAGGCGCTTTATGGGCTCAAGCAAGCCCTAAGAGCTTGGTATGAACGCCTTCGAGATTTCCTCATTGAGATGGGCTTCACCATTGGGAAGGTCGACACCACACTATTCACTAAGAAGCTTGATGGAGAAATCTTCATTTGTTAAGTATATGTTGATGATATCATATTTGGCTCATCAAATGAAGATTATTGCAAAGAGTTTGGTGAATTGAGAAGGAGTTCAAGTCTTTATTCAAAAGGACTAATCACCATAGGCGAACAAGATCAACAATTGGGGCCCTGGTTCACAGCAAGCGGCCTTGGCGGCACAGTTGTAGCAAAACGATGTCTATTTCACGAGAAAATCAAGAATTAAACAAAACCCAAACCCTAAGGAGAGCGACGGCTGCTATTTATAGAGTCTTGGGCGTCACCCCCTGGACGCGCCCCCAAATGGGCCCAAACACGATACACGGTCTGACGGACCAAAAGATGGTGTCGCAGCACCCTGGTAGATTCTGGATACTGACTTGTTTCAACAATTCCTATTGATTCCAAAATACTTTTGATGTGATACTACTTGCATTGGCTTCCTTATTAAATTAGCTTTCCAACCATATGTAGATCATCGAAAACGGAGTCTGGATGCGTCCTGGGTGACCAGTTTAAGGCAAACTAGGTCCTGAAACCCGAGATGGGCTCCAACTTCAGTTGGACTGGGCCTCCACCATGAAAAAGATGAATTAGATGCCCATGCTGGTCCTCCTCCTCTCCTTGGCTTATATGTGATGAAGAAATGATGTCCTTCGTCATCCTCTCTTTCTTGAGTTGAAGTCATCCTCGACTGAAGTAAATCGTCTCCTCCATTGGATGACAGCAACGATGGCTCCAGAAGAAGACAGTTCATCTTGGCGCCCAATCCTTCGCAAAGGCAGGCTGCCATAGTGGCTTCCCTACTAGGGAATTCATCCTCCTCCTGCAAAAGGTTAGTGCCAACAAGAGGCTTAGCACTAGAAGCAGGACCAAGTGGACATATAGGCGATGTACAAGTTCAAGCATAACAAGGTTCATCATGATCAGCAAGAACAGATTTAAGAGCAAATAAAACTTCTTTCATGTTACTTAATGGTTCATTTGTTGGTTTGCTAAAGTCTTTATCATGGCCTTTCTTTTTCTTTTCAGCAAGTTCCTTTTCATATTGCACAATTTCAGCAGGAGTTAAAGAAAGTAAAGCAATGGTCTTTTCCTTAAATATAAAAGTATATCTATTTTTCCTACCATGATGTAAAACATTATTATCATATTGCCAAGGGCAGCCTAACAAAAGTGAACAAGCTTACATAGGCACGACATCAAAATCAGCATAATCATGGTATGATCCGATAGAAAAATACACACAAGCAGATTGTGTTATCTTTGCCTTACCACTATTGTTGAACCACTGAACATGGTATGAATGTGGAAGAGCATGTGTAGATAAACCAAGGGTTTTGACAAGCTCAGAACTTACCAAGTTATTGCTGGCTCCCTCCATCAATTATAGCATGAACACATAAATTATTGACAATGAGGAATATTTGAAATAAATTGTGGCGTTGTAGCTTGTCTACTGGCTCAACTTGTGTACTCAAAACACACTGAACAAGGATTGATTTATAGTTTGCAGTGCATGTCACACTATCAATTACCTCATCAGGATCTTCAGCACTATCCGCAAATTTATCTGCATAAAGATCAGTTGCAAGTGCAAATTCATTCTCTTCATCACTAGCACTAGCATACCCACCATCATCAGTAGCAATATATGCACATTTGCTAGGGCATTCTTTAGCAATATGTCCCATGCCCTTTGTAGTGGTGGCAAACAATTTTAGAAGAGCTGCTAGAGTAAGGTGTAGCAGATCCACTTGAAGAAGGTGTGATAGAAGAACTCTTCTTTACAGGCGCTGATGGTGTCTACACATCAGAAAATTTACTCACCTCGGTTGGACGTGAAGGAGTGGACGGAGTCGTGGAACGCGTAGGTTGTCGTCCCTATACTTCCCTTTCAGCTTTAAGAGCATAATGATACAACTAGGAAAATCTAGTCCATTCTTTATTGTCAAGAACATCCTATATTTCACGACGCAAACCTCCAAAAAATCTAGAACACTTATCCATTTCATCCTCTTGTATGTTACTATGTGCTAGACCAATTAAAAGCTCTTGATAATATTCCTCAATAGTCATTACTACCTTGATTTAAACGTTGCAGTTTTAATCACAGATCATGCTGATAGTATGGAGGAACAAATCTTGATTTCATTCATCATTTAAGTACAGTCCAGGTTTGAGGTATTTGAGCATTAGCATTAGCATTAACATTATTGCAAATATCATTCCACCAGAAAAGAGCAAAACTAGTAAACTCACTAGTAGCAAGTCTAACTCTATATTCTTTAGGGACTTGATGGGAGCTAAATTTTTGATCTACAGCCATCTCCCAATCTAAATATGCTTCAGGATTAGTAGAACTAGAAAAAGGAGGTATCTTCAACTTGGTTTTAGAGAAATGATCATTATTACCTTGGTTATTACCTCCCATACCACGTCAGTTAAAGTTCAACCGATTACAGTTACGTGCATCCTCAGCACGTCATTGAGCTTTGGCTTCAGCCTCCGCGTCACCATCATCCTCCTTAGAGAGATCATCATCATCATCTTCAGGATGTGGTTCAGGATGTCGTTGTTCAACATCTTCAATCCTCTTGGCCAAGTTGGTGATTTGTTGAAGGATCTCATTAAACTTGTCATCAAGAACTGACACAAAGCTCATTCTTAGAAACACAGTCAATGAAATCTATAGGTATGTCCCTATTTCCTTTGCCTCTGCCTTCCACTTTTCCTGACATGGTTAGTAGAAAGAAGAAGACAACACAAATAGTATTATCCCTATCAACTACTTAGGTTTTGGACAAGGAAAAACAAGGCACTTAACTCTCAAGCGTCTTACCACGGTCTTACAAGTGTTCTTACCAAAGCAACAGGCGGTGCAATCAGTCGGTGACTGTGATACCGTTGTAGCTTGAGTGTAACAGTTGCAAGGCAAACCTTTACATGGTTAGAAGAAAGTGGAGCTTGGACAGGCACAATATAGTAGCAAAGAATAGCAAAATTCATAACTAAATAGCAAAGCTGAATAGGTATCCCAAGTACTTGTCTTAGTTGCTGGCCCACTCACGTTCCAAGTACCAGATATATTAAGTGATGTGAACAGCAGGAATATGATTAGGAACAAGGCAGAAATCAGCACACGCAAACACAGCTCAAATGAAGCTCTCTATGTGCTCCTCTAGATATTGTTCCACTTTTGCCCCTCTTTTTTCTCTATTTTTGGGCTGCCGTTGTTTTTTTGGGATTCTTTGACTTTTTCTTTTTCTTTTTTTGATATTTTTTCTTCACTTAGGAGCACAAAATAAGTAACCTATAGAAAATATGAGCTTAAACAAGTAAAAGACGTGGCCAGTGGAAATTTTAGAAGACGTGCTCAAAATCGACAAAAAGCTTGTGACCACGAAAAGAGGATCTTGTGACTAGTTTTTGACCAAAATAAAAATTTCCGACCCTTGCACCGCAAGGGATGGACAGATCCAAAAAATTTTCTGATCGATTTTGATATATGGAACGTCGAAATCCGAGTTCATATGTGAAAACTAAACCAGTTTTACGAACTGACTCTGAATTAGAGGACAAAACCGGAACAATGCACGCAAAATTGGTCATGGCAGCAAGGATTTGATGGAAATAGTGAAAACAAGTATAACAAATTAGATGGTGTGGACTAGGAGTTTGATGGATATAAAGGAAACACAGCAAGACTTGAAGGTATTCACGAATTATGATGAAAAACAAAGGGGAAAACACAAACTGGACTAAAAACTATCTAAAATCAGCAACCAGAGCTTGACCTTGGGCACAAACTCAACCACGTGACACAGAGACGAAATTGCACTGGCACAATGAGGCTATAGGACAGGGAATATGTAGCGGTGTATATTTTTTGGCTTTTTGTGGACTATAGGTAATGCAAAAATAATAATAATCTAAAGGGAAAAACAAAGTTATACCTAACGGGCAACAAGGTCTCTGATACCACTTGATGTAGACTAGGCCCGATCTTCCAAAAGGTATGATAACGTTGATTGGTTGAGACTTAACGTTCATGATCTAGGCTTTGAACCAAGATTGATTTGGACCCCCGCAACCGTTACACCACTGCTCCAGTTGGTTATCAACCACGCGAACGTGATTGACCTCGCCAAGAAGGCTTTCCTACAAGCGAATCGAGAACACAAGCAAGAATGGGATGAAGGCAATCTAAAATTACAAATAAATATGAGGCTTATGATAATGAGAAGGAGTTCAAGCCTTTATTCGAAAGGACTAATCACCACAGGCGAACAAGATCAAGAACTGGGGCTCTGGTTCATAGCAAGCAGCCTTGGCGGCATAGTTGCAGCAAAATGATGTCTGTTTCATGAGGAAATCAAGAACTAAACAAAACCCAAACCCTAAGGAGAGCGACGGCTGCTATTTATAGAGTCTTGGATGTCACCCCCCTGGACGCGCCCCCTAATGGGCCCAAACACGATACATGGTCCGATGAACCAAAAGACGGTGTCACAGCACCCTGGCAAATTTTGGACGCTGACTTGTTTCAACGATTCCCATTGATTTCGAAAGGCTTTTGATGTGAGACTACTTGCATTGGCTTCCTTATTAAATTAACTTTCCAACCATATGTAGATCGTCGAAAATGGAGTCCGGATGCGTCCTAGGTGACTAGTTTAGGCAGACTAGTCCTGGAACCCGAGATGGGCTCCAACTTTAGTTGGACTGGGCCTCCAGCATGAGAAAGATGAATTGGACGCCCATGCTGGTCCTCCTCCTCTCCTTGGCTTGTATGTGATGAAGAAGTGATGTCCTCATCAATTTTCATCTCTCAAGAAAAGTATACCAAGGACCTTCTCAAGAGGTTTAAAATGGATGAATGTAAGCCAATCAAGACACCTATGCCATCAAATGGACATCTCGACCTAGATGAGGGAGGTAAAATGATTGATCATACTCTCTACCACTCTATGATTGGTAGCTTATTATATTTGACCGCATCTAGGCCCTGACATCATGCTTAGTGTGTGTATGTGTGCTAGATTTCAAGCTAATCCTAAGGAAGCTCATTTGGTTGCCGTTAAAAGAATCCTTAGGTACCTTAAGCACACACCAAGCATTGGTCTTTGGTATCCCAAATGACCTAGATTCCAACTAGCTGGCTATTCCGATTCGAATTATGCTGATTGCAAAATTGATAGAAAAAACACATCTGGAGGGTGCCATTTGCTTGGTAGATCACTAGTGTCTTGGTCCTCCAAGAAGCAAAATAGTGTGGCTTTGTCCACCGCCGAAGCATAATACATTGTCATGGGTGCTTGTTGTGCACAAATACTTTACATGAAGCAAACTTTGCTAGACTATGGTGTAGTTCTAGAAAAGGTACCTCTTTTGTGTGACAATGAGTGCGGTAAAGCTTGCTAATAATCCGGTTCAACACTCTCGCACCAAGCACATAGATATCCACCATCACTTTCTTAGAGATCATGTTGCTAAAAATGATATATCACTAGAAGGTGTAAGGACCGAGTATCAATTGACGGATATATTTACTAAACCGCTAGATGAGGCTACATTTTGTCGGTTCAGAAATGAGCTCAATGTGCTTGATTTTAGTAACTTCACTAAATAATGAGCTTGTGTTGTCCCTTGCATTGTAATATAAGACATGTTTAAACTTTTGGCAATGCACTTAGGGCTTGTCTAACATGGTTAAGATAACCGCCGGAAAGTGTGTGAAGAAGCTTAACCTTGGATCAAACTTGACAAGCAACTAGAATTACTTTCAAGTAATGCATTGCATATGCATGTGTGTTGTTTTGTCGTTTCTTTTCAGTGATCCTATTATTGCATATTTTCTTAAAAAGAATTATAGCCTAGGGCAAAATATTTTGAAAAATTTGAGGGTTTTGAGAGAGGTCACTCACATCAGTCCCAACTGGTGTTTATTTGTGTCTTATTGAAGTTGGGACTTGATTGGGAACAGGCAGCTCAAAGGAACTTTGAAGATTCACTAAAAAATGGTGATCGGACACTGCTTCCAGCGTCTGGTCAGTTCACAGGAGGTGAACCGATGCTGCACAGGAGTGACCGAATGCCTAACTAGTATTCATCCTACTGTCCGGTGTGAAGGTATCCCTGTGTCCGGTCAAATGAGGAAGAAGTTGTCAGGGTGGACCAAACTCTGCATGCGTCCAATCATGTGGGACCGAACGTGTTTGATCGTGACTTGAGGGGTTTTGGACCTCTCTGTTGTCGACCGGACTCTGAAGTGCCAGCGTTCGGTCGTTGCCACTAGTGTGTTCGGTCATTGGAAATCAAGTGGATCCAGATTTCTTTCCTTTCCTTATCCATCCCATAGGGGCCACCTTAAATAGTTCGTCTTTCCACACCCATGCCGCTAGTGCCTATCTCACCCACGCCCGTGTTGCTGTAATCCCGCGCTGCCGCATCTCCTACCATCGGGCAGCCACAGCACCCACGCCGACCTCGTCCTAGCCCACACTGCCTTGTGCCGCCATGCCCATGATCACGCCCCCGCACCAGCACCGCCATCTACCCTAGCTACGTCCGCTTCGCGCCTGCTTCATGCCAATGTGACCACACCCATCTTAGTCGTCGCAGCGCCGTGTCCACGCCTGCATAGCCACATCGCCTGACCGCACCACCATGGCCCTTGCCATCGCGCTCCACGCTAGACACCAGCGCCATCCACTACCTCACGCGCCTGCATTGCACTGCCACTGCGTTTCCTTTTTCGCCGCACCACTTCATGCCAGAACCCTAACCCTAGCCCTTGCTGATCCCATGGTGCCCCGTGGTCCTTTTCTTTGCTGATTGGTCGCCGGATCATCAGATTTCATCAGGTAGCAAGCTATCATTTTCAATTTCTTATCTACTACTTGCTTCTTAGGGTTTCACAGCTCTAGATGAATATAGTGATTATTTATATATCCTATCTATTCTATCGTGCAGTGAGTCGGTGCTCTTGTGGTTGTCTTTGCCGTTGTCAGTAAACTTGAGGCCAAGCCCATGAAAATGGATCAAGGCCAAGCCTCACGAGTATTAGTTGGCATTGTTAGTGGCAGTAATTCTCTTTAGCTACAGCAATGTTACATTGTAAGAATGCCGGCGGTGCTCCCGATGATGAGGATCTAAGGCCTCCGCCTCGCCTGACTGCTCAAAAAAAGGGGAAGGCAAAAAAGACCACAACGAAGAACATAAGTTTGCTGATGCTGAGATAGAGAGAGTAGCAACAGTGGCATGCGCCGCAGAGCGAGCGGAGAGAGGTGGAGCTAGGAGTGGTGTCCGTATTGTTGATAAGCTATCGTTAGCTCAGAGGGCCACTATCGAGAGGGTTGAGAGTCATCATGGTAGTCCACCTGGGACTATCATGCTTGGAGGACAGCATGTCACTTTAGAGGAGAGTCAGCCTCAGGGGGAGACTATTGAGCAGCAGGCACAACCAATAGAGCAGATAGAGGACACTCAGCAGGCAGAGCAGATAGAGGAGATAGAGCAGGCATCACAGCCACCGCTTTGACGCTCTGGTCGTACATGCACTTAGGTGTCACCGAGGCCTAAGACACAAAGGAGGGGCTCTCGTCCACCTCCTAGACCATAGGGTCTGCCTCTGGTGGTTCACCTTGACCTAAGGGCAGCCACAGCTAGACAGGTGCAGCAGCTCCGCTTTGTGCAGTTTGAGGACTGGTTTCCACCGAGGCAGGATGAGCGTGTGTTAGAGCACTTCTACACAGTACCGCAGGAGGATTTCTATAATGCATATCTTAACAGTAGAGTTTCCTTCAGATCTCAGAGAGTCTGCTCCATTGAGTCACTTGTTGTAGCTATAGGCGAGTAGATCCATCCTCACCTTTCCTATTAGCCAGGCTTGATAGATCTTCTTGGATGGACTGGCCGCTTTGTTCCGTCATGGGTTCATCGCCTCTCTTTGGATTGACCTAAGGCACAGATTCATTCACTTTGCATTCAGAGGCCATGACTATAGACTCTAGAGCTCGAGGGCCAGAGAGATTCTTAGGATTCTAGAGTCACCTATTCACCTTCACGAGGTTTGCTATGGTCAGATAGAGCCTCTGAGATGCCCTCACAGTGGACTTGTGCCACCTACAGATATTGTTAGATCTTGCTTCACAGAGCCATTTAGCGAGGGGTCGAGCAGGACACCATGTGACCTTACTCCTATAGCTCAGCTTCTTGGTGCTATTATGAGGAGGGCTCTGCTCCTGAGGATGGGTTACCACGAGGGTTTGACTTGCATTTAGTTGTGGCTAGTATATCACCTGGTGTCTCAGTCAGTCTTTAATATTTGGGATGTGATACTTTCAGAGATGGAGGATACACTAGCAGAGGGCTTTAGAGATCATCGTCTGTTGCTGTATGCTCATTGGTTCACTTTCCTAATTAGAAAGGTAGTTACACAGAAGTCTCCTAAGATAATGGCAGAGTATATAGGTGCTACTACTGAGTTTCCACCATATAACATGACCCAGATGCTACGTCATAGTCAACCGAGGTCACCTCGCTAGCCGAGCCATCGCCTAGACATACCAGAGACAGCAACCTAGCAAGATGAGATCATCAGGGGCATTGCAACAATAGAGGAGGAGCAGCTTGATGCTCAGTAGGTGGATGTGATCGAGAGCGACCCGAGTGATAGCTCTAATGATGACTATCAGCCAATTTCGTAGATGGCTCCTCAACCACACGACAGAGAGGCCAGTGGCTCTAGCTCCGCTCCACCATAGCCACTGTAGATAGATCCAGCACTTGTAGTACTTGAGCGGATGAGATAGGACCAGGCATGCCAGGCACAAGAGACAGCAGTTGCACTTGCATAGGTTCAGGCTCGATAGGATGAGTTCTAGAGGTAGCAGCAGGCCATGCAGCAGTAGCAGCTTGTGATTCAGCTGTAGTTACTTGGTTGCATGCAGCATGTATTTGCTGCTATTGGAGTTGCTCCTCAGCAGTCTACACCTCAGCTAGGCCAGCATGCTACCACCAGTCCAGTGACCCTAGCTATATAGCCCAGTGGGCTTCAGAGTTAGGGACCACTAGCTACTTAGTTTGCTTCACCTACAGAGCAGGTGTTCCAGTGGTTTGCTTCCCTAGTGACTGCACAGGGTCCGCACTTTACCCCTATTATTACGGGCTTCACTCTAACTCAGAGTTCTTTAGGGTTAGTGACAGACACCCTGGTTTCTAGGAGTCTCAGCACTACTTTCAGTGAGCTTACAGGGCAGCCAACACCTCCAGTATTTTGAGTTCTAGCTTCTACCATAGCTGCTCTAGTTACTGGGACTACTAAGATGATCCCATCGTCTATTACATCATTTGAGCCACCTTAGATAGTCACTCCTATCCTTGTGGCTTCAATGACAGCGATAGAGGCAGATGTGGCTCCACTTCCTATAGTGATACTGCCAGAGTCATAGGTCACGCTAGTTGCCGACTCGACTGCTCCTATCCCACCATCTGACCCTTAGGTTTTAGTGCTTGACACCAAAGGGGGAGAGGAGCGAGTATGTTAGATCTAGGGGGAGCGTGTGATCAAGGGGGAGCATGTGATTCGTTACTTTTGGTTCTTTATGTGTGATACTTTGTGCATTCATGTTTTCTTTCATGCATTGCATTACATACTTGTGATGATGAGACTTGTGTGACATGTGTGCTCTCTACATTGATATCTTTATGTATGCCATGTCAATTGGTTATGATCATTTGCTTTGCTTCCGCATTTTACTCCAATTCAAATGAGCTTTACTTTATGTACTCATACTTAATTCATATCTATTGAGTACACCATGTTGGCTTGGGTCATATAAGCATGTCTAACCCCTTTGCTCTTATTGTCAAAAGCTTATATGAACCAAGCATGTTGAAAACCTCACTAATCTCTTCTACATACTCGAGGTTGTATTGTCATCAATCACCAAAAAGGGGGAGATTGAAAGTATCTAGGCCCCTAGTTGGGTTTCGGTGATTAATGACGACCCGAGATTACTATGACTAACATGTGTTTTGTAGAGGCAATTTGAGTTAGGTCATGGTAATGGCAATTGATTGGGCAATCATGGTTGTCATGCCCCCATCGATGGAAATCATTTCGGTTTTCAAAGGATGGACAACAAGGTTAAGGACAGACTAGTTCTAAGTGTTGTTTGGTGTTAAAGAGACACTTAGAGTAGTCTAGGACTTTGTTTTTCCTTTGGCCGTACTATTAAGGGGGGGTATGGACTAGTAACTTAACCTAGGTGAGTCTAGTGGGTTAGGTGTGGTGCAGACTTATCAAACCTAGCACTAGGTAGCTTAGGAGTAGCCCTAAGATCAATTGGAGCAAACTTCATTCACATAGAATTTTGAGTTGGAAGTGAATGGAGGGTCAAATGATTGACTAGACGCTAGTCTAGTTGTGACTGGACACTGGAGGGAGAGTCCGATCAGTTCATTTGATCAACTAAAGTCATCTGGTACTAACCAAATGCTGAGTGAAAGTGGACCGGACGCTAGGGTTCTGCGTTCAGTCAACTCTAGAGAGGTTCTAGAGGAGGATTTTCTTGACCGAACATGTCTGATCAGTTTTGATCGGACGCTGGTCAGGATCTGGTAACTAACCGGACACTGAATAGTGAAGTGATCGGACTCTGGGTTCCAGCGTCCGGTCAACATCAGTAAGGTTCCAGAGAGCATTTTTCTTGACTGGACGCATCCGGTCAGTGCTGACTAGATGCTGGTCTGAGTCCGATCAGAGCATAATGGCTCTTTACGGGTATAACTGACCAAAGCATCCGATCACCTTGACCGGAGCATCCGGTCACCCCACAGAATGCTGACTCAGCCTCTAAACGTTATGTTTTGAATAAGGGGGTGTAAATACTTACTCCACTCGTCTAAGGGAGGTCTCTTGCCCATTTGTTCAACTGAGAAACACCTTGAGAGTGTAAGGAAGAGCAAGAGCCTAGTGAGATGATTGAGATTTAAGAATCCAAGATTAAGTCCTCATTAGTGCAACGAGAGTAGCAAGTGTGCATCCACCCTACTCATTAGGCTTGTCGTGGTCAAGTGAGAGTTTGTGCTTGTTACTCTTAGTGATCGCCATCACCTAGATGGCTCAGTGGTGATTTGGGAGCTTGGTGATCATCCGACAGAGCTTGTAGATGACCCAACTCAAGTTGTGAGTGGTTGTGGGTGATTCACCACAATGGAGTATCGAAGAATCAGCCCGTAGAGAGCACTTGATCCTTGCGCGGATCAAGGGGGAGCTACACCCTTGTGTGGGTGCTCCAACGAGGACTAGTGGGGAGTGGTGACTCTCCGATACCTCGGAAAAACATCACCGCGTTCCTTTCCCTCTCTTTACTTTGAGCATTTACATATGAGCAATTCATTTCATGTCTTTACATTCCTAGAATTGCCATGCTAGAGTAGGATTGGAACCTAGGGTGCAAAACTTTTGTGCGGTAGAACAATAGAAACACATTCTAGGCACAAGGGGTGAAGTGGACTAAGTGTAGGGTTTAATTATTGCAAAGAATTTAGAATTAGCCCTATTCACCCCCCCTCTTGGGCATCTTGATCCTTTCAAGGCCGCTTAATGTTGTGACCATTAAGAACAAGTATCCTTTGCCTCGTATCGATATCTTGTTCGATCAATTGGCAAAAGCAAAGGTATTCTCCAAGATTGACTTGAGGTCAGGCTATCATTTGAATAAGATTAGGCCATAGGATATACCTAAAACAACTTTCTCCACTAGGTATAGCTTGTATGAGTATTTGGTCATGTCTTTTGGACTGATGAATGCTCCTGCCTACTTCATGTACTTGATGAATTTGGTATTCATGCGCAAGCTCGATAAGTTAGTGGTTGTGTTTATCGATTGTATCTTGATTTATTCAGAGAATGAAGTAGACCATGCAGAGCATCTGAGAATTGTTTTGTCTAGACTGAGGGAACATAAGTTATATGCCAAATTAAGCAAGTGTGAATTTTGGTTGAGTAAAGTACCTTTCTTGGGTCACATCTTATCTAAAGATGGAATTTCTATAGACCCATCTAAAGTACAAGAGGTCATGGATTGGAAGGCCCCGACTTCGGTTCATGAAGTTCAGAGTTTTCTAGGGTTAGCAGGTTACTATCGTCGTTTCATTCCTAATTTCTCTAAGATAGCTAAGCCCATGACCAGACTACTTCAAAAGGAAGAAAAGTTTAGTTGGACACTAGTGTGAAGCAGCTTTTCACACCTTAAGGACCTTGTTAACTATAGCTCCTGTTCTAGCACAACCCAACATTGAAAAGCCTTTTGATGTGTTCTGTGATGCATCGAGTATAGGTTTAGGGTGTGTGCTCATGCAAGAAGGAAGAGTTATTGTCTATGCTTCTCGGTAGTTGAGAAAGCATGAAGTCAATTACCCTAAGCATGATTTAGAGCTTGCAGTAGTTGTTCATGCGTTGAAGATATGGAGACATTATTTGTTGGGAAACGTATGTCACATATACACTGACCACAAAAGTCTCAAATATATCTTTACTCAACCTGAGCTGAACATGAGACAGCGAAGATGGTTAGAGCTAATCAAGGACTACAATTTGGAAGTGCACTACCATCCAGAAAAGGCCAATGTTGTAGCAGATGCACTTAGTCAAAAATCTCATTGCAACACTTTAGAAGCCTTGTTGGAAGATAGATTTAATTTGTTACGTCCTGTTGTGCTGCACAATATCACTGTTAGTTGCTCACTTGAGAGCAAAATCATAGAACTGCAGAAGACAGATGTAGGTGTATTTCACATCAAGAGAAAGATGAAAGAATAAGAAACCAAGCATTTCAGGTTAGATGAAAGAGGTGTGCAATGGTTTAAGGACTGACTTATGGTACCGAAAGACCGTGAGCTTAGAAATCAAATTTTTGATGAAGCTCATTCATCCAAGTTGTTTATCCATCCGGGTAGTAGCAAAATGTATCAAGATTTGAAAACCCATTTTTGGTGGACCAAGATAAAGAAAGAGATAGTCGCCTATGTTGCTAGGTGTGATAATTGCAGTAGAGTAAAGACCGTTTATTTGAAATCTACTGGATTACTTCAACCTTTGCCTATTCTAGGCTGGAAATGGGAGAAAATAAGTATGGACTTTATTACAGGCCTTCCGATGACACAACAAGGCCATGATTCCATATGGGTCATTGTAGATCGCCTCATCAAGTTAGCACATTTTGTACTAGTCTGAAAGGATCAAGATGCCTAAGAGGGGGGGTGAATTGGGCTAATTCTAAATTTTCTTGCAATAATCAAATCCTACGGATAGCCCAATTAACCCCTTATGCCTAGAAAAGTGTTTCTATCAAACTAACGCACAAAGGACTTGCAACCTATGTTCCAAACTTACTCTAGCATGGCAATTCTATGAATGTAAAGACAAGTATTGAATTGCTCAAAGTAAATACTCAAAGTAAATCCTCAAAGTAAAAGGAGAGAGGAACACGGCGATGTTTTACCGAGGTATCGGAGAGTCACCACTCCCCACTAGTCCTCATTGGAGCACCCGCGCAAGGGTGTAGCTCCCCCTTGATCCGCGCAAGGATCAAGTGCTCTCTATGGGTTGATTCTTCGACACTCCGTCGCGGCGAATCACCCAAAGCTGCTCACAACTTGAGTTGGGTCACCCACAAGCTCCGCCGGGTGATCTCCAAGCTCCCAATCACCACCAAGCTGTCTAGGTGATGGGGATCACCAAGAGTAACAAGCACAAACTCTCACTTGACCACGCGAAGCCTAATGAGAAGATGGATGCACACTTGACTACTCTTGATTCACTAATGAGGCTACTCTCTTGGATTCTCAAATCTTAATCACCTCACTAGGACCTTGCTCTTCTTGGCACTCACAAACGTGTTTCTCAGCTGTTGGAATGAGCAAAAGTGACTCCACACATGAGTGGAGCTTCTATTTATAAGGCAGTCTGAAAAACGAACCGTTTTGAGCTTCTGCGGGGTGACCGGATGCTCCAGTCAGTTCAACCCGCGAACCAGTGAAAATGAGTTGACCGAACGCTGGCAGGGTCCGGTCAGCACTGACCAGACATGTCCGGTCGTATTAAACCGTTACTAGAACCTTACTAGACTCGACCGGACGCTGAACCCTTAGGGTCCAGTCAGTACTGACCGGACGTGTCCGGTCGCAGATTCCCTTCTCTGGAACCTTACTGGAGTCGACCAGACGTTGCCTTTCAGTGTCCAGTCACTTGACCTCTCCAGCATCTGGTCGCACCGAACATAGACTGCTGATCAAATGAACTGACCGGACCCTATGGCCAGCGTCCGGTCACACCGGGGCCAGCATCCGGTCAGCATTTGACCCTCCATTCACTTCCAACTCTCGAACATATGTGAATGAAGTTTGCTCCAAAGGATCTTAGGCATTCATAGGAGCTACCTAGAGCTAGTTTTAACAAGTGTGCACCACACCTAACTCACTAGACAAAACTAGGTCAAGCTACCCATCCATACGCCCCTTAATAGTATGGCCAAAGGAAAAACAAAGTCCTAAACTACTCTAAGTGTCACTCCAACTCCAATCGACACTTAGAACTAGTCATCCTTAACCTTGTCATCCATCCTTTGAAAACCGAAACGATTTCCATCATAGGGGCATGACCACCTTGATTGCCCAATCGATCTCCATTACCATGACCTAACTTAATTGCATCTACAAAACACACGTTAGTCATAGTAATCTTGTATTGTCATTAATCACCGAAACCCAACTAGGGGCCTAGATGCTTTCAATCTCCCCCTTTTAGGTGATTGATGACAATACCACCTCGAGTATGTGAAAGAGTGAGGTTTTTGACGGGCTTGGTTCATATAAGCTTTTCTCGATAAAAACAAAAGTGTTAGTCAAGCTTATATGACCCAAGCCAACACAATGTACTCAAAGGATATGAATTAAGCATGAGTACGAGTAACAAAGCTCATTTGCATCAGAGTATAAATGCGGAAGCAAAGGCAAATGAGCATAAAACAAGTGATATGACATATACATAATGTAAGGTAGCGAGCACACATGTCATATATCACAATCATGTAGATAACACTATCACATAGATATAATAATATGCATGAAAGTAAACACACGAATGCATAAGTAATAGTGTATCACACAAATAAAACTCCAAATGTATATAAGCTAATACTAGATAACTAGCTCCCCCTAAATCTCGCTCCCCCTGAGTCTACATACTCGAACCCTCTCCCCCTTTGGCGTCAAACACCAAAACCTAACGGTTGGTCGGCGGGGCTGCAGCGGATGAGTCGGGCGCTGAAGTACGTGGAGCAAGCTGGAACTGGGAACCATCATCATCTGACCCTGAACTCTGAATAGACTGACCCTCTATAGCAGGAAGTGTCGCTGAAGCAGTCTAGGTCTGAGCTGGGGCTAGTGCTGCCTGTGAAGCTGCTAGTACGTCTGTCATAGGATCTGAAGAGGCGACAGACAAGGGGAGCCTCTAAGTAGTCACTGCGACTGGAGCTGCTGTAGAAGGACCGGCGGTATGCATATGAGGCAGTGTAGGCATGCCGGTCAGCTCACTGAAAGATGCTTCAAGACTCCTAGAGACTGATGTGTCAGGCACAAATAGCGAGGGTGACTGCTCCGGTGAGAAGCCCATGTGATATGGAGTAAACTACGGGGCAACCACTGGTGAGGACAACCACTGGGACACCTAAACTGTAGGTGAAGCAAACTGAGCTGGAGGCTGTCCCTGACTCTGAGGCCCACTGGGCTATATAGCTAGAGTCATCGAAGTGGTGGTAGGCTGAGCAAGTTGGGGCAAAGGTTGTGGCAGTGGGGCCCCAAGTGTTGTCACTACATGCTGCATAAAGCCCATAAGCTACTGCTGCATGAGTATCTGCTGGTGATGCATCTGCTGCTGCTGCTGCTTGGAGGAGCTGCTGCTGCCTCTGGAACTCATCCTAACGAGCGTAGAACTATGCGAAGTTGGTAGCAGTCTCCTATGCCTATCGTGCCTGATCCTGCTGCATCTGCTCAAGAATGGCAATCAATGCAGGGTCGGTCTGTGGTGCTGGTGGAGCTGAGCTAGAACTGCCGACCTCTACATCATGTATGCATGGAGGCATCTGAGGAATCGGCAGATAGTCATCATCCGAACTACCACTAGACTCGGTCATCCCCTGCTGTGCCTCAAGCTGCTCCTCCTCTGTAGCGGCTATGCCTCTAATGATCTCGTCCTATTGAGCTGCCGACTCTAGAACATTTGGACAATGACTGGGCTGAGCGGGTGCCTGTGGAGTGCTGTGCCTGATCCTCTGTGCCATGTTATATGCGGGAAACTCTATGGTGGCAGCCTTGTACTCTGCAACCAACTCAGGGGTCCTAACCTGCACACACTTGAGCATCAAGAATGTGACCCAATGTGCATAAGGAAGCTGTCTGCGACCCTTAAAGCCCTCAGCAATAGTATCCTTTATCTCTGATAGAAGGAGGTCCCAAATGTCGAACATGGTCTGCTGCATCAGGGCATTAAGGAGCCAGAGCTGTAGGCGAGTCAGGACCCTTTCTGTATCCCAACTTGGGAAGTAGTGTCCTCCTGATAATGGCCTCTAGCACACGAGCTATAGGAGTCAGGTCACTGGGGTTCCTGCTCGACCCCTCACCAAAGGGCTCCTTGAAGCAATGTCGCACCAGATCTGTAGGGGGCACCAACCCTCCATGAGGACGCCTAGGGAGGCTCCTGCTGTCCATAACACACCTCATGCAATTTGACAGGCTGATCCTATAGCCTCAGTATCTCCCTGGGCCCTGAAACTCATCACCCTGTAATCTCTACTGTTGAATGCAAAGTGAATGAAGTTGTGATGCGGATCAACGTAGAGTGAAGCATAAAACTGCTGAACCCAAGATGGTACATATACTCCTGTCCAGGCTATCAGATCTGTGAGCCCTGGCAAATATGACAAGTAGGGGCGGATGTGCTCTCCAGCTGCTGCCATAATAGACTCTAAACTGCAGACTCTCTGATATCTGAACACTGCCCCACTGTTGAGATAGGCATTATAGAAATCCTCCTAGAGCGGCGTGTAGAACCCCTCTGCTGCTCTCTCATCCCTCCTTGGAGGAAACCACACATCAAACTCAACAAACCTCAACTGGCGAACCTGTCTGGCTGTGGCGGCCCTCAAGTCGAGGTGTACCACTAGAGGCGGACCCTATGGTCTGGGCGGTGGGCGTGAACCCCTACGCTGTGTAGCTGGCCTCGCTGGAACTACAGCACTGGTATGACCAGAGTGGCATAGCTAGGGTGCTATCTCGGTCTCCTCGGCCTACTAACCCTCCTGAGTCTCTTGAGCTGGCTAAGACTCTACTAGTGGGGGTTGCTGTTGTGCCTCCTGTTGGGACTCCCCCTAAGGTCAAGCCTCCTCAATAGCCAGTCGACGTCCTGCCATCATGACAGTCCCAGGTGGACCACCATGACGATGCTCAGCCTCCTCAACTACTGCCCTCTGTGCTGGTGTGAGCTGTGGATCTGCTATGACAACACCATTGCGAGCGCCTCCTCTCTCGGCACGCTCTACGGCCTCTACAACAGCTGCTGCTCTCGCTGTCTCTGCGTCGGGGTACTTGCGCTTCTTGGATGTCACCTACTTCGTTGCCTTGCCTTTCGATCCTGTAGGCTGGCGAGGCGGGGGCCTCCGATCGTCATCTCCTGGACCACCACCAACGTTCTTGGTGCGAGCCATCTGATCTGACAAGAGGATGAACTGTCGCTGATGAAGATCAACTGTCAAACTGGCACTCCCGAGGCTTGGCCTCGATCCTTACTCGCGAGCTTGGCTCTGAGTTGACTGCCAACTGCCACAAGAACCTCAACGACACCGACTCGTTGCACGACAGAATAGATGGATATACGAATAAATACAATATGTCTAATAGATGCAAAAGACCTAGGAAGCAAGCAATGTAGGTGCGAAATTGAGACGATGGGCATGCTACCTAACGATCAGCGATCCGGGAAAAGAAAAGACGTCGCGCGGGGAACCTCGGAACCGACTAGGGTTAGGGTAGATCGAAAGCCCTGAATGATTTGAAATCAGTGCATTGCAAAAATCTTGGTCACAAGCAAGGTACATTCAACACAAGGATTAGTCCTTACCAAGCAATCAAGGAGAAGGGCTAGGGCTTGGATCAATGGCCTTGAAAGACCCTCGGTGTCTGGGAAGCCGACGGCGGCGCTGAGTCGCTGGAGGCGCATGGGTCAGGCGAGCACGCGAGGAGGCTCGCTTGGCGGACTGGATGCATGGAGAGGCTCGGCTTGTGGGCTCCTCTGCGGCGGCGCAGTGGCGAGCGAGGCAGGGGCAAGCGCAGGTAGGGGAGGCATGGTGGCGTGCATGGCTGGCGCAAGGTGCTCGGCTGCGGCGGTGCGGTGGCTCGAGCAGGGGCTAGGTCACGGCGGAATAGGTACGGCCGCTTGAAATAAATAGGTCCCCCAACGCGACAAGAAAGGAAATAGAAAAGAGTCCTAAGACCGCGCGAGATCCACTGATCGGACGCTCTAGAGGTAGCGACCGGACGCTACCACCCAGTGTCCGGTCGATTCTAGAGAGGTCCAATTCCTCTGGAATCGGGACCAGACGCGTCCGGTGGTCCATGACCGGACGCAGGCAGGGTCCGGTCAGTACAACTTGTTCCTTCTCTAAACAATCGGATGCTGGATCCCTTCCTGACCGGACGCATAAACGCAGCGTCCGGTCACTCCTTCAGCAGCAGTTCACCTCCTGTGAACTGACCAAACGCTGGACAGCAGCGTTGGTGCAGCGTCCGATGCACCTTTTCTAGCAAATCTTCAAAGTTCCTTCGCGCTGCCTGTTCCCAATCAAGTCCCAACTTGAATAAGATCCAAATAAACACCAATTGGGACTGATGTGAGTGACCTCTCTCAAACCCTCATATTTTTCAAAATATTTTGCCTTAGGCTATAATTCTTTTTAAGAAAATAGTCAATAAGAGGGTAAATGGAACAAAACGACAAAATAGCATTCATGCATATGCAATACTTGTAAGTAAATCTAGTTGCTTGTCAAGTTTGATCCAAGGTTAAGCTTCTTCACACGCTTTTCGGCGGTTATCTTAACCATGTTAGACAAGCCCTATATGCATTGCCAAAAATTAAACATGTTGTATATTACAATGAATGCAAGGGACAACACAAGCTCAATTTTTAGTGAAGTTACTAAAATCAAGCACATTGACCTCATTCCGCAATCTACAAAATGTAGCCTCATCTAGCGGTTTAGTGAAGATATCCGCTAATTGATCTTCGGTTCTTACACCTTCTAGTGATATATCATTTTTAGCAACATGATCTCTTAGAAAGTGATGGCGGATATCTATGTGCTTGGTGCGAGAGTGTTGAACTGGATTATTTGCAAGTTTTACCACACTTTCATTGTCGCACAAAAGAGGTACCTTTTCTAGAACTACACCATAGTCTAGCAAAGTTTGTTTCATGTATAAAATTTGTGCACAACAAGCACCCGCGGCAATGTATTCTGCTTCGGCGGTGGACAAAGCCATACTATTTTGTTTCTTGGAGGACCAAGACACAAGTGATCTACCAAGCAAATGGCATCCTCCGGATGTGCTTTTTCTATCAACTTTGCATCCGGCATAATCCGAATCAGAATAGCCAATTAATTCAAATATAACTCCTTTAGGATACCAAAGACCAATGCTTGGTGTGTGCTTAAGATACCTAAGGATTCTTTTTACGGCAATTAAATGTGTTTCCTTAGGACTAGCTTGAAATCTAGCACACATACACACACTAAACATGATATCAGGCCTAGATGCGGTTAAATATAACAAGCTACCAATCATAGAACGGTAGAGAGTTTGATCAACCGGGTTACCTCCCTCATCTAGGTCGAGATATCCATTGGTAGGCATTGGTGTCTTGATTGGCTTACATTCATCCATCTTGAATCTCTTGAGAAGATCTTTTGTGTATTTCTCTTGAGAGATGAAGATGCCTTCTTTCATTTGCTTGACTTGAAAACCAAGAAAGAATGTAAGCTCACCAATCATGGACATCTCGAAACTCCTTCGACATCAATTCACCAAATTCTTTGCATGAGTCTTCATTTGATGATCCAAAGATGATATCATCAATATATACTTGACAAATGAAGATATGCCCATCAAGCTTCTTGGTGAATAGTGTGGTGTCGACCTTCCCAATAGAGAAGCCCTTCTTAATGAGGAAATCCCGAAAGGCGCTCATACCAAGCTCTTGGGGCTTACTTAAGCCCATATAGTGCCTTGGACAACCTATAAATATGATTAGGATATCTAGGGTCTTTAAACCCGGGAGGTTGATCAACATAGACTAGTTCATTAATAAAGCCATTTAAAAATGCACTTTTCACATCCATTTGATATAGTTTCATTTCATGATGTGATGCATATGCAAGAAGGATACGGATGGCTTCTAATCTTGCAACCAGTGCAAAGGTCTCTCCAAAATCCAAACCTTCAACTTGAGAGAACCCCTTTGCAACTAGTCTTGCCTTGTTCCTCACAACAACACCTTGATCATCTTGCTTATTGTGGAACACCCACTTTGTTCCAATGACTCTTGCACCTTTTGGTCGCTCTTCAAGAGTCCAAACTTCATTGCGAGTGAAGTTGTTCAACTCTTCATGCATGGCATTGATCCAATCTAGGATCTTTAAGAGCTTCTTCTACCTTGGTAGGCTCATAGCAAGAGACAAAAGAGTGATGAGCAATAAATGAAGTAAGTTTTTGAGATCGGGTCATTACTCCCTTTGATGGACTCCCTATGATGAGATCTTGTGGATGATCTTGTAGGAGAGGTGTATTTCTTCTATTGACCATTTGGGGAGGAGGTTGTGGAGCATCAACATCTTGTGCTTGTACCACCATTTGCTCATGGGAGATATGAGTATCTTCATTTTCTACTCTCCCATCTTTTTCACCATCTTGTGGCACACTTGATGAAGAGGGTTGATCAATGACTTGTACATCATCTTCATCATCCTTTGGCTTGAAGTCTCCCACCAGAATATTCTTCATAGCCTCTCTCAATGGTTCATCACCTACATCATCAAGATTCTCATATACTCCTTGGGAGCCATTAGATTCATCAAATTCCATATCATATGTTTCTTCAACCAAGCCAGTGGCATGATTAAATACTCTATATGCTTTGGACTTTGATGAGTAACCAACAAGAAAACCAATATCACAACATCTTTGGAACTTCCCTAGGTGTTGCCGCTTCTTGTAGATATAGCATTTGCAACCAAACACCCTAAAGAAGGAGATGTCCGACTTCTTCTCATTTAGCAACTCATAAGGTGTCTTGCCAAGGAACTTTTGAAGGAATAGGCGGTTTGATGCATAGCATGCGGTTTTGATTGCTTCCGCCCATAGAGCTTCGGGGGTGTTGTACTCATCTAGCATTGTCCTTGCAAGAGTGATCAAAGTCCGGTTCTTTCTCTCAACTACACCATTTTGTTGAGGAGTATAAGTTGCGGAGACTTCATGCTTGATCCCAACTTCATCACAATAGGCTTCAATGTTTGTGTTGTCAAATTCTTTCCCATTGTCACTTCTAATCTTTTTGAGCTTCACTTCAAATTCATTTTGAGCTCTCTTGGCAAACTTCTTGAAGCAAGATGCAACTTCGAATTTGTCATGAAGGAAGAATACCCATGTATACCTTGAATAGTCATCCACAATCACAAGATAATAGAGATTCCCTCCCAAACTCTTGTATGTTGTTGGTCCAAATAAATCCATGTGTAGGAGTTCTAGCACTCTTGTGGTTGACATGAAAGCTTTATTGGATGAGTGTTTGCAACTTGCTTGCTGGCTTGACATGCACTACAAAGCTTGTCCTTTTCAAACCTCACATCCTTCAACCCTCTCACCAAATCATTCTTCATAAGCTTCTTGAGTGAGCTCATCCCAACATGAGCAAGTCTTCTATGCCATAGCCACCCAAGTGACATTTTGGTGAATAGGTAAGTCTTCAAATTAGCATCTTCGGAGGTGAAGTCAACTAGATATAAGTTGTTGTATCTAAATCCATTGAATATCACTTGATTGTCATCTACCTTGGATACAACAACCTCTTTCTCGGTGAACAAGCATTGGAAGCCAAGATCACGCAATTGCCCAATGGATAGCAAGTTGAAGCTCAATGAAGCAACATAGAGCACATTGGAGATGGAATGATCATTTGATATTGCCACTTTGCCCAATCCTTTAACCTTGCCCTTTGAATTATCTCCAAAAGTTATTTTCTCTTGTCCATCTACCTCTTCATCTAGTGAGGTGAACATACAAGGATCACCGGTCATATGTTGAGTGCAACCACTATCAATAACCCAATAACTTCCACCGGTCTTGTAGTTCACCTACACACATGAGATTCAAACTTTAGGAATCCAAACTTGTTGAGGGCCCTTCACCTTCTCAACAAGTGACTTAGCCACCCAAATCTTCTTATGCCTATTCTTGTTAGGAGGACCTAAGAACATGACTTTCATCTTTCCACTAGAGTCCTTTCTAAGCATGTAGTGAGCATTGAAGGCAAAGGGTCTAGCATGCTTGGGCAAGGGTTGTGGCGGTGGAGTTTGACACTCATGAGCAAAGTGGCCTTCTTGTCCACACTCAAAACATCTCTTTGGCTTTGGCTTTGGCTTTGGCTTTGATTGTTGTTGTTGAGCTTGAGCCTTCTTCTTCTCTATACTTGCCACATATCCAATGCCACTTCTATCCATCTTCATGACGGTGTTCATAAGTAGCTCACTTTAGGAGGTGCTTGCCTCTAGCAAACTTGCTCAACCCAATCTTGAGATGCTCTTTCTCCAACTTGAGCTTCTTATTTTCTTCCTTTAGAGCATCATCTTTCTTTTCTTCCTTGAGCTTCTCATTCTCAAGGATCAACTCTTTGTCATGATCAAGAGTTTCTAGCACAATGATGTTGTGGCTTTTCATTTCTTCAAGATCTTTCATGAGCTTCTCATTATCACTCTTGAGCTTGACATACTTATCATAGTCATTGCACTCAACCACTTGCTTGCCTTTGCTACTAGATCCATGCTCAATGCTCTCATCAATTAAATCATCACATGAAGTAGCTATATCAATCTTGACAACATGGTTAGTAGCATCATGTGGCTCATTTAGGTAAAAATTCTTGAGAAATAACAAGAGTATCATGATTAATCTTAAGAGTAGTGTATTCATCTTTTAGCTTGTTGTGGCTAGTGATGAGTTCATTGTGCACCCACTCAAGTTTATCATGTTTATCTTTAAGCTCTTTCTTGGAAGATTTGAGCTCCTTGAGTTTGGATGATATAGCATCATTAGTTTCTCTAAGCTCATCATTAGCCTTTTCCAATGTATCACTTAGCTAAGAGTGAGTCATTTTTAGCATCAAGCTTTTCATTTGTAGCTCTACTCTTTCTAATGATCTTAGTGTATTTTCTTAGTATTTTGACAAGATCATCATAGGTAGGTGAATCATCATCATCGCTATCGCTATCATCATCACTAGCATGCTCATCATCACTACTATCATCACTCTTAGTTACCTTGTGTTCACCCTTGGCCATAAGGCATAGGAGTGTAGAGGATGATGACGATGGTGGCGGTGAAGATGCAAGATCAATAGCAATGGCGGCCACCTTCTCATTATCACTATCATCATCGGATGATCCACTTGATGAATCAATGTCCGTGAGCCAATCATCGACAATGTAGGCCTTTCCACTCTTCTTCTTCTTATGGAAGTCCCTCTTCTTGCCATCTCTCTTCTTATATGGCTTGTTCTTTTTCTTCTCATCTTCATCCTCATTGCTTGAGTCATCTTTATTGCCCTTGTTCTTGTTCTTGAACTTGTCTTTCTTGGGCTTTGTGCATTGATGAGCTAGATGGCCAAGTTCGCCACAATTGTAGCAATCCATCTCGGAGATTGGCTTTCTTCTTGAGCTAGTGAAGAACTTCTTCTTCTTGCCATCAAACTTGATGCCACTCTTGTTTAACTTCTTTAGCATCTTGGCGGTCTTCTTCACCATGAGAGCAAGACTTTCTTCATCATCTTCTTCATCACTTGAGCTCTCATACTCAAGTCTTGCTTTGCCCTTATCTTGGCTAGCTTTGAATGCTAAGTCCTTCTCTTTCTTCTTTGTAGAGGATGAGCCATCTTGTGGGGTGATGTGCATGTACATCTCATGAGCATTGATCTTTCCCAAGATTTGTGTCGGTGTAGCGGCGGAAAGATCACCTTGATGTAGCACGATCATGATGTGCCCATATTTGTCAATGGGGAGGACACTCAAGATCTTTCTCACAACATCGGATGGTGATATTTGAGTAAGTCCAAGCCCATTGACTTCCTCTACAAGAACATTTAAACGAGAATACATCTCATTAGCATTTTCTTTGGGAAGCATCTCAAAAGAATTTAGCTTTTTAATCACAAGATGATAGCATTCCTCACTCTCACTCTTGGTTCCCTCATGGAGCGCACAAACGTCCGACCATAGTGCATGGGCGTCTTTGTGGTTCCTTACACGGTTAAACACATCTTTGCAAAGGCCTCTAAAGATGGTGTTTTGAGCCTTTGCATTCCATTTTTCATAGTTAACCTCATCGCCTTGTAGGTTAGTAGCATCCCGAGGTTTTGGGAAGCCTTGAGAGGCGACTCTAAGAATACCAACGTCTAGAGCTTCTAAGTACGCCTCCATGCGGATTTTCCAATATGGAAAGTCATCTCCCTCAAAGATAGGAGGAGGTCCATCCCCATGAGACATCTTGCTCTAAGCGGTTAAGCTTAAAAACATGAGCATGAGGCTCCGATACCAATTGAAAGGATCAAGATGCCCAAGAGGGGGGGTGAATTGGGCTAATTCTAAATTTTCTTGCAATAATCAAATCCTACGGATAGCCCAATTAACCCCTTGTGCCTAGAAAAGTGTTTCTATCAAACTAACGCACAAAGGACTTACAACCTATGTTCCAAACTTACTCTAGCGTGGCAATTCTATGAATGTAAAGATAAGTATTGAATTGCTCAAAGTAAATACTCAAAGTAAATGCTCAAAGTAAAAGGAGAGAGGAACGTGGTGATGTTTTGCCGAGGTATCGGAGAGTCGCCACTCCCCACTAGTCCTCGTTGGAGCACCCGCGCAAGGGTGTAGCTCCCCCTTGATCCGCGCAAGGATTAAGTGCTCTCTATGGGTTGATTCTTCGACACTCCGTCACGGCGAATCACCCAAAGCCGCTCACAACTTGAGTTGGGAAACCCACAAGCTCCGCCGGGTGATCTCCAAGTTCCCAATCACCACCAAGCCATCTAGGCGATGGCGATCACCAAGAGTAACAAGCATGAACTCTCACTTGACCACGCGAAGCCTAATGAGAAGATGGATGCACACTTGACTACTCTTGATTCACTAATGAGGCTACTCTCTTGGATTCTCAAATCTCAATCACCTCACTAGGACCTTGCTCTTCTTGACACTCACAAACGTGTTTCTCAGCTATTGGAATGAGCAAAAGTGACTCCACACACGAGTGGAGCTTCTATTTATAAGGCAGCCTAAAAAATGAACCATTATGAGCTTCTGCGGTGTGACCGGACGCTCCGGTCAGTTCAACCCGCGAACCAGTGAAAATGAGTTGACCGGACGCTGGCAGGGTCCGGTCAGCACTGACCGGACGCGTCTGGTCGCATTAAACCCTTACTGGAACCTTACTGGACTCGACCGGACGCTGAACCCTCAGGGTCCGGTCAGTACTGACCGGATGCGTCTGGTCACAGATTCCCTTCTCTGGAACCTTACTGGAGTCGACCGGACGCTGCCTTTCAACGTCCAGTAACTTGACCTCTCCAGTGTCCGGTCGCACCGAACACAGACTGCTAATCAAATGAACTGACTGGACCCTACGGCCAGTGTCCGGTCGCACCGGGGCCAGCGTCCGGTCAGCATTTGACCCTCCATTCACTTCCAACTCTTGAACATATGTGAATGAAGTTTGCTCCAAAGGATCTTAGGCATTCATAGGAGCTACCTAGAGCTAGTTTTAACAAGTGTGCACCACATCTAACTCACTAGACTCAACTAGGTCAAGCTACCCATCCATACCCCCCTTAATAGTATGGCCAAAGGAAAAACAAAGTCCTAAACTACTCTAAGTGTCACTCCAACTCTAATCGACACTTAGAACTAGTCATCCTTAACCTTGTCATCCATCCTTTGAAAACCAAAATGATTTCCATCGTAGGGGCATGACCACCTTGATTGCCGAATCGATCTCATTACCATGACCTAACTTAATTGCATCTGCAAAACACACGTTAGTCATAGTAATCTTGTATTGTCATTAATCATCGAAACCCAACTAGGGGCCTAGATGCTTTCATAGTCAACACAACATATCTAGCCAGGAAGTACGATGAACTGTATGTTTCTTAGATTATGAGGCTACATGGAGTACTAAGGACCATAGTCTCAGATCAGGGACCATAGTTTATAGCTTGTTTCTAGGAACACTTGCACCAAGCTTTGGGAACTAAACTTATTCAGAATTCAGCATACCATCCACAAACTTTTGGGCAGACCGAGCGAGTAAACTAGATCTTAGAAGATATATTGAGAGCTTGTGTTATATCTTCCAAGGGTTCATGGGAGAAATGGCTACCTTTAGCCGAGTTCTCCTACAACAACAGTTATCAAGGGAGCATCAAGATGGCTCCTTTTGAAGCCTTGTATGGTCAGAAATGTAGAACTCCTTTGAATTGGATTGAGCCCGGTGAAAGAAGATACTTTGGCATTGACTTTGTCACCGAAGCTGAAGAGCAGGTACGCATTATCCAATAGCATATGAAAGCAGCTCAGTCAAGACAAAAGAGTTATGCTGATAAAAGAAGAAGAACACTAACTTTTAATGTGGGAGATTATGTATATTTAAAAGTGTCACCTATGAAGGGAGTGCAGAGATTTGGAGTAAAAAGAAAGCTTGCACCTAGATATGTAGGGCCATACAAGATTATTGAATGGAAAGGAAATGTCACTTACAAGTTACAACTTCCTCTAGAAATGAGTGTGATATTCGATGTGTTCCATGTTTCTCAGTTGAAAAGATGTCTTTGTATACCTAAGGAAGCCATTGCACCCACCAACATTAATCTCCAATCGGATTTGACGTATGAAGAGAAACCAATCCAAGTGTCAGAAGAGATGGAAAGAGTAACGCGGAGCAAGGTCATTAAGTTCTACAAGGTGGTGTGGAATAACCACAGTGAACAAGATGTCATGTGGGAATGGGAGGATTACTTACGTGAAGTTTATCCTGCCTTTTTAAGAAGAATGGTAGGTCTTGCAAATCTCAGAATAAGATTTCTATAAGGGGGAGGGGCTGTAACACCTTTGTGTTAAGCATTGCAATTAGCACTTGCATTTCATGGGCACAAGCATCATCCAAGCATTCATGAACAAGAGCATGTGAAATTTCATCTCCTTCTTATGCATTATCACCAGAAATGTTTATTTTACAATGTTAGTCAACGATGGCGATGTCTGAACCTGCGCCCGTGCGCGGTGCCATAGCCGACAGGACCTAGGCCATGGCCGCCGCATGGTGGTAGCACGCCGGTGTTGGCCCGGCCGGTCAGGCTCAAGCGCGCACTTAAGCATCACGCACCCACCACTCCACCCACTCGTCCGCTCTCACTCCCTCCTGCTCGCTCTGCCTCTCCGCAGCGCCACATCGAGCACAGCCACAGCATCGTCGTAGCTCCGCCGCAATTGCTCATCATCGACATAGCTCCATCGATCGATTCATCTCGAGCATAGCTGCTACGCCATCACCTCCACCTCGTCAAGCTACCAGCACCACCTACCGACCGTAGGTAGTGTGGCATTTTGCCTCGCCGCAGCCATCGTCGTCATCGAAGCGTCGCCGCGCTCACGGCACACCAGTGCCCCCGCCGTTCCACCACACCGCATGCCTCCATCTCCTCTAGTCCAGCACTGTGCTAGAGTCTAGAAGCTTAGGCCAGAGTTAGGAATGACGCCATCGCTTGAATGGCGCTGGAACAGGTCACCGCTCTGCCCGTGCCTGCCATGGCCACCGTGGCAGTCGAGCTCATCGCTGCCGAGTTGGTTCACCGTCTCACTCCTTTCTCGCGTGCCTCAGGTCGAGTAACCCTAGGCCTCGCTAGTGGCATGTTGGTGACTCGTCTTTTGCCATTGTTTAGCTAGAATAGCGTGAGCACCGCCATGCTCTGTGCGTCGCCGCACGGCCATGCACATGGTCGAGCTCACCGACGCCACTCCGAGCCCTCACCTACATCGTGTAGCTCCGTTAGGTCACCAAGATGGAGTAGCCATCCTTGCCTGAGTGCGCCATAACCAGAGATGGTTGGTGTACTGCCGCCGACCTCCGCCGTCCGCCATGGCCGCCGTCGAGCTTGCTCCGGCGAGCCACCGAGCCAACCAAGCCTACCAGTCGATGCGCGTGGATGAGATGAGTGAAGTGGTGAAGACGCTACCACCGGAGACCTCACCGTTGGTGAGTTCTCACCGGTCAGCACCGTCCCCTATTTTGTCTTGCTGACGGGTGGGTCCCCGTTGACCGTGGGCCCCGGCTGTCAGTGTGTATGATATTTGATTTTCTGGATTTATTTCACTTATTTGAATGCATGTTTCAAAAATTCATATCTCAAGCTAGGAGTGTCCAATTTTGGTGAACCCAATTTTTTTAGTTTCATCTTGAATTGTAGTATTTGATAAAAATATGAGATGCACTATTTTTGGGTATTTTTCTAGGAGAATAAAATGTAGCTTGATAAATGCTTTTTAAATGGTTTCTATCTTGTAAATTGCATAACTTGAGCTAGATAGGTGATAAAATTGTGATTCTAATTTTGATAGTCTTGTGTTGACATGCTCTAGCTATGAAAAATACTAAACTTACAGTGGTCATACTTTTAATATGGTCTTCATAATTAATCCTAATTAATTGCTAGTTTCTAGTGAAATTAATTGGGGTAAAAATACATAACATATGATCATGTAAATTTTTACATAGTATTCTTATGCTTGCAGGAATGTAAGAAAAATATTAAATCTATTGCTCGGCACTTTTTACTATGCTAAACTATTTTTGCTAAAATAAGTCTATGTAAATTGTCATTATTGTAGAGGTAGTTGTACTTATCCAAATGGTATAAAATTTATATAGTAGACTATTGAGGTCATATGTGAGCTACTGTAATTTTCTCAGAATTAATTGAGCTTTAGAAATATTTATCCTTTAAATCATCTCATTATCTAAGGAAATTAATAAATGGATATAAGTAATTTAGTTATGTTTAACCATGATGTTTTCTATGGTTATTGTGATGCATATGATATATTGATATTATTACTTAGGCTTAAAAGCAATGGGTTGTATGCAACTAGTTAATTATTGCTTTGTAATTCAACTAGATGGCTGCATGTATAGTTTCGGTTGAGTTGATAATTTCATGATGATAATAGTCTTTTCTGTAAAACTTGGTAATAACAAAGTTGTAGATAACTTACTTATCTATATTGTGTTAAATTTTCATAGTTATAGGCCTTATGGTTTAAGAATTATGGCTGTTAGAACTCTGTTGTCAGAAATGCTTGCTCTCAAGAGAGATTTTAATGATTGAATTGTTTGACCTAGATAACTACTGAATCACATTAAGTGTATTAAAATAAAGTTGTAGAAAATTTCATAAGCTTTCTATAATGTCCACAACCATATTATTTTGATGTATATAACTCTAGTTATGTTCAAAACAGTTGGCTATTGTCTTGTCGTTCCGAAAAATGATTTACATAAGTGTTTGCTTAAGTTACTAGAGAAGATATAAGCACCTACTCGGTAAAATAAGATGCAACTTGTTGTTACTTTAATGCAAAGCTGTTGAAAACACTTATGAGGATGCATTCATTATATCATATCATATTATGCATGTCATCATATATGCATTCATGATATCAGTAATTCATGCTCATGCATATAGGATCGTCCGAAGAAATAACTCTGTTGGAGTTCAACAAAGAAGAGGAGGAGGATCAACAGGAAGACGCCTTAGGCCGCAGCTCTAGGAGAAGAGGAGCAGACTCTCAAAGATCTCCCTGAGTACTTGAATCACCGGCCAACCTCTTTCCTCAAAGGCAAGCCCCGTAGCATTCTAAGTCTCCCATGTTTTATAAAATATTACTTGAGTCCTTTATGTTGGATGCATTAGGTTATAAGAGTTGATTGGAAACACTTGATGTATAGAAATACCTTATCTAGTTATATATACCTTTAATCCTGTGTAGGTCCAGCATCGAATATATGCTTAGCCATGCTTAGACCGGTAGAAGTCGGGTGATTTCCTATCACCTGCGAGATATAGGTGGATACCAAAGCACGGTTGGCTATATTTGCTATCGTGGAAAAGAACCATGGGGTAATATAAATAGAGGCCGGACGGAGTCTATGTGTAGGTTTACTCATGTGATTCTGTCTGTGTCGATTAAGGACCATACTGTTGTTGGGCGCTTCTAACAAGATTGAACGCATGCCTATCACTTAGCTGGCCGGATAACTTATTCCGACCGCGAAGCCAAGTAGCTCAACTTAGGTCGGCCCCGTTCTGTTAGAGTGCGCACTCTGGATGATAGTAAGGATATGTGGGGAGCTAGACGTGAGCCCAAGGGTAGGCCGGGCCTGAATGTCCTGGTAGCTGGTTGTCCCTGATTGTGCGGCAGCTGGGCGAACCCACGAAATATGGACCTAAGTTGTACCAATTGTGACCTAAGGTGACCAGTTGATCTGGTCTGCCTGGGTTTGTGTTATAAATAAATTGCTAGCTGGTTGAAATCTGATTGGAATTATCGTATCTCCCGGACAATGAGAAACTTGGCTAGTACCAATATTGTAGTAATTGTGGTATGGAACATGATGGTTCGGATAAACATAGAATTACTACACTAGCTATGGTTACTATTGTATGTTACTAAATGATATACTACATGTTTGGCACAGGTTAGTTGCTAATCTAGAAATGAATAGCTATAATTAACTTGATGACCGAATTATAATTGTACAACTGAGTTAGTCGCTTTTGATGTAAAATATTGTCAAGCTACCTCCGCTCATAAAGCCTTGTATAATCCTTGGAGTCACTTTATTTTTGATTTATGACGGGTAAGTCTAGCTGAGTACCTTCTCATTCTCAGGGTTTTATTCCCATTGTTGCATATGGTATATTTTATCATGGCTATTGCAAGAACTGCTTTTGTCCCGCTGTGGACGAGGACTGAGCCCTAGACAGGCATCTCTTATTAATACTTCTTATATGCTTTTGTGGGAGTGTGATCACGAACTGGCACTATGTATTTGAACTATGATGGCAGATGTTAGTTTCAAACTTTAATTTGCTTCCGCTACTATTTACTAAACTTGGTTTGTAATAACCTTAATTCGTACTATGATGAATGAACTGTATTTGTGAACCTTATGTAACATGTGACATGTATGTTGAACCATGCACGATCTTGGTTGTATGTTGATGGTTAATCTAGACCCGTCGTGGTACTCGACGGACTTACCGGGTTTATATGGGTTCAAGTATGACAGTGTGACCTGCTTGCGGGCTGCCATTGTACTTGTGCACTTATAAATTAGTCGGTTCTGCTACAATATTTGCATAGACCATATGATGATCAATTTTTATCCACGAAGAATAGAAGATCATGAAGTACAAATGACCAAGAAGGTTAAGTGTTGTACTCTTTTTCTCTATGTGAGTTTTTACATGAAGATTTCTCATACAAGGTCTCAATAAGACAACATGTGCAATCCAAATTGGGAATACGATGTACTCTTCTCTAAGAACCATTTTCCCATGGAATTTTCGGATGAAGTTTATAATGAGTCATACACATATCGTGGTAATCGTCAAGGGGAAGTGTTGTAAAACTATGAGGACTCTAAACCATAAAGGTCACGAGAGATAGAGTGAAAAAAATTCTAACTGTTGGCAACATGTTTTATAACAGAAATAACGAAAGGAGAAAATATGATGACTCTTTAATATTAGAGTTAAAAATATTTAAAAAGAAGAGTATAAATTACATATATAGATGGACTTCTATCGAATGGCCAGAGTTACAATGTTTTTATTCGTTTTGTAACTCGGTTGTATAAACCCTCTCCACATCACAACATCAAAAACAAGAAGCACCGACAGACCAACATTAGAAAAATAATTGTAGACAATAACTGTCCCAAAAAGAGCAACAAATCTTAATCTAATATTAAACCATAAAAGGTTTCATGGTCTGGTCTTTTTTATATTTGTTTTTCTGTTTCTTATTTTCTTGATCTTTTTATGTTTCAGTGTCTATTCCGTCCGTCCTTCCGCGTTTTCCTCAGCTATTTCATTCTTTGATTCGATGAGCTCCGTTTTTTTAGTCAGTTTTCGTGAGACGTCCCGTCCTCTCCGTTTTTTCTTTCCTCTGCTCCGTTTTTTCTTTGTGATAGTCTGTTTGTTTGTGAGAGTCCGTGTTTTTTTTATGTCCGTTCAATTTTTTCTCTAGCCAATATAAAATCCAGCACGTGCTTGCGTCCGTATCTTGATGAAAAATGACACTACGCCTTAACCGATTATTGTGACTTCTTGGTATAGTATATGACTTCTTATACTCGCTAACCAAGAATCAAACAAGGCCCGGCCGGAGGCGTTTATAAGTAGCCAAATTAAGCAATTGTCTGCAAGTACCAAACAGCAAGTCGCGTAACAGTGCAGAGCGAGCGTTCATGGATATCCCCAAGGTCGACCTACGCGGTGTCGAGCCTGGGGTGCCGGGTTGGGAGGAAGCCCGGGCCGCCGTGACAGCTTACATGGTAGCCCACGGCTGCGTCGTCGTCACGTACGGCGACGTACGAGGCCCGGAGCTCCGGCAGGTGCTGTTCGGCCGTGACCTGCCGGAGCTCTTCGCGCTCCCTCTCGAGGCCAAGCAGCGGAACGTCTCCACTAAGGCGCACTTTAGAGGATACATCACCACCGCGGAACCGGTGTATGAGAGGGTCAGCGTCGATGGACCAAGGACTATTTGAAATTATTGTTCCCGTTTTGTCCTCTAATTCGGAGCAAATTCATAAAACTGGTCTAGTTTTCGCATACGAACTCCGATTTTGACGTTCCATATATCAAAATCGATCAGAAAAAATTTCGGATCCGTCCATCTCCGGCTTTGCCGGGGTTCAAAAAATTTAGATTGGTCAAAAAGTGGTCACAAGATCCTCTTTTCGTGGTCACAAGGTTTTTGTCGATTTTGAGCAAGTTTTCTGAAAATTCCACAGGCCACGTCTTTCACTTGTTTCAGCTCATATTTTCTGTGGTTACTTCTTCTGTGCTCCTAAGTAAAGGAAAAATATAAAAAAAAATAAAATAAAAAAGTCAAAATTTCTCAAAAAAACAACGACAGCCCAAAAAATAGAAAAAAAGAGAGGGGTAAAAGAGGAACAATATTTAGAGGAGCACATAGAGAAGGTCAAACGTTATTTAAGAATACTAATTGATTTCAGATGAAAAAATCGTGAACATAGAAGTTGCAGAACTTATCAAGATCTATAAGTTTTATTTTGGTCATTTCTTCATCCGATAAAGTGGTAATAACATTGTTCACAAAATTTACATATCTCTCTTATAGTTTTATAAACAATAAGAGGGATATGTAACATTTGTGAACAATATTACTACCATTATGTCGGATGAATAAATGATCAAAATAGAAGTTATAGATCTCGAAAAGTTATGAAACTCTATAGTTGACAACTTTTTAATTTGAAATCATCTTGTCAAGGAAAATTATGTTTGAATTTCAAAATTTTAAAATTTAAATTTTGTAAACGACCTCGAATGGAGAAACAACCAAAATAAAAGTTGTAGATCTCGATAAGTTATGAAACTTTGTAGTTGATAACTTTTTAATTTGAAATCACCTTGTCAAGAAAAACTACGTTTGAATTTCTAAAATTTTGAAATTTGAATTTTTTAAACAACCTCGGATGGACAAACAGTAAAAATGAAAGTTGTAGATCCCAGACGAAGGCAGCATCCGCGACTTCACCAACCTGTTCTGGCCGCAGGGTAACCGGGAATTCAGGTAATAACACCACTGCGTCGTCGTTGGTAGCTAGATTTTGACACGGAATATAACTAATTTTCTCATGACTGGATTGCCTGTGTCGGATTCGATCGGATTGTCGCTCCCGATCGACCTGTCCAGTGACATGATGCTGCGATTTGGAGACAACTTGCTGAAACTACAGCAGATGGTATCGAAGATGACCCTAGAAGGGCTGGGCGTCCAGGAAGAGAAGATCCGCTCCCACCTTGGCTCGCTCACCCACACCTGGCTGTGCCGCTACGGCGTACAGTCAGACACGGGCAGCGGATTGTCCATGAGGGCGCACCGCGACTTCAACATGAGCACCCTGGTCGTGCAGCACGAGGTGGATCGCCTCGAGGTTCAGGCCAAGGACGGGAGTTGGATTCTCATTCGTCCCGAGCCAGACACCTTCACCATTCAAGCTGGCGACCTACTGGCGGTACGGGGAAGGGAAACACGCATTCTCCGAATGATATTCAATTCTGATTACTGTTGCTGCAGCAGACAGACAGCAGTGCAGCTTATTAATCTATATAGGTGGTGTCTATGTACGTATCGCAGGTCGTTGCCAACGGCAGGGTGCCGGCGTCGGTTCACCGCGTTAGCTAGGACGCCGAGCAACCGCGAGCGCTTCTCAATGGTTTTTGGCAGCTGGTCTAGGGACGGTGGCGTGGTCAGCGCGATGGATGAGCTCGTCGATGGTGAGAACCCTCTGTTGTATAATCCTTGTAGGCCCGACGAATACATCGAGTTTGTTCTGAACAAGGAAGGCTACAAGCTTGATGACCCACTGAAGGCTTTCTGCGGAGTCCACAATGGTACATCCATGGAAGGAATCAAGCTTCAGCCACCCGCGGATTCCCACATCTCGTGGCTGAAGGAGCTCGTGCCGGAGTCCACAGACCGCCACTCAAAAATTGTTATAAGCGTGATTCTAGACTGTTTTTCACCATTTATGCAGCCACACAAAGAATGATAAGGCCCTCATAACAAGAAACATGAGGTTAATCTGATGAGTTACCACACCGGGAGCTTGACCTCTGCAAGAGGCTCCAACGAGAGGGAAGCTGGTGCGTTTCTCGATACCTTGATAAAAATATTGGAGTTGTTGATTAGAGTTTGCATCTTTAGCTTCTGGATTTACATTACTACTGTAAGGACCGTGACGTCTAAGAGGGGATGAATTAGAAAACTTAAAAATCTACTTCTAATTATGGCCTCTAATTCCAACCTAAGCCAAACCTATGCAATAAATAAACTATCTAAACGTGCAATTACAGTTTTGCTAGGTGTGTTGCTATCTCTACCAGAAAAGAGTTATGCAACCTTGTTTCCAATCCTATAAACTAACCTAACAACTAAGTTAGGAAAGTAATAAAGCACACGACCAAGGTAGCAATATGAATGTGGAAACTAAAGATGAGGTAGAAATGCAAACTACCGTTCGATGCTGCTGTTATTTTTACCAAGGTATCGAGAAGCGTGCAAGTTATCCCTTGTCCTCGTAAATCTCCCAGTCGGATAACTTCGTGGATAGCTCAGGGCCTTCCCCACGCGCAAGTGGGTCTCCAGAATATCCTCTCCTGGACCGCTCCCCTCCGTCTACACTATCAAGCTTTCAGCCAAACCGTCGCGGGTCTCGTTCCCTCCGGTACATAGTGACGGTCATACCACAAACGCGGTTGGTGTGGTCTCGTAAGACTAAAAGCCCCTCCGATGTACAACAATGGTGCGCGCAAGCACCAAATGCTAAGAGTTATGCATACCTCACTAGACACTAGGCCTAAACCTAGAGCAAGCACATAAACGGTAGTTTAACTAGCCGAAATACTTTACAAAGCACCTACACTAATGACCATATGTATCACTAAGCAATATGCAAGGGGAGAGCACTAGAATGGAGCACCAACTCCTTTGTATGTTCCTCAGCTCCCACATATCTTAAATGGTCGGTTGTGTGGTATTTATAGCCCCCCAAGTCTAAATATAGCCATTAGTGCCGGCACAGCAACTTCTACGTATGCACTAGACATGTCCAGTGTTAGCATCGGACTTCACACCGGACCTCCGACAATTCGACCGTTGTATTGCCTTTCTACCAGCACTGAAACTTTGCACCAGACAGCAGCACCGAACATCTCCGGTGGTTCAATAGGTGTCACCGCTATGTCCTGTGTGCACCGGACTTCAGCCCCGAACATGTCCGCTCTCCATTTTCATCGCAACACACTTTTTGTATTTTGGACATAACTTTTAGCTTTGAACTCCGATTTTAATGATCTTGGATTTTTGAGAAAGCTAATGAAAGGCTCTATATCTTTGAACTGATGTCATGTAAATTTGAGCAAATCCAAAATCATTAGTCAATTCCAATTCATCCACCACTTTGTCTTGGCTTCAGTGACTTCTATTTTGTTTGTCTTTACATTCGGGCTTCTACTTCTTGGTGTCTTAGACATATAGCATGTCTTGAAGGTCTATAACATGGCTTCTAATTTCTTGCTTGTGCTATTGATCATTGGGACCATCACTTTGCCTAAATCCAAGTTCAACTTGCATCTGTTTGAACTATACCTTGTATACTAGCAAACAATATTAGTCCAAATGGTTATGTTGTTCATCAAACACAAAATCCAAACTTAATGGCCCATAGAGTCCATTTTCATTACATCAGATTTTAAGTTTTGAAATCCTGGTTCGTTTCAGCGGCGATTGAACTTTCTGTAGTAGTGTTGGGTTGAGTGCTTCATATAAGGGTGCTTTGGACATTTTGCGGGTGCCTATATATATGAGGAGTGTTTGTTGGGGCAGCCATCTAAGTGGAGGGCCACTCTCATTTGTGTGTGGTTTTGAGAGAATGGTAGGGTTTGAGAAAGAGAGGGATAGTGGAGTGGCTCTTTGATTGAGATTTTCACCATCCCAGCTTTGAGATCTACTAGGAGTGATTTGTAATCTTACATGAAGTAATTAAGAGATCAAATTAGTGCTTCACTTGTTCTTCTGCCCAATCTAAAATTTCCCCATTTCATTGTTTCTTGTGGTCATTTTTTAGAGAATTGTGTGCTGCTGTTTTGGGTGATTGTTGATGGTGTTTTTGAAGTATTTTGAAACCCGTGGAACTTGTCCAAATCATTGCTTAAAGCCCAGCTATCATATATCAAGTTCCATCCTCCAATACCTTTTTCTACCTTATTTTGGTGATTCTCTTGGATAACTTTGATCTGAAGGTTTTTGTTTGTTCGTGGTTGTTCTTCTGGTGCTATGACCCCTTGGCACCTTATCTAGCCACTGGTTTTAACTGATTTTCCACCAGCACCTAGAAATCACCATTTGGAGGATTCTTGCTAAAACCAAAAATTTAGAAGGAGATTTCGAAATTTTATTCAAGTTTTGATCTTTTTTTATTCGACTAGGTAGCATGCCCGTGCGTTGCTACGGGACAACTAAATCTTTTGTACTAAAAACATACGGATCGCACGATAAGATAACAATATTGTTAAATTAAATACCGACGTCAAAGTAACATTTAATTCAAAAAGCAAAGTTTGTGAAATTAACACAGTTACGAGAGCGCGACGTCGCAGGCTCACAAACTCTACTGTATAGACTTTTTCGTGATACGGCTAAGATAATATTTTATATCGGCAAAAAGAATTATACGGTATCCATTTCTTTCATGTGCCAATAAATCCATGAATAAGTTCCGCTGTATCTCCATATAATCATGTACACACAGGTTCGAGTATATATGCAAATAAGTTCGTGCCCGTGCGTTGCTACGGGACAACTAAACTTTTGTACTAAAAATACACGGATCACACGATAAGATAACAATACTGTAAAAGTATATGACCGACGTTAAAGTGATATTTAATCCAAAAGGCTAAGTTCATGAAATTTACACAGTCACAGAGAGCGTGGCGTCGCGGCTCACAAACTCTACTACGTAGATCTTTTCGTGATGTGGCTAAGATCATTTTTTATACCGGCAGGAAGAGATTTTTTGTATCCATTTCTTTTGTGTGCCAAGAAATCCACGAATAAGTCCCACCACATCTCCATACCATCCTGTACACGGCGCTGGCAAGCGAATTAGCCACAACTTATGTAATTAGTTTTATAATTAGCTCATGTTTAGTCCTCCTAATTGATATCTAAAAATTCAATATGATAGGGACTAAAGTTTAGTCCTAGGATCCAAACACCCTGACTCTCGACTCCTGCTAGCAACTCACTTGCACCACTATGCCAATGTGTCTGCACATATATACTCTAATGCCAGAACGTCTAAGATGGTCTTTATTGTCCACTCTTTGAAAATATCATAACTTTAAGGTTGCCATTTGTGTATGCTGTAGGATTGGGATGCTTTGCACTGATCCATGAGGGTGTCCATGAGAGTCGAAATTTTTTATGCCATTATGATATCTAAGCTTACCAATTAGATATTGACGAACTTAATTGTTAAAATATTTTCAACACTGCTTTCATATACTCCCTCTGTCCCAAAATAGAATTTATTCTGGCTTCCCGAGAAGTTAACTTTTTTTTTACTTTGACCAATTATATATAAAAGAATATTAATATTTATAATACATAATTAGTATCATTACATAGAACATTGAATATATTTTCATAATAAATTTATTTGGAGATATAAATGTTGCACGTATTTTTTATAAACCTAGTCAAAATTGAGAAAGTTTGACCTACACGCATCCCATAACGACTTATATTTTGGGTAGAGGAAGTATATGCTAATGGGAGTAGTCAACTGAAAGTGGTGATGAACACAACAATACTTTCATATTATATGCTAATGGGAGCACGAAGAAACGCAAGGTAATGGACTTATATACTAATGGTGGGAATATTCGTTTAGAAAATTGCAGAAGGTTCACCAGTCTCACCATGTATAACCTGCACATCTTTTATTTGACACCACTGATGTTTTCTTCCATGATTATTGTTTCCTTCCATGCATGATTATTGTTTTCTTCCATGTACGTGGTCTCAGGTGATCGATTTGTTTTCTTCAAAGCAGGCGGGGATCGCATGGATGACAGTTTCTTTTTCTATCACGCCTTTCCTTTTCTCGCTCGCCCGTTGGACAACGTGGAAGGTGGGATCGATTGCATGGGGTGGCAGACTGACGAATCAAGGCAATTGTCTCACCAAAATGGTGTCCACACTTTTTTTTTAGTTGTAGGAGAACTATTGGGAATAGATTCTAAATGGGTTAGTCAAGGTTTCCAGCAAGTTTCATAATTTTTTAGTGTTGAATTAAATCAATTTTGAATTTAGGAGAAAGTTCATTACAGTCTGTTCATACCGGACCGGTCCAATAGGTTGTCCGGTATATTTTTGATTTGTGATTTTTAGGAGATTTTCTAGAGGCTTCTTCCTTGTGTTGTTTGGAACCTCTGGTTACAAGTTCACAATTTTTAGAGACCGTTTAAGCATGTTTTTCCTTTTTCTCAAAAATCCACTTGGGTTGGTTTGTCATACCGGACTGGTCTGATATGTATATAGGATTGGTCTAGCTTTGCACTGTGTTCTTGAGCCTTTCTCCGTTTCTTGCTCATTTTACTTCCGCATTTAGTAGGCACCCTATTGTTACTTGATCTTAGGGAAAGCTAGAAGAGAAGAGTGGGCGTGTCATTTTAGTATAAAGTCCAAGTTCCCTCGAGAAAAAAAATTATTAGGCTCCCATTCATCCTCCTATGGTCGCTGTTTCCGGTCCTTCAAAAACCTGCTACAACTATATAAAGATAAAAAGGTATATGAGTACTATCTAAATATGATCGATTTAAGGTGTGTATAGATAGGCAATTATGTAGATGTGGATCTAAGTTTATCCAGGGAGTTCGTAAGTCTTATCTTTCTTAAATTGTTAGATTGTGCAAGAGCAAGGGTTGATGAACTAGTAAAACAATAACAGCAAAGGAGAAGAGATGAATGTGTTTCCTCGACCAGCTCAACATAACTGTGTTATATTGAATTCCTTCGTTATGATTACAGAGATTGCTTAATCCTTTTCAAGGAAGCAAATGGTTCAGATGATCTTCCTGAACGTGCTGAAACAATTAGCCACGACAGTCGGGAACCACAAGTCGTGCGTTCATATCTGCCATTACTGCAAACGGAACCAACGCTGCTACCGCAGAAACATGGGTAAAAAAGGAAGCAACGTTGGCAGCTAGAACTACTCCTCGCGGTGTTTTAGCTCTGTGGGAGAGTAGCCTCCATTGTAGCGCTGAGACGACAGAAATCGCAGTGAAGAGTATGAAAGCCTGTGTCCAGCTGCTGGTCAGCGAGCAATCGCGTATGCTTGGGATTGATACAGTTAAGAACCCTGCAAACGCGAACTTCATCAGCTCAAGTGGAGGCGGCGGCTTAACCTCGCTGTCGTCAGGAGGTGACGATGATGTCGTATTCATCGGCTCGCTGTCGGCGTCAGGAGGTAACGATGGTGTCCTATTGATTCGGCTCGCTGTCGTCGTCAGGAGCAGGAGGTAACGATGATGTCGTATTCATCGGCTGGTTCTCAGTCTGGCTACTACTAGGTGATTGTGATTGCGATTCCCCCTCCGGTTGCTTACTTTGCTGCTGCTCTTGCATCTGGATGACCACGTCATGGCTCCCCAGTGATGTCGTCGGATTGATCCGGTTGAGCTTGTCCTGCGCCTCATCTGGTCCTGGAAAGTCAAAGTGTTCGTATATCCCAAACAAAAATGAGACTAGTGGCGGAACGATCACCAGCAGAGCGTACGCGTCGAGTGGCGCCCATGTAATGCAGAGCACTATGGCGGCAATAAACAGGGCCAGCACCACGTTCGATGCCTCGATGCGCTGACGCATTTGATCGCTCCGCTCGTCATTACTGACTGAGGGTGAGGGCGGAACCGTCCAAACGAACATGATGGCCACGCCCAACACGCAGGTGCAAAAACTCACGACGAGGGTAGACTCGAGGTGATCGTGACCCTCGTGGTTGCTGTTCAGATGCAACTCCAAGGCCAGGCGTTCGAGCCCCAGGAAAAGAAGGACCGTGAAGGCGGCAAAGAAGTCCACCGACCTCTCCAGCTCCCGCTCGTAGTCTGCCTGGGCACCACCATCATCACTACTAATAGCTCTGTCACTACTAATAGCTCTGTCACCGACACCGTCGTCGGTCTCACCTCGCAGGCTGCAGATGTAGCAGTACGTGATGAAACCAACCGATGGAAGCACAATGGCGATGTAGACCTTATAGTCCATGCTGATAAGGAGCAGAATGAAATATGCGAGGCACATGAGCAGGATAGCGCAGATGAGGACCAGCAGCTTGGAGGCAGCATCTTGGAGCCACTCTACTCTAAGCGAAAATCTTTGATAAGCAGAGCCAGAGCAGGACCATTAGCAGGATGCCGAATGCCATTGTAACCGCTGCGATCAGGGAAATACTTCTTTGCACGAACACGAACAGAGTCCCCTCGCCCTTCAAATCAACCTTCCTCAGCGCTAGCGCAAGAAGAACCGGGGATACCATCTTCACCACGCCTTCAGCGAACAACCGCACACGAGTCCTCATGGCGTCCTGCTAAGTGGTAGTATACACAGTCAGTGAACAGATGATAAATCAAACACTCATGCTTCACACACATAATGTAGTCTTTAGCTTGAGATTGTTGTAAGACCACATCTACCATGTGTTTCAACATGATGTCACATTGCATTCTTATTTCTACTAGCTACTTCATTTCTCAATTTCCTTTTGCATTATATTGATGGCAAAGAATGGCACAGTAATGATGTTGTAGCAAGAAGGCCAAGAACACACTGCATTATTACTTAATCGAATGCAAGTTGAACATGGGAAAGGAAATTCCCTGTGTCAAAATAGTCCTTGTAGCCGCTGTTGTTCTTACCTGAGAGGATTTGGTTGACTGCTCCTCCGAGACAGAGGACGATGTCTCTGGTTGTGTAGCCATATCATGTGCTATTGAGACCAATCCGAGCAGCTATTTTCTTCTGTGTAACTTCAGAAATCTGCAAGTCATGAAGCAGATTCTTTCTCACAAAGCTGAGGAAAGTTGTAACCGACCAGTTAGAGCACTAGGACGCTGACCAGTTAGCAGCCATACAGTATTTAGCACCATCAAGATAAAAAAAGGTATTTAGCAACATCGATCGTCACTATGCCAAAACAACACAAAAGAGACACTTAATTTAGTGACCTGAAAGTAAAACGCGTCACAGATGCGAAATCAGTATTTAGCACCATCAAGATAAAAAAAGGTATTTAGCAACATCGATCGTCACTATGCCAAAACAACACAAAAGAGACACTTAATTTAGTGACCTGAAAGTAAAACGCGTCACAGATGCGAAATTAGTGACTCGTCTAGTTAAAACACGTCGCTGGTGTCTTTTACGAGTGACGTGGCTCTAGAATACGAGTCTCTGATTTATTATCCACGACTTGTTTCTCTGAGAGCTACGATATCTGTAACGTGTAAATGGGAGCCGCGTCAGACGGCCCAAAAAAAACAATCGATTTCAGTTGATGGATGACTCGAGTCCGGAATCCAGCCTGTCACCCCTCCCCCCACCGCCTTCCCGCTGACTTCCTTTTTGGCGTGATGGATTTTGGCAGGTTAGTTGGCGGTTGGATTTGATGGCGGTGGCGTTGCGGCTGGCGGTCGCGCGGGTGTCGCCGGATGGCGCGCACCCGGCGGCGGCAGGGAGGAGGATCGGAGGAGTGGGCTCGCGGCGTTTCTAACTGCCAGGAGGGGGACGAGATTCGACGGGGCCGTCACGGCCAGCCCCCCCCACGGAGGAGGCCATGCAGATGACGGAACCGCTCACCAAGGAGGACCTGGTACCCTACCTCGTCTCCGGATGCAAGCCCAAGGACAAGGAGAACTGGAGGTCAGAACCTTCGATATGCTCCTTTTCTTATTTTGGTTCCTCTCCTAATATCAGTCGTGGAATGTTTGACGTGGATGCGTAATTCTTTTGGTTGTTTGATACAATGTGATGCGTATTTATAGCCAACAACGCCTGTCTAGCTCTAAAATTGAAGTTACTTTCAAGTGCTCGTGGTGCTCCTGGACGCCTGTATGGGATGTAGGGAAAGCAAAGCATCTCACTAGAACCTGGAGGCCAGTTTGAACTCAGTGGTGCTCCTCTCGAAACATTACTGCAAACTTGTGCTGAGTTCAATTCACATCTTTATCAGGTAGTTTCTCTTACTGACATTGCATTTCTTTTCCTTGTGCAGCATCTTATTTAGCTTGCGTGTGTTTTTACTTCACATTTTACAAGATGGTTCCTTATTCAGCCTGTGGGTATTTTTATTATCTTCTTTTACCCAACAGTCAGCCAAGCTGCTCAGCTCATCTTTCTGTTGGTTCCTGCTAGGTTTTCTCCTCTGTCATTTTCTGCTAGGTTTACACAATTCTTGTTTGATGACTACTAGTGATCAGTCTCAGTTTTCACTTCTTGCAGGTTGGTCTACATAACTTGCTGATCTATTGGGTGTTAGTATTGCATTTATAACTTGCCGAGCTGGAAAACATAGAAGTATTTGTCTTTGAGCTACTAGAGTATGTGGAAATACTTAGGGAATGGCCACCTATTGGCTTCATAGGTAATGTAATTTTTTAAATGTTAATCTGATGCATCGATTGGTCTATATTTTAGGTAGACTACAATTTTACACCTAGTGCTGCAAAAGACTGGGCTGCTGGAAGAGAGGGAAATGGTCCAGTTAGATGATGCTCTGCAGGTATCTGGAATTTTTAACTTACTATTTGTAGTTCTGTCTTCGGGATCAGTTCACAAGCCACAGTAAATATGCTGAACTCCTGTAAGCTGAAAGAGGTTGCCAGAACTTGAACTGATGTCTATTCTAAAATTCGGGAAGAGTTAATGGCTTGGACTTGCTTGATGACACATATTATGAACTTTACACAGTTGTGTTTTGTGAATATGTTAATAGAAGGAATATGTTGATTTTACACCTAACCGGCAATCCTGCTATTGTTCTCATTATATCTAACTCTAGATGTTCTCTCTACAGACTGGAAGTGTCAAGAAGTATGGTGGACTGAGTTTATCATCTGAAGATGTTGGGTCAAGTTCTTGCAGTTACAGGTAAATTTTCTCTCTGTTAGCGCTATTAACATGCTACGCATGGTTGTAAATAAACGAGTTTTCAGAACATAGTGGCCATGCCCATCTTCAGTCAGTGTATCTTATGGGGTTATACAATAGTAATATATACTTCAGCTCTACCAAAAGAATTCCAGTAAAAGAACCTAGTAGTAAGACTTATTTTCTTCAACATTTTCAATTTCAGTACAGATTATTCAACTACTTTTTAGGACAGATTATTCAGCCTACTTTTTAGTGCAAATCGTAGTTTGGATAATGACTAGTATATATTTCTCTAAATGCAGACCTTGTTAGGATAATACAAAAACTCAAAAAGTTTGGATCTCTACTTGTATGATAACATTCTGATATATACTGTACAACGTCCTCAGTTTATTTGCTATAATAAGTTTGTGGTATCTAGATACCAACCATGTCTGTGAACTAACAATTTTGGAAGTCTTGACCCTTTTACACATTTTGCATTTGTGTATGGTTGCAGGCTTCAGGTAGGGAGCATTACTAGTGCTGATAAGAACAATAAGAATTTTGTTATCAGCATTACAGTGATGGAGGCTGAGGTGGGCAGGCAGAACTCTACTCATTTTGCAAGGTATTGTTGTTGCTTTTGCTACAAACAACATGTACTTTTGAAATGCAGATTTTTATTTCTTTATCAAGTTATATATGTTAACTTCTTCTGTGAAGGCTTCGAATTCATAATGCAGTGTGCATCTTTCCTTCAGTTAAACTGAAGTGATTTACAGTGCAGGTTGCCTTTTCTCTTTAGTTAGTTAGAACTTACAATTACTAATTCACACTGATGATGTGTTAAAGCAGAGTACTAATTCCCATAGTTGAATTTTTTGTAACAGATTTAATTTTTTTGTAACAGTGGCATATCATGTTTCCATATCGTAATCTAATTATTATTTCTATTGCAACTCAGTGCTAGTTAATGATTAAAACACTTACTGTTAGGGAACTTATGTTGCTAGAAAGAAATTCTATATTGCTATAGGCCATAAAGAACAAGTGACAAGTAGCTTAATCCAGCTTGGACACCTCTCTGATCATTTTAGAATCCAGTTTAGCCATAAAGAACAAGTAACAAGAATTTTTATATTAGAATGCCTATGTGTTTGTGATCATTTTTTTCTAATGCAGGTTGTCATCGAGTACCATAGGAAAAAAAAAGTAAGTTTAATAGAGGTGCCTTCGGAGACTTGCATGTCTTCTGTTTTGTTTGGCTGAAGCAGGTTGCCTCATGGAATTAGTTGGGTCATTTCGTATGTACTGTTATACTCAATGTAGTCAATGTATTTAATCTCAAGAACAATCCTTATACTATGTAACATCTGCTTATGTACTGTTAGATGTTTTGTAGCATAAGTTGTATCTAAAGTTTGTAAAGAATTTGATTGCTTCATAAGTTGTATCTAAAGTTAGTAATAAAGAATTTGATTGCTGAAACAGATGAAACATGGCTGATGTATATAGGACTCAAGTAGGGTTTTTTTTTCTCAATTGTTATCAGTGACCCACATCAGTAACGCGTCCTGACTATACGCGTCGCCTGTAACTCACATCAGAGACGCATTTTTGGCTACATGCGTCGCCTGTAACTCAGATAAGTGACGCTTTTTGGCTAGACCCGTCGCAGATAACTCAAATCAGTGACACATATTGCCTAGACGTGTCGCTGATAACTCAAATTAGTGACGCGTACTTACGCATCACTAATGTGTTCACATAACAGACGCAATGTAAGTGACGTGTGTTTTCCGCGTCACTAATTACTGTTTAGACACGTCACTAATCTGGTTTTCTAGCATAGTGCGTTCTATTTTGGAAGACTGTCCATTTCAATTGCTGCTATTTCATGACGAAATCCCTTGTATTCACATTTTATTATGTGCAGAATCCATGGAATTCATTGACACTTACAAGAGAGATGCAACATCGAACTTTTGTTATTATTAAAAAAATATCTGAGCATAAAAATATTGAGCTTTTTTTAGGACCTTCCATTCTTAAGAGTATCTCAAAGAGATTAGCCAAATCATTTTTCCAAAGGATAAATTTGGCTATTATTAGGAAAAAAAAATGTCTCCAACAGACTCTGTAGATGACTTTCCAAATTTAATAGCTCTCCATCTCAACACCTCCTCTCTCTATTCGTAGATAGCCTACATTGCTCGCCATTCCGGCCTGTTGGCGCGCTCGGCGTTTCCTTCCCGCGCCTTGTGTGCCCGCATTTTCCAGCGAAGCGGACCGTCGCTCGACCTCTTTTTTATCTTCTTCCGTGCGTGCTCGTTGCCTTCCGCCGCCGGCTCGCAGGTTCCCTCTCACCACCGCGCGATGCCCTAGCTGGCTACAATCACAGGCCACCCGAACGATGCCCAACATAACACTGGCCGGCCGCCGCGTGAGTTGTGACTACGCAGTGCCCCTTGCCGTGCGGTGCGGACGGCTGGACATGGCTACGCGGCCCCGTGTGCACTGGCTAGCTAGCAGGCCCCAATTGCCCGAAGGTGATTTCCAGGCGGCGTACGGTCTACGCGATTCATCCGAATAGACGAACGACGAGGTCTACATGATCCGAAAAGACCGGAGCTCTGGTGACGTGGCAGGTTTTTTTGGAATATGGAGTCTCAACTCAATTTCGATAGTCTGTTAGAGTAGTCTAGTTTTCGTAAGCGAGATTCATTTTAGAAAATAGCTAAATTACTAAATTTAGATACTCATTTTGGCAAATCTCTTGAAGATGTTTAAAAAAATTGATGGGCGAAGACACGAAAGCATGTCTCCAGATTCATTTTAGGACCCGTATGGATCCTTGGAATTGAATTTATTTTAATAATTATAATTTAGATATATATTAATTAAGCTAATATGGTTGTATACCGATTATATTTATATATTATTGCTAGTTATACAAGAGATATACTTATATGTTGCATTTCTACCATAGGATGATAATCTATAGAATCAAATTCTCTCTCTCACCTTATGAATTTGAGATAGGCTTATATGTGTAGTTTGGAAAGTGGTGGAATGTCAAATTCCAAGCCAAATAGCCTAATTTATTAAGTAGATTTTAATTCCTCCACATGAAAGGATCCCAACAGCCCCAATATATACTGCGCTTCTAGCACATGAAGACCTTGTTGGGTGGAACTTTTTGGAAACTGTGGTCTCGTTAACTAGTTTATTTTAATTTAGGTCGTAAATGGAATAACCTCAATACATATGTGTTGGGTGGATTGGTGTGAAATTTAATTCAAGTTTCACTTCAATCCAATCCAACACATGTGGATTGGTGCGAATCCGACTATATCCAAACGAGGCCTAAAAGTGAAAAATAAGTCGTCCAAGGAGTTTGACAAATGGTGCACAAAATTGAAATCTACTGTTAACAGTAATGATCCAGGAGAATATTAACAATGGACGTTTCGCAATGTGATCATAAATTTTGATGCCTGCCAGCCTGTGTAAAAAATAAAAAAGTGCCATATATACGTGCAAGTTGTACTGAATGGAATTTATTTCCAGATCACACTCGACGCTGTATGATGTTTCAAACATGATTTTGTTGTCTAAACAATCCAAGCCATATGGTCGTCGGAAGTCTATTATTCGGGACATTGAAAGTAATATTGACAGCTAAAGCTTAAGCATATCGAGACTTTGTAAACCCAAGGCAGTATATGACTCATCATATCATAACAGAAGGGAGGGAGAGGGGGGATAGTGTTTCGCACCCTTGTAGCTTGGTTAGAGCTTCAGCACACTTTGCAATGGATAGAAGCAGGAGTCCACGGCAGTAGTTCGATCCAGGCCGCGCACTTGCATCGGAAACTCTGGGAATTCGGATCTTGAGACGGCTAATATAAGGCGCGCTCAGGAAACGGAGTATCTGGCGATGGCGATGCCGCGTGAAACCCGTATCGCGAAGACTTTGGGGTCAAGTACTCAAGTCAAGTCCACGGCAGGGTGTGGTGGTCTCCTGGACGCGTGTTTGAGCGCAAACCGTGTATACTGTTGATTGATGAAGGAGATGGGCATAAGAATTCTTTCTCCGTTTCAAGAAATTTTGTTTAAGTCAAACGTCTTTAATTTCAATAAATTCTTTAAAAAACATATATCAACATCTACGAGTTTAAATAAATAATAATACACAAGCACCGTAGGAAATTTTCCCTTGAGTTCGACTGGATGTTTTTTTTCCCTGCGTTTTGTACAGCATAGGAATCCTTTCCTTTGGAAAGGGATGTATCTTTCCTTCAATCCAAACAGCCATCTTCAAAAACTTTCCACAGGAATACAATACTTTGAAATTCCTTCAATCCAAACAGCCCATAAAAGTACATCATCCACCTTGGCTTGAACAACTAACGTTCTCACGTGACATGTGCCACAGTCTATAATGTGCAAGCAAATAATTTTAGAGCATATATTCGCAAATGTGAAAAAACCGAAGAGACATTTTGCTGCATTTTTTATAATATTTAGGCTAAATTGAAACATATTGGTGCCACACATTTCTTTGCGCTATTCCTTCCATGCAGATTGGTAAATTTTTGCGAGGCTAACTAGTAAAATGTAAATTTCATCTTTTTTGTATGCGTCTTTAAAAAATAATAAATCAATTGTTAAACTTTTAGAATACACGTGTATGGAGACGATGCTAGGAAGCAGGGATGTGCCAAGGTCGTCGTGTTTTTTTTTTCTTTCTTTGGTTGTGTGTTCTCTTTTATGTTGAGGCGTAGGTGTAAGCAGTGGCGGATATAAGGCTAGGGCTAGTATGGCCATGGCCCTAGGCGTGAGAAAAAACACTAGAGTAATCTCTGTTGTTTTTTTCTAGCTAAATCTATATACTAGCATTACTTTTGTCCATTAGCATGTGATCCAGTGTTGGTTGTTCATAATATTGGCCCTTGTCATGAAAGTTCCACAGCTTCGCCTGCTGGGTGTAAGTCTAAGGGTTCTTGTGTCATTTTGGTTGCGTATATCTTTTGTGGATATAGAGGCCGGATTAATAAAAATCGAATTATCTAAAAAAACTTCCTAAGGCCATGTTTGGAAGTCATGTAACTCTTTTCACCTGTATATAGGTTCCAGTTGTATTTTCATGTGCACAAGGAACCTCTTGTAAACTTTTTCCCTTGGAAATTTGTGTTTGGGTACAAAAATTCTTTCTCAACTCTGAGAAAACAAAAAAAATGCAGAAACAGCCTACACCGCTACACCCCCATCACGTACTGCTTCGTGAGACAGGACAAGGGAGACTGAAATCCAAATCCCAAACAACAATCACAAGCTCAGATTAGCAGGAGCAAAAAAAGCAGTCAGGATTATTTCTTCTCTTCTGCCAACTTAGATTCGAACATAATTAAAAGGAGCAGAACAGGCTAGGAGCTTCATGAACAGAAATTCAGTACTCAAATTGTTGTCTTTGTCATCAAGGAGCTTCCTGCACCTCCTGACGACAACAGTGCCTCCCGAGGCAGCAGTTCGATCATGAACCGGAGTCGAGATTTCTCTGCCGCAGCGAGCATCCAGCCATCTAGCCCCGTTGGCGTCGATGGCTGACTAGCCGGAGAAGTTGTTAGGATCAGCCACATCGACGTATCCGCAGCGTCGAACATGGCAGCGCTGTTGGGCTTGTAGCGCACCAACCTGCGGCTTGCGCATCGCGGCCCGAGCAGATCGGAGGCCTCGGCAGCGAGGCAGGCGGCGCAGTTTAATTTCTCGGCGAGAAGCACCTGCGCAGCAGGCGGAGGAGATCGTGTGAGATTGGATGTTCGTCCCCAAAGGTAGAGGAGCACCAACACACGGGAGGCGGACAGCGGCGGCCAGGCGCATGATGGCGCGCCGTCGCGCCGTAAGATCTTGAGCAAGACGAGGAGCAGGAAGAAGACGTGTGAAACAGAGGCTCTGACCCGATAGTTGTCGGATAAAAAGTGTGGCCTCCTATGGCGTTTTTATTTTTCCGGTTGGAATGGCCTAAAACAGGTGTAATTATATTGTGCTTACCGGTCTTCCAAGCAGAACTTTTTTATCAAGCCTGTAAAAAGTTTCCGACCTGTATTTTACACTGGCTTCGGATTAAAAACTAACTTTCCAAACAGGTCCTGACACCGTAATTGAGCACAACAGAGCAACAAATACCACCTAAGCTAACCCCAGGGGCGAATATTAGCTTCCTTTGGCCAGTACCTGGGAGCCCGAACCGAGCGCTTGAAGTGCCGGTGAGTTAACTGATAGTTTAATTATTCAATTGTTTTTAGATGTTGGAGACACTCAACTAGCGGGAGTTGGCAACTGATAAGATGGGTTTTGGACTTTTGGTTGTTTCTTTGTCTGCTTTTGTTTGTGCAGGAACCCGGCAGAGAGGGGACGACAGGGCATGTGGACGATTCGAGGCGTCTCATTTTTGTTTGGGCAGAAGCAAATGAAGTAATCCTGCTCCACCCTATGATCTGCTCAGCGCCTCAGCCCGTGTCTAGTCCCTTTTGGGGATGGGTGCCTATCCCCGTGGGGGATATAAAATGTAACACCCTAGTTGTTAAGCTTAATTGCATGTGCATAAGCATCATTCATTCATTTCATAAGCATAAGTATGTGATGATGCACTTGTTTGTTAATATGTGATGCTTTAATTTTCCATGCAATCCTTGATGTGATGATTGATAATACAAGTGATTGTTGTCTGATTACCTAAGCAACTCAGAACAACATATAGAATAAAAAATGGAGTAGGGTTTATGTTCATGTTTTAGCCTAAAAACACAAGTGTTGGGTGGTTACTTTCACCCCTTTTTCATGATGTTGTCCTGTGTTGACTGAAATAAAACTATTTGGTTCTCTATCTGTTTTGATGTTTGACCTTAAATGAAAGATGTATGCCCTGTTTGCTTGGCTGATAAGGCATGACTGAAAGTACTGTTGGCTGATTTGTTGTGAGAGAAAAATATTATTCGTTGGCTGAAAAAGTATGGCTTATAAGCCAAGCGAACAGGGCGGGTAGTTTAGATTATGTGTTGCAAACTTTGTTTAAGAACCTTGACCTAGATCTGCCTCTAACCTAGTCTAACAGTGGCCCCAATTTGGAATCCTATGCTGTTGAAACCTTTAAAATCTGCCCAAGTCCTTGAATGCAGTTTCATGGTTCAATGTTTGGGCTGCTATGTTTTCAAAAATTGTATTTCAACAGATTCCAATCCTAAGAAGAGTTGTAGTACTCTTCGAAAAACTAACATGCAAACCAAACCCAACTTTGTTTGAGATTGTTTTGGCTTTCAAACTGAGTTTCAAAAACAGCAAGTGGTTCTGAAAATGGGCCACTTAACTTATTTTTTCTGAATTTTAGTTTCAGTTTCAAGTGTACCACTTTGTAGCTCTCAAACTTCCAAATTAATCTGAGTTAGACCTTAGAGCTTTAAGCAATGTTGTAGTACTCGTGTATCTCTACAACACTGTAGATAGAAAAGGGGGAAGGTGGGAGTTTCAGTATGTTGTCAGGCATTTGAAACGCCGTCAGCGCGTGTTTGGACGTGGTCGACAGGTGCAGGTCGCGCGTGCTGGGTGCAAGCTGTACGCCGGTGCTAGCCCACGCTGTCTCAGGTTCGCGAGAGGAGAGCCCAAACGGCGCCGTTTCACTCACTCTCTCTCTCTCAGCTCTCTCCGTCTCGCCTTTCAGAGAGTTGAGTATTCAATTTTCACATAAAATGCATCTTTGTTAGTTTTGATTATGTTGTTGATTACTGTTCATAAGGGTAACAAGTGATGAAGTGAACTACTTTGATTGCAAAATCACGGTAGGCAGAGCCGCAGAGGGCACGGCGGCACCGGCGCAACGAGCAGCGCAGCAGCCGCGAGACGGAGGGAACAGCGAAGCGAGGGAGAGGGGACGACAGGGTGGAGTGAGGACGAATATATTTTTGGTTGTGGCCAGACGGAAGCAAACATGTGGCTGTAGTTTTTTTTGGTGATGTGGCTGGACACTGGCCATGGGAAGCAATTTCGGGTGACGTGGACACGCCGAGAGATTTTGGGGTGACATAGGCCCGGCTCCCCTGCCGCGGTGAACCCTTAGCATTGTAAGGGGAGATGCCTCTTTGTGTATGTGTACATGGTTTCTGCACTTTTCCATTATGCTCCTTTAGTATCTTGTTAGAGGTGATTCCTGCATGCTACTAAGGACCTTCTTAAAAAAAATTAAAGTTGACATATTTTGTCTTTGTTTATTTGAAGTGGAACACTCAAAGCTATTTTGTTTGAAGTGGCACGATTCAAATTTTATCGCAATCAGATCCACAGTGGACAAAGTGTCGGTCTGTGTATCTGTTGACCTCAACTTTGAGCTGGGTCATTGCTTAGTTGGTCTAGCATTATTTTGCTCCTGCCGCAATGCACGGGTGGCGATGAAATCACCTAATGCTGAAGGGGGGAGGGGGGTGCGAAATGAGGGGAGAGCTTAAGCAAGTGAACGCATCAGCTCTACAGGTATGGTAACTCCGTGGGTATGGTAACTAAAGTTTAAACTTTCAGGGCGCCACAGTGAAATGCATAGCGGGTCAGTTGACTATAGCTCAAGAATGGCTCAAATAAATACAAAATATCAAGCAACAACAGCTAATAAGAAGTCAACAAACACATATCTCAAAGTAGAAGCCAACAACAAAAATTTTTGGGTGCCAACGCAAAAATCACACCCACAAAATACAGTAAAAAAATAAATTTCTTGCTCCGATGCAATGCACAGGCATTAACCTAGTTTTTTTAAAAAAACTGGTGCACCTCGAAGTCATTTTTATAATAGTGGGAATGGGGTTATTCCAGAGACAGGCTGACGTCGTTCCGCCTGAAGAAATCCGTATTTTTAGAAGTAACCTTTGCCCTTGGCCTTGCTCGTCTGGCCCGCAGCATGGAGAGAACATAGGGCCGCCTCCGAGACGTCCTTTTTGGCCCCATTCGTTTTGTTGAAAAAACAAATCGAAATACTATTTCGGTTGATTTGGTGTGAGAAAAAATATTATTTTGTTTAAAAAAAATAAACTGAAAAGTATGATCATGGGACTAGCCAACGGCGCCTTTGTGAAAAAGTTGTCGGCTCAGCTTGCATACGCTTGTCCCGTCGCCTGAGGCGACGGCACGGGCCCGTGCTCCGAGGCGGAACCAACGAGCGCAACAGCGTTGTAGGCCTTCGTCTCCGCGACTCGCCCCGGCGCTCGATCCCGCACGGCGCTCGCGTGGTTTCTTTGCGCGCCAAGTCCAGAGCAACCACTGGCTAGAAACAGCGTGAGGGCGTGGCGACGACGGGGGTCAATCTCGGGAGGTGGTGGCGGCTTCCTCCATGGGTGCTCAGACCCGCGAGATCGGATCTCCATGACTCGTCTGGCGTCAGCGCCGGCGTGGGCGTGGAGTCCTCACCGCCGGGCTTGCTGTTGCCCATGCCGGTCCGCCGAGTGCGGCTCAGCAAGTCAGCATCGAGCGGTGCCGTGAGATCTCCAACATCCACGACGAGCTGCTCGCCAGAAGTGCCCCAGCCTTTGCTGCATCGATATCTCCTACCTCAAGGTTCTCGTTGTTTTGGTCTCTTCGGTTAGTAGCATCAGTAGGGCTGAGAAAAGGTTGAGATTGCTTTTCTAATCAATTGATAATGAGACATGCGGTGGAGTGCAAGCCCGAGAGGGAGGGTAGCGACAACAAAGAGGATTTCTACTGGCCTCTGATCTCAGTTTGTTTATTCAGAGGTTTAGAGAGTTTGCCTATGTCATCTCTCAGTTTGTTTATTGGGATGAGAGCAAAACTATACACTGATATGTAATGTCCCCTCACTGATATGCTTGAAGGGAGAAGAGGCCATGGAATTTTTCCACAATGCAACCATGTCAATCTTACAGTCAGAGAAGACCTATTGTTGATGAAAAATCAAATGCTTGTGCTTGCTTGACCATAATGGTGTTGATGTTAAGCCAGGAAATGAGAATTGAGCTTCAGCTGTTTGGTAACTTAAATTTTTGAGGTATATAATTACTGACTTTATGTCAACAATTGTTCTCTAAAAAAATTCTATCAACAATTAGGTTCTGTCTTGGTGCTGCCCTGTTTTTTGGCAGTCACTGTATTTTCCATATGCAATACTGCAGAATGAACAATAGTATCAACTGTCATGGGCTTTGACAGGCATATATCCTACCGTTTAACCATATTATGAATGTGAATCATATCTGCATGTTTTTTTTTAGCGAAACCATCTTTCATTTGTCACACAAACCGAGATCACTGTCTATTTATATACAATATATAAGATTTATGTTGATTAATATATATTATATATGATTTATATTGACGGTTTTAAAAATATTGTTATCATGATTATCTTATTTATGTTTGATCTGTTTTCTACCAAAAAGGTATACAAAATAATGTTCATGATTGATCTTGGCTACATACAAAGCATTAAACAGCTTGTAAACAGTGAAACACGCTCTCCATTGTATGACATGTCTTTTTAGCTGTCTATATGCCATATTCGATGCATTTGCAGACGACTACTTTCCGTGGGTTGTACATGCCCATAGAGTCCACCTGTAGAAAAATTTGATGGGCCCTTGAAAATCATTGTAGCAGCAGTACCTCAGTCTACAATCGATGTGCCTAGGTAGAATCAACACCAAGAAGGTCGTCGAAGCTGTAGCCACCCGGGCGCCCGGTGTGTAGCTAGGTAACCTCTGTCCATACAAGAATGCAATTCTTGTTTTTCGAGGAGTCAAACTGTTTGAATTTTAATTAAATTTATATGAAAAAAGTATTAGCAATCTGTAAGAAAAATAGACCCTAAGCCCATTTACTTTGGATTTTGGTGTTTGATGACAAACACAACCAAATTAGACTAATGAGTTTGCAAGTAATTGTTTTTTAGTTCAATAGGGTGCAAGACGTGACTTGGACAAAGGCGGCATGATGATCCCACGATCAACACCATAAGCAAGACCCTAGAAGCACAAGAGAAGACCTAAGATATCAATCAAAGTCCAAGCATGAAGATGGGAACCAAGCCAGACGCAAGATCACGAAGAAACGAGCTCGACAGAGGTGACCGGACGCGGCCCTATGTGGACCGGACGCGTCCGATCAGTTGCTCGGCAACAATAGGCATCAGCAGCAGCGACCGGACTCTAAGCAAGGCAGTGACCAGACTCACAAACTTCACTGTTCATCATCGCGGCAACAACTCGGTGAGGACTAGACGCAGCAGCTTTAGACGACCGGATGCGCTAGGCAGTGGCATTCGATCGAGTCCAACGAGGTTCTAGAACGGCGAAACGTCGACCGAACGCGTCAGATGGTAAGCGACCGGACTCGCCAGAGAGTCCAATCAACAGTGAGCGCCAACGGTCAAGACGACCGAACGCGTCCGATCAGGACCACCTGCGCGTCCGGTCAATGGCAGAAAGCTAGGTTTTGTCACCAGCGGCTACTTTCTCCATGCGACTTATAAATAGACCCCCAATCGGCCATTTGAGGAGTGGAGAGCTAAGGAAACATACCAAGGGTGTTGATACACCACTTTAGTGATCTTCACTTGCATAGTGCTTAGTGATACATTCGGTGATTAGCGTAGGTGCTTTGCGAAGTGCTTAGGTTAGTTAGACCACCGCTTATACGCTTGCTATAGGTTTAGGCCTAGTGTTTAGTGAGGTTTGCACACCTCTTACCGCTCGGTGCATGCGTGCACCATTGTTGTATATCAGAGGGGCTTGTTATCTTGCGAGATCACACCAACCGCGTTTGTGGTGTGGCCGCCACCGTGTACTAAAGGGAACAAGGCCCAGGCGGTTCGGCCGAAAGCTTGATAGTGAAGAAGGCGGGGAGCGGTCCGGAAGAGGCTTACCGGAAGCCACAACGGAGACTCACTTGTGTGTGGGGAAGGCCCTAGGCTATCCACGGAGTTACCCGACTGAGAGCTTGGCCCTCGCGAGGGATTTCTTGCGAGGGGCTCCAACAAGGACTAGGGGGAAGCTTGCGCGTTTCTCGATACCTCGGTAAAAATACCGGAGTCATCAACGGGAGTTTGCATATCTCTACCTTAATTTTTAGCTTCCACATTTACATTGCAATTTTGATTTGTACTTTACTTTACTAACTTAGTGATAGGCTAGTTGATCGGATTAAAACCTATGTTGCATAACTCTTTTTGCGGTAGAAATAGCCACACACTAGCAAAACCGTAGTTGTACATTTAGATAGTTTATCTTTTGCATAGGTTTTTACTATAGATAGAAAAAGAGGCCATAGTTTAGATTTAGAGTTTTAAGTTTCCTAATTCATCCCCCTCTTAGGTGTCATGGTCCCTTACAAGTGGTATCAGAGCCGGTTGGCTCAATTTGGACCTTTGGCTTCATCGCCGTTGAGCCGACGTTATTTAGAGTGGTTGGGATGGATACCTCTAGGCCTCCGTACTTTGACGACACTAACTTCCCCTACTATAAAGCTAAAATGGCTTGTCACCTTAAGGGGATAGATTTGGGTGTTTGGAGAGTCACTCGTGATGGGATGAAACCCATTAAGAATCCCGATAAACCCACAAAGAGTGAAGAAAAAGAAATTTATTTCAATGCTAGAGCTAAAAATTGCTTGTTTGAATCTTTTAGCATGGATGTGTGTTAACCAAGTGTTCACTTTAAATACGACATATGAAATTTGGTTAAAACTCCAAGAGCTCCATAATGGCACAACTAATGTCCATGAGCAAAAACATTGTCTAGCTAAACAAAATTATGATTCCTTTAAAATGAATGATGATGAGCTTGTTCATGATATGTATTCTCATTTAAATCTAATTATCAATGAGCTCCATCCAATAGGATTAACGAAGTTAGATGATGCAGACATCATGAGGAAGATCATCTCTGTGCTACCACAAAAGAAATATGCAAGCATCATCATCATCCTTCACAACATGGAGGTCTTGAGCACCGTGACCCCGGCCATAGTAATTGGCAAGATTCTGGCATTTGAAATATCACAGAAGATGGGTCAAGAAGAAGCCTCGTCATCAAGCAAAGGTGTTTACACCAAATTTTAGAGAAGAACGTGGGATCTTGAAGCTTCCAGAATTGTGTCGATCAAGGACTCGATTGCATGAAGGATCGATATCAGCTGATTCAGATGAGGCACTGGAATCGGCTCTCTTTGAATGACATCAGGAGATAACGATGATGGGCTACGGTTGGCGTCGGGAAATACATATCGGACTCTAAAAGGGAAAGATGAGGGTCCAAGTTGTCTTAAGTTAGAAATGTTCTCTTTTATACCAAAGATTGTAATGAAGTCATACCTGAGCAGGATTCATGTTTATGCTCTGGGTATAAATATTAGACCCCGGCTATTGTAAAACATACACAATCAATCAAATACAAGTTACTTACTTTTTTGGCTCCGGCCACCCCTTAGGAGTAGGAGTAGAGTAGATCTCGGTGAGTTCTTCAGCGAGTAGGGTTGCATCGGTCTGGCCGACCACCGGATTGTCTGTAAGTACCGTCATAGCTTATACTTCTGTTCGTACGTCTGCATCGATCCAGTCGACCTCCACTGTGACTCTGCTATAAGCTAGTTATCGACTCTTGTCTAGTTCAAGTACGGCTGCATCGATCCGGTCGACCTCCACTGCTCAAACTAGATTAAAGTCAAGTTATCAGCTCTATCTAAGGGTGGTGTCCTTCGGGTAGATTCATTAAGTTACCGATCTTGTTGATGTTTTCACTATCATTAGTTTATAGCAACATCAATTCGCCCAGTCGAGATCGAATTAGATTGGCTTCATATCCTTTAGATCCATTGTTCATTTTGTTACAACACGATATTATCTACCTTGAACGACGGTTTATGTTTCATTGGTTGTTTTACTTCAATCTTGATCATACATAGTATGCGGTTAAGGCATGCATAATCTTGAAGAGGTCTGCTGACTAGTTGAATATATTTTATGGTTCACCATTACGGCTGTAACGATCTAGTCGATCCCCACTGATGACAATGTAGATTGGAGGTTGCTAGTTAGTAGATTTGTTCCTGGTTAGGCGTGAACTTAGCTGTTTGTTATGCCCGCATCAGGTAAATAGCCGATCGCCTATGCGTTAATGCCTACAACATGTTTACATGATTCTGTTAAACGTAAGTAGATCTGTATACTTTAAGGGTTTGATTCATCATCTTTTTCATGGCTGTATTGATCCGATCGAACCCCACTATTAGAGATAGCGGGTTGAGTCTAAGGAGTCTAGAGGTTTGTTCATATGAAACAGTCGATTGTTCACACGCTGTAGTTCTCTTCACCTGAATCGGCTATTTTAGACGATTCATTCGAGCCTTCACGTATAACATGTCTTTCGGAAAGCCTGTCGAAGTACGGATGTCTTTGCAGATTCTTCGGTTTTAGTTTGTTACCGTCATCATAGCTGCCATCGATCCAGTCGAACCTCACTGCTGGTGGTAACAGATTAGATTCAGAGCGTCTGTAGATCCGTTTGTATTAGATAGTCAATTTGTTCGCATATTATATCTTTTCTCGTTAGATTCATCGGCTCAATGATTCATACTGATAATATCCACCTGACTGATGATCTCATTTACATATACGTGCACTATACCTGTCAACATAAAATCAATCGCTACCAATGAGCTTTATAGTCTGTAACAGCTGATTTCTATGCGGATCGGCTATCAGCCAATATTCCCGTATGGCTGCTTCCGAAGCGGCACACTTGGAACTGTCTAGGCACAGACTAGCATGTTCCACCTTAAATTACTGATAAGCTTTCTCTCCTTGTCAATTGTATGGTCAAATTAACTGGCATGTCTCAGGAGAAGTAGACAAGATCGATTATCCCTGTGTTAAAGCTAGGCGGATCTCTAGCTCCATCGAGCAGACCCTTCCGGCTTGCTCGTGTTCCTAGCATGATTTACACGCTTTCATGCCGACACACATTCTGGCACGCCCAGTGGGACCCCACAATCAGTCATGGTGGCTGACAACAACAACGACACCCTTATTGTACCTTATGAAGACCTACCTGATGGAGATAAAGATGTCATCAGCAAAACTATAGAAGAATTTTAGAACAAGTGTTTGTTATCCTATACCAAGACACGTGATAATACAAATGTTCACAAATATTCACTATCGAGAGTTCTGTTGAATGGGCAGACAGATGCAGATGAAGCTGAAGATAGGCATTTCTTCGTGGAAGCTGTGAATAAATCTATTCATGATGCCATATCAAACCATAATGAAGTTTTCTTGAACACATTCCATAACACCATGAAAGAGGTGTTTCATGGGTTTCCAGTTGATCAGGTTAGATCGGCTTATTACAACATTCCACATCTATCGACTCAAGGGACTAATCAAACCGATACCAGCCATCAAGAAGCAGCACCAGCCAATAATGATGATATCTAGGTAGTTTAGAGTTCATCTGAGCAAGTTCAAGGTGCTACTACGAATTAGATACAGTATAATCCTAGATCATCAGTGCAGCAGCCGGTGGGGCAAGGTTAGAACTAGATGATTAATTTTGGCACATCAGGCCACATATCATCGTCGGCTCAAAAAATAGCACCATCAGTTCAAAGGATCTATAGAGATATAGATCCTAACATCTATAACCAAAGACTTCAAGAAGCAAACTAGTAGGGGACCTAGTAGATAGAGATTCCATAGGGATATCATTATGGTATAGATTATAACACTCTTCACATGATTTCAAATCCATGGTATCAAGGTACACGAGATTTCAATCCATAGATGGGTTAGCAGGTGCAGAGTAATCTTAATTCAAATGCTAATGAGTTGTTGCTGAGAGTGACCGAGATGATGAAGAATTAGTTCGGTTTGAAGCCAAAAGGGTAGACCTTCTCGTACAAACGCCCATATCTAGAATGATATGATTTGGTCGCTCTTCCTGCAAATTACAGGCTCCAAGAGTTTGCTAAGTTCACTGGCCAAGATAGCACAAGCACAATAGAACATGTCATTCGGTATCTTACACAATTCGGTGAAGCATCCGTTGAAGAGGCCCATTGAGTCCGTTTCTTCTCCTTGTCACTATCAGGGTCAGCCTTCACTTGGTTTTCATCATTGTCAGTTAATTCCATTGCCAATTGGGCTGACCTAGAGAAGAAGTTTCATATATACTTTTACACTGGGACAGGAGAAAAGAAGATTACCGACTTGATAACTATAAGGCAGGGAACTAATGAATCGGGCACCAAGTTTCTTCAGAGGTTCCGAGAGACTAGAAATTTATGCTTCTCATTAAACTTGGCTGATGATCAGCTAGCTACTTTGGCCGTTCAAGGAATGTTGCCAACATGGAGAGAGAAACTGCTGGGACATGAGTTTGATAACTTGGGTCAATTGGCTCAATGAGTGGCAATGCTCAATAGCCAATTCCAGAGTATGCACAGAGATACCCGATTCCAGAAAAGTACCACGATGGCCGAAGCTTATAATTCATATTCAGTCGATGACAGCTATGAAAACAATGAAGAAGAAGAGATTGCCGCGACTGAATGGAATTGGGGTAAAAAGACAGTAATGGTGTCGAATGCTTGGCGAAGAGGAGTCGAAGAGAGCCATGACTTTGACATCACGAAATCGGACAAGCTCTTTGATTTTTTGCTTGAGAAGGGATAGATCAAGTTGCCCAATAATCATGTTATGTTGCCCTAATCAGTCAAAGAATAAAAGTTCTACAAGTTTCATAATGCTACATCCCATTCTACTAATGAATGCAGAGTTTTCTGGTAGCATATACAGAGGGCTATTCAGCAAGAAAGGCTCAAATTTGATACGCCTTGAAAGATTAAAGTTAATGATAATCCTTTCCTAGGAGATCAGAACATGGTCGATGCTAGGATACTCAAATGGAAGGCTAAAGTCCTAACAAGAGAAACTAGGATAGTTGATCCCGAGATGCAAATATCGGCTGATGAATATAGAGAGATCAGAAGACATCGTGACGAGCAAAAGAGCCAATATGAGTAGGGAGAAACATTAAAAGGTGGGGCGACAAAGCCGCGTGTTACATCTCAAATTTTGTTGAATAAATGGCAGCGATAGAAGGAAAAGGATTATCAGCATTGGCTAGAAGAGCAAGAATACCAGCGCCAACAGGAAAAGGAGAGGTATGAAGGAAAATAAGCCGAATCACATTGGAATTATCCTTTCTTCAGACATTGCTGGAACAAAGGTTTGAAGTTGCCTACCAGAAATAATTGTCCAGAGTGCAGCGAACAATATTGGGAGTTTAGGCAATCTCAAGCCAACCGCTGGTCTATCCATGCTCAAGATGTATATCATCATAATAACATGGATCGGCGCTTAAAAAATAGAAGTGTTCATGATCAGCTTGGAAACGAGTTGTTGATCAAAACTAGGCTGATTATGAAGAAGAAAGTAATGAAGGAGAATATGTCTGGTAGGAAGGCCAATAGTGCCCAAGAGGTCTAACAAGAAGCTAGAAACGAAGAGTGCAACACCAAAGGAACAGAGAACTGGAACAGGCTCAAGCATCTGGTAGACCTCAAGTGTGGCGTGCTAAGCAAATAGACGATAAAAGGCAACCATTGGCTAATATTCAAATAGCTTTTCTGTTGCCATCAGAATTTAGGGCTCTAGTGGATCAAGAAGTTTACTCTGATTTTGATGAAATAGAGTATGAGAAGATAGTTGCCAAGTTAACAGTTATACAACAAGCTATATTCGATAAACCGGTCAAGCATTGGCACTTAAAGGCTTTATATGTAAAAGGTTTGTTGATGGGAAGCCGATGAATAAGATGTTGGTGGATGGAGGTGCTTCTGTCAATCTTATGCCTTACACCACTTTTTGTAAACTTGGCAAGGGAACAGGAGATCTGATTGAGACTGACGTGAATGCTTAAGGACTTTGAGGGTAATGCATCTAAGATCCGAGGGGCAATGAACATTGAACTAACAAACAGGAGTAAGACTCTGCTCACCACGTTCTTCATCATCGATGGAAAAGGGTCATACAATTTACTCCTTGGTCATGATTGGATTCATGCAAACTATTGTGTGCCATCCACCATGCATTAGTGTTTGATTCAATGGCATGGAGATGACGTCGAGCTAGTTCGCTGATGATGAGTCTGTGAGTATCGCGATAGCCGATCCAGTGTATTGGGAGCTAGAAGACTTCGAGTGTTTTTTCTGGCAAGATATGGGAAGGAGGCTTCATTAAAATCAGTAATGAAGACCAATAGCCAATCCAAGCAATCGACTCTGAGAGTTTGTTTTAGTGAATAGTCATGGCTTCGTGTCGGCCATTGGATTAAGGGAAATAAGCATTGGTCCTGGAAATAGGCTTAGGCCGACGTTTGTGAGCATTAAGTCAAGTTCTAAGTGCAAGTCAGATTTGATAGATCTATTAAAGGAAGTTTTGTTTCACTTAATGAGATGCTTGGCCTGGATCGATCGATCGATCATTTAACCTTTGGTCTGAAAAGTTTTGGTGCAACCTATCAATAGCGATCGGTGGAAAAATATTTGAAGGGATATTATCCTAGCATTTGGTCAACACTTGACAGCCGATTCATTTAGTCATTAGCTCTAATAGTCGGTACCAGAAAGGTATCACCTCTAGTTCAAAAAAATGAAAATCTTCAAAGATATAAAAGCCGATACAATATGTATCGTCTCTAGAGCAAAAGCAAAAACAAAGATAATCATGACATATACAAGGACATTGCACTGAGACACAGTCATGGAAGAGCAAGAGATTTTGTTCATTAGTTCACCCTAAGCACAAACTAATCAAAGATCTTGTTCACCACATCCTGAGCAGATGTGATGTCCTTCGATTAGATCTTCATGCTCCTCGGGGCCGTCGCCCATTGGGAAGCTAGTCTCCATGGTGTGGAGTTCATACCTGGTTTGGACTTGCACCGCGGCTAGCGCCACCGATGCGCAATGACGGACACCATGGAGAGCGATCTCCTAGGATGCAGGCCGGGGTGTCATGGAGACGGTCGTTGATGAGGGGGCCTCGGGCGTTGACGGCATCCACGACCGCGTTCGCCGCTAGTTGAAGGGACTCCAACTACACCGTCAGGGCTAACAATCACAGAAACAGGAGGGCTATCAATATAAAGGCAATGAAAATCAGAATAAAGGTGTTCCTGGAATTCATCTTACCCACCACCATGGCGTCAAACTCAGCTAGCCACGCCCGAATGGCACTAGCCTCCTCTTCGGTGGCTTGAAGGGCAGCCTGAGAGACCCCAAGGTGGATCTTGAGCTGGCCATTTTCCTGAGTCACCTCAGAATAACGGTTCTGAGCCACCCTCCACTCTTGGAGGAAACGCCAGGCATCGTCGCTATTGTACGAGTCGGAGGAATCCGACGACGAGGCTGATGCAGAAGATGCAACATCAAAGGGCTCGTCGGCCCTAGGAAGAGGATGAAGACTGTCATTCAAAATGAATCTATAGACAAATCAGAATAGTTCATTGTCACAAACAAAAGATATCAATCTCACCTCATGCGTCGTAGGCGCTGGTTCATAGGCATGGGTTCCTCTAGAATCTCCTCCACCGCACGTTTGCCGCGGTTGTCCTCGCTGGCCATGGGGTTTGTTTAGGTTTACAAGGAGAGGGGAGAAAACTACTACAGAGTCTATGAGGGTGGAGAAGTACAAAGGAATAGGAGTGGTTGCAAGTGTAGATGTGTTCGAGGGCGGAGCCCTCGGCTGGTATTTGAAGCCATGGAGCGAAGAGGTGGACACCTTGGGATGTGCAAAAGGCAACCGCAATTAATAGAAGGTGAGGCGCCACCTCACTAATACTGAGGAGAATACGGTGCTGGGTGACTAAGGACAGAAGATCGAGGGGTTCTCTTCATAAAGGCCATATTTTTAGACTTAATTGGATTAAGATTGGAAGTCTAGAATCGACTATTTTCAAATCGACTCTTTAGCCAAAAACAAGAAGTACAATTAGGTGACAGAAAGTATGGTTACCATTGATCCTACACAAGACATATGAGACACGAATTACAAGTCTAGAACATCCTAGATTGCTTTCAACACTTCTAGCTGGATAGCATCAACTTCTATGATTTGTTACTTATCTTCTTCAACTGATCCATGAATGTTCTCGAGGGGATGGCTCTACCTTCTCTAACTTTGGCTAGCAGTTCCTATTTCTTTTGTTTAATGGCATCGAGTATTTGAGCTAGGATGGACTTATGACGTTTAATGGCAGCCTTCATATTTTCTAGCTCCTTCTCAAGTTCTGCACGCCTGACTTCTAGTTGAGACAACTCAAGGTCGATACTAAGGGAGAAGTTCTTCAAATGATCAATCAACTATGTCAGCTCTTTGGCCTCTTGCCTATTGGAGTTCCCCTTGGCCAATAAAGTTTCACGGTCAGATAGATTCCTCTAAGCCTTTTTCACCTTCAGGGCCTGATCTTCAAAAATAGATAAAGGTGACAAGACTCTAGAGAGAAATGGGGATGGATTACCCTTAATAGCTAAGAAGACTCTCTACATTGAATTAGTGTCTTGGACTAAATCGGCTATATTCTTCTCAAACATTAACAATATGTCTCTTAGCTGATTTCTAGTTTCTTCTGACAAAGCTTCCTTAGAGGAGGTGGCTGACGAGTTGATTTCATCTTCATCAAGGTACTCCTCAAGATAGAAAGAGTAGCTCAGGGCTGGTAGATTGAGCACCTATGTGTAAGGAAATCTTGGTTAGGAGGTTTGAATTAGTTTATAACAAAATGGATGGTGAAGATGACATAGTACCTTTTCTGTAGTAGCCTCTATCTGAAGAGGAGGAACAACTGATGATGCACCAGTAATATCTAGTTGAATCGGCTCTGAACTCTCAATATTGATATCTACAAACATCAGAGAAAAATTTTAGTTCATGTTTGTTGTAGAGAAATAAATTGAGCATGTGACTTTCCTACCATCAGTTGTGTGCTAGATTGGGGAATCGACAGTTTGAATATCAGCGATAACAAGATCATTTTTAATGAGGAGACTGTCAGATTCCTGCTCTTGCATCGGTGTTTCCTCAGGAAGTATCTGGCATGATAAGAAGTCAGATGAAGAATAAAAGTTGAATAGAATCAAGAATTTTTGAGAAAATACTTCATCAGCATCAAGGATAAGATGGGAGGACTCACATCTTCTGCCATTTTTTGAAGCATCTGTTGTTTCAACCAAAATTAGCTCTTCTTGGGGATCGGTTGATGAAGGTCAAGTTGATGCCGAATCGAACGCCTGGGACAACAGCTCCACACCTAGAACCGATTAGGATGCAATGGTTGATAACTGTAAAGAAAGGGGATCAACAGTTGAATGTCATTTTGAGAAGGAAGTGAATTGTTTACCTGAGCAGCTGATGGTTTCGTTCTGCGGAATCTCTTCCCAGTAGTGGTTTTCTGGGTTGTCCCTTGAGCCGCCTTGCGCTTTGAAGATTGATATGTTACGATGGTGGAGGCAACATGAGTTTTCATCAATTTCTTCAGTGAAGGCGCAGCCGATCCTATTCTTGAAACTGGGCATGGTGGCTGGTAATCTATAGGACGCCCCTTCCTATCCAAGCTCGGAGGATCAAATTTAGTATCCTGAAAAGGTTGGTTAGAACAGTTGGCAGAGGAATTTATCGGGCAGTTTTCTTGAAAAAAAAATGGTAAGTTACCTCTCTGTTAGAAGCAAATTCCCCATCTAGAGCTATACACAAAGGGTGGACCAACCCTAGAAAAGATAAGAGTGCCATTCTTGCCACTAAGAGTCAAAGAGAGTGGAAGAAAAGCTGACTCTAATCCAGTTATGCAAGCAAAGGGAAGGAAGATCTGATCCTAGTTAAAAAACTCTAGAGACTTCCAGTACTTCACTAATATCTTCTCTTGGCCTCAGTATATCCTTGAAGAAAAGCTGAGGAGGCAATTGACCAAGACCAAACTAACAAGCTACAAAAGAGAGGTTGTAAAACTCATAGGTTGGAAGGTTGCCTGGGAGGAAGGAGCCTATAGCATTTTGCCACAACCATGACAAAATTCAGCTGTGAGGACGCATGGCTTGATAAAGGAATTGATGATTACAGCCGCTATCTCATCCGAACAACCTTATTCAAAGCAAAATTTGAATGGGAAGATTAGCTCATTATTTTCATCCTCATCATATGGCAGCCAATTCAGGATGTCTACATCAAATCCTCTATAAAACTTTTTGAAGAGATGACCAATGTCGATATCAATTGTTATGGCCGATGCAGCCTCACCGTAACTCATGCACTGACGGGTTCTCTCTTCTTCGCCTCTATATTCCTCATCAAAGTTGGAGGAAGGGAAACTCAGATTTCTGAGATTAGGTCTTACAATCTTATGCATATACAGGTTAAGCCACAATTGTATCAACCACCAAGGGCCACTATTAGTATGCATCGGTTCATTCTTTAGTAATTGAGCAACTACCTGGTATATTAGATGATAAGCAGCTCCTAGCAGATACTTTCTAAGAGGGATATCCTTGTCTATTGCTAGATGCTCAGCCATGAGTTTATGATTGTAAGTCGGACCACAAGATGACCCACAAAAGATGAATCTCTCTAACCACATGTTTAGAAAGGCTACATATCCCCTTTCACTAGCATTTGATTAATCTCCAATATGGTTCAGAATATAACTGGTCCATCCTATACAGTCTGATATCTTGGCTAATTTATTGGATCCAGCACTTAAGAAGTCATAAGGTTGCATCGATCCTGTTATCCTAAGGCTAGTCAGCATATAAACAATGACCAAAGTGATAGTCATTGGACCATGACAAAAAAACAAAGGCATTTAGGGTGTTGGACCAGAAATAAGATGCAGAAATCAACAGTGGATTGTTCGTCTCCATTCTAGACAACGAGAGTGTCAAGCATTGACTTAGATCATAAAGCTCCCAATCTCCACCCTTTTTCTCAGATACCCTACGAAACTAATTTCTCCATCCCTTAGGCATTTTGGGCCAGTTTCTGAAGGGAGTTTTAGTGTTTCAGGAGGACAAATCCACTACAGACTATTTGAAGGGGATTTGGTTAGTTGGTTGGTTTCTTGATAGATAAAATTAGATGGATCCAAATCACCCATAGGCCTAAGAAAATAAACGTTGAAAGCAACAGCTGATGGAATCAAGATTTTGTTCCTCATCTCCTAGAAGTCGGGTGAAATAAATGTGAGAACAGAGGAGCTACAGGGGAGCGACCGATGCTTTGAGAATGGGAACTTGAAAACATACCTTAGGAACATGGTCGTTGGTCGCCATTGTAGCCAAAGCAGATTTGAATCTGAGGAGAACCGCTTGAATAAAATTCGATAGGGTCGAAAGCTTGCTAGGGTTAAGACTTTGGCGATGGCGACATCGGCTGTTAAGATTTGCTCAAAAAAGAAGGGGAAAGCGAGAAGGCCGAGTGAGTTGGAAAAGATACTATTGGGATGTTATATAAGTCTCGGGTCGGGAAGTCAGGAATCACGCGTATATCTCAGAACGAAACGGTTGTAGCAAACGGAATAGATAAGAATTTTGGAATAAAATCATTTTTATCCCAAAATTGGGGGGAGGCATGTGTTTACACCAAAATTTGGAGAAGAACGTGGGAACTGGAAGCTTCCAGAATTGTGTCGATCAAGGACTCGATTGCATGAAGGATTGATATCAGCTGATTCAGAGGAGGCACTAGAATTAGCTCTCTTTGAATGACGTTAGCAGATAACGATGATGGGCTACGGTTGGCGTCGAGAAATACATATCGTACTCTACAAAAAGGGAAAGATGAGGGTCCAAGTTATCTTAAGTTAGGAATGTTCTCTTTTATACCAAAGATTGTAATGAAGTCGTACTTGAGTAGGATTTGTGTTTAACCTCCGGGTATAAATATTGGACCCCGGCTATTGTAAAACACACACAATCAATCAAATACAAGTTACTTACTTTTCGGTTCCGGCCACCCCTTAGGAGTAGGAGTAGAGTAGATCTCCGCGAGTTCTTCAGCGAGCAGGGCTGCATCGGTCCGACCGACCTAAAAGGTCCTAATATGGCTAGAGGTGGGGTGAATAGCCTATTTAAAAATATACAAATCAACTAGAGCACTTTGATTAGTATAACTAATAGCGAAATGCAAACTTGCTCTAGTTCTATAAGGGTTGTAAGCCACCTATCCAACAATTCTAGTTGCAATGATTACTAGGCACACAACTTGCAATGTTACTACTCACTAAAGCTTTCAATCTTGCTACTCTAAAGAGCTCCACTAGATGAACTTAAAATAACAAAGCAAGCTCTCAATTATAATTACACTAAAGAGCTTGCCACAACTAGTTTGTAAGAATATAAATGAGTGAGTAGGGTGATTATACCGCCGTGTAGAGGAGTGAACCAATCACATGGTGAATATTAAATCAATCACCGAGAGAATACCAAATGGCAAGAGACAACCAATTTTCTCCCGAGGTTCACGTGCTTGCCAACACGCTACGTCCCCGTTGTGTCAACCAACACTTGGTGGTTTGGCGGCTAAGAGGTGTTGCACAAACCTCGTCCACACAATTTGGACACCACAAGAACCTACCCACAAGTGAGGTAACTAAATGACATGAGCAATCCACTAGAGTTACCTTTCGGCGCTCCACCGGGGAAGGTACAAATCCCCTCACAATCACCGGAGATGGCCACGAACAATCACCTGACTCGGGCCAATCCTCCTCCACTACACCAAGCTATCTAGGTGGTGGCAACCACCAAGAGCAACAAGTGAATCCCATAGCGACACACGAATGCCAATTGCCACTAGATGCAATCACTCAAGCAATGCACTTGGATTCTCTCTCAATCTCACAATGATGATGAAACAATGATAGAGATGAGTGGGAGGGCTTTGGCTAAGCTCACAAGGTTGCTATGTTAATGCAAAATGCCCAAGAGAGTGAGCTTGAGACGGCCATGAGGCTTAAATAGAAGCCCCCACAAAATAGAGCCGTTGTACCCCTCACTGAGCACAACACAGGGGTGACCGGACGCTCTGGTTAGTTCGACCGGACATAGGACCCCAGCGTCCGGTTGCCCGATGCTTGCCATGTGTCATCGGCTTCAAATGTCGATCGCCTGATCTCAATGGTCAAGTGATGACCGGACACGTCAGTTAAAAAGTGACCAGACGCAGGACCCCCGCGTCCGGTCGTTTCCAGTAAGGTTCCAAACACAAAATTTCATGACAGGACGCGTCTGGTCACACAACGTTCCCTCTGTGCGCCTCACGTCAGCGTATGTCAGCACTAACCGGACGCACCCTGCTAGCGTCCGGTCACTCTTCGCACCAGCGTCCGGTCACAAGACCAAGACACATACTCACTGCAGCTACTGACCGGACTCAGGACCCCAGCGTCCGGTCACTACGCCACCAGCGTCCGGTCACTCTATGAACCCCTGTCTTTTCTGTATAGGGCACCGGTGAAGTTTCTAACCCTTGCTCAAATGTACCAACCACCAAGTGTATCACCTTGTGCACATGTGTTAGCATACTTTCACAAATACTTTCAAGGGTGTTAGCACTCCACTAGATCCTAAATGCATATGCAATGAGTTAGAGCATCTAGTGGCACTTTGATAACCGCATTTCAATACGAGTTTCACCCCTCTTAATAGTATAGCTATGTAACCTAAATGTGATCACACTCGCTAAGTGTCTTGATCACCAAAACAAAATGGCTCCTACTATTTATACCTTTGCCTTGAGCCTTTTGTTTTTCTCTTTCTTCTTTTCAAGTTTAAGCATTTGATCATCACCATGCCATTACCATTGTCATGATCTTCGCCATTGCTTCATCACTTGAAGTAGTGCTACCTATCTTATAATCACTTTGATAAACTAGGTTAGCACTTAAGGTTTCATCAATTAACCAAAACCAAACTAGAGCTTTCATGACCTTTGGCTTGTCTATAAGTACCGTCATGGCTTATACTTCTATTCGTACGGCTGCATCCATCCGGTCGACCTCCATTGCGACTCTGGTATAAGCTAGTTATCGACTCTTGTCTAGTTCAAGTACGGCTACATCAATCTGGTCAACCTCCACTACTCAAACTAGATTAAGGTCAAGTTATCAGCTCTATCTAAGGGTGACGTCTTTTGGGTAGATTCATTAAGTTACCGATCTTGCTGATGTTTTCACTATCATTAGTTTACAACAACATCAATTTGCCCGGTCGAGATCGAATTAAATCAGCCTCATATCCTTTAGATCCGTCGTTTGTTTTGTTACAACACGATATTATCTACCTTGAATGACAGTTTATGTTTCATTGGCTGTTTTACTTCGATCTTGATCATGCATAGTATGCGGTTAAGGCATACCTAATCTTGAAGAGGTCTGTTGGCTAGTTGAATCTAGTTTATGGTTCACCATTATGGCTGTAACGATCCGATCGATCCCCACTGATGGCACTATAGATTGGAGGATGCTAGTTATTATATTTGTTCCTGGTTAGGCGTGACCTTAGCTGTTTGCTATGCCCGCATCGGCTAAATAGCCGATCGCCTGTGCGTTAACGCCTACAACATGTTTACATGATTCCGTTAAGCGTGAGTAGATTTGTGTACTTTAAGAGTTTGATTCGTTGTCTTTTTCATGGCTGCATCGATCCGGTCGAACCCCACTGTTAGAGATAGCGGGTTGAGTCTGAGGAGTCCATAGGTTTGTTCATGTGAAGCAGTCGATTGTTCACACACTGTAGTTCTCTTCACCTAAATCGACTATTTTAGCCTATTCATCTGAGCCTTCACGTATAGCATGTCTTTCGGAAAGCCTATCGAAGTACGAATGTCTTTGTGTATTCTTTGGTTTTAGTTTGTTACTATCATCATAGCTGTCATCGATCCGGTCGAACCTCCCTATTAGTGGTAACAAATTAGATTCAGAGCATCTATAGATCCGTTCGTATTAGATAGTCGATTTGTTCGCATATTATATCTTTTCTCGTTAGATTCATCGGCTCAATGATTCATACTGATAATATCCACCTAGCTGATGATCTCATTTACATATACGTGCACTATACCTGTCAACATAAAATCAATTACTACCAAGGAGCTTTATAGTCCGTAACAACCGATTTCTATGCGGATCGGCTATTCAGTCGCTATTCCCTTATGGCTGCTCCCGAAGCGGCACACTTGGAACTGTCTAGGCATAGACTGGCATGTTCCACCTTAAATTACTAATAAGCTTTCTCTCTTTGTCAATTGTAGGGTCAAATTGGCTGGCACATCTCGGGAGGAGTACGCAGGACCGATCATCCCTGCGTTGAAGCCAGGCGGATCTCTAGCTCCATCGAGCAGACCCTTCTGGCTTGCTCGTGTGCCTGGCACGATTGACACATTTTCGTGCTGACACAAAAGGCAAAGCTCTCGCATGTAGTGAGAAAAAGAAGATGAAGGGCAAGCAAGTTGAGACAAGCTCAAGCTCATGCTCCTCAAGTGATGATGAAGAAGAAGAAGAAGAAGAAGAAGAAGAAGAAGAAGAAGAAGAAGAAGATGATGATGATGATGATGATGATGATGATGATGATGATGATGATGATTATGATGATTCAAGTGATGATGATCAATCTTCCTCCTCCACCTCTGACCTTGATGAAGAATTAATCAAACTTATGAACAAGATGGAGAAGATGATCCAAAGGCTCAATGTCAAGGGTGTGACCATCCAAATTCAAGATTTCATCTTCACCAATTAAGGAAATGAGCAAAGAAAGAAAGGATGCTATGGATACGGCGAGTTGGGGCACTTTGTGAAAGATTGTCTCAACAAGCCCACACCCAAGACAAAGAAGAGGGCGTGCAAGGACAAAGCCCACATATCAATAAAGTCATGGGATGATTCTTCAAGTGAAGAAGAAGACCATCACAAGAGGCGAGGCCACAAGCACTCATCATCAAGCTCTTATCATGTGTGCCTTATGGCACGAGGTAACGAAAGCTCATCCTCTAGTGAGAGTGATAGTGATGATGAAATGCCATCTCTTAATGAACTTGTGCAAGAAAATCTTAAATATGCTAAGGCTTGCACTAGCCAACAAAAGAAGCTAAAAATATTGCAAAAAAAGTTAGATAGTTCATAAGAAGCATATAAAACCTTGCTTGAACAATATGAGACATTTGCTAATCTCAATATTGAACTATCTACTAAAATTGAGTAACTTGAGGCTAGTGCAACAACAAATGCATGCACAATCAATGATGAGCAACTTGTACAGAAAAATTAAAAATTAAAAGAAAAGTTAGCTAACTCACAAGATGCTTATAAAAGTTTGCTTGCTAAAATGGAAACCATGTGCAAACATTGTGATGAGCTAACTAATAAAGTTGCTAATCTTGAAGCCGTTGGTACAACCCTCACCAAGGCACCTAAAAAGAAAAGTTCTATCTTCAAAAAGGATGCTTCTACTTCTTACAATGATTTATGTTTAAACTCACCCTTGTGCAACCAAGTTTGTGTTGAGAAAGTTGTTGTAGATACATGCACACAAGAGGTCGCAATGGAGAATGAGCAAATCTAGCAAGAAGTGGCTCGCCTTACCAAGGACTTGACTCAAGTAAAAGGCAAAATGGAGCAAGCCCAACTTCATCAAGATAACGCCTGTTAAGAGAGTGAAGAAGCTTGATGAAGGACAAACCATGGTTTGCTACGTGTGCCACAAGGAAGGCCACAAGTCCTATGAGTGCAAGGTGAAGAATGGGGGAGGAGCTAAGAAGAAAGAGAAAAACAAAATGGAAATAAGCAAGCTCTCCAACACCTACACCAACAAGGTAGACAAAAAGGCCTCCACACCTTATCTCTTGAAGAAGAAGAAAAATGACAAGGTGGTGGCCATCAAGGTGAACAAGCAAGCCAACAATAGGGCCAAACGCATTTGGGTGATCATTTCCAACATGAAGAGCACCAAGAAGGTTTGGATCCCGAAAGGGAAATGAGAAGTCTAAATTTGGAGACTTGGCAAAGTATGGGTGCATTTCATGGGGTGCATCATTATGGACAAGGTAATTGCCAAGTGGGTTAGTGAATACTATGGACCCAAATTCCCCTTCCCATGTTAGGTAACTAGATTTATTTTTTGCAATCTCAATTAGCATCTAGTTCATTTTCATGCCTAGGTTTGCATTTGCATGTTTAATCTTTTATCTTGCATGCACTAGTTATATCTTATGGTAGGCTTGCTCGGTTTCACTCTTAACCTTTGGTGTAAACTTACATGGTTTAAATTGTTTAGGAGCACGGCACATAGCTTGTTTTATAATTGTTCATCTAATATGTGCCAAAGTCCAAATTGTGGATAATTTCTCTCGAATATCACTTTTGAAAATGATTCTCATATTCATGTGATGTCATCTTTCAAGTGGTATTTTTTATTCTCAAATCAATGTGCATGTCTGGCAAAGTATGAGTGCATTTCATGGGGTGCATCATTATGGACATGGTAATTGCCAAGTGGGTTAGTGAATACTATGGATCCAAATTCCCCTTCCTATGTTAGGTAACTAGATTTAATTTCTTGCCATCTCATTTAGCATCTAGTTTCTTTTCATGCCTAGGTTTGCATTTGCATGTTTAATCTTTTATCTTACATATACTAGTTATATCTTATGGTAGGCTTGCTCGGTTTCACTCTTAACCCTTGGCGCAAACCTACATGGTTTAAATTGTTTAGGAGCATGGCACATAGCTTGTTTAACAATTGTTCATCTAATATGTGCCAAAGTCCAAATTGTGGATAATTTCTTCCGAATATCACTTTCGAAAATGATTCTCACATTCATGTGATGTCATCTTTCAAGTGGTATTTTTTATTCTAAAATCAATGTGCATGTCTCCTACAAGTATTCCATACTTATGTGCACAAATTTAGGGAGAGGTTACTCTACAAGTTGGATGCTTTGAGACTAACACCTTTTCAAGCTTATCATGTGTGTAGTAGTCTCATTGCAAGGAAAATAGAGTCCCTGGAGTTAAGCATCATACTTCAAATATCCACCACCTATTGCAAGTGGTATAAATCAAATTGGTTTCCATATGTGGTATTTCTAAACCGATATCATCATGTTGATTTCACTTTGGTATTTATATGCATTCTCTATGCATTATATAGATTAAACTCGCTTGAGCATTAATTTGCCAATTATGCATAAACTATATTCTTTATCATATGTATGCATATATTTAGAGAGAATTTAGTCTATGTAATGTGAGAGTCAAATTTTATGACATATTCCACTCCACATACAAAAGATCACAAAGTCTCCCTTTTCAGTGTTTGAATCCAAAGGGGGTGAATTTGTAGGACAAAAAACAAGCCCGATCATAATAATTTATAAGTGGTAATAGTCCTGAGAAAGGGATGATAGTGGATTATGGAGTTAGGGGGAGGCTTAAATCCATAATACCACATGGGGACATTTGCAAGGGCAAGATAAGTTTCCAAAGATGTTTACATGTGGTATCTTTTAGCATCATATAACCTTTCCCTTTGCATTGCATCCTAGCAAGTAAATAGTTTTAAATTCTAAATTTTTTATTATTTGCTTGTTTTGGTCGTGTTGTCACCAATCACCAAAAAGGGGGAGATTGTAAGGAAAATGGACCCTAGGCCCATTTACTTTAGATTTTGGTGTTTGATGACCAACACAACTAAATTGGACTAATGAATTTGTAAGTAATTGTTTTGTAGTTCAATAGGATGCAAGACGTGACTTAGACGAAGGCGACATGATGATTCCATGATCAACACCATAAGCAAGACCCTAGAAGCACCAAAGAAGACCCAAGATAGCAAGCAAAGTCCAAGCACGAAGATGGAAACCAAGTCGGACGCAAGATCACGAAGAAACGAGCTTGGCAGAGGTGACCAGACGCGACTCTATGTGGATCGAACTGCGTCCGATCAGTTGCTCAGCAACAGCAGGCGTCAGCAGCAGCGATCGGACTCTGAGCGAGACAGTGACCAGACGTATGGACTTCAATGTTCATCATTGCGGCAACAACTTAGGGAGGACTAGACGCAGCTGTTGTGGACGATCGGATGCGCCAGGCAGTGGCGTCCGATTGAGTCCAAAGAGGTTCTAGAACGGCGAAACATCAACCGGACACGTCAGATAGTAAGCGACCGGACTCGCCAGAGAGTCCGATCAACAGTGAGAGCCAACGGTCGGCTTCAATGGTCGGGACGACCGGACGCATCTGATCAGGACGACCTGCGCGTCCGATCAATGGCAGAAAGATGAGTTTCATCCCCAACGGCTACTTTCTCCATGGGACTTATAAATAGACCCCCAACCAGCCATTTGAGGAGTGGAGAGCTGAGGAAACATACCAAGGGTGTTGATACACCACTCTAGTGATCTCCACTTGCATAGTGCTTAGTGATACATTCGATGATTAGGTTAGTTAGTCCACCACTTATGCGCTTGCTCTAGGTTTAGGTGATGAGGACATCACTACTTCATCGCATACAAGCCAAGGAGAGGAGGAGGTCCAGCATAGGCGTCTAATTCATCTTTTTCATGGTGGAAAGCCCAGTCTAACTCAAGTTCAAGTCCGGCTCGGGCTCTAGGATCAGTCTGTCTTAAACTGGTCACCCAGGACGCATCCGGACTCCATTTTCAACGATCCACATATGGTTGGAAAGCTAATTTGATAAGAAAGCCAATCCAAGTGGTTTCATGTTAAAAGACCTTCGGAATAAATAGGGATCGTTGAAACAAGTCAGCGTCCAGAATCTCCCAGGGTGCTATGACACCGTCTTTTGGTCTGTTGGGCCGTGTATCGTGTTTGGGCCCATTAGGGGGCGCGTCTAGGGGGGTGACGCCCAAGACTCTATAAATAGCAGCTATCGCTCTCCTTAGGGTTTGGGTTTTGTTTAGTTCTTGATGTAGATGAATTCCCAACAGGGAAGCCACCATGGCAACCGCCTTTGCGAAGGATGGGGCGCCAAGATGAACGTCTTCTTCCGGAACCTATCATTGTTGTCATCCACTGGAGGAGACGATCTACTTCAGTCGAGGATGACTTCAATTCAAGAAAGGGAGGACTGATGAGGACATCACTACTTCATCGCATATAAGCCAAGGAGAGGAGGAGGTCCCGCATGGGCGTCTAATTCATCTTTTTCATGGTGGAAGCCCAGTCCAACTCAAGTTCGAGTCCGGCTCGGGCTCCAAGATTAGTCTGCCTTAAACTGGTCACTCAGAACGTATCTGGACTCTATTTTCAATGATCCACATATGGTTGGAAAAATAATTTGATAAGGAAGCCAATCCAAGTGGTTTCATGTTCAAATACCTTCAGAATCAACGGGAATCGTTGAAACAAGTTAGCGTCCAGAATCTGCCAGGGTGCTACGACACCGTCTTTTGGTCCGTTGGACCATGTATCGTGTTTGAGCCCATTAGGGGGCGCGTCCAGGGGGGTGACGCCTAAGACTCTATAAATAGCAGCTGTCGCTCTCCTTAGGGTTTGGGTTTTATTTAGTTCTTGATTTCCTCATGAAACAGACATCATTTTGCTGCAACTATGCCGCCAAGACTGCTTGCTGTAAACCAAGGGCCCTAGTTCTTGATCTTGTTCGCCTGTGGCGATTAGTCCTTTCGATTAAAGACTTGAACTCCTTCTTATTTTCATAAGCCTCATATTTATTTCTAATTTCAGATTGTGTTCATCCCGTTTTTGCTTGTGTTCTCGATTCGCTTGCAAGAAAGCTTTCTCGGCGAAGTCAATCGCGTTCGCATGGTTGATAACCAACGGAGCAGTGGTGTAACGGTTGCGGGGGTCCGAATCAGTCTTGGTTCGAAGCCTAGATCGTGAACGTCAAGTCTCCATCAATCGACGTTATCATACCTTTCGGAAGATCGGGCCTAGTCTACATCATTAGGTCTAGTGTTTAGTGAGGTTTGCACACCTTTTACCGCTCGGTGCTTGCGCGCACCATTGTTATACATCGGAGGGGCTTGTTGTCTTGCGAGATCACACTAACCGCGTTTGCGGTGTGGCCGCCACCGTGTACTGAAGGGAACAAGGTCCATGGCGGTTCAGCCGGAAGCTTGATAGTGAAGACGGCGGGGAGCGATCCAGGAGAGGCTTGTCGGAAGGCACAACAAAGACTCACTTGCGCGTGGGGAAGGCCTGGGGCTATCCAAGGAGTTACCCGACCGGGAGCTTGGTCCTTGCGAGCGATTCCTTGCGAGGGGCTACAACGAGGATTAGGGGAAAGCTTGCGCGCTTCTCGATACCTAGGTAAAAATACCGTAGTCGTTAATGGAAGTTTGCATATCTCTACCTTACTCTTTAGTTTTCGCATTTATATTGCAATTTTGGTTTGTGCTTTACTTTCCTAACTTAGTAATAGGCTAGTTGATAGGTTTGGAAGCTAGGTTGCATAACTCTTTTTTCGGTAGAAATAGCAAAACACTAGTAAAATCGTAGTTGTACATTTAGATAGTTTATCTTTTGCATAAGTTTTTACTAAGAATAGAAAAAGAGGCCATAATTTAGATTTAGAGTTTTAAGTTACCTAATTCACCCCTCCTCTTAGGCGTTACGGTCCCTTACACAATCATGATACAAAATGAATATCATTAGATTAGTTATAGAATATATTTTCGTAATAAATTTATTTTGAGATATAAATATTAATATAATTTAATATAAACTTAGTTAAATTTAAGCTAAATTGATTGGCTCAGTTCTCATAATTATATTCTTTCGTGGACGGGAGGAGTATAAAAGGCTCGAAACACAACAGCATTGGGAATTTGGGATGATGGGATCCTCTATCTCTGTCTATCTGCGACAGAGAGAAGCTTGTGAGCCTCAGCTCCTTTTGATAAGAAGAGAGGGCACGAGGGAGAAGAGAAGCTTCGTTCGACGAGGTTCGATTCTGTGCCATTACGACTAGGAGCAGACCATCTAACGATGGAGCGAACGAATCAAGAAGGCACGGCCGACCGCTTGGTTCGAATTGAATCACCCGCAGACGGAACATCACTCGGAAAGACCTTAAGCTCGAGTCAATGGTGCCAAGCCGCGGACTAGCTACCGGGAGTGAAAAAAAAAACAAATCAAAACGCGCTACGTACGCGTGGTGTCATGTCACAGGCTCACAGTCACAGCATACCTAAGTAGCGATAGATTACATGGAACATAAGAGGAGCTATGTGTGTATATATTAATTAACAAATGAATTATGCTGTGTACCTGTTGACATAAAGAGCCTCTTTGGCAGGGCTCCTGCAGAGGCTTCAACTTCGGCTTCTGCATGCCAAACGCCTGTTTTAGAAAGGGTTTCGCATGGGGAGCCGGTCAAGAGCCGGAGCCATTTTTTTGCCTGCGCAGGAGAAGCCTAAAAAACGAGCTTCGTGCGGCTCCTTGCTGGGGGGTTCACGCCGTCTAGTGCGAAGGAGCTGTTTTGCCAAACGTTTTCCAGAACGGCTTCAGCTCCTCCAGAGGAGCTGCTCCTTCAGAGGAGCCAGAGCTGGAGTCATTTTCAGAGGAGCCAGAACCCTACCAAACAGGCCCAAAATCTCACTCCCTATGTGTCGAATTTTGAGCCACTGGGTGAGCTTCACGATTCGTGCTCCAGGCCTTCTCCTCCAACTCCGACGACCTCCTCTTCTTCTCCGGTACCGACGAGGGCAGCGGCCAGTGGTGGCGGATCCAGCGGCTGCCTTCTCCAACTCCGATGACCTCATCTTCTTCTCCGGCACTGGCGAGGCGGGGCGGGAGCCGGTGGTGGCTGATCCGGCGATGGGGAGCCACCGGAGACGAGGAAGACGGCGGGACGGGGGCACGTTGTGGTCGCCACCTAGAGGAGAAAGAGAGGAGGGGTGGGATGAGGGTGCTCGTCGGGGGGGGGGGGGGGGGGGGGGGGGGGGGGGGGGGGGGGGGAGGGGCTCGCCGGCGCTATTGGCGGCGGTGGATCGGGCGCGGTGGGGCGGCGCGGTGCATCGGGCATGGTGGGGCAAGGGGAACGAGGAGAAGTTGAGTTACGATTAAGTACTCCGCACGAATCTTAAAGCATATCCGGTGGCCTAAAATTCGACAGATAAGGCCCCACACCCTATCTAGGGTCGCACACCCTATCTGTCAATTTTGGGCCACGGATGAACTTCGCGTTTTGTGCTCCAGGCCTGGCCGCATCTCGGAATGGACAGAGGACGAAACAGCTGATGCGGGCGGGTCCCTCTCCTGTCTCCTCTCTCCTGAACGGCTCGCCGGCTCCAACCCCCGGCAGAAGACGACGACGACTTGACCCAGCGGCAGCGCTATGCTATACGCGGGTTATAATGGTAGGCTGGTAGCCTCACGCGGGGTGATGAGGATTGAGAGGCGGGGACGCGGTGTAGAGGAGGCCGGGCCCCCGGCAGAAGACGACGACGACTTGACCCAGCGGCAGCGCTATGCTATAGCAATATCCTGGCAGCTGAACAACTCACGAGGACGGAGTATCGCACACACGGCATCGTCCTCTCCTCTACACCGCGTCCCCGCCTCTCCTCAATCCTCATCACCCCGCGTGAGGCTACCAGCCTACCATTATAACCGCGTACTAAGTATAATTAAGGTCACCTCCTCTTGTTTCCATCTCCGTCCCGTGATTATATTGTTGCCTCAAGCTGGGTCCGCCCCGTCTTCTCTGGTTCTTCCTCAGTTTAATCCCATTCCAACCACAAGTCTGAGTTCGCGCCACTGTGTTGTGTTGTTGGCCAGCAACACCGCCTCTGGCTGTATCTATTCCTGAGTGCCGGAGTCATCTCGGGTCGGGTGGGGCCTTTCCTTCACAACTATACTACACGGCCATTATCGCCGCCGTGCGCGATTCTTCAGAACTCCGGTGAGCCACCGTGCCCAACGTCCACATCATATCCAGTCCTGCCGGGACATACACCTAACCAGCTTGCACTTCTTGCAGCAGCAAGCCCCACCGCCGCGCCAGGGATCTAGCTCTGGAAAGTGGAAACTCCGACCCTCTTCTGCACAGCTAGCAATTCGATCTGGTGTGTTGCCACGCACAGCATCGCCGCCTCCCTGACCCTGAATCACCTGGTGAGCTTTTATGCAGCCCATAATGCCCTCCCTGGCTCCCACGATCGCGTCCAATTGGTTTGCAACGACCTCACCTGACTAGCAAGTAGCGAGCGCGCATTGGCAAATCTCCCGCACCCTTCACAACCATGCTTAGCAAGACTAATATTCCAGATTTCCAGCTGGCTTGCTGGCTGTAAGGTTACTTGCAGCCTTCTCTTAGCTCACTCATATAGTAGTTAGCTCTTTACAGTTAATACATGACCCACTTGTCTCTCTCACACTGTAAGCTTATAGCCCGCTTCTCCTCTCTCTCCTCCTCTTTCTCCTCCACCTCAGCATTTAGTCGACTTACAGACTGCTATTATACTTGCTCTAACCAGGTACAATTAATGGCGGATCCAGCAAAAATATAATATATAGGGAAATGATAATACGCGACCCTTCGCGTGGACGGTGCGACCCTCTCCCTCTCCCTCTCCCACGCGACCAAACGAGCCCTTGGCTAGTTTGAATTCTAAGAACCGAAGCTGATTTTTAGAGATAGGACTTGTTACTGATCACTTGTAGTAATCGATTTCTAGGGTAGTAAAAAACACCAACCACCTCTAACATCAATTTGGAGAGACGGTTGGGACAAATAAAACCTGACTGTTTTTTAAAAGCAATTGTGTAGCAGTGGGAGCCCAACAAAAGAGTATCCTGCTCCTCTTGGTATTCTAGGGCATGATTTGTTGGCTGCATATACTTCAGTTAGGCTCACGGAATGCAAGTTTTTTTTTTTTTTTTTGACTGTCAACGGGGGAAAGACTCCCCCACCTGATTTTATTTATCTGATCTAGGTCCCCTTGGGAGACCCATCGAATTCAATGTTCACACCATTGAGTTTGCAAGGGACTAGCTAGTTACATATGCGTATTAAGGAATGACACCATGAATCAGCTACCATTCTATGCTTCTTTGGTAGTCTCATCTTCCAGAACTTTGCGTCTGCGAGCAAAAACACCTGTCTTAGAGTTGATGTTTCTTCTCTGAAAACTACGCCATTATCACGCCTTTCCCAAAAGGTTCCATGTATATGGCACTTTGGGCTTCGCTCTGGCTCATGCAAAAGGGCCTCTTCAGCCTGGCTACCAAGATGTGCAGATTTCAAGCATTTCTCTAGGGCTAGGCTCGCCAGGTGCAAGGAACTACCAAGATAATGACATTGTTAATGCATGATTAGCATAAAGTAATTGATATTAACATATTTAACCAATACTACGGAATAATAGGATAAGTTAAAAGAAATAAAAAACATCCATATATATAATAAATATCATGATTACATTTATTTACATAATTTTCATTGCAACCTATACTCTTACGCAGTTAACCAAACACCATCTCAACTTGACCGGGCTTCCTAGATGCAAGCAAGCAAAGATAACAGTATATTACATGTGTTCAGTGTGTCACCCAAGGATCTAGCTCACAGTTACGACCATTACGCAATAATCAATCACACACCGGTATTGCAGAAGGTGGAGCCACTCCGAACGCTACCAATCGAGCCCTTGGTCTTACTAATGTTATCTCTAGTCATTGCGAATAATCATGTACGTTGTCCAAATGTACTAGGCCGCTAAGGTGCTATCTATTTTTTTAAGGCTTCTTGAATCAATCGTACACGATGAGAAGAACATTAGACGCGGGTTGCACTATAGAACGGAACAACACGTCCACCACCGCACCTACCGTCGACTTGACTCACCACCCACCGTCGTCCGTGGACTTGACTTGCCCGAAGGTCTTCACGAATCACGATGCTCTTGCGTAGTTTCGGCAAATCGGCACCATATGCTCGTTCCATAATATTACTCCACAACCATCTCAAGATCCCAATTCGGCCTCTACCGATCTACCGTGGTGCTGCTTCTATCCACTGAAATACTGAAGTGTGCTGAATCTCTCCTCTGGCCACCTGCGTCCCACGGTGCGAAAAGCACTCCTCTCTAGCTCCCTCGCTCGTTGAAGTTTATTAGCATGGCAGGCGCTATGTGTACTGTTCATGCCCTTGTAAATTTATGCAGTTACAACCTGTAGTTCATCAAAAGGCACCATTTTTTGCGTGTTAAAAAATATCTCATCCATTTCAAAATTTAAGTCATTCTAGTTTTTCTAGAAACATAGCTTATATGATAATGATTCTATTAGGACGTCCGTCCTCAACTCGTGCGCCGGACAGCATCCATTCCATTCCGATCCTGTGAAACAACCCCCCCCCCCCCCCCTCCCTCCGCTCCCTCGTGCCCCTGCCGCCCGTGCTCCCTCCCTCACCCACCGGAGATGAGGATGACCGCGGTGGCTCCGACGAGGTACGTCGGTCCCTTCTCTAGATCTATGCCCTCTCCATCCTCCTCTGGATCTGAGCGCTCCCCCTCCTCCTCCTCTGGATATGAGCCCTCCTCCTCCTCCTCCTCTGGATCTGAGCCCTCCTACTCCTCCTCCACCTCTGGATCTAAGGGACGCGGCGGTAGCAAGGGTTCCGGCGAGCTCTGGGGTCCTATTCCCTCCTCCCTCCGACCAGCTCGAAGGTGATGGGCCAGGGGTTGTTTTGTATGCTTTTCTTGCTATTTTCCCGTGTTTCAATGGGTTTTTAGATGTTGCAATAGATGATTTTCGAATGTTGCAATGGAATTTTTGGATCGTTGCAACAGATGTTTTTGCGATGTTGCAGTACTACTATTTGAGATGCTGCAGTACATAATTGTCGATGTTGCAGCATATAATTTTTGATGTTGCAGTACATATTTTTCGATATTGCAGTACATGTTTTTCGATGTTGCACTACGTATTTTTGCAATGTTGCAGTACATGATTTTTGATGTTGCAGCACATACTTTTCGATGTTGCAGTACATATTTGTCAATGTTGCACTACATATTTTTGCGATGTTGCAGTATTTATATCTCGATGTTGCATTACATAGTTTTTTCATATGTTTGCAATGTTGCACTTGAAGTGTTTCGTACTATTTTGGGACAGGGACGCAGTGGGGGAATGGGGTGTGTTGGGGAACGGAGGACAGGGGCGCGGTTTGGAGCGGAGGATCCATTCTATACAGGGGAGGGGTGTGTGTGGGGGGGGGGGGGGTTCCGTTCTATTCCGCGCGGGAGGGTGGGCATGTTTGGGAAGGGGACCGGCGTCCGGACGCACTCGAGCGCCGGACGTTCGGGCGCTAGAATCGCCGTAATATATATCTGGGGAAGTTACGTACCTAGAAAAGCCAGAATGACTTACAATTTGGAATACAGAGTACATACAATTGTAAGATTATAAACCTATATGGGCTAGATGCACGGAGGGGCAACATCATAGCACAAATAATTGTTTCATCTGCAAAAGGAACATGAGTTAGATTAGACGATGATGTGGAATGCCTAGCATGGCATGTTTTTTATATTTAACTTCTCCATTTTTCTCTTCTCTCACGAATGGATCATTGCTTCTTTCTTCTAATTTCATGCCAACCCTAGCCCGACGGACACCATGGCTATCCTCAGCTTCACTGTTGCTCGTCTCCATGCCGCTGTTCTGCCCGACCGACAGCAAACACCTTGTCATCAGTGCGGCGCAGGAGCTTGTTTTTTTTTACATTTAACGCCTCTTCTTCCCTCTTTTCTCATGAATGGATCCTCGTTTTTCCAGTGGCGGATGCTACTACGACCGCCTGACGACCCACAAGTAGATGGTGGCCAACTTGCTATGTGTCCGCCGAGGAGCCGCAGCAACGAGGCAAGGAGAGTCACGGTGTCCACAGGGCTAGGTCAGCGTGAGGGAAAAGGAAAGCAGTAATCCAATCATGGGAGAAGACAAATAGGGAGGTGTTAAATATAAATAAAACATGTCGCGTTGGCAATGCCACAATTAGCATAGAACGTTTACGTGGTTGATATAGACCTGCGGTGCACCATTTAACTAGTTTAGGGATTCATAAATGCATTTTCAAAGTTCTTGAACCTAAATAATACCCTTATAAGTTTGAGGCCTGGTGGTGTGTATTTATCTCATTGATCACAATAGGGTCAATCATCCGAGATAGAACCTAGAGACCCGAACATTTGAACCTGAACGTGCAATGTTGCTGATGCCTGACCCTACAGTAAGTAGAGAAACGACTTTTCGTTGATGGCAAAAAAACATTTAGTCCCGGTTTCAAATTGTAAACCGAGACTAAAGAAGGCATGGGACCTTTAGTCACGGTTTGTAATATAGACTGGGACTAATTCCACCCTTTAGTCCCGGTTTGTAACGGTTATCAAGATGTGTCAGTGTCAGAAGCTCTAGTCCGGGTTTGAAATACGAACCCGGATTAAAAGTATGACTTTTAGTCTCGGTTTGAGACATGAACCCGGACTAAAGGTACCATCTAGTCTCGGTTTGTGTCTCAAACCTAGACTAAAAGGTGCCTCCATAGTGAATTTAAAAAGACAACGTATCTTATCTAAGTTAGATGTGTGGTGGGAGTTGAGATGGTAACGCGTGCAAGGGCGGGACTAAAAATTAAAACCTTTAGCCCCAATTGCATAGGGGTCGGGAACCAGGACTAAAGCTAGCTTGTCTACCGGTGCTAACTTTTCCATAATTTTTTATTTTGAAGGATAATCATGAAACCTAAAAGTAGGACAACTGAATCTTTTGACAAGAAAGCAAGAGATCAAGGACAAAATGACTCTGACTCCGATACAATTCGGACACCTAAGAGTACCATTCACTTGAAACAGGTAAGTTCCTTTATATCTTTTTGTTTATAATGATATTTTGGGTCTTGACAAAATTGTTGGATTTTTAATTACGGAGGCTTAATGCATGCATAATTAATAATGATTTTAGTAGTATATTTACCATATGGTTAATCCCTATATATATTTTTGGATTTATACATACCATACTATATGTATTTTAGTTGTTCGGCCCTCAGCTCTCTATACAAAATTCTTGGCTGCATCCCTGTGTACTACCTGCTTGGGCAGTATGTGTCGATATATTTAAACTGGAACCATCAACATCTCTTTAAATGTTTCGATTGATGAACTTTCAAAATCATCCGGGTTGAGCTATTTTCAGAAGTAGAAATCTAACTATACAGAGTAATTAGTGGTTAAAAAGTATCTTGGTGGTACATTACTACTGTTAAAGAAAAAAGAGACCAACCTGGACCGGAAAGAACTATGAAGTTTTTCAATAAGAAAAAAAAAACTAAAATGCATCGTGGGTTCTTAAAGAATTCTCACTCAGGTCCACAAACTAGAAAAGTTACCATTTGCGTTGTTATCAATCTACTTGTGTCCTCCAACTAAAAAAGTGAACATTAAGTCCTTCAACTAATGTTGCACCTGAGTAGAAGTCCAAATCCCACCATATCACCAAAATTCAAGTCTAGGACACAACTCAAAAACTATGCGGTTGGATGTATGACTATCTCCGGTCCAACCAATTAAGCTAGACTCATTTCTTGGTGATATATAATGACATTTATTTTGAACTGACAATAAATGTTTATGGTCCTGAGCATTTCTCTTTTGTGCTTGTTTCCATAACGCATTTCTTCAAAAAAGCATCAAAGCATATTTTCAGAAAAATGAACGTGCTAGTTAGTTGTTTCTTCTGCGTCCTGAGCATGCTGTATGGGTACACTCAATGTGAAACATAATTTGAAACATCCAGAAGAAGGTAAAACGGCTACAGATCGATAAGGTAATAACTCGGACTATAATTCAATACCAAGGCCAACTATGGATTAAGAATATATTTTAGGTACCATGATAAAGGAGTGATATGGAACAGCACCAAAAGGGATATAGCCATATAGGCACATCCCAAGGTGCCAGATATGTATGATTAAAGATAATGGAGTCCTATCAAGGACAACACTTAAAATCTAGTCGTAATCGTCCACTTCACTTCTACTATTATTGAGGGGGATTGGGTTGTCTCCAACATGAGACTCATTGCGGAACCCAAACCTAAAATGGGTCTCCAACATAATAACTATAGCCTTTAACAGAGTATCTATATGGAAGATCCATTTTAGGGTGCTAGGAGAGGCATAAATCAAATCTGAGTATCCTCTCTCCTAAAGACCTATTCGTCTTGTTGTTGAAGAAGACAAAAAATAGGTATTGAATCCTTTACCTATAGCGCCACTCAAAAGACGAATTGGTCTTGTATTTTGGGTCGCGGTTGTTGGAGACAGTCTGACAAGAACATATATGTACGATTAAAGATAATGGAGTCATATCCAAACTCTAGAGATAAGGATAGAATATCCTAAAGATAGAACATGTTTCACCTACCATAACTTATAAATTGTACTCTAAGTCTCTCCCATATATGTCTACATATATCCCATGAGAGTCGATGTAATCAACAATTTTTTATCTATACCTAATAATAAAGAGACAAAAATTTTCTCCACCTTTTTTTTGGTCCGTCCTTTTTTTGGTTTGTCTCCCTCTAACTGTCGATGAAGAGTTTTTTTCGTCCAGACTTATATATATATAACCCGTGCTCATACGAGTTAGAATAACTTTTATCTAGCATGATACGAAGTCCAATTCTAAAACAAACTAAACGAATATGGACATTAATTAACAGACAAAAAGAAAATTATTAAATAAAATAGGAAAGCTCCCGTACGGACAGAGTTTCGGCCGCCAGAAAGGAAGTCCGACAGGAGCTCTTACCTCATGTACGTAGCTTTTGTGTTTTCCTTATTATTTTATTTCTTTTTGAATACACAGTAGATCGACAAGAGCTATGACTCATGTACAAGAGAAGCAAATTGAGAATAAATTGACACGATTCACATACGAATCAAACCATATGAACCTGCCGTCTTTGGTGCTACCTCTCGGTAACAAGGTCGCTGGAGCTGGGCTGTCGTCGTGCCACTGGATCGAGCCACCGGTCTGCTGTAGTTCCCGCACGAGCGGCAGCCCTGCCGCGCCACTTGTCCAGCCGAGCCGACCACGCCACGTCATGCCTCCTGAGCTGCCACCTCGCCCTGTGCGCCGTGTATATTAGGTATAGATAAAGATGTTTAGGTCGTGCTTGGTGTCACTTTAGCTATGGCTCGGCGGCAGCGGAGCCACAACAAATGAATGATGAAAGGAGGACCGCTTCTACGCGGTGGAGGAAGAGCCAAAACCCTTTTTGCCTAAGGAGGCGAAGTCATCCTTGGTGCCTCTCTGCCGCTCCGGCTCCGGTTGCGGATTCAGCAAAGGAGCAGCGCAGGCGGAGCCTAGCCAAACACGCCCATATTATGTTATTATTATATATTACTCCATGTGTCTAAATAAAATGCTAAGCTATAATTAAAGTCAACAAAGAGTTAGTTCTTTATAAAATTAAAGTTACTGTATATTTATGTCTAGATACTTTTGTGTTTTGCAACGAGAAAACTTTTAAATTTTATAAGAGGGGTAAATGTAAATATACATGTACTATTCACTCGTCGTTCTTTCCAATTAATATATTTGATTTTTTTTTTTTTTGAAACGGGGAGATCCCCAGTCCCATTCATTTGAACGGAAATACGCTGGGAGAGCGATTCGCTCGTTCCTGGTGCGAGACCGGGGTTCGAACCCCGGCCGGTGGACAATACCACGAGCAGCCACCGCCTGAGCTATTGCTAGGTTCGCAGTTAATATATTTGATAGTTTTTTCATTGCAACGCTTCACAATTTACCACATGTTCAAAATAGTTGCATTCCTTAGGCTGTCGACTAAGTTAATTATAAATAAGTCGGCACAATTGATAAATGTCATAGGACAAAGTCTACGTGAAGTATAATACTAGGTGTAAACCAATTCTATCTCTATTCCTAATCGTATATGATAATTCTAATATTCCCTGTGTCTCACGAGCGCGGAGTGGCAATTGCGACTAGCCATCTTCTCTTGTGTCTCTTCTCTATCGGAACTGCTAGCGCCCGGACGTCCGATCCGGGCGCTAGCGTCCAGACGCTCGAGGTAGTTGCGTCTGACCACGCCCACCCGTCCGCCCTCATTTCTTGCGTATGCCTCGATCTGCGCTCGTTTCCCCCTGCTGGCAGCTCGCGCCCCGCGCGTCCCTAGCTCGCCCCCGCAGCCCGTCCCCACAGGCCGCCACTTCCGCCTTCGCAACGTCCCATGTGCGCGATGAGCATGCCCCATCGCCCCCCCTGACCGTAGCACCCCCATCCGTTGACCCCCAATACCTCCGTCCACTATCCCTCCGGGGAGCCACGTGCAACAACACAGAACAATTACTGCAACATTAGGCTCAAGCAACTGAAACATCATGAACATATTATTGCAACAAGGATAAATTGCTGCAACATTAGGCTGAAGCAGATGAAACACCATGAACATATTATTGCAACAACACGGAACAACCCGCTGCAACATTAGGCTGAAAGCATATGAAACAACGCTCAAATAAAAACACTTGCAACAACGTGGAATAACTACTGCAACATAAGACTGAAAGCAACTGAAACAATTTAGAAAGTATTATTGCAACAATTGAGTGAACCATATGAAAACAACCAGACTAGAAACGATTGCAACATCGTGTAGAAACACGTGAAATATTTTGAACAAAGTGCTTGCAACAATCCTTTGAAACACTTGCAAAATATCAACAAAAGTTCAACATGTCAGATCTACTTTCGTAATCAACCATATGATTCTATTGCAACTTACCTCTAAAGCTTGGGAAACAATTGAAAGACACAATTGCAACATGGGGGGAAGAGAAGAGAGCCTAGTGCGGGGAGCGCCATGGCCGCTGGATCTGCAGGCGTCCGGAGCTCCTTGTGGGGGAGGATGCCGGTGTTGGGGAGGGGGGAGGGGCACCACCAGGGTGGGGGAGGAGGGACGCCGGGGTGCGGGAAGGAGTGGTGCGGGCGAGGGTGGCGCTGCGCGAGCAGCTCGGGAGGGGTGCGCCGGTGAGCAGCCTAGGCGGGGGCGGCACTGATGAGCGGCTCGTGCTACTACGAGCGGGGGCGGCACCGCGAGCGGCTCGGGAGGGAGCGGCGGTGAGCATCTCATTGCTACCCGAGCGGGGGCGCACCGTATGGAGCGGGCTGAGCGACGTGGGGCAAGCGGATAAGGATAAGCCAGGAGCGAGTTGAGGAGAGCGAGCCACGTCTGGAGGTGAAGTGAAGGGTCGGACGCCCGACATATGTCATTACCGCTTCTCTATTCTCACGTGCAGTCATAGTGGGAATAGCATTGATAATAGTGACAGTACACACATGTATGCCATGATCAATTTATTCATAAATGCAACAACATTTTTTTCTTATCAGTGATACATTGCATTGTTTATTACAAAAGCGATAACTTTATCATATAACACTAGTACAGAATCAATCTTCAGTGCCAGCTCATCAGTGCCGGTTGCTAGTGAACCAGCAGTGGTAACTCTTCACTGGTAATTCTTGGCATCAAAGACAGAAAATGATTGGTGTCCCAAAAACCGACAGTGAAGGTTCAGATCACTACCTTTGTTTTGTGGCTAGAACCGATACTGGTATGTCGGTTCTAGCCACAAACCAGCAATGACGTGAACTTTACTGTTGTTTTTTGGGGACCTCCAATCATTTTATGACTTTAAAGCTAAGAACCAGCAGTGAAGAGTTATCACAATTGGTTCACTAGCAACCGGCATGGATGGACCGACACTGAAGATCGATTCTGTATTAGTGAAGAGTAATTTGGGTACAATTGGCAACATCCTAAAAAATCTAGTCTAGGCTGGTCTGTGTAGACTAAATTGAGGCCGGTTTTGCATGAGTCCTTGCGGTGTAGTGTAAATCGGCCTAGACCGGTTTTGGCCGTCGGAGCCTAATTTCATTTTTTTTATCTTTGAAAACTCACCAAGATCAGATGAGTTTTCAAAGAAAAAATTCCCTCTATTTATAGGAGATGATTGCGGCCGATTGAATATCTATCTATCCAATCAACAAAAAATATATCTACTACACCTTTTATCCTCTCTTTTCCCATCTACTACTACTCCTCGTTCTTTGTTACTAATGCATGGTTGGTGGTCCAACGATGGCAAAGCTCTCGAGTGGCTAGGCCAGCTTGGGAACACTACTACACAAAATCTTTTGCAAGGCATTTCCAAAATGGGCTGCGAGGCAGGTTGGGCCGGTTGCCCACCTCGGTTATCTGTGGTAGAGCAGTCGACCCAGCAACCGCCTCGGTTAATGCTTAATCGAGGCGATCGAGGCGGACGCCTTAAAACAACCGCCTCGATTAATTGATATTAACCGAGACAGGGTATTTAAGGTTGCCCGCCTCGGTAAATTCATTTTTGGAGGCGGGCATACTATAAGGCCTGCTTGTGTGAATATTGGCCCAATCTAAGGCCCACTAGCAAGTAAGAGTATATAAACGAATGAGGAAACCATAGCCCACTCGCGCCTCTCCTTTCCAGCTCCCACCGCGACGGCTGCCCTCTCCCGTCCTTGCGACCGTGACTTCCCTTCCTCCCACCGCTACTTCCCTTCCTCCCATCGTCCACCTCTCACACAATGCCCCTTCTCTTCCTCAACCGACGCCGCCCCTTCCCGTCCTCCACCTCGATGGTGCCCATCTCCCTTCCTCCCACCGCGACAATGCCCCTCTCCCTTCCTCCAACCGCGACGGCCGGCGCCCCCCACTCTCTCGGAGCAAGGGGCCAGTGCGTGCTTGCCCCTGAGCTTCTTCGCCTCGGCGCCACCTCTAACTCAAGTGGGCAGGCACCCCCACCTTCGGCGGATCTGGTGGAACGCGTAGGTGGTGGCACGGGCGAGGCGGATCTAGTGGAGGTCGAGGCAGCAGTGCTACCTCTCGGGCCGGCGGCGGTGCGGGCACTGCGGATCTGGTGGAGGCGCCCCGAGCGGCAGATCTAGGAGCGGTGACTCCCCGAGCGGCGGATCTGGTGGAGGGCACAGCGGATCTACCAGCGGTAGATCTGGTGGAGGTCACTGGCGCCAGCGGTTCACTGGCGGCAGGAAACAGGCTCACCGGTGGGCTTGCAAACGGGCTCACCGGCGGGCTTTGGGTTTTTTTTTTATTTTTTATTCCATTAACCAAGGCGGGCATTTGCAAGGCGCCCACCTCAGTTAATCGTTTAACCGAGGTGGGCAAAGCAACTGCCTCCTGTTGTCATGGATTAACCATGACCTTTCGACGGAGGCGGATGGTTTGCCCGCCTCCATTAATCCAAATGGCCCGCCTCCGTTAAATTTAACAAAGTAGTGGAAGCCTATCACCATAGCACGCCCCAACAGGATCCTTCCTGGATGTGTAGGGTTTTGGGTTTCAAAAGACCCTGTCGCCGTGTATTGTGCATCGCGTCCCTTAGAAGCTTCCTCTGGCGACATATCTTGTGTCTCCAGTGCTCGTCGGTGTAGACACTAGGTAAGTGTTAGTCTATGTATACACTGTTAGGCAACGGTCGACGTAAAAGTTGGCCAGACTAATCTTCGGCACATCTCTACCGAGCTATCTAGCTCCTTACCGATGTAATGACCTGATTAGTGTCAACACATAGGTCACTGGCCGAGGAGGGCCAGCGCAACATGGAGGAGGTCGACGCATGGCGGACCAATGCTAAGGCTTGGTGAGTTAGTCATTTTGAATGGATGGGGCGAGAGGGTATATGCTTCTCAAATACATGTTGCAGAGGCTAGCTAGAGAGACAAGTGATGGTTTGAGACCAAAGCCTGACCTTACATGAAGTGAAAAAGCAATGGTCATAATCCTCAGTTCGCGACTTTTTCTATGATGACCCCCGTTGCTTTGCAGACTAGTAAAAGTAATGAACCGTGGTATATTGGTTGCCACTTATTTTTTACAGTGATGGCTATGTATTGTTAATTTGTTATAGCCCCTCACCTTTTAGGCATCAAAGGTAACGGACTTTCCTCGGGCCTTGATCTGATGGTCATAAAAAGTGATGCACGTTATTTGCGTCTGTCACTAAAAAGCGCCTCAAGTGCTCATCATTACATTTGCTCTAGACACTATTATTGTGCGTTTTTTATGTAGTCCAATGCTTGACTTGTGTGTTACTTCATCGTATACTCGCGGACTATTGTGTGTTTTTCACGTAGTGCAGTGCTCTAACTTGTGTGTTACTTCACATTTCAGGAGGCCATGAGTTCTCAGCATATGTGGCTACAGTTTGCTGATCGCCTGGTGAATATGTTGTCCCCGGTTCTTCTTGCGCTAGCTCTCAGGATGGTTGGCTTGAGTGGTGAGGGCACTTGGTTCATGCTGCAAGGAATTAGTATTTCCTCTATCACCATCACCACAGTTGTAATGCTATGGGTGATCGTCTGGGAAATGGTCCTCCAAGCTATCTTCTTTGTGGCCCTCGCATCTATTTTAATCCGTATCATCATGGTATATAAGAACTATATGATCATCGTGCTTCCGTTGCTGGATTTTATGATGCACATCTTGAGCCAACTAAAGATGGACGAGGAGGAACGTCATTTGCTGGATTTTATAATGCACATCTGGAGCCAACTAAAGATGGACAGGGGGAAACGTACTGAAAAGTCACGAGTTGATGGTGGGAGGCAGTTAAGTATGATGAGCCGGCAAACGATGGACCAAGAAGAACATATTGATAAGTCCCGAGTTGACGAGCAGCAGTTAATTACCAGCATGACAAGCCGGCAAATGATGGACAAAAGGGAGCAGATTGAAAGCTCGCGAGTACATGAAACCAGCATGACAACTCAGCAAACAATGAACCAAGAGGACCAGGCTGAAAGCTCGCGACTCGATGACCAAAAGATAGACAAAGGGGAAATCACTCGAGTTGATGAGCAGCCATTAACCAGCATGACGAGCAACGAAATCCAAATTATGGAACAAGAGGAACAGATTGAAATCACACGAGTTGGCGAGCAGCAGTGCGTGTTAACAAGACAGCAAACAACGGACCAACAGGAACAGATTGAAAGCTCGCGAATTGATGAGCAGCATTTAACCAGCACGAAGAGCCAGGAAAGGATGGACCAAGGGGTTAAATTGTTTGGGGTTCATAAGCTCGGGTTAGCGGCGATCCTACTATATTTGCAAGTGGTTCCAGGATTACCGAGGACTTCTCATCAGTATGGAGCCCTTGTTCGGGCGGGCAAGTTCGTCGTTAGCCTGCTAACACTGTGCTCGCAAATGCAGAGTTCAGTGTGGAGCCACAGCCGATTTGCTGGAACCGAGAACTATATCATCAGTGCTTCTGTGGTGATCACAGCTTATGGAATGCTGCTTCTGATTAACATGAGATTATATTAAAATTATTATCGTACCCATTGCCATCCTCATTTTCATCGCGGCATTGTGGAATAAGTTGAGGTTGAAAAGTGGACTGAAAATGGACACTGGTTACTATGTCAAAGATGTTGTTAGTAAGAGCGTTGAAGAGCTGCTATTTCTTACTGCACTACCATACTGTGCCCTGTACTTCGAGGCGATTTGTCCCACCAACACTCTGGCTCTATCCCACTTCCTGTGGTTCTTGAGTTCGTCTCTCGGTGCAGTGGCAATCATGATAGCGTTGTTGCCTGTGGCAACGAGTCCTGGTGGAGCTCAAGTTCTGCAGATTTTTTACAGGACCTGCATTACTGTGCTGACGATAACTGTGCATAGCGAGGCTGCTGAATGGGCGAGGGAAGATACGGCGTTGGTTTTTACGCCAGAGCTTGTTACAGTGCTCGTATGGTTCACGATTCCCTTCCGGCTAGGTGTGTCTGACTCTGATTTGAGCATTCACTCGGGGATATCACGTAAGAGCATCGTGGCTGTAATTTTTGTGGTGTTGGGATACACAACCTCTCCCGCTTATCAATACAAAGGGAGAACCAGAGCCTTACGCGCATGCAGCATTTCAGGATGTCTGACCTACTTCAGCATGTGCATGCTACGACAGTGGCCAGGGAGCAAGCCAGTTTCTCAAGTGCCTGTCAAGCTGCTCGAGTTTTTTGCGAAAAATTGCTTCATCGCGGCGGCTGTACTGGCTGTTATGTCGGCTACGCATGGTGATTTCATAAATTACATGCTTGTTGATACTGGCCGTGCCATTTTGTTAAGCGTATACCTATTTCTGTTCTTACTGCTCGGCCCCGCGGAGAATAAGAGACGTTTTCTGAGGTATCTTGACCCCATTGTTGCTGCTGGCAGACGCTTTATCCATCTGAGTCAGCTGAGACTGCACTCAACCTTAATTTATTTAAACCGGAGACTAAAACAGTGTGCGCAATGGTTGGGAGAGACACTGCCTGATCCAAGCAGTGGGAAATTTAAAACACAATGAGGAAACTGTATGAATAGCTGCGATCCCTAAGCTTCAGCATATGTTTCACTGATGTTGTAAAGGTTTTTTTTGTAGTATGAAGTCAATGTTCCTGAATCAGCATGATGAAAGAGAATGCTGATTATGTTTCCAAAGGGTTATGGACATATGTGAAACACTAATGGTCTACTAATCTATATCTATATATCTTTAACCAGTACTGATATGATCTAGGTCACCGTCGGTTCATGCCTCAACCAGGTACTGAACTTATTGATATAATGAGTGTCATTACCGGATCTGTGTCATTGTCGGGGTAAGCCTGTAGGGGTAGGCCTGTACCCAACAGTGACTATATTCTACTCACTGCCCGTTCAGTTGCTTAAACCCGATAGTGGTCTTTATTTTCCCTATTGTTTATTGATATATTGTATTATTCTTTTTGAATAGCAGTTAGTGTCTAATATTTATCACTAGTACATAAAATATCTTTACTAGTGGTACTTTTCATATTTGTACTGATTCTTTTATCAACCGCCAGTATGAAATCCAGTAAAAATTAACAAACTTTACTGGTGTCACCTAAGAACCGCCGCAATAAATATTTACACTGACGGTTTTCTTAAGGAAGCCAGCCACTGTAAATTCATTTAGACTAGCTGTTTTCTTAAGGAAACCGCAAGTGTAAATAATTTTTCAAAGATTGCAATATAGGCCCAAAAAATTGCAAAACTAATTTTATCCTAGGAGGGCCCCACTAGGTAGCACACAGCGATTTTTAGCATTTTTCTATTTTCGCTGAGAAATACGTGCATATGCAGTTACCCAGGAATCGACAGAACCTCAGGCCTTGTGTGTTACACATCTTACTACTATTTCACTCCAAAGTCACTTGTGACTTAATAGCAGAAATATTCCCTAATATTCAATACACAAGATTTTAAAATATATATTTGAAGCTCTAAATGGATTCAAAGAAACAAAGTTTCAACTACGAAGTCTTAGGTCCCGTTGTGGCCATGTTCGTTTTGCTAAAATTTGGCTTATGCTTATATTTATGCTGATCTGTTGTGAGAGGGAAACACTGTTCGTTCGCTGAAAAGTACTGCTGAAGTACAACTTTGGTTTTGCGAACACAAGGTTGATAAGTACCCTTGTGTGTTCGTTTTGTGATGAGTGATTGTCAATGTGATCCACGAAGTAGGTTGAGTGGTGACTAACCCTACCATGGCGAAAGCTATGTGTGCGACATGTCTTTTGGCTTGTGTTGTACAGGTGTGGAGCTCGGATGCGGTGGTCGACGGCGAGGTGAAGGTCAAGGAGGACGTGCCGTGCCGACAGACCGGGAGCGGTGAAGGACGGACGTGAGGCTTGGACCGAGGGACCCAGAGGCCGGGTGACTAGCCGCGGTGGACTGACACTTGGGACATCGACAAGTGCAAGAATACATGGAGTGACGGTGTTGACCGGATCAAGACGGCGGACGCGTAAGTCGAGCGAGGCTCAGGAGGACTTGGCGGGCCGGCCGGTCGAGGATGGCGGTGACACGCGTCGGATGGCGGGGGACGCGTATGGAGTATGCTACTCGCGGACGATTTGATGGTTTGGACCTCAAAACCATCGGATGGACGGTTTACGGGTTTGGGCCTCAAAACCCGGGCGGAGGTTCCAAGGAGGGACGGACGGCACGTGGCGGCATCAGGGAGTTCGCGTCGAGGCGAAGCTACCGATGAGAAGGCGCGGTGGCCGTCGGATCAAGATTACACCGGGTTGGACAACAACGCCCTTGGGCTTAGCGGTTCAACTCATTTGTATCCAGGGGCAAAACTGGGAATGTGTAATAACCCTGTTAAATAGGATGAGGGAGCCCCCATCTCCCTTACCTCCTCCAGTTTTCATTTTTCCTTTAGGGTTTCTTGCTCTAGTTTGCTTCCATGTATGAGAGAGGTCCACAACTCAAATTGTGACTTGGTTTTGAAGGAATCGGTGGCCGTAACCACCGTATGCCCTCCGAGATTCATGATTTAGTTGTGTTCTTGATGTGATTTTGGTGTTCTTCACGAGCTCCTTTTGTCCCCTCTTGTTTTCCCTCTCGTTTCTTCGTTTTGGGATGGTTTTGGTTCGTTCTTGTTGCCTTGGATCGATCAATGACATGAGTAGAAGGTTTCCACCGAAGGAAATCCACTAATTCCTCACGAGATCGCAGATCCGGGCAATTTAAGTTCTTGACCTATTTTTTGGGGGATTCTTCAATTCCTTCGATTCACGGAGTTAGAGTTTATTTCGGGCCATGATCCTTTAGAGGTTGCCTTTCTACTCGCTTATGAACCCTTGTGCAAAGTTTCAAGTCATTTGGAGTTGATTTGATCAAGTTATGGCTTGATTTGATTTTTCCCGAGAAACTGCTCATTCATACCGGACGTGTCCGATATGATCTAGGACGTGTCCTGATATTTCTCACTTTGGAGTTTTGAGCTGAAATTTGGTGGAGACCTTCCCTTGGTGTCTAAAGAGCTATGGTTAAAATTTCATGATTTTTGGACACCATTTGAACGGGGTTTTGGATTTTTCTCTTTTGGTCAGCTTGCTGCTGAAAATACCGGACGTGTCCGAGATCATACCGGACGTGTCCGAAAATACCGGACGTGTCCGATATAATACTGGACGTGTCCGATATTTGTAGGAGCAGTGCTGTTTTCTTTTGGGAGTTTGCTCGTTTGTGCTTCGATCTGTGTTCCATTTGCTCTGTGGTGACCCGCTGTGTTCTGAGGGAGCATCCACCCTTCTCTAGGGTCGTGGTCATCAAGTCTTTCGTGTATGCTTTTTGGGGATTGATGTTGGGACAGTGGTCGAAGATTTCGAAAGAAATTTGAGGCTCCCATTCACCCTCCCTCTGGTCGCCGTTTTCGGTCCTTCAATTGGTATCAGAGCCGGTTAAGGATCATTCCACCTTAATAGGTCCGTGATCCACGAAGGCGACATGGAGCGTGGTTCTGGCAAACCACCGCACTTTGATGGGTCCAACTATCCTTATTGGAAGATCCGCATGTCTGCGCATCTCCAGGGGATTGATTGGCTCATCTGGGAAATTTGCGAGGATGCTACGTACGTTGTGCTCCCTGTTGCGGCCCGTACCACCCAGGATCACAAGGATTGGCACAATGCAAATAGCAAAGCTCGCAGTGTGCTTTTCTCGAGTCTTTCGCTTTCTGAGTTTGAGCGTGTCTCTGATTGTACTACAGCTCGAGAGATCTAGGTGAGGCTTCAGAGCTATCACGAGGGGACCGCACAGGTCAAGACCAGACTCTACGAGATGTACAAGCGCGAGTACGAGAACTTCTCTCAGTTTGATGGCGAGTCCATCGATGCCATGTTTTCCCGCTTTTAGACTATCGTCAACAAAATGAAAGCGAACAAGGCCAACCTACCTTATAGTGATCATGAGAGGGCACTCAAGCTTCTCTATGCCCTTGATCGAAAGGTATGGGATGTGAAGGTGTCGGCGATCATCGAGTCGGCCAACTATGACACCCTCACCGTCGACGAGCTTTTCAGCAAGCTCAAGTCCACAGAGATCGACTACCAAACCCAAGCTAAGCTCAAGAATCCTTCTGCACCAACCATGGCTTTGGTCTTAGGTAGTGGTTCAAGTTCATTGACTAACCCTTCATAAGCTTCTTTCTCTTTGTCGTGCTTGATGTCAGTCACAGAGGAGCAGCTGGAGTCTCTTGGGGATGATGAGTTGGCACTCGTCATCAGTCGGTTCTCTCGGTTTCACAACAACCAGTTTGAACCGCCGACGCAGTGGTGGCCCGAAGGAGGGATGCTATGGATGTGGAGATCCGGACCACTTTGTCGCGCACTGCCCCAAGAAGAAGCCCTTCACCAACAAGTATGACTCCGGCAAGCGCAAGGATAAGCGCGACTACACCTCCGGCAAGCACAAGGCCAAGGGCGGCTTCGACAAGGAGGCGATCAAGAAGGCGTACCGCAGGAAGGCCAAAGCTCAAGAACACGCCTTCCTTGCCTCCCTCAGCGACCTCGACGATGACTCCGACGATGATCACTCTTCTTCTCCCTCAACCGACGATGAGTCCGAGAAGAAGCGTGAGGACAAGCTCAACGGTCTCTGCTTTGTTGCCGGTGCAAACCGTGGTGGGTTTTGCACTATGGCGGTTGACGGTGGAGCAAAGCTCAAAAAGGATGTCGACGTCGACGATGACGAAAATGAGGTACCGCCCACACTTGACTCACTTATGCTTGAGCTTGATACTATGAATGATACATTGATGAGTCAAGATAAGTTGCTTAAGCGTGCTGCCCGCGAGAGAAAAGAGTTTAAGGACCAGCTAGAGGTTGCTTTGAAGGAGTTGGAGCTTGCCAAGAGTGGTGTAGTGGTGTCAGAGGAGGAGGAGTGCGATGAGTGCGCTATACACATGTCTAACCTCTCTGACTTGCAATCCAAGTATGTTGTTTTGCTTGATGAATGTGATGAGCTGAAGTCTCGTTCTGGGTTGCTCGGTGCATGCAAGTCCTGCTTAGGCTTGCAATATGAGTTGGTAGAGAAGGTTGCCAAACTTGCTGAGTTTGAGAAGGCCAACTCAGATAGCACCACCACTACATGTGTTCGATGTGAAGCTTTGGTGTTGGAGCTTGAGTCCTGCAGGCACGACAAGATGGGAACCGAGGAAGAAAACACACAACTTTGGTCCATCTTGAGCTGGGTGTCGTGCAGTGAGCCTCAGTTGGGCATGATGGTGAGCCAGTTCAGGCGGGGAACTGACTCATCGGGAGTAGGCTTTGCTATAGGTGGGAAGGGTGAGCATGTCTATGGCAAGGTTGGTGAACATAGTGGTTTGAACCCAAGTGAGAAACCCACCAACACTCCCAAATTGATCAAGATCCCTCCACCAGAGTCTACCAAGCCTATGATCAAAGATGGTGTGTTTGAAGAACCACCAAAAGCTCCACCATCCAAGCAAGTTTGGGTTCCCAAACCAAACCACTTTCGGAACTCACTCGATACTCTACCCAACATCTCTAGTGCACCCCTTCCTAAAGCCAAAAAGCCTCAAGAGTGAACCACATCCATAAGAGAGTGAGTCAACCACCATCCAAGAGAGAGGTGAGGTACCACTGTGACTATTGCCATAGAGATGGTCATTTGGCTGAGTTTTGCTTTAGGAGGAAGAGAGATGAGCGGTGCGAGTACGAGTTGAACAACCGGAACATGTACCATCCTCCCCATGGCGTACATGTACCGCCTGTTCAGAGGCACAGTGTTAGGCCTAGAGGTGCAATGCCTCAAGGTGCTAGGCCTCAGGTGGTGAGACCACGTGGTGGTCGTGCCCGGCGTGGCCCAAGTCATGATCTATATGACTCTGGACCTCGCGACGGTGGCTTTCAGTCCCACACTCCTAGCGGACCACATTTTCCCCCACGTGGTGATCGCTTCTCTCCAATGGGACATGGCATGTATGGTGTTTTTCCTAACATTTTTCCTAGGGCAAATGACTCAACACTGGTATTCTCCTCATTTCACTAACCCCTAGTGTTGTGCCATTTGCTCATCCCCTGTCTTTCTATTGATGCAGAGCGGAGGCCTGGAGAACACGTGGCTTGTTGATTTCGGCTAGTTCGCGCCACATGACCGGAAGTTCCAAATGGTTCTCCAGCCTCAACCCCATGCAATACAAGGAGTACATCACATTTGGGGACAATAGCAAAGGTAAGGTGCTGTCTCGTGGGACAATTCGGGTCAATGAGTCGTTTATCTTGAAGGACGTTGCTTTGGTTCAAGCCTGCATTTCAATTTGCTCTTTGTTTCGCAACTCCTTCAAGATGGGTTTGAGGTGCGCTTTAAGACTGGACTTTCTCGTGTGCTCGATTCTCAGGGACATCTAGTTTGTCAGATCGTTCCTTTTGGCCGAGTTTTCAGAGCTGATTTCTCTCAGTCTTTCGGTTCTTCTCGCTGTTTGGTTGCCGGATCTTCTTCTGATTTGTGGAAGTGGCATAGGAGACTTGGTCACTTGAGCTTCGATCTCCTAGTGAGGTTGAGTTCTCTTGACATGATCCGAGGATTGCCCAAACTTAAGTTTGAGAAGGATCTGGTATGCCATCCCTGTCGCCACGGAAAGATGGTGGCTGCTTCCCATCCTCCAGTGACTCAGGTCATGACCACGAGACCCGGTGAGCTACTCCATATGGACACTGTTGGTCCAGCTCGGGTTCGGTTAGAGGGAGGGAAGTGGTACGTTCTTGTGATCGTGGATGATTTTTCTCGTTATTCTTGGGTGTTTTTCATGGAGGGCAAGGACGAAGCATTTTCTCATGCTCGTGACTTGATCTTGAGGTTGCAAACTGAGTTACCAAAGAATGCCATACGAGCTATCCGCAGTGATAATGGCACTGAGTTCAAAAACTCTCAGTTTGACACCTTTTGTGCTTCCTTGGGTCTTGAACATCAGTTTTCTTCGCCCTATGTCCCTCAGCAGAATGGTGTTGTTGAGCGCAAAAATTGGACTTTGGTTGAAATGGCCAGGACGATGCTCGATGAGCATAGGACTCCTAGGCATTACTGGGCCAAAGCCATCAACACCGCCTGCCATGTTTCAAACTGCATTTTTCTTCGTGCTTTCTTAAAGAAGACATCATACGAGTTGCGGTTTGGGCGTCCACCCAAGGTGAGTCATTTTCGAGTCTTCGGTTGCAGGTGCTTCATTCTTGAGCAAGGTAATCTTGACAAGTTTGAATCTAGATCTTTGGACGATATATTTCTCGGTTACGCTTCTCATTCACATACGTACCGTGTGCTTAATCTTGAGACTAACTGTGTCGTGGAGACTTGTGAAGTCACCTTCGACGAAAACCATGCCCTCTTCTATTTCAGGTCTTTGAACTGTGTAGGTGATGAAGAGATGGGTGACAGCATTTTCGTTGAGGATGACGATGACGTCGATTGGGATGATCCCAAGCCATCTCAACCGGCTGCCCCTGATTGAGCCAGCTTCGACCACTTCGGCTCATGGCCCTGAGCCCTCCACCTCTACTTCATGGGGTCCGTGCGAGCCGCTTCCTCAATCGACTGAGGAGGCCCCTAGCTGTGGATGAGGGGGAGGTGACTTCGTCTTTGGGTGCACCTCGACATATCCAGCAACGCCATCCTCCTCAGACCATGATCGGTGACATCGACGAAAGGGTAACGCGTTCCAAGTCCTATCATATTTCCCACTTCGCTCATTCTGCTTTCGTAGCTTCTTTTGAGCCTCGAGATATTGGACACGCACTATCTAATGCTGATTGGGTTAATGCTATGCACGAGGAGTTAGAGAACTTTGAGCGGAACCAAGTGTGGGTTTTAGTTCCACCTCCACTAGAGTGCCACCCCATAGGTATAAAGTGGGTTTACAAGAACAAGCAGAGTGAGGATGGGGTGGTGGTGAGAAACAAGGCGAGATTAGTGGCTCAGGGTTTTTGCCAAAAAGAGGGAATAGACTATGAAGAAACCTTTGCTCCTGTTGCCCGTCTAGAAGCCATTAGGATTCTTTTAGCATTTGCAGCTTCGAAAGGGTTCAAGCTGTATCAGATGGATGTAAAGAGTGCCTTCTTGAATGGGTACATAGAGGAAGAGGTTTATGTGAGGCAACCCCCTGGCTTTGAAAATCCAAAGTACCCCAACCATGTTTTTAAACTCCACAAAGCCTTATATGGTTTGAAACAAGCTCTGAGAGCCTGGTATGAGCATTTAAAAGCTTTCTTGCTTGATAAGGGTTTTAGGATGGGTTCCGTAGATAAGACTTTGTTCCTCCTCAAGCAAGGCACAGATATCCTTTTGGTTCAGATATACGTGGATGATATAATCTTTGGTGGCTCTTCTCATGCTCTTGTTGCCAAGTTTTCAGATACTATGAGCAGGGAATTTGAGATGAGCATGATGGGTGAATTGACTTTCTTCCTCGGGCTGCAAATCAAGCAAACTCGTGAGGGGATGTTCGTGCACCAAGGCAAGTACACCAAGGATGTACTTAAGAAATTTGATATGGGTGAGGCCAAGCCTCTTTCAACGCCCATGTCAACCACGACGGCCCTGGATGAGGACAAGAAGGGAGAAGCCATGGACCAGAAGGAATACCGAAGCATGATCGGGTCCCTGCTGTACCTAACGGCGACGAGACCGGACATCCAGTTCGCAGTCTGCTTGTGCGCGCGCTTTCAGTCTTCGCTGCGCGCATCTCATCGTCAAGCCATCAAGCAGATCCTCAGGTACCTTCGTTTCACACCCAAGTTTGGTCTTTGGTTTTCAGCCTCCTCCTCTCTTTCTCTTTGTGGGTATTCTGATGCGGATTATGCTGGTTGTCGTGTTGAGAGGAAGTCCACTTCGGGGACTTGTCAGTTTCTTGGATCTTCTCTTGTGTCTTGGTCTTCTCGCAAGCAGTCTAGCGTCGCCCAATCCACCATAGAAGCTAAGTATGTTGCTGCTGCTGCTTGTTGTTCCTAGTTGCTTTGGATGATAGCTACTCTAAGAGACTTTGGGTTAGAGTTTAGGCTGAGTGCCTTTGTTTTGTGACAGCACCAGTGCCATAAGTGTAGCCAAAAACCCAGTCCTTCACTCAAAGACAAAGCACATAGAAGTTCGCTTTCACTTCTTGCGTGACCACTATGAGAAAGGTGATATCGATCTGCACCACATTGATACCCAAAACCAGCTCGCAGATATCTTCACCAAACCACTTGACCAAGCCCAGTTTGCTCGCTTGCGAGGGGAGCTTGGAGTTTGTTTCCCTTTTTAGAGGAGGGGAACTTTGGTTGTTGTATTCTAGTTTTGCTTTTCTTTGTAGTTTAGCCTTTGTTTATGTTTTTATATCATTCTTGCATATCATATCATCATGTATCATATTGCATCCTGAGCTTCATCCTTATAGTAGCTAGATTGACACTATGCTCTTGTTGGGGATGTTATGGATATACAATGATGTGCTTTTGGCTTAGGCTCCTTTTGATCAATTGATACATGTTATGATCTAAGCTTGTTTTCCAAACTGTGAACTTGATTAAAACTTATTGAAACATCAAATGTGTTCACCACTACTTGTGGCACTAGCATGTGTAGAATGTGTCGAGATCTTTTTCTTGCTTCATATATATGCTTAGTTGCTACGGCTCATACCTTGAGTTACACACTTGCTTGAGAAACTTGAATTTGTGCAAAAACTTGAAAATCAAACTAAGTGATTTGAAAAGATCGGGATGGGTCTATACTATCCTATGTCAGAGTATCGAGACAGCTCCAAATTGCACTCATTGGTGAACTTGAGCTCTGTAATGGATACCGAGATCATTGTCTTAAGCTTCTGATTGCCTTTGGCATAGGCTTGACATGGTCGCTAAGTCAGGTTTTGATGGCACAGATAACCTCCCGCACACACTTGTCTGACAAACTTTGGTAATAAGCTGCATAACTCCGATAAATTTCAATTGGTGTCTAAAATTTGATCAAACCACAAGTTTGTCTCATGACATGATGTGTGAACTTTGTTTGGGGTAGTTCACTTTGCATACATGTGTAGCACAAGGTCGATCTCCTGTCTATTTTTGCTATGTGCTCCTTTGGTGGTGAACCCTCTTTTAAAATTGCTCAAACTTGATCAAAATTGCTTAAATGCCATATTTCGTCTCATTTGGTCACTTTGAGCATTTGCTAGCACTTGTATGTGTTGCTATATATACATGACAGCATCAACTAGAGCCACTTTTCAATCTACTTACTATAATCTTGAAGCTTCTGCATTCGTGCATTTCTGCATTCATAGCATGATTTGAGGGGGAGATGCAATTCTTGGGCTCTAGCTTGATAAGTGCATATGTCAACAAGGGGGAGAAGTTTCCACACTCACAATGTCACCTAAAGTTGAGCGATATGCATTCATTTGAGAGAGATTGCACTTGTTCAGGGGGAGTTGCATTTGAGGTGTTTTGCTAGATGTGTTGAGCCTTTGCCTCTTCTGGAGGGTCTAGCAGTTTTGCATTTAAGGTGTTTTGCTAGATGTGTTGAGCCTTTGCCTCTTCTGGAGGGTCTAGCAGTTTTGCATTTGAGGTGTTTTGCTAGATGTGTTGAGCCTTTGCCTCTTCTAGAGGGTCTAGCAGTTTTTCGGCTTTTCGAGCTTTGCTAGTGGTGTTGAGCCCGTTGCCTCTTCTTGAGGGCTAGTTTTGTTTTACTTGGTTGCGTCGAGCCGTTGCCCATGTCTTTGGGGACCAAGTTTTGCTCATTTTCAAATGACCCGGTTCTTGGCTTTTCTTTGGCTTTTGGTCATTTGGGTGAGTTCTTTCTTTTCTCTTCTTCTTTTTCTTTTGCTCAAGCTGTTCGTGTATTGGTGTTGACAATGCACTCATCAAGGGGGAGATTGCGAACACAAGGTTGACAAGTACCCTTGTGTGTTCGTTTTAGTGATGAGTGATTGTCAATATGATCCACGAAGTAGGTTGAGTGGTGACTAACCCTACCTATGGTGAAAGCTATGTGTGCGACATGTCTTTTGGCTTGTGTTGTGCAGGTGTGGAGCTCGGATTCGGTGGTCGACGGCGAGGTGAAGGTCAAGGAGGACGTGCCGTGCCGACAGACCGGGAGCGGTGAAAGGATGGACGTGAGGCTTGGACCGAGGGACCCAGAGGCTGGGTGACTAGCCGCGGTGGCTGACACTTGGGACATCGACAAGTGCAAGAAGACATGGAGTGACGGTGTTGACCGGGTCAAGACGGCGGACGCGTAAGTCGAGCGAGGCTCAGGAGGACTTGGCGGGCCGGCCGGTCGAGGATGGCAGGTGACACGCGTCGGATGCCGGGGGATGCGTATGGAGTACGCTACTCGCGGACGGTTTGATGGTTTGGACCTCAAAACCATCGGATGGACGATTTACGGGTTTGGGCCTCAAAACCCGGGCGGAGGTTCTGAGGAGGGACGGACGGCACGTGGCTGGCATCGGGGAGTTCGCGTCGAGGCGAAGCTACCGATGAGAAGGCGCGGTGGCCGTCGGATCAAGATTACACTGGGTTGGACAACAACGCCCTTGGGCTTAGCGGTTCAACTCATTTGTATCTAGGGGCAAAACTGGGAATGTGTAATAACCCTGTTAAATAGGATGAGGGAGCCCCCATCTCCCTTACCTCCTCCAGTTTTCATTTTTCCTTTAGGGTTTCTTCCTCTAGTTTGCTTCCATGTATGAGAGAGGTCCACAACTCAAATTATGACTTGGTTTTGAAGGAATCGGTGGTCGTAACCACCGTATGCCCTCCGAGATTCATGATTTAGTTGTGTTCTTGATGTGATTTTGGTGTTCTTCACGAGCTCCTTTTGTCCCCTCTTGTTTTCCCTCTCGTTTCTTCATTTTGGGATGGTTTTGGTTCATTCTTGTTGCCTTGGATCGATCAATGACATGAGTAGAAGCTTTCCACCGAAGGAAATCCACTAATTCCTCACGAGATCGCAGATCTGGGCAATTTAAGTTCTTGACCTATTTTTTGGGGATTCTTCAATTCCTTCGATTCACGGAGTTAGAGTTTGTTTCGGGTCCATGATCCTTTAGAGGTTGCCTTTCTACTCGCTTGTGAACCCTTGTGCAAAATTTCAAGTCATTTGGAGTTGATTTGATCAAGTTATGGCTTGATTTGATTTTTCCCGAGAAACTGCTTCATTCATACCGGACGTGTCCGATATGATCTAGGACGTGTCCGATATTTCTCACTTTGGAGTTTTGAGCTGAAATTTGGTGGAGACCTTCCCTTGGTGTCTAAAGAGGTATGGTTAAAATTTCATGATTTTTGGACATCATTTGACGGGGTTTTGGATTTTTCTCTTTTGGTCAGCTTGCTGCTGAAAATACCGGACGTATCTGAGGTCATACCGGACGTGTCCAAAAATACCGGACGTGTCCGATATAATACCGGACGTGTCCGATATTTGCAGGAGCAGTGCTGTTTTCTTTTGGGAGTTTGCTCGTTTGTGCTTCGATCTGTGTTCTGTTTGCTCTGTGGTGACCCGCTGTGTTCTGAGGGAGCATCCACCCTTCTCTAGGGTCGTGGTCATTAAGTCTTTCGTGTATGCTTTTTGGGGATTGATGTTGGAACAGTGGTCGAAGATTTCGAAAGAAATTTGAGGCTCCCATTCACCCCCCTCTGGTCGCCGTTTTCGGTCCTTCAGGTTTTAATCATTTTTCGTCTGAGGTCATTTAAGAAATTTAGAAAAATATGAATTTTAAAATCATTAATCATAAAACATAATTCTTAAGCCCTCAATAATTTCAATTGGAAAAGTATTCATCTACATAGTTGTAGATCTTTTTAAATACTACAATCTGGAGCTACAAAGTTGTAGATTGTTTTTCATCTGATGCATGCGTTACCGTCCCACCTCAATCTGGAGCTACACCAACGTCATCGCTATTCGAACGGAGTTTATCCGGAGTCAACGTCGTCGGAGTTGGTGAGCCTCTTCGTATGAGTATGACGTCTTTGCTATTATTTTTAATCTGCAACTATACTTGCTCTGCCCTCGTTGCTTCAAGTTTATGATTAGCCATCAGCGGTTGATAACTGCTGCAGCGTCGCTGTTCCCTTGCTGTCCTAACCCACCGGGCGAGACACCTGTTGCTATACGACGCGGTAACGCGGATGCAAGCAGCTGCTGCACGTCCTTCACTTTCTAAGGAAACCAAGTCACGCCTCCTATTCAGCATGCAAGGATTCTACAGTAAATTCACCTAGTGCACATGTTTACCTCTCATGTACGTATCTTCATACTTCCGTACTATTCACGAACACATGCAGATTCATCATCCACTCAGCTATCTGATGCTTTTACAATACTAGTAGTGTACCCGTACTAACGCTACCGCTACTATGAGAAGGTATATGTTTCTATAGTCAAGCATAGTTCCTATACTATTGCATACACAACTCTGTTTTTCTAAAAAAAATTGTGCATTACCAAGCCATGTTTAAACTATCTTCATAACATTAGACAAAATCAGGTTCACAAATAGTTCTTAATTTCTATTAGAAACTTAATTTCTTTCCCTCGAGGAAAAGACAACCTTAATTTCTCCATTTAGGCCCTGCTCGCTTGGAGAAATTTGAAGGAACGTGGATGAATCTGGAGGAATTTGTGAGAGTGTGAACAGTAGAATTCAGCTGTGAACAGTGAAATCCGGCTGATTTTTGTACCAACCGAACGCAGCCTTAGAGTTAAAGTGAATGTCTCCCCAGTGCATCATTCATTAATCAGGACAATGTTGAAGATTACATCAATCGGTCCAAAAAAAAGCTCAACAGCGTGAAAGATCTAGGCCTCAGACTATACCCAAAAACTGGAAATCTAATCCCTACGACACCATCTTATCTTACTATTACTAATTAGAGGCTCCAACGGAGCACCACAATCATTCTCACCAGACGCGCTAGGAAAAAAGATAAATCCTAAAAATTCTCACAATAATCAGAAATATCTGACCTTTGATTTAGTAGACTATAATCATCATCACCGATAATGGACATTGGATCCATAGTTTATTGAAAAATTACCCACCACTATCATTATGAAAAATAGATAAAGTAACCCCCTAATTTTGCATGTAAATTACCCACCACTGACATTACAAAAGATAATTCAAAATAACCCTCTAAATTTGCATCTAAATTACCCACCTTGGCCATTATGAAACATAATTTAAAATAACCCCCTAACATTACGTCTAAATTACCTAACTTTGTCATTATGAAAGATAATTTAATCCTCAAACTTTGTATCTAAATTACCCACATATGCCACTATGAAAGGTAGTTTAAAATAACTCCTAATGATTTTATAAATTATCTACCTTTATCATTATGAAAGATAATGGAAAGTAATAATTTTAAGTTTGCATTTAACATATCCATATATGTCACTATGAAAGATAATATAACATATTTCATTATATTTGTAGGTACCTTAGTCATTATAAAGAATAAACAAAAATCTCTGAAATCTACACACAAATAGTATTATATATTATTAAAAAATAAATCAATATCATGAAGTACGATACATATATATATATTTCTAATTCACATATTTCTATAATCATGAAATAAAATAATTATGATGCTATAATTCCACCATGTATATCAAATAAACATGTATACATTAGGTTAAATAATTATTTTAATAACTTATGAAACATGAAAAAATGTTCACTTAACAGACCACGTCGCAATAACACTTTATATTTATACTCCTTCATAATAAATTTCATAAATTATTATTCTAAATAAGTTTATATGTTTTTACTAAAACATTGTGTCATATCAATATTATTAATTTAATTTTATACACTGTGATACATAAATAATACTACACACAATTTATCCTATGATATAACAAATTCAACATGTTTAGTGTCCGGGATGCAAGCCAAGTTTCAACGTATGTGGAAAACAATAGTACTAGGACCTAGACTCTTTTTAATAAAAAAATTGAATAAAAGATCAAGAATACTAGAATTGCTAATTAGCTTGCGAAAAATTGCAACAACTTGATTAGTAGTTAAAAGATAAACTATAGATTTACAATTTCACAAAAAGGTTGTATCAAGAGTTTATATATTTTAAGACTAGATTTTGACTAAATATATATTACACTAGAGAAAAAGATAAATACTAGAAATCTAACGACAAGTCCCACTGGAGCCTGCATGTTAATCATCATAAGACTTGATAGGAAAACAAAAGATTGATACTAGAAATTCTCATAAAACCATAAACATCTTACCATTAATTAGGTATAACCTAATCACCATTGATAATAATAATAGCTATTGGATCTATTCTATTTTCTAAATAATTATCTACTTCTGCTATTGTGTAAAGCAATATATATATGTTTCTACGTTACCCACCTCTATCAATATTAATATAGCAGGATTTGATTAAAGTCAATATATGTGCGTGGTAACATGCACTGAGCAATAAAAATATATATGTTCTAGTTTCATCACATAAAAAATATTTTCTTAACAACTCATATACTAATGATACTAACAAATTATTTAAAACCATATAACCATAACTATAATTTATCTAGACTATTACTTTAGACATATTTATGTATTTTAACTAAAATGTTTAACATGTCCATTTTGATAGTATAACCATAACTTCAAATATAATTCCTTGATAGGAAATTACAATCATCTTGATAAGTAGAGACCACGAGTGGCTATATTTCTCTGGCCCTTTAAGAATACTCTAGAGTAAAATGTCAATCATTATAAGGTATAAGTATTAAAATTCTTTTGGAGTTAGCAATTGTTGGGGACCAATACTATGGTATCCAAAGAGAGAAGCTAAAAACCATCAACATTGATTCATTCGAGCAGTCAAGAGCGCGACTACAGCTCCAACTGACCCCCAGGTGCGCAAGCTCCGCCTCGCCTGATCCTTTGGGGACGGGCTCCGCCTCGCCCGACACCGAGGCTGCGGGCTCTGCCTCGCCCGACCTCTGAGGGCTGGCTCCGCCTCGCCCGACACCGAGACCACGGGCTCCGCCTCACTCGACCTCTGAGGGCTGGCTCTACCTCGCCCGACCTCTGAGGGCGAGCTTCGTCTCGTCTAACACTGAGGCCGTGGGCTCCGCCTCGCCCTGACCTGTGAGGGCGAGCTCCGCCTCACTCGACACCGAGGCCACGGGCTCCTGCCTCGCCCAAACTCTAAGGGCTAGCTCTGCCTCGCCCGACCTCTAAGGACGGGGTCTGCCTCTACCAAAACCGAGGCCACAGGCTCTGTCTCGCCCGACCTTTGAGGGCAGGATCCGCTTCATCCGACATCGAGGCCGTGGGCTCCGCCTCGCCCGATCTCTTAGGGCTGGCTCCACCTTGCCCAGCCTCCGGGGGGGACTCCGCCTCGATCGACCCCGAGCCCGGGTGATTCGTCTCGCCCGATGAAGACCCATACCGCCGCTAACCACTCCAGGTCCAAGCGAATGGGCCTAGGTCAAAGCTTTGACACTAGGGAGGTGACCAGCATGCCCCAATATAACCTGTGGCCGTGACGGGCCATACCTAGGGATTCACATAAGGAACAACATCTGGCGTACCGGTGTTGTTCTGCCTAACCCTCGTACGAGGACTGACAGGCGCGTCAGTTCACCACGACGTCCGCCAGGATGGAGTGGAGCGCCACGATCGGGAGACGACTGTCTGCGCATGGCGCCAGTGACGGACAAGGCCGCTGATGTGGAGCTATCCCTATTGACGTCCATAGGATCAGCGGGACCCACATGAAGGAAAAGAAGGACCCAACGATCCTGGAGGACTTTTTCTCCTTCTCATTCTCCTCTTTTCTCTCCATTGTAACCCGTACTTTCCCTTGGCCTATAAAAGAGAAAGCAGGGCGTCCCATAAGGGGCATCGCAACACACTGCATCGATTCGGACTAGAACCCATCGAACCCCGAACCGGTCAGAAGCAAACAAGCACACAGCTGGGAAGCGACCGAGCTCTCGGCACCCATTCGCTCCTCTCATCAGAGACTTGGGACATGTCCCTCTCTCGACCGTTTGTAACCCCTACTACGAACTTTTCGTGCTAGTAACACGAGCAGCAGCAACGACCTAGACGTAGGGACATTCTGCCCGAATGAGTATAAACCTCATGTCATCTTAGCACATCCATCTGAGCCAGACGCACAATATTAGAAATTTACTAGTCTGTGGCAACTCAAAACACCGACAGCAATACCCCTGTTTGAGATCATATTTCAAGCTCTATGACTTATCTTAAGTGATAAGGTAGATGTTTCAAATAATGGCTTATGTTATTGCAGTACTTAAGAACATACTCTATGGCCTAAAATCCTTATTTTAAAAAGTGCAAGAAGGAGAGTAATGAAAGATACAATAAGAACAAGAGTTTCAACTTAACTTGAGGAGATTAAAAAATCCATAGCAGTTGATAAGAATAAAATTTGAAAAATCAAAATTTAGATTCATGGCTTCATAAGATACATGATGCAACAAGAGCCACCATGATTAATGATAAGGTTTCAAAGTAATTGCATATTTAAAATATATAGAGGTGTCATGCAAAGGAAAAATATGAATATGGATAAAAAATATATAGATTAGTTCCTTGAAAAAATAGTAGTTAATAAGTTTATGATGACTAGATAAGGCTACTGAGTATCTACTATGTATATTATGTTAGAAAATAAACAAAGAGAAAACATACAATTTAATACAAGCAGTTCTTTATTAATCAGATATACTCCCTCTGTTACAAATTATAAGACATCTTGAGTTTTCTAAATACATAACTTTTGTTATACACTTAGATGTATTGTCCAGGTACACAGTAAGAAAAAATATATTTAGGAAAGCCAAAATATCTTATAATTTGGATCGAAGGAATTATTAAACAGTACCTAATACTTGGATGGACTAGTTACAAAAAAAATAAAGGTAAACAGAACACATACGGTCAGATAGCCACTCCATTAGGACTCGCTGTCTCGAGCAGCACTCTAATCAGTTTTTCTTCACTACATGAAGCACATCAAACTGATATTGACGCCATCACCCAGGTCGAAGTCCAAGGCTCCAAGCGTTCCATCAGGTCACCCCACTCCTCCAGGGGCCTTTCTAGCTATGCCACCAGTAGGTCCGATTGGGACAATCCAACCTGCAGTTTATCCAGAAATTTCCCACTTGTTATCATGAGGCAAAATTCTAATTTTTATGCCATAATTAGCAGACAGTAAGTTGAACTGTTCATTTCCCATTTGCTATCATGAGAGTCAAAATTCTAATTTTTATGCCATAATCACCAAACAGCAAGTTGAACTGGCTCAGATTAGCATAACAGCAAGTCGAATGTACTACTTTGCAATTCTGCAACAATGTAACCAAAAACAATATTGATTCTTCTACCAACAGTTCAATAATTCTATGTCTCTGTCGGTGAACAGGCTGCTGAGATGCAAATGAATTTTCAAAATGGCCAGGCATGAATGGGTTCCGGTGAACAGACCTTGGCAATCTGTTACTCATTTTCATGTGCCTTGCTCGTAGCACAATCCTGCATGGTGCTGACAGAGCCAAAGCTTCCATTTCTTATCTATTTATGTGGCCCTGCAAAATTGAGAACCAAGGTTAGGTTGACCAAACAACTGCTGGCTGCACCTTCAATATCTTATTCTGTGATTCTTCTACTGTCATTTATCAGCACCCTCCAAGTACCAAACAAACAACTGGATTCCATACCAAGCATCGTATTATCAAATCAGAGTCTAAATGTATCTTTAAGATTTATTATTTTCAATCTAAGGCAACTGGATATATGTAATAATGTACCTTTACACTCCAGCTATGTCTAAAATAATAAACTTCCCAAGTGAGTGGTAATTGAGACAGGTATTATCTGGAGCTCGACCGTTAGCAACATATGCAAGCAGGTTTGGACAAGGTTCTAGCTTCTAACTTGTTTACTACACAAGAAAACCAGCTATGCAAATGACAGGATTGCGGGTCGGTAAAGAAAGAAAAGAAATTGATGATATGTTTCGTTTCCTTTGCAGAGATAATGCCCTTTTCAGGTAAGATTCAAGAAATTCCTCCTAAAAGTAATCAGCTAGTAGTGAAATTTTTTGAGATCCCCTACCACCCTCAGCACCAAGTCTCAGATGCCCATATCAACCACATTAGAAACACTGAAGATGACGACAAGAAGCAAATAATTTAATCCAACAAGCAGGGCAGGGGAGAATCGAACCTTTGAGCAACAGCTCAAGGTCGTCGGACTATTGGCAGGCGGACAGCAGCCTCTGTGCTCCGGCGCTAACCTGCACGTTGACGTCGCGGTGGTTGCTGATGTATGCTCGCTTCTGCGTTGCACCCACTGCCTCGAGTCCTCATCGACATAAGCCGTCATGGACAAAAGCCGCCGTGGGATGTTAAAACAAGCGACCAAGTGCCGGATCCACCCCTCCCTTCGCATCATCCGGTCGTACTTCGCCGGATCCGGCTGTTACTTCGCCTCCGCAGGAGAGGGAGATCCATTCTTGATGGCTGATGTGGGGCCGTCCATGGTGTGGAGAGGACAGGATGTGGAGGTGGAGTAGGCCCAGAGCGGAGGGAGCACCGCGCGCCCCCCGCGCCCGCGTGGCGGCAACGGAGGAAGGCGAAGAGGTAGATCGCGTCACTGGTTTCTCGAGGCGAGGGACGCCGAAGAAAGTTCCGTGTTGAATTTTTTCTGGAAAATCGATTGGAGGACATGGGAATCGAACCCAGGAACGCTTGGCTGGGCGTGGCACATTGTGCGGTGTGGAGATGCGTTGAAGCCTGCGGGATGATCCAAAGCCGTTAGGAGTTGAAGCGTACGAGAGAGAATTATGAACCATTGATTTTAACTATGTCAAAATTCTGGGTACAAAATTTTTTATACACGATGGTTGAATTATTTCAGCGGAGGACAAAAACCTAGGTGAGCACGTATTATAATTTCAATCCCTTATAGTATAATATAGAAGATAGACCAGTAGTGTGTTCGTGCTAACGCTATGGCTACATTTTCGATATGCAAATTAAAACTACTACGAGAAGGTACATGTTTTTATAGGCAAGCATAGTTCCTATACTATTGTGTACACAACTCTGGTTTTTCTAAAAAAATGTGTATTACCAAGCCATGTTTCAACTATCTCCATAACATTAGACAAAATCAGGTTCACAAACAGTTTTTAATTTCTATTAGAAACTTAGTTTCTTTCTCTCGAGGAAAAGACAACCTTAATTTCTCCATTTAGAGTTAAAGTGGTGTCTCCCCTGTGCATCATTCATTAATCAGGACACTGTTGAAGATTGCATCATCAGGTCCAAAAAAACGGCTCAACAGACTATACCCAAAACTGGAAATCTGATCCATACAGCATCATTACAAAAAATAAAGGTAAACAGAACACATACAGTCAGATAGCCACTCCACCAGGACTCAGCTGTCTCGAGGAGCACTCTGATCAGTTTTTCTTCACGCCATGAAGCACAACAAACTGATGCTGACGCCATCACCCAGGTCGAAGTCCAAGGCTTCCAAGCGTTCCATCAGGTCTCCCCACTCCTCCAGGGGCCTTTCCAGCCATGCCACCAGTAGCTCCTATTGGGACAATCCAACCTGCAGTTTATCCAGAAATTTCTCATTTGTTATCCATGAGGCAAAATTCTATTTTTTATGCCATAATTAGTAGACAATAAGTTGAACTGGTCATTTCCCATTTGCTATCATGAGAGTCAAAATTCTAATTTTTATGCCACAATCACCAAACAGCAAGTTGAACTGGCTCAGATTAGCATAAAAGCAAGTCGAATGTACAACTTTGCATGATAGGATTAGGGATCCTACCGGAGTTCCTATGGAGGTTGTAGGGATGGAACAGCAGAGAGTGAGGCTTAGGAAAGTGACGGCAGCGAGACGGCGCCTTGGTGATCACGGCGCCAAGGATAGAGAGGGCGGCTAGGGCTTCAGGGAAGCCAAGCAACTAAAACTGTTGCTTGCTTAATTCCTTCAATCAAAGTTTACAAAGATATTTATCCTTCATATGAGATCCAAAACTTAAGGAATACATAATCTATTTAAGGAAATAACAAATAATGAGATAACTGGGCTATTAGCCCCCTCCTACTAGGCGCCACCTCAGCCACTTGTGCGCCGATGCCTGGTGTAGTGCACGCCGGTCATAACATCTCTCCCCGCCTGCAGAAACAGCTCATCCTCGAGCTGGAACTCTGGGTAGAGAGGTCTTGGAACTCCCGGGGCTGCTCCCATGTGGCTTCTTCAGCGGCCATGTCGTGCCATTGGACGACGACGTGCTAGACATCCCGGCAGAGCTAGGCTCGCAGGACGCATGCTGGAGCAGGGCAGGAGACGGCCATCGTGCGTGGAAGGCACCTAGCCCTAGCCCCAGGAGCTGTCGGAGTGTCGCCGCAGTGGGGCTTCAGCAACCCCACAGTGGAAGACGTCGTGCAGACAGGCACCCTCCGGAAGCTGGAGCCGATAGGCCACCTTGCCAACGCGTTCCAGGACCTGGAACGGATTGGCATAGCGGGGGCCTAGCTTGCCCTTGGCGTGAGGATCCAGCGTGTGCGTCGAACGGTGGAGAAAGCACAGCCAAACCCAGTCAACCACCGCAAACTCCAAGTCGTGATGGTTGGTGTCGTAGTACCGTTTGGAGACCTGCTGAGCCTAGAGTAGGCGTTCCCGGACTTATGCCTGGAAATCATCGCGCTCGCAGAGGAGATTGTCGACGGCGTCTGTGTGGGCGGTGCCGGCCCTGTAACACCCCAGGTGTTTGTCACCAGTTAAGCAATGGGTTTGAGCTCAAACATGACATGTTAAGTGGTGATGAAGGTGTCAAGATCAAGTCTACAAGAGTGAGCTCCAACTTAAACTTGGACAACGCACATTTGCTTACATATGGACCCTTGTTAAGATTATGCTAGAGTAATGTTAAACATGTTTATTTCATGTACATTACATTAACATGCATCCATCTTGACCAGTGGAAAAGTTTCATGAAGTTCAGAATCAAGAAGTCGCATGAAATGATGAGTTACATTCTTGCTTGAATTGCACTATTAAGTGAATGGAATTATAGGTCATCAACCAAACCTTACTACCTTGCTCAAATGACTCTAATTGAACTCTACAACAAAAGTCATGAAGGGTTCATGTTGAGCAAAGGTCAAGAAAATGCCTCAATCGGTCTGAAACTCTAATTTAAGCTTTACCGTGATGCTACATTGACTTGGTTTGAACTGTGGCTTACAGTACTTGCATGGAGTTGTACCTTAAATAAAAGTTGAATTTTGAGTGGAGTATAACAAACTTTGTTTAGGGGTCAAGAGCTAGTTTAGTCTCTAAATTAGTCTATCATGGTCTCCAAAAGTGAATGTATTGCTGTTTCTGGAGCTCAAAATTTGGCTAAGTCCTTAATGGACTGAAACTGAGTTTTCAGTTTCATGTACCCCACTTTAGATCCTTGTATCTCTTCAACTAGGCCGAATCAGACTTTGACACTTTAAAAAAAGTTGGAGTTATCGCGTAGCTCTACAACTTTAATTACTACAGATTGTGCCAGAACTAATTGGTTTAGGAGTTATGGAGGGATGAAAAGCAGGCTTCAGTGGTATGTTTGAGGTAGTATTAGATTTTTCCTTCTTAGTCAGCAGAAGCAGCAGCTCTGCCGACTGATGCTCAAGCGCTGCAGGTCGCGTGGCGCCCTCGCTGTTTGCATGGCCGTCAGCTCGCCTCGCCGTGCTCAAGTAAAGGACTGGCACCCTCCTCTCCACTCTCTCCCTTCCCCTTCCCTCTCCTGCCCTCTCCAAGCCAGCACCATGCCGCTCGCCATGGCCGACTGCAGCTGAGCTCCGCACAGCCATGGCCGCAGAGCAGTGTTTCCTCAACCTCCACCAACATCTCTGTGACCATCTCCTCTCCCTCGCGCGCACCCTCGTCCGTGCCGGCGTTACCGTAGCCGCTATCCCCGGAACGGCTCTAGCTGCCTCCCTCGGCTGTTGTGGCCAGGCAGCTGTAAGCCGCTGCGGGCCAAACCTGAGCTAGGCGTGGCCATGTCTGGCCATTGTGAGGCCGCATCGCCCCTCTGTGGCCGCCAACGCCCCTCCCCAGCCGGTCGAATCGGCCACCGGCTGGCCCGACGGCCTCCTCTACTCCGACGCGGTGAAGAAGAAAAGCGAAGGAGCGCGGACATGAATTAGAAGAAGATGGAGGATCTAAGTGCGAAGCCGTGACTCAGTTGAATAGTGATGGAAAGGATCTTTTTGTTCGAGTTTAATTTGTGAAAACCGCAGGGTCCCTGATGCAAGATCTACACCCCTTTTTCTTTGATTTATGCAGATTTGAATGATCAACTTTGAAAATTCGTAGTAATTAGTAGAAAAATCATAAAATAGTAAATGAGGACTTTTTGGAATCCTTGTGAAATTATCTATGCACTAGATCTATAATATGACATGATTTAGTTTAAAGTTTTTGCTGGAAAAATCAATTTGTGCAGTTAGGTTCTTAATAATAGTTGTGTATTGTCTTTTCATAACTGCAGTTTTTGTGCTCCAATAAATGTTAAATTATTATAGAGTTCTACTAAGGTGTTGGTTAATGTCTGGTAAAAATTTCAGGAGTTTAGGTTTGATGTTTTAAGAGCTATAAAATAACAAATGCCCTATGTTGCTTTGCTCCTATTCTAAATGGGCCTGCATGTTTAAATTAATTGGCTTAGTTAAGTTATGAATCATGACTTGATGACAATACATGAGTTGTAGTATTTTTCTTAATATTTTCAAAAAGCTAAATATCATGATCTTTGGTTAAGTAGATCTTGAGTTATAGTTGCTTAAATCTCTGTGGCTGTTTCTGCTCAAACCCAGACAGGGTTGCAATGTTGGTATTGTGGGGCCTTCTTAATGGTAGAACTAGCTTTAGGTGTTTATAACAAAGTTGTTTAGAATTTGCTAAGCTTTCTAACATGTCCTGAACCACATTTATTGGACATGCAAAACTCCAGTTATATCTGTTTAAAGTGGCATGTCAGTTTCTGTCCATGTTTTAGATAGAGATGCATTCATTAGATTAATTGACCTTGTTATCTATAGAATCATCTTAAGATGATAATAATAAAGTTGTAGATAACTCAGTTAAATAGCTTGTGTTAAATTTTCATGGAATTTTGCCAAATAGTTTGTGAGTTATGACTGTTCTAAGTTGGACTTTAGAAATTATAGTTCTCTGGAATTTCTGGACCAGATTTGATAAATGTGACTGTTTGACCCTTTTAACATGGGAATCATGCTGGGATGCTTAAATATGAATCGTAGACAATTTCATAATATTTCCATATTGTCTTGTTGCATGTCTTTTGGATTAGTACAACTCCAGTTATTAGTTTGTGAAGTTGCATGGCAGAATCTGTACAAGTCTGGACAGAGGTGATCAATTGTGCTTTTTTGAGCTTGTTAATTGTGGAATCACCTTGTGATGATAATAAACATGTTCTAGATAATTTAATTAGCTTTCCAGAAAGTCTAAGATCACCTTCTTTGGATGTTTAGATCTTCAGTTATGGGTAAAACAAGTGTTATCTGTGCTGCTGTCCAAATTTTGTGTTGTGCTTACAAGTTGATTGCTTTCACTTTACATTGCCTTATGTGTTGCTAAGTGTAACTCATGCCTTTCATGGTATTAAATTAAGTTACCTAAGATCTTAACTTGTGATAGATGTTTTCAATGGAATAGCTTAACTCAAGTTATCTTGTGTACCATGCTTGATATGCTTACTATCTTTCTATAATAGATTATGAGATGAATCTCGTATTGCTATTCTTTTATTCATGCACTAGCATGTTGCATCTCATCTAGGTACGCTAGATAAACCACGTGAAGGATGTGATGTTGGAGCCAAACCCGAAGACGGTGTATGGTGGACCTATCCTGAAGATGGAAGAACTAGACAAGTGCTAGGATGGGAGATACTCGCCTAGTGAGTGTCGTCTAACAAACACTAACCTAGTGTTGGATCCTAGGCAAGCCCCAGAGCATTCTAAGCCTCCTACATTTTTATAAATATCACTTGAGTTCTTTATGTTTGATGCATTAGGTTATAAGAGTTGATTGGAACCACTTTGTTGGGGACCTAATATCGAGGTACCTCAGAAGGTGGAACCAATAACCATCGAACGTTAAAAACTTCTGGACGAACAAGGGCGCCGCTACGTTCCTTGCGCAAACGATGGGAGTTCGGTTCCGCCTCGCCCGACGCCTTTGGGCCAGCTCTGCCTCACCCGAGGGCTAAGGGCAAGTCTCTGCCTCGCCCGATGCCTTTGGGCTAGCCCCACCTCGCCCGAGGGCTAAGGGCTGGTCTCAGCCTCGCTCGATGCCTTTGGGACAGCTTCGCCTTGCCCGAGGGCTAAGGGCAAGTCTCCGCCTCGCTCGATGCCTTTGGGCCAGCCTCGCCTCGCCCGAGGGCTAAGGGCTAGTCTCGGCCTCGCCCGATGCCTTTAGGACAGCTCTACCTCGCCCAAGGGCTGAGGGACAGACTCCGCCTCGCCCGACCCCCGAGGGGTGGGCTGGGTATCGCCCAAGGGATAAGGACTGGTCTCTGCCTCGCCTAATGACCGAGGACGAACGTCACCCCGTTCGATGTCTAAAGACTGGTTTCATCTTGCCTGACAACTTCTCCCCGTTCCCTCATGATGATGGGTACAGAGCAAGACAAGACGTTCGGGTCAACCACAGCTTCAAGGACCATGCCCTGTGCCCCGGTAGGAAAGGTACCGCCAGGGAACGACGGGATGGGTGCTTTAGACCCTTCCAGGCGTAGCAAAGCCTGAAAAGTATTGTAGGTGCATGCTCTTCACCCTGTAGAGTTGTAGGCGTTGCCTTCAGCTCTGGGACACAGAACCCGACGAACATATACGACAACCACTATGCTCCAGAAAAGGATTTGCAATCTCCACAAATGATAGATATGCCATCACCATGTTATGATCCCAAGGGAGCAGCACCCGCTTCCCGCCCCCTCGGGTTCAATAGATTAGAGCACACGCTTCAACCTCTGAACGCCCTCTCCGATCAGAAGACCTTGCCCACAACGCTACTCCGAACCCCGACCCCACGTCCCTCCAACAAAGATTCATAGGAACCAGAAGGCGTGCAGAGCAAGACTAGGCAAGGCTTATAAGTCAAAGCCACTGTACTACAGTCCATGCCCTACGAGGGGCAGTGCTCTATAACCATCCTGACATTCTATAGAGGCATCGACAGTATTGTAGGTGCTTATGATCCTTTCGCACCCATCAGAATGGGAAACCAGGCTGGGTAGACGTGAGCCACAAGGCTAGGTAGAGTACGCATCCTTGCCCTCACACTTGTAAAGCTATCCCCTTCATCTATAAAAGGGGATGCGCTTCCTCCAACAGAGGGACCGACTTTTGATGGCACAACTCACAACACACACAGTCAAGCTGCTACCAAGCTCTTGGCCTCCTTTCGACCCTTCCATCAGAGACTTGGGTCCAGTCCCTCTCTCGATAGTTTGTACCCCTACTATGAACCATTTTCGGTGCTAATAACACGAGCAGCAACAAACTGGATGTAGGGACATTCAGCCCAAACCAATATAAATCTTGTGTCCTTTAGCGCACCATCCGAGCCTAACGCGCATCACTATAAATTTACTTGCCGATGCTTGTACGAAACACCGACAGTTGGCACGCTTGGTAGGGGGCTTTGCGCATTCTAGATCAGGCCTCGGATGGCCACCCACGCAATCAGCTGGGTCCCGGGCGCACACATGTGTTTCGGCAACCTAGATATCATCGTCACACTAGGAGGAGAGCTGGCGCTGGCCCATATGGCTGCACAGTCTCTCCCTTCCATCAACCTCAGCCACCTAATGCTTGAGGGCCAGCCGGGTGACTCCATTGGACCCCAGTTATCTAGGGAGGCCTCGCGCAGCAGTATCCTATTTCCAGAAGGCCCCGTACGAAGCGCCCCGACAGTGTTTCCATTCGATCTCCGCAACGCCGCGGCGACCGCTGGCCACCTTCTGGCACTACGGATGGTTCAGCCGCCCACGGATAGCGAGTTCATGGGGACAATTGAACTTGATATGGGGACTCTCCATAGGCTCCTCATGGAGAGCTGAGATTGTTCTCCAGCTCGGACTCTAGTAGGGGGAGCCATCACCCTTCCCGGGAGTGCTTCATGGCGTGGACCCCTGAGGGGCATGTCGAGGACATCTCCGGGGAAGAGGCTACCCCGACAAACAACCCTGATGGCAGGTCCAGGGGGGAGGCAACAGCCCCATCTCGCTTGGGGATGGAGCAGCTGAGAGCCCGCATGCTAGAGATCGATGAGGTTGGACAAGGGCTTGTTCGGGAGTACACGGACATCAATCGCGAGATTGAACACCATGAAGGTGGTTGGCGCACACGTGCCATGGCCTGCATCGTACACCAGAGGATCCTCACCGATGACGGGAGCCTTCCTCACTTCGCTCGGGCAAGCCAAAACATCACCACGGTGACGACCTTATTGCATGGCCTTCTAGAGGCCACGACGTCCGAGGATCGCCACGCCCATCGAGAAATTCGCACGTTGCTCGAGCGTGCGGCGGCGCAATAGGCAGAAAGCTCGTTGTCTCGATGACATGAGCCCGACACCAGCCAGCGCACGCCCTTGGTGCGCCCCACCAAGGACACGTCAGTTCACCAGACACCGATAGGCAGTAGGCAGCCCTCTACCGTCCTGGTGCATCAACGCCTCGGCCATGACCACGACGTATGCAGCACCATCGATGCTCGCAGGCGCACCCACGGTGATGTAGGAGAGGCAGCCCGCCGTGGCTAGCATCCCCGATGTGGCAGACGCTACGACAGCGGCGAGGACCAAAGCCCGAGCCCTGGCCTACCAGGCCCTTAGGCCTTTGGCCGACACATCCTCAACACTGCGTTCCCACTAAGGTATCGACCGCCTACCAACATCCCTAAATATTCTAGGGAAACAAACCCTGGGCTTTGGCTCGAAGACTATCGGCTTGCATGTTAGGCCGGTGGTGCGAGTGATGATGATTTCATTATTCGCAATCTCCCACTATTCTTGGCCGATTCGGCACGAGCATGGTTGGAGCACCTACCGTCCAATGCCAATCAAGGTTGGGCGGATCTGATAGAGATCTTCGTGGGGAACTTCCAGGGCACGTACAAATGCCCTAGAAACCCATGGGACCTCAAGAACTGCCGCCAAAAGGCCGATGAAACCCTCCGTGGGTACATCCGGCGCTTCTCTCGGCAGTGCAACGAGCTCCCTAACATCACCGACACCGACGTGATAGGAGCCTTCCTATCTGGGACAACCTATGAGTCTCTAGTTCACAAGCTGGGGTGCAGGGGCCCACGGACCACCAAGGAGCTCCTGGACATCGCCACCAGCCACGCCTTAGGAGAGGAGGCGGTTGGAGCCATCTTCAACCACTCCGACGGCAAGGCGAGGCAGGACGAGGACGCCGGCAAGGTGCTTCCAACCGTCCCCCCAAAAGAAAGAATAAGAAGCAATAGCGTGACAACTCGCTCGTGGCCACAGCCGACCGCAAGGGTGGCCGAAAGCCCATGGAGGGCGCTCCAAACCACTTTGAGAAAATGCTCGAGGGGCCTTGCCCAAACCATGCTTTCCTGGCCAAGCATCTATACAAGGATTATGGCCTCATGCGCAAATAGTTGTTCGGGGGCCTAAACAAGGAGGAGCAGGGGAAGGAACCTACCGCCACTGATGATGCCGAGGAGAAGGATGATGCCTTCCCAATGCCGAACGGTGCCCTCATGATCTTTAGAGGATGAAAGGATCAAGATGCCCAAGAGGGGGGGGGGGTGAATTGGGCTAATTCTAAATTTTCTTGCAATAATCAAATCCTACGGATAGCCCAATTAACCCCTTGTGCCTAGAAAAGTGTTTCTATCAAATCAACGCACAAAAGAACTCACAACATATGTTCCAAACTTACTCTAGCAAGCAATTCTATGGATGTAAAACAAGTATTGAATTGCTCAAAGTAAATACTCAAAGTAAGTGCTCAAAGTAAATAGAGAGAGAAAGGAACGCGACGATGTTTTGCTAAGGTATCGGAGAGTCACCACTCCCCACTAGTCCTCGTTGGAGCACCCGCGCAAGGGTGTAGCTCCCCCTTAATCCGTGCAAGGATCAAGTGCTCTCTACGGGTTGATTCTTCGACACTCCGTCGCGGCGAATCACCCAAAACCGCTCACAACTTGAGTTGGGTCACCCACAAGCTCCGCCGGGTGATCACCAAGCTCCCAATCACCACCAAGCCATCTAGATGATGGCGATCACCAAGAGTAACAAGCACGAACTCTCACTTGACCACGCGAAGCCTAATGAGAAGATGGATGCACACTTGTCTACCCTTGATTCACTAATGAGGTTTCACTCTTGGATTCTCAAATCACAAACACCTCACTAGGACCTTGCTCTTCTTGGCACTCACAAACATGTTTCTCAGCTATTGGAATGAGCAAAAGTGACTCCACTCATGAGTGGAGCTTCTATTTATAAGGCAGCCTGAAAATGAACCGTTATGAGCTTCTGCGGGGTGATCGGACGCTCCGATCGTTTTGACCGGACGCTCCGGTCAGTTCAACCTGCGCAACAGTTTTCACGTGATGACCGGACGCTGTCAGGGTCCGGTCAGTACTGACCGAACATGTCCGGTCACTCTTGGATGCTTACTGTAAACGACCGGATGCTGGGTACTCAGGGTCCGGTCACACTTTCTCAAGTCTAGACCCTTACTGGAGTCGACCGGACGCTGGCCCTCAGCATCCGGTCACACAACCTTCCAGCGTCTGGTCACTCCAGACTTGTTCTCCTCACTCAAATGAACTGACCGGACCCTGTGGCCAGCGTCCGGTCGCACCGGAGCCAGCGTCCGATCAGTATTTGACCCTCCATTCACTTCCAACTTTCGATCATATGTGAATGAAGTTTGCTCCAAAGGATCTTAGGCATTCATAGGAGCTACCTAGAGTAGCTAGTTTTAACAAGTGTGCACCACACCTAACTCACTAGACTCAACTAGGTCAAGCTACCCGTTCATACCCCCCTTCATAGTACGACCAAAGGAAAAACAAAGTCCTAGACTACTCTAAGTGTCTCTCCAACTTCAATTGACACTTAGAACTAGTTATCCTTAACCTTGTCGTCCATCCTTTGAAAACCGAAATGATTTCTATCATAGGGGCATGACAACCTCAATTGCCCAATCGATCTCCATTACCATGACCTAACTTAATTGCCTCTACAAAACACACGTTAGTCATAGTAATCTTGTATTGACATTAATCACCGAAATCCACTTAGGGGCCTCGATGCTTTCAATCTCTCCCTTTTTGGTGATTGATGACAATACCACCTCAAGTATGTTAAAGAGTGAGGTTTTTGAAGGGCTTGGTTCATATAAGCTTTTGTCGTTAAGAACAAAAGAGTTAGGCAAGCTTATATGACCCAAGCCAACACAGTGTACTCAAAGGATATGAATTAAGCACTCATTTGCTTCGAAGTATAAACGCGGAAGCAAAAGCAAATGAGCATAACACAAGTGATATGACATATAGATAATGCAAAGTAGAAATCACACATGTCAAATATCACAATCACGTAGATAGCACGATCACATATATATAATAGTATGCATGAAAGTAAACACATGAATGCATAAGTAATAGTGTATCACACAAATTAAACTCCAAATGTATATAATAAGCTAATACTATATAACTAGCTCCCCCTAAATGTAGCTCCCCCTGAGACTACATACTCGAACACCCTCTCCCCCTTTGGCGTCAAACACCAAAACCTAGGGCGGGGCTGCAGCGGACGAGCTGGGCGCTAAAGAACATGGGGCAAGCTGGAACTAGGCACCATCATCATCTGACCCTGAGCTCTGAACTGACTGACCCTCTATGGCAGGAAGTGTCGCTGAAGCGGTCTGGGTCTGAGCTAGGGCTAGTGCTGCCTGTGAAGCTGCAAGTATGTCTGTCGTAGGATCGGATGAGGCGACAGACGAGGGAGCCTCTGAGTAGTCACTGCAACTAGAGCTGCTATAGACAGACCGGCGGTATGCATATGAGGTGGAGTAGGCATGCCAGTCAACTCGCTGAAGGATGCTCCAAGACTCTTGAAGACTGACGTCTCAAGCACGAATAGCGAGGAAGACTGCTCTGGTGTGAAGCCCGTCTGAAATGGAGTGAACTGCGGGGCTACCATGGGTGAGGCTAACCACTGGGACACCTGTACAGGAGGTGAAGCAAACTGAGCTGGAGGTTTTCCCTAACTCTAGAGCCCACTGGGCTGTACTACTGGAGTCGTCGAAGTGGTAGGAGGCTGTGCAAGCTAGGGCGAAGGCTATGGCAGTGGGACCCCAATGGCTGTCACTACATGCTGCATGAATCCCATGAGCTGCTGCTGCATAAGTAACTGCTGGTGCTGAAGGAGCTGCTGCTGCCGCTGGAACTCGTCCTGATGAGCCTGAAACTGTGCGAAGTTGGCAGCTGTCTCCTGTGCTTGTCGTGTCTGGTCCTGCTGCATCCGCTCAAGAATAGCAATGAGAGCAGGGTCTGTCTGTGGAGCAGGTGGAGCAGAACTGGAGCTACCAGCCTCTGCATCGTGTCTGTGTGGCGGCATCTGAGGTATAGGCTGGTAGTCGTCGTCAGAGCTATCACTATACTCGCTCACCTCCTACTGTGCCTCTAGCTCCTCCTCCTCAGTGGCTGCAATCCCTCTAATGATCTCATCCTGCTGAGCTGCAGACTCTAGCACATCAGGACGACGGCTAGGCTGTCGGGTGCCTAAGGAGTGGTATGTCTGATCCTCTGTGATAGGTTGTAAGCTGGGAACTCTATGGTGGCACCTATATACTCATCCATCATGCTAGGGGGCTTATCAAGCACTACTCTGCGGATGTGGAATGTGATCCAGTGAGCATAGGGAAGCTGCCTGTGACCCTTGAATCCCTTAGCTATAGTATCCTCCATCTCTAAAAGTTGGAGATCCCATATATCAAATACCGTCTGCTGCATGATGGCATTGAGAAGCCAGAGCTGTAAGCGAGTCAGGCCCTCCCTGTATCCCAACCTAGGAAGCAGTGTCCTCCTGATGATGGCCTCTAGCACTCTCGCTATAGGAGTCAAGTCACTGGGGTTCCTGCTTGACCCCTTACCAAAGGGCTCCTTGAAGCAATGGCGCACTAAATCTATAGGGAGCACCAGCCCTCCATGAGGACGCCTAGGAGGTCCCTACTGTCCATAACAAACCTCATGCATCTTGATAGGCTGCTCCTGTAGCCTCGGTATCTCTTTGACCCTACCACTCGTCACTCTGTAGTCTTTGCCTCTGAAAGCAAAGTGAATAAACCTGTGATGTGGATCGATGAAGAGTGAAGCATAAAACTAACGAACCCAAGATGGTACATATATCCCCGTCCGTCCAATCAAATCTACCAGTCCTGGCAAATACGACAAGTATGGTCGAATGCTCTCTCCGGCTACTGCCACAATAGACTCTATCTGACAGACTCTCTGAGATCTAAACACTGCCCCACTATTGAGATAAGCATTGTAGAAATCCTCCTATAGTGGTGTGTAAAAACCCTTAGCTTCTCTCTCATCCCTCCTCGGAGGAAACCAAACCTCAAACTCAACAAAATGTAGCTACTGAACCTGTCTGGCGATGGCGGCCCTCAAGTCGAGGTGAACCACTAGAGGTGGACCCTAAGGTCTAGGCAGAGGACATGAACCTCTGCACTGTGTAACTGGCCTTGGTGGAACTGTAGCACTGGTACGACTCAAGCGGCTTAGCTGAGGTGCCGGCTCGGTCTCCTAACCCTCCTGAGTCTCCTGGGCTGGCTGAGGCTCTGCTGGTGGGGGCTGCTGCTGTGCTAACGAACCCTCCTCGATGGCAACCTGTCGTCCTGCAAACGTGGCAGTCCCAGCTGGACTACCGTGACGACGCTCAACCTCCTCAATCATAGCTCTGACTGCTGGTGAAACTGGCTGATCTACAATGACAACTCCACTACGGGCACCACCTCTCTCGGCATGCTCTGTGGCCTCTGCAATAGCTGCTGCTCTCGCTGTCTCTGCATTGGGGTACTTCTGCTTCTTGGATGTCACCTACTTGGTTGACTTGCCCTTACATCCGGCTGACTGGTGAGGCGGGGGCCTTCGATCATCATCACCTGGGCCACCACCAACGTTCTTGGTGTGAGCCATTTGAACTGATAAGATGGTGAACTGCCGCTGATGAAGATCAACTGTCAAACTGCTGCTTTCAAGGCTTGGCCTTGATCCTTACTCGTGAGCTTGGCTCTGAGTTGACTGCCAACTGCCACAAGAACCACAACGGAACTGACTCGCTGCATGATAGAATAGATGGATATACAAATAAATACCATATGTCTAATAGATGCGAAACCCTAATAGAGAAAGCAATGTAGATGCGAATTTGAATCGAATGGCTTTCTACCTGACGATCAGTGATCCAAGAAAAGATAAGATGTCATGTGGGAGATCCTCGGAACCGAGCTAGGGTTAGGTCAAAAGCCCTAAATGCAATGGGGAATCAGTGCATTGAAAATTTGATCTAGGTCACAATTGTAGAGATCAAGATGGAAAAATAAATCTTGCCTTACCAATCAAGGAGATGGTAGGGCTAGGGCACACGGCAAGAGGCAGAGCAGAGGCGTGGACAGGGCAACTCTAGCAAGCTATGGCGGCGTTGGCGTGGTGGCACACGAGCTGCGGTGGCGCGTGCTGTGCTAGCATGGTGGCGCGCGAGAAGGCTCGGGCGTAGTGGCGTGGCGAGGCTGGAGCATAGCGGCGTGGGCGCGAGGTGGCCGGCGTAGGGTCGCGGTGGTGCAGCGAGGCAAGGGCACTGCAGCGCGCGGCGAGGTAGGGGCACGGCGGCGCATGGCTGGAGAGTGGTGGAGGTGGCGGCTTGGGCTAGGGCAAAAACGAGTTGAGGGGCGAACAAGGGTACGGCAGCGGTTAAATAATCCCCCAAACGCGACAGAAAAGGAAACGGAAAAGAGTCCTGAAGTCGCGCGAGATCCACTGACCGGACGCTCCGATGGTAGCGACCGGACACTACCACCCAGCGTCCGGTCGATTCTAGAGAGGTCCAAATCCTCTGGAATCGGGACCGGATGCGTCCGGTGGTCCATGACCGGACGCAGGCAGGGTCCGGTCAGTACAACTTGTCCTTCCTTCGATCGACCGGACGTTGAACCCTTCCTGACCGGACGCATAGACGTAGCGTCCGGTCACACCTTCACCAGCAGTTCATCTCCTATGAACTGACCAGACGTTGGACAGCAGCGTCCGGTGCAGCATCCGGTGCACCTTTTCCAGCAAATCTTCAAACTTCCTTCACGCTGCCTGTTCCCAATCAAGTCCTAGCTTGAATAAGATCCAAATAAACACCAATTGGGACTGATGTAAGTGACCTCTCTCAAACCCTCATAATTTTCAAAATATTTTGCCTTAGGCTATAATTCTTTTTAAGAAAATAGGCAGCAAGAGGGCAAATGGAACAAAATGACAAAACAACCTTCATGCATATGCAATACTTGTAAGTAAGTCTAGTTGCTTGTCAAGTTTGATCCAAGGTTAAGCTTCTTCACATGCTTTTGGGCGGTTATCTTAATCATGTTAGACAAGCCCTATATGCATTGCCACAAATTAAGTATGTTGTATATTACAATGAATGCAAGGGACAACACAAGCTCAATTTTTAGTGAAGTTACTAAAATCAAGTACATTGAGCTCATTCCGCAATCTACAAAATGTAGCCTCATCTAGCGGTTTAGTGAAGATATCCGCTAATTGATCTTCGGATCTTACACCTTCTAGTGATATATCATTTTTAGCCACATGATCTCTTAGAAAGTGATGTCAGATATCTATATGCTTGGTGCGAGAGTGTTGAACCAGATTATTTGCAAGTTTTACCGCACTTTCATTGTCGCACAAAAGAGGTACTTTCTCTAGAACTACTCCATAGTCTAGCAAAGTTTGTTTCATGTATAATATTTGTGCACAACAAGCACCCGCGGCAATGTATTCCGCTTCGGCGGTGGACAAAGCCACACTATTTTGTTTCTTGGAGGACCAAGACACAAGTGATCTACCAAGCAAATGGCACCCTCCGGATGTGCTCTTTCTATCAACTTTGCATCCGGCGTAATCCGAATCGGAATAGCCAATTAATTCAAATAAAGCTCCTTTGGGATACCAAAGACCAATGCTTGGTGTGTGCTTAAGATACCTAAGGATTCTTTTTACAGCAATTAAATGTGTTTCCTTAGGACTAGCTTGAAATCTAGCACACATACACACACTAAACATGATGTCGGGCCTAGATGCGGTTAAATATAACAAGCTACCAATCATAGAATGGTAGAGAGTTTGATCAACCGGGTTACCTCCCTCATCTAGGTCAAGATGTCCATTTGTAGGCATTGGTGTCTTGATTGGCTTACATTCATCCATCTTGAATCTCTTGAGAAGATCTTTTGTGTATTTCTCTTGAGAGATGAAGATGCCTTCTTTCATTTGCTTGACTTGAAAACCAAGAAAGAATGTAAGCTCACCAATCATTGACATCTCGAACTCCTTCGACATCAATTCACCAAATTCTTTGCATGAGTCTTCATTTGATGATCCAAAGATGATATCATCAACATATACTTGACAAATGAAGATATGCCCATCAAGCTTCTTGGTGAATAGTGTGGTGTCGACCTTCCTAATGGTGAAGCCCTTCTCAATGAGGAAGTCCCGAAGGCGCTCATACCAAGCTCTTGGGGCTTGCTTAAGCCTATATAGTGCCTTGGACAACCTATAAACATGATTAGGATATCTAGGGTCTTCAAACCCGAGAGGTTGATCAACATAGAATAGTTCATTTATAAAGCCAATTAAAAATGCACTTTTCACATCCATTTGATATAGCTTCATTTCATGATGTGATGCATATGCAAGAAGGATACGGATGGCTTCTAATCTTGCAACCGGTGCAAAGGTCTCTCCAAAATCCAAACCTTCAACTTGAGAGAACCCCTTTGCAACTAGTCTTGCCTTGTTCCTCACAACAACACCTTGATCATCTTGCTTGTTGCGGAACACCCACTTCGTTCCAATGACTCTTGCACCTTTTGGTCGCTCTTCAAGAGTCCAAACTTCATTGCGAGTGAAGTTGTTCAACTCTTCATGCATGGCATTGATCCAATCTGAATCTTTAAGAGCTTCTTCTACCTTGGTAGGCTCATAGCAAGAGACAAAAGAGTGATGAGCAATAAATGACGTAAGTTTTTGAGATAGAGTCATTACACCCTTTGATGGACTCCCTATGATGAGATCTTGTGGATGATCTTGTAGGAGAGGTGTGTTTCTTCTATTGACCACTTGAGGAGGAGGTTGTGGAGAATCAACATCTTGTGCTTATACCACCATTTGCTCATGAGAGATATGAGTATCTTCATTTTCCACTCTCCCATCTTTTTCACCATCTTGTGGTACATTTGATGAAGAAGGTTGGTTAATGACTTGTACATCATCTTCATTATCTTTTGCTTGATGTCTCCCACCGGAATGTTCTTCATAGCCTCCCTCAATGGTTCATCACCTACATCATCAAGATTCTCATATGCTCCTTGGGAGCCATTAGATTCATCAAATTCCACATCATATGTTTCTTCAACCAAGCCAGTGGCATGATTAAATACTCTATATGCTTTGGACTTCAATGAGTAACCAACAAGAAAACCTATATCACAACATCTTTAAAACTTCCCTAGGTGTTGCCGCTTCTTGTAGATGTAGCACTTGCAACCAAACACCCTAAAGAAGGAGACGTCCAGCTTCTTCCCATTGAGCAACTCATACGGTGTCTTGACAAGGAACTTTTGAAGAAATAGGCGGTTGGATGCATAACATGCGGTGTTGATTGCTTCCGCCCATAGAGCTTCGGGGGTGTTGTACTCATCTAGCATTGTCCTTGCAAGGGTGGTCAAAGTCCGATTCTTCCTCTCAACTACACCATTTTGTTGAGGAGTATAGGTTGCGGAGACTTCATGTTTGATTCCAACTTCATCACAATAGGATTCAATATTTGTGTTGTCAAACTCTTTGCCATTGTCACTTCTTATCTTCTTGAGCTTCACTTCAAATTCATTTTGAGCTCTCTTGGCAAACTTTTTGAAACAAGATGCAACTTTGGATTTGTCATGAAGAAAGAACACCCATGTATACCTTAAATAGTCATCCACAATCACAAGACAATAGAGATTTCCTCCCAAACTCTTATATGTTGTTGGTCCAAAAAAATCCATGTGTAGGAGTTCTAGCACTCTTGTGGTTGACATGAAAGCTTTGGTTGGATGAGTGTTTGCAACTTGCTTGCTGGCTTGACATGCACTACAAAGCTTGTCCTTCTCAAACTTCACATCCTTCAACCCTCTCACCAAATCATTCTTCATAAGCTTCTTGAGTGAGCTCATCCCAACATGAGCAAGTCTTCTATGCCATAGCCACCCAAGTGTTGTTTTGGTGAATAGACAAGTCTTCAAGTTTGTATCTTCGGAGGTGAAGTCAACTAGATATAAATTGTTGTATCTAAATCCATTGAATATCACTTGTTTGTCATCTACTTTGGATACAACAACCTCCTTCTCGGTGAATAAGCATTGGAAGCCAAGATCACACAATTGCCCAACGGATAGCAAGTTGAAACTCAATGAGGCAACGTAGAGCACATTGGAGATGGAATGATCATTTGATATTTCCACTTTGCCCAATCCTTTAACCTTGCCCTTTGAATTATCTCCAAATGTTATTTTCTCTTGTCCATCTACCGCTTCATCTAGTGAGGTGAACATACGAGGATCACCGGTCATATGTTGAGTGCAACCACTATCAATAACCCAATGACTTCCACCGGTCTTGTAGTTCACCTACACACAAGAGATTCAAGCTTTAGGGATCTAAACTTGTTGAGGGCCCTTCACCTTCTCAACAAGTGACTTAGCCACCCAAATCTTCTTAGGCCTACTCTTGTTGGGGGGTCCTAAGAACATGACTTTCATCTTTCCACTAGAATCTTTTCTAATCATGTAGTGAGCATTGAAAGCAAAGGGTCTAGCATGCTTGGGCAAGGGTTGTGGTGGTGGAGTTTGACACTCATGAGCAAAGTGGCCTTCTTGTCCACACTCAAAACATCTCTTTGGCTTTAGCTTTGGCTTTGATTGTTGGTGTTGAGCTTGAGCCTTCTTCTTCTCTACACTTGCCATATATCCAATGCCACTTCTATCCATCTTCATGATGGTATTCATGAGTAGCTCACTTTGGAGATGCTTGCCTCTAGCAAACTTGCTCAATCCCACCTTGAGATGCTCTTTCTCCATCTTGAGCTTCTTGTTCTCTTCCTTGAGAATATCATTGTTCTTCTCTTCCTTGAGTTTCTTGTTTTCTTCTTTGAGCTTCTTATTCTCAAGGATCAACTCTTTGTCATGATCAAGAGTTTCTAGCACAATGGTGTTGTGACTTTTCATCTCTTCAAGATCTTTCATGAGCTTCTCATTGTCACTCTTAAGCTTGACATACTCATCATAGTCATTGCACTCAACCACTTGCTTGCCTTTGCTACTAGATCCACGCTCAATGCTCTCATCAATTAAATCATCACATGAGGTAGCTATATCAATCTTAACAACATGGTTAGTAGCATCATGTGGCTCATTTGGTAAGAATTCTTGTGCAATAACAAAGGTATCATAATTGATCTTTAGAGTTGTATATTCATCTTTTAGCTTTTTGTGACTAGTGATAAGCTCATTGTGCACCCACTCAAGTTTATCATGTTTATCTTTAAGCTCTTTCTTAGAAGATTTTAGCTCCTTGAGTTTGGATGATATAGAATCATTTGTTTCTTTGAGCTCATCATTAGCCTTTTCTAATGTGTCACACTTAGCTAAGAGTGAATCATTTTTAGCATCAAGTTTTTATTTGTAGCTCTACTCTTTCTAATGATCTTAGTGTATTTTCTTAATATTTTGACAAGATCATCATATGTGGGTGAATCATCATCGTTATCACTATCATCATCACTAGCTTGCTCATCATCACTACTATCATCACTCTTAGTTACCTTGCATTCACCCTTGGCCATAAGGCATAGGTGTGTAGAGGATGATGGCGATGGTGGCGGTGAGGATGCAAGATCAATAGCAATGGCAACCACCTTCTCATTGTCACTCTCATCATTGGATGATCCACTTGATGAATCAATGTCCGTGAGCCAATCACCGACAATATAGGCCTTGCCACTCTTCTTCTTCTTGTAGAAGTCTCTCTTTTTGCCATCTCTCTTCTTGTATGGCTTGTTCTTTTTCTTTTCATCTTCATCACTTGAATCATCTTTCTTGCCCTTGTTCTTGAACTTGTCTTTCTTGGGCTTTGTGCATTGATGAGCTAGGTGGCCAAGTTTGCCACAATTGTAGCAATCCATCTCGGAGATCGGCTTTCTTCTTGAGCTAGTGAAGAACTTCTTCTTCTTGCCGTCAAACTTGATGCCACTCTTGTTTAGCTTCTTTAGCATCTTGGCGGTCTTCTTCACCATGAGAGCAAGGCTCTCTTCATCATCTTCATCACTTGAGCTCTCATACTCAAGTCTTGCTTTGCCCTTATCTTGGCTAGCTTTGAATGCTAAGTCCTTCTCTTTCTTCTTTGTAGAGGATGAGCCATCTTGTGGCGTGATGTGCATGTACATCTCATGAGCATAGATCTTTCCCAAGATTTGTGTCGGTGTAGCGGTGGAAAGATCACCTTGATGTAGCACGGTCACAATGTGCCCATATTTGTTAATGGGGAGGACACTCAAGATTTTTCTCACAACATCGGATGGTGACATTTGAGTAAGTCCAAGCCCATTGACTTCCTCTACAAGAACATTTAAGCGAGAATACATCTCATTAGCACTTTCTTTGGGAAACATCTCAAAAGAATTTAGCTTTTTAATTACAAGATGATAGCGTTCCTCATGCTCACTCTTGGTTCCCTCATGGAGCGCACAAACGTCCGACCATAGTGCATGGGCGTCTTTGTGGTTCCTTACACGATTGAACACATCTTTGCAAAGGCCTCTAAAGATGGTGTTGCGAGCCTTTGCATTCCATTTTTCATAATTTACTTTATCGCCTTGAAGTTGTGTGGCATTCTTAGGTGTTGGGAACCCTTGAGAGGCGGCTCTAAGAATTCCAACGTCTAGAGCTTCTAAGTACGCCTCCATGCGGATTTTCCAATATGGAAAATCATCTCCCTCAAAGATAGGAGGAGGTCCATCCCCGTGAGACATCTTGCTCTAAGTGATTAAGCTTAAAAACGTGAGCACAAGGCTCTGATACCAATTGAAAGGATCAAGATGCCCAAGAGGGGGGGGTGAATTGGGCTAATTCTAAATTTTCTTGCAATAATCAAATCCTACGGATAGCCCAATTAACCCCTTGTGCCTAGAAAAGTGTTTCTATCAAATCAACGCACAAAAGAACTCACAACCTATGTTCCAAACTTACTCTAGCAAGCAATTCTATGGATGTAAAACAAGTATTGAATTGCTCAAAGTAAGTGCTCAAAGTAAATAGAGAGAGAAAGGAATGCGGCGATGTTTTGCTGAGGTATCAGAGAGTCGCCACTCCCCACTAGTCCTCGTTGGAGCACCCGCGCAAGGGTGTAGCTCCCCCTTGATCCGCGCAAGGATCAAGTGCTCTCTACGGGTTGATTCTTCGACACTCCGTCGCGGCGAATCACCCAAAACCGCTCACAACTTGAGTTGGGTCACCCACAAGCTCCGCCGGGTGATCACCAAGCTCCCAATCACCACCAAGCCGTCTAGGTGATGGCGATCACCAAGAGTAACAAGCATGAACTCTCACTTGACCACGCAAAGCCTAATGAGAAGATGGATGCACACTTGTCTACCCTTGATTCACTAATGAGGTTTCACTCTTGGATTCTCAAATCACAAACACCTCACTAGGACCTTGCTCTTCTTGGCACTCACAAACGTGTTTCTCAGCTGTTGGAATGAGCAAAAGTGACTCCACTCACGAGTGGAGCTTCTATTTATAAGGCAGCCTGAAAAACGAACCGTTATGAGCTTCTGCGGAGTGATCGGACGCTCCGATCGTTTTGACCGGATGCTCCGGTCAGTTCAACCCGCGCAACAGTTTTCACGTGATGATCGAACGCTGTCAGGGTCCGGTTAGTACTGACCGGACTGGTCCGGTCGCTCTTGGATGCTTACTATAAACGACCGGACGCTGGGTACTCAGGGTCCGGTCACCACTGACCGGACGCATCCGGTCACACTTTCTCAAGTCTAGACCCTTACTGGAGTCGACCGGACGCTGGCCCTCTGCGTTCGGTCACACGACCTTCTAGCATTCGGTCACTCCAGACTTGTTCTCCTTAGTCAAATGAACTGACCGGACCCTACGGCCAGTGTCCAGTCGCACCGGAGCCAGCGTCCGGTCAGTATTTGACCCTCCATTCACTTCCAACTTTCGATCATATGTGAATGAAGTTTGCTCCAAAGGATCTTAGGCATTCATAGGAGCTACCTAGTGCTAGTTTTAACAAGTGTGCACCACACCTAACTCACTAGACTCAACTAGGTCAAGCTACCCGTTCATACCCCCCTTCATAGTACGGCCAAAGGAAAAACAAAGTCCTAAACTACTCTAAGTGTCTCTCCAACTTCAATTGACACTTAGAACTAGTTATCCTTAACCTTGTCGTCCATCCTTTGAAAACCAAAACGATTTCCATCGTAGGGGCATGACAACCTCAATTGCCCAATCGATCTCCATTACCATGACCTAACTTAATTGCCTCTGCAAAACACATGTTAGTCATAGTAATCTTGTATTGACATTAATCACCGAAATCCACTTAGGGACCTAGATGCTTTCAAAGGATCAGTGGCCTACGACTCCAAGCGTCGCTAGAAGGTCACACGCCACGAGGTCTATATGGTCAGACCAGCCACGCCTGCCTTCCTCTGGTGGTCAGAATCTGCCATAACCTTCGACCGGACCTACCATCCGGATGTCATCCCACACTCAAGAAGGTACCCACTTGTCATTGACCTAATTGTTGGCCCAAAGCAGCTCACAAAAGTACTGATGGACGGAGGTAGCGGCCTCAACATCATGTACACCAAGACACTCAACAAGATGGGCGTCGACCGAACGAACCTCTGCCCCATCCGAGCACCCTTCCACGGCATCATACCTAGCAGAAAGGTCATACTGCTGGGGTAGATCGATCTGCCCATCACTTTCGGGGATCGATCCAATTACCGGACTAAGACCCTTACCTTCGACGTGGTAGGGTTCCCCGGAACCTTCCACGCCATCCTTGGATGTCCATGCTATGCGAAGTTCATGGCCATCCCCAACTATACATACCTTAAGCTAAAGATGCGGGCCCCCACGGGGTCATCACCATCGGCATCTCCTTTCGTCGCGCTTACGAGTGCGAAGTCGAATGCTATGGCCACACCACAGCAGTCGTCGCCTCCGAAGAGCTCGCCACCCTAAGGGAGGAGGTCATTGAAGAAGCACCCGATGCGAAGAAGTCATCTGGGTCGTTCGAATCGGCGGAAGGGACCAAGGAAGTCCTCTTGGACCCCAGCAACTCCGAGGGCAAAAAAGTCCGCATCGGGACTGTGCTCTCCTCCGAATAGGAAAGCGTGCTCGTTGACTTCCTCCGCGATAACAAAGACATCTTTGCATGGAAACCCTTAGATACGCTAGGCATCCCGAGGGAGGTCGCCGAGCATACCTTGAAAATCCTCCCAGGCTCCAAATCGGTGAAGCAACGCCTACGCTGCTTCGACGAGGAAAAACATAGAGCCATCAGTGAAGAGATAGCAAAACTATTGGCTGCTGGGTTCATCAGGGAAGTACACCACCCAGAGTGGTTAGCAAATCCTGTTCTTGTGCAAAAAAAGAGCGAGAAATGGAGAATGTGTGTCGATTACATAGGCCTCAACAAGGCATGTCCAAAGGATCCGTTTCCTTTGCCATGAATAGACCAAATAGTCGATTCCACCTCGGGGTGCGAAACCCTCTGCTTCCTTGATGCATACTCCGGCTACCACCAGATCACGATGGAGTCCGACCAGCTCGCGATGTCTTTTATCACCCCCTTTGGATCGTTCTACTACATTTTGATGCCATTCGGTCTAAAGAACACAGGGGCAACTTACTAGCGCTATATGCTCAACTGCTTCGGGGACCTCATCGGGTGGACCGTTGAGGCCTACGTCGACGACATCATAGTTAAGTCTAAATGGGCTGATCACCTTGTCACCGACCTCGAACAAACCTTTGCAAAACTCTGGGCAAACGGCTTCAAACTCAATCCCAAAAAATGTGTTTTCAGGGTCCCAAGGGGCATGCTGCTCGGCTTCATTATCTCCGAGCGTGGTATCGAAGCCAACCCGGAGAAGATCTCAGCCATCACAAGGATGGGCCCAATCGAAAACATGAATGGGGTTCGGCGAATGAGGACTCCCCCTTTATCGACTCCTAAAGAAGTCCGGCCGCTTCGAGTGGACAGCCAAGGCCTAGGAAGCGCTTGACATGGTTAAGCAATTTCTAACTAAACCCCCGATCCTGGTTCCTCCAAGCAATAGGGAATCCCTCCTCTTGTACATAGCGGCCACCATGCAAGTGGTTAGCACCGCCTTAGTGGTAGAGCGGGAAGAAGAGGGGCACGCCTTCAAGGTGTAGTGCCCTGTATATTTCATCAGCGAAGTGTTATCCGACTCCAAAACCCGCTACTCCCAAATCCCAAAACTCCTCTACACCGTCCTCATCACCAAGAGGAAGCTACACCACTACTTCGAGTCACACCCTATGATAGTCGTGACATTGTTCCCCCTCGGTGAGGTCATCCATAGCCAGGATGCTACAGCAAGAACCGCAAAGTGGGCACTTGAGCTGATGGATCAGGGCATTACTTATGCCCCCGAACAGCGATCAAATCCCAGGTGCTGGCTGACTTCATCGTGGAGTGGACTGAGGTCCAGATGCCACCAGCAATCATCGATCAAGAGTACTAGACAATGTACTTCGATGGATCGCTGATGAAGAAGGGCGCCGGCGTGGGACTAGTCTTCATATCTCCCCTCGGGGTCCGCATGAGGTACATGGTTTGGCTCCATTTCCCCTCATCAAACAATATCACAGAATACGAAGCGCTCATCAATGGCCTACGAATTGCCATCGAGCTAGGCATCCGATGCCTCGACGTTAGGGGCAACTCCCAGCTGGTCATCAACTAGGTCATGAAGGAGTCATGCTACCACGACACCAAGATGGAGGCATACTGCCAAGAGGTCCGACGGCTGGAGGACAGATTCAACGGCCTTGAACTCAACCACATCCCAAGGCGTCTCAACGAAGTAGCCGACACGCTCGTGAAAGCGGCATCCGACCGAGAGCCAGTCTCGGTAGGTGTCTTCGCCAGCGATCAACATAAACCTTTGGTATGCTACGTGGGGTCAGAATAGGCTGACGATGGCCCATCTAGTCCGACCCCAGGGGCCGATCCCCCAACTGCTCCGCCCGACCCCGAGGTCATGGAGCTTGAAGAGGACCCAGCAGCAGAGTCCGACCCTCCCGATGACTAGAGAACGCTTTACCTTGACTACCTCCTCCGTGACACACTACCAGCAGACAAGACGGAAGCCCGACGGCTCGCATGTCACGCCAAGTCCTTCATTCTTGTAGAAGGCGAACTCTACAAATGGAGCCATACGGGGATCCTACAGCTCAGTATCCCTGGCGAACAGGGAAAACTTTTGCTAAGCGATATCCACAATGGGGTCTGCGGTCACCATGCCACACCAAGGACCTTGGTTGGGAACGCATTCCAACAGGGCTTCTACTAGCCCACCGCAGTAGCCGACGCCGAGCAAATTGTATGCACCTATGAAGGGTGTTAGTACTATGCTTAGCAGATTCACCTTCCAGCCTAGGCGCTCCAAATGATCCCCATCACATGGCCCTTCGTGGTCTAGGGGCTTGACCTGGTTGGGCCACTCAAAAAGGCGCTCGAGGGCTTCACCCACTTGCTTGTCACCATAGACAAGTTTACAAAATGGATTGAAGCTCGACCGATCTCCACGATCAAATCTGAGCAAGCTGTGTTATTCTTCCTTGATATCATCCATCGCTTTGGAGTACCAAACCCCATCATCATAGACAATGGCACATAGTTCACCAGTAGGAAATTAATTTGATTCTATGATGAACATCACATCTAGATTGATTAAACAGCCATCGCGCACCCCCGGACGAACAGGCAGGTTGAGCGCGCAAACGGCATGCTCCTGCAAGACCTTAAACCTAGAATTTGCAGCTGGTTGAACAAGTTCAGTGCGCGCTAGCTCGCTGAGCTTTTGACTGTGCTCTGGAGCCTAAGGACAACTCCTAGCCGGGCCACCAGCTACACACCCTTCTTCATGGTCTATGGCTCTGAGGTCGTACTCCTAACGGACCTTGACTATGGAGCACCAAGGACTAGAGCATACGATGAATAGGGGGGCGAGGCATCCCACCAAGACGCCATGGACCAGCTAGATGAAGCCCATGACATCACCCTCCTCCATTTAGCTAAGTACCAGTAGGCGTTGCGACGATACCATAGTTGACGGGTGTGGGGTCGAGCCTTCAACGTCGGAGACCTCGTCCTCCGCCTTGTGCAGAGCAACAAGGACCGCCACAAACTCTCCCTGCCCTAGGAGGGGCCCTATGTCATCATGAAAGTACTTCACCCAGGCACCTACAAGTTGAAAACCATCAATGGCAAGGTCTTCACCAACGCCTAGAACATTGAGCAGCTACGTCGTTTTTACCCTTAAATGAACGCATGTTTCTTCTTATTAGTCTTTGTCTTTACAAAACCCCAATCTTTAGTGACATCTAACCCCTACAAATTGTGAGGGGCCAGACCTCAGTCGAGGGCTGATACAAGTACAAGTACATTTATCTTACAAACACTTCCTCTGTTATCTTTGAAAACTTTATTAAGTTTCCTGATCTTCTTGTAAACATGTCCTAAGCACTAAGATTTTGGGAACAAATTCTGAGTACAACTGGTAGGACTATGGGAGACCCACGCCCCAGCGGCTACAACCTCTTTGCTCACCAGCGTGATCAGAATTAATTCACCCGCACTCCTAGTTTCTTACAACTTGGGCCATGGGAAGGGTTGGAGGGCACCGAAACCTCTTCTACAAGAAGAGAAAACTAAAAAGCTGTTTGCCCTAACAAAAGATGAAAATTTGTTCATTTTTGCACAAATTAACCACTTACAAAATGGTTTCATCATGCAAAAGACTAGTGTACTCCTAAACATCCAAAGGACTGTTCACTCAGGGGCTCCCCCAAACTTATTCAATTACATTCTCTACTTAGCTTTACTACGAGTACTACTACGACTACCGCACCGAGCTCTCCATCGGCAACGTTCGGGCATGTACACGGGCCAATTCGTCTACTATGGCCGCTGCGCCAAGCTCTCCATCGGCAATGTCTGGGCATGTATATGGGCTAGTTCGTCTATTGCGGTCACCGCGCCAAGCTCTCCATCGGCAATGTTCGGGCATGTACACGGGCCAGTTCGTCTACTGTGGCCACCGCACCATGCCTCCATCGGCAACATCCCACCATGTCATAGGACCTTCGAAGGCACCGTGATCTGCAGCGTCGAGCACTGTGTCGGCGAATACGGTGCCCCTCCGCCGGGATGTTATCCCACCACGTCGTGGGACCTTCGAAGGCACCGTCATCTGCAACATCGAGCACCACACCGGTGAATACGGCGCCCCGCTACTAGGACCTTCAGGGATTACACCATCATCATCAGCCCTAACCCCGACAACGGCGTTGGGGCAGAAAGCGCCTCCTGCTGAAGGAAGGCCACGACCAGCGGCGACAAAATCAACAACGCTCATCGCCCTCTAGCACCTCTTCTCCTTTGGCAGTGGCGACCCCTCCTCAGCACAGGCGAATCGTGCCATCTCATCTACGTTGGATAACCTCCAGCTCGACATCATGCTCCGGAATCATGGGCGGACCTATGAGTTTATTTCTCCCTAGCATTACCCTCTCTTACTTAGGAACCGATACATTCAGTGGAAAGGAAGGAGAAGAGGTGGCGGCTCGAAGGCTGGCGAGGAGGTGCGGCGAGAACTCTTCCCCCTCCCTATTTAAAGAGGGGGCTTGGTAGCTAAGGAAAGGCAAAAGGTTCAGATGAAAAACTCTCTACCTTCCCCTATTCAATACAAATGCGAAATCAATGCTGACAGAAATTTGAGGTGACATGCTGAAAATGACAGGACGCGCTCTGATCGACGGGACACCGCCTGGTAGGCCAGAACGTCACCTGGGCATGGCCCACCACTAATGCGCCCTAAACATAAGAACCGGGGCACACTCACCTACAGGTGACTCTCTGCTTCCCCAGGCAGGACCAGGGACGACCCAATAATGGAATCTCCTTCTAGGGGAGCCCAATGGGCCCATTGGTCAATCGGTCGACCCAGTCAAAACAACGAACGAATGACCAACTAAAAGATAAACACCCCTGTTTATTTACTTTGAGTGTTGAATTCTTTGCCGAGCTTCCAACCCCAGCAACGGCAGGGACATGGACATCGCTTGGGGCCTGCCGAGGGTGCATGTTTTTTTAAACACCCCTTTTTTTAGCCCGACACCTCCTTATGTTTGGGGAAGCAAAAGCCCGGCGTGTGGGAATACAACGATGAGCACAACTGGATGAACCACCTCCGTCGGCTACGGAGTCTTTTTGGTTCACCAGCATAATCGCGTTCACAGTTCCTCACACTACTAGCCTTAGATCCCACCTTCCCGAAAGGACTTGGGAGGGGTCCACCTAAAGAGCCCCCCTTCAGGGGGAAGCTGGCAAAACGCTTAAAAATCAATCGCAAAAACAAAAGTACCAATATTTATGTAGTTTACGTCGGCCTCGTCGGAAACATTGGGCTCAAACACATCTGGTGGGAGCTTTCCATCAATCGTGCTACCAAGGTAACATTACCGACCCCGCCTTCATTTCGATTAAATTATACATTCAAACATTACATATGCAAAACATTGCATCCCAACGCTTCGTGTCGCATCACAAAACAGCCGTCACCTCATTCGATATGGGTGGCAGCAGGCCGAGGTTAACCCACAGAATCTCCATCGAGGAGAGGCCATTGGGCCACCTGAGCCTATCGAATGGCTCGGGCATCTGCCGGGAGGCGGGTTAAGAAGTTGTGGAATGCCACCAGAGGGCTCTTCTGACCCCATCAGCAAATGATGAACCTGGATTCCACACGAACGTACCCGTTAGCGAGCTCATTGAGCACAATACTCGAGCCACCGAGGCAAGTGTTGTCTACTCGGCCCCTCCGATTACGAAAATTGAGGACGGGGTAACACATGAATTACGGCCGACCCCTATCGCTCGGGGGCTCGAGCCACTTGATACAAGGACAACAATTCAAAGGCCCCCCCCTTACCGAGCCCATAGAGTCCCCATTTGGGGAATTCTATTGGAAGGCAGGATGGGGAATAGTGGAACGCCAACCGAGGACTTTGCCAACCCTGTCACAAAAATCACAGAATGGGATTCCATCTGAACGCTTCGGTCTCCAGTAACACCAGACCCCAGCGAACGCAAGGGATCGGATCTCACTCGGGGGCTAGTAAAGGTACGGCTACCTAGTAAAGGTACGGCTACCTCCCTTCCTTTTTTCAAAACAATCATTACATTAGACTCCCTGCTCACATCAAGACTAGCAGCAAGACTTGGGGGAATAGATTGGTAAGACCGCAAAAAACCAAACGACCAGACGACTACAGTATGTTTTGCTCAAGTAGCACAACCCAATTTTTTCCCCTGAAAGCACCACCGGCCCTGTGGCCTTAGACAAAGGGAAGGGTCGGATCGAATAAACACTCTTTTTGATTGCAAAAAGGGAAGAAGGTGAAATCAAACAAAATGAAATTACGAAGCAGAATCACGAAACTACTTCCAGACTCGAAAGTACCTAAACTTGTTCACATATTACATATAAGTGTTTTTCAAAATTATTTGACTAACTACTTCCGCGAAGGGAGAACCATTTCTTTTAGATTATCCGCCAGGTTCTTCGCAAGAGGAGCCACCACCTTCTCAATCGCATCTAGCTCATCATCCTCATAGGTAGGCGGGAAACCTTCGCTCATCACCTCTAGGTTGATCTCCTTCTCGTAATGAGCATGGGCGACGATGAAGGCCTGGGTGATCCCAGCGTGAAAAGCACTCTCCTCAAGCTGGCCCACCCAAGCCATAATACTAGCGGCACGGGCCGCAAGTGAGTTGGCCCCCTCCTCTTGTGCCACCTGCAGGTTGTCGCAGACCGCCAGAACGGTGAGGGACAGGTGATCATACTCATCACCTTCAGCTTGGAGAAGCCCCCGCACCTTGGTGAGATCGGCGCGTAGACTAGCAGAAACTTCCTCGGCATCTAACCGTCGGGTCACCTCGACTCCAAGATCCGCCTGGCGTGCCTTGGCCTCTCGATGCACTTTGTCATGCTCTCAGATGGTTCGATCGATCACCGCGGCATCCTGGTTCACCCTCTCCTATAACGTCGCGGACCTCTCCTTAGCCTTCAGCTTGAGGTCCCGCTCCGTCTGTAGCTCCACCAAGGGCTCGCCGGCCTTCTCACTAGCTGCGGCATTCTTCTGCAGCAGCTCATCTCGCTCCTTTCGGAGCCTAGCGATCTCCTCCTCATCCAGCTTTGTCCTCACCGACAAGTCCTCAAAATCCCGTGGGCCTCCTCCGCGTCCTAACATGCCTAGGCCTCCCGCTGCTGGGCGGCAGCAAGCTACGCACCCACATCTCCTCGCAGCCGAGCCTCCTCGGCAAGGCGATCCCATTCCACCTTCTATTCACGTAGGAACTAGGATTTGCTTTGGCTGCGAGCAACAATGATCTAAAAAGAAGATCGGTTCAAAAATACGAAAATCCAAAAGAAGGAGGAAAACGAGGAAGAACGAGCAGATACCTAGCTAGTAGGAATGACAATTTCACGTAGGGCCCCTCTGACCTAGTTAAGGGCATTCATCATAGTTGAAAGCCCGAAGTCAAGACTCTCCCGCTCCATGCTCTCGGCATGGTCGTCGAGCGTGAAAAGAGCCAACGTTGGGTCCTGAGCGGCCATCCACTAAAGCGGTGGCACGCCCCGCGTGGGGGAGCGGCTGCCTCCTGACAAAGGGGCCAGGGGCAACTCCCTCCTAGTCCTCCGCACCACTGCCATGATGCTCGAGGACCCTCCAACCGGATCCTCCTCCATCTGGGCCGCTTCGAGCACCATGGGTGGGTCCACCTAGGCCCCTGGTGGCGCGGATTGCACTACGCCCTCGAGCACCACCGTGGCTGCGCCCGGCTGATCCTAGCTTTGCGTGGTCACGACCACCTCCACCGATGATACGCGACCCTCGGCCGGCGGTGCTGCACCCACTGTAGAAGATCCCGCCTGCTCGATGGCCACCAAGGGCGCGGGTGCCGCCACGGCCGCCGTCGAGTCGACCAACGCCACCGTAGCATCATCGCCACTCCTGCCCGAAATAGGAGCAACGACGAGCGACGTTGCCCATCCCACCTGACGGGCAAGGCTCTTCTTGGGTGCCATCCCTAGAGGGTGGCCCGTCAGCAAAAGTCTACACAAGAGAAAAAGGCATAAAGTCAAAACAAAAAATGAAATAAAAGAGAGACAGGGGAGTCAGTGGCTTACCCCGACGCCTTTGGTTGACGGGTACACTTTGGGGATGAACCCCTAGACACCTACCCCAACTCATCAGGATGGGACCGCTTTGAACCTGCCCCCTGCTCCTGGGTAGGGGAGCTCATCTCCCTCGTCTCCGAGGGTGCGACTGTAGAGCCACCCCTCTCGGTCAACACCTCAGGCTGGGTGGCAGACCCACTTACCACCATCCTCTCGTGAGACATGGCAACAGGACCCCCCCTCCTCCATTAGCACCTCAGGGGCCTCCTCAGATCCAGCCACCCATCGATCCTCTGCCGGCACCCCGCGCGAAGTGGCGGACTCTTCGGCTCCAACCTCCACCAACCTTGCGGACTCAGTTCCCTCCGCGTGGGACGAGAGGGGTTCCTACATAGATGGAGGGGCATTGGTCAGCATGCCCTCAACCTCCAGGATGCCCCAATCCACACCGGCAGCAACCTCATCAACATCATCATTGTCATCATCATCGTCGTCATCACTGCTCACTTCTCTCCTCGATCCCGTGCTTCCTGCTTCCATCGCTCCTCAGCTTTCTTTTGCTCCCTTGCCCTCTTTTCCCACTCGGCCATGACACGATTCGCCGCCGCCATGACCCGATCCTTTGGCAGTGGGACTAGGCAGTCCTTGAAGTATAGCCTCCTCAGTTGGTCCTGCCATCCCAAGGTTGGTATTAAAGGATTAGAAATTCAATCAAAAAGGAGGGCACAGGGAAGGAAAGCTTACAAATTCAAAGAACCCGGGTTCTGGTCGCATTGGGGGATGCCCTGGCACCAGATACATAGGTTCGAGGGTGGAGTCGAAGGTGTCCTTCATAGGTTCCATCGCCTCCCTAATAAGCTACGCCACTTTAGAAGGAGCAAGCACCTCATCAATGAGCACCGTTCCTTCGAACGACTCTCCAAGAACCATCCGATACAATGGAAGCACGCGCGTCATTAGTGGCGCCACCCTCCTCGCATGGTAGGCACCAATGATCCCTGACCCTTTCATGCCCCAGACCTTCAGAGCATGAATGGTGGCGAGAAGGTCGGCAAGGTGTTTCTTCTCCAAATTCGAACAGTCCCAATGCCATGACTCTAGAGCCTCGTCGATGAGGCGCCTAGAGTACTTCGGTAATGTGGCACTTAGGTTGTCCCTAATGTAAAACCACTGTGCGTGCCACCCCTTATTTGAGGATGATAGATGCATCAGCGGGTAGTCCCTCGATCGGGTGGGGTGCAGATGAATGCTGGCACATCCCATCGGCACGCTCACATCCTTCCCCCCAGTCTTCCTCTTTGACAAACTAACGGTGAAAAAGTGCCACCACAAATCGAAGTGGGGATCGATTCCTAGGAAACCCTCACACAGGGCAACAAACGCCGCCATATGTTGGACACCATTGGGGGTAAGATGCTGTGACTCCACTAGGTTATAATCCAACAACCCCCGAAGAAATCTATGCGTGGGTACGGCAAATCCCCACTCATGAAAGATGGCAAAAGACATGACGTACCCTTCGGGTGGCGCTGGCTCATTCTCATCATCGGGCAGCAGCCACTCCCTAATGGCAGACAGTGAGTGGAGGAGGCCACGGCGGGCAAGGCCCTCCAAACGCCAAGAAGTAATGCCGGATCTGCTCCACAGCTCCATCGAAATGTTGGGGGAAGGTGGGTGCGAGCTCAACGAGGGTGGCAGTGCGGACGCGAGCTCGATGGCAGCGGTGAACGTAGATGCAAACCTAATGGCAGCAACAGTCTTGATGTCGGAAGCTAAGGGGATTGGTGGCGAAAGCTGCGGATGCGAAGGCGAGGAAGCGAAGTATGGAACCCTAGGGGCAAACCCCGTGGTTTTATAGTGGCGACGGATGCGAGAAGGGCAACCGTCCACCTTGATCTGGCGTTGCATCGCGGGACACGCGCCCATGATCCCTATTCTCTCCCACCAAAATTGCGCTGGGCAGTTCGCTTTCCCAAAGCGACCGGACTCTTTTCCCACAGAGAGGATGTGGACCAGAAAAATCTCTTCATTAAACCCGTCTGGGCCCATAACGACCAAAAGTCGGCCCACCTAGGGTCCTAGAGCCAAAGGGCCATCCCAATGAGGGATAGGCCCACAAACTACCAGGACTCAGGGACGCAAGCATCACCAGGGCCTCGATCCATAGTCGGGTCCCAGCCGGGCTGACACTAAATAAAATTCCCGCGAACGGAATACCATGATACCCTTAAAAATATGTAGTTGACAAAAAACCAAGTCTTTCAGCCTTACCCATGAAGGGTCCGATACTACCCCCCGGGCGACTCTACTCGAATCACCCGAGGGCTTAGGGGCTACACCCATTGAGTGCGCTCGCGTGCACCCTTTGGCAAAGTGACTCCAACAAAATCGAAAACAGCCCCAGGCGATTTTGTCCAAATCACTTGGAGACTCGAGGGCTACTGTTGGGGACCTAATATCGGGGTACCTCAAAAGGTGGAACCAATAACTATCGAATGTTAAAAACTTCTGGATGGACAAGGGCGCCACTACATTCCTTGCCCAAATGATGGGAGTTCAGTTCCGCCTCGCTCGACGCCTTTGGTCCAGCTCCACCTCGCCCAATGCCTTTGGGCCAGCCCCGCCTCGCCTAAGGGCTAAGGGCTAGTCTTAGCCTCACCCAACGCCTTTGGGATAGCTCCACCTCGCTCGAGGGCTAAGGGCAATTCTCCACCTCACCCGATGCCTTTGGGCCAGCCTCGCCTCGCCCGAGGGCTAAGGGCTAGTCTCGGCCTTGCCCGATGCCTTTAGGATAGCTCTGCCTCACCCGAGGGCTGAGGGACAGACTCTGCCTCACCCGAACCCCGAGGGGCGGGCTCGGTCTCGCCTAAGGGATAAGGACTGGTCTCCACCTTGCCCGATGACCAAGGACGAACCTCGCCCCATTCGATGTCTAAAGACTGGTTTCATCTTGCCTGACAACTTCTCCCCGTTCCCTCATGATGATGGGTATAGGAAAAGACAAGACATTCGGGTCACCACGTCTTCAAGGACCATGCCCTACGCCCCGACAGGAAAGGTACTGCTAGGGAACGATGGGATGGGTGCTTTAGACCCTTCCAGTCATAGCAGAGCCTAAAAAGTATTACAGGTGCGTGCTCTTCACCCTGTAGAGTTGTAGGCACTGCCTTCAGCTCTGGGACACGGAACCCAATGAACATATATGACAACCACTATGCTCTAGAAAAGGATTTATGATCTCCACAAATGACGGATATGCCATCACCATGTTATGATCGCAAGGGAGCGGCGCCTGCTTCCTGCCCCCTTGGGTTCACCAGATCAGAGCACACGCTTCAACCTCCGAACGCCCTCTCCAATCGGAAGACCTTGCCCACAACGCTACTCTAGACCCTGACCCCGCGTCCCTCTGACAAAGATTCATAGGAACCAAAAGGCATGCGGAGCAAGACTGGGCAAGGCTCATAAGTCAAAGCCACTGTACTATAGTCCATACCCTACCAGGGGCAGTGCTCTATAACCATCCTGACATTCTACAGAGGCATCGATAGTATTGTAGGCGCTTATGATCCTTTCGCACCCATCAGAATGGGAAACCATGCTGGGTAGACATGAGCCACAAGGCTAGGTAGAGTACGCATCCTTGCCCTCACACTTGTAAAGATGTCCCCTTCATCTATAAAAGGGGATGCGCTTCCTCCAATAGAGGGACTGACTTTTGACGGCACAACTCACAACACACACAGTCAAGCTACTACCAAGCTCTTGGCCTCCTTTCGACCCTTCCATCAGAGACTTGGGACCAGTCCCTCTCTCGATAGTTTGTACCCCTACTATGAACTATTTTCGATGCTAATAACACGAGCAGCAACAAACTGGATGTAGGGACATTCAGCCCAAACCAGTATAAATCTTGTGTCCTTTAGCACACCATCCGAGCCTAACACGCATCACTATAAATTTACTTGCCGGTGCTTGTATGAAACACCGACACACTTGATGCATAGAACTACCTTGTCTAGAAATATACCTTGAACCCTATGTAGGTCTAGGATCGAATATACGCTTAGCGATGCTTAGACCGGTAGAAGTCGGGTGATTTTCTATCACCTGCGAGATATAGGTGGATACCAAAGCACAGTTGGCTATATTTACTATCGTGGAAATAACCATGTGTTAATAATGAATGGAGACTGGGTGGGATGTCGATAGAGAAGCAACAAGACATGGAGGTCTTGGGTGTGGATCTATCCCCGTTTGTGTCGTTTAAGGACCGATTCGCTGTACGTCCTCATGTCATGTTGAACGCATGCCTATCACTTAGTTGGCCGGATAACTCGTTCCGACCGTGAAGCCGAGTAGCTCAACTCAGGCCAAAAGTCTAGGAAGTGAAAGTGCGCACTCTAGAGGTAGTAAGGATGTGCTTTGGGACATTGGCGCGAGTCCAAGGGGTCAGGTGCTTAAAATTCCTGCACTTCCTAGCAGAGTGTCACCCTTGAGATGCGGCGCTGCTCAGAACCGTGATTCCTAAGTTGTACCAAAGGTGATATAAGGCTACCGTGGCTGGTAGACCTGGGTTTGCGTTAGGAATACCCCTCCAGCTAGATAGGAATCGATTCGAATCGCCGTCTCTCCTGGATAGTGAGAACTTGACTGAGCAGCGGCAACGTAGAGTAACGTAATTGAACTTGATGGTTATAATGATGATGATGATGTTACAACATTATACCGGCTATGGTTACTATTGCCTGTTACTAAATGATATCCCACATGTTTGGCACATGTTAGTTGATAATCTAGAGATGAATAGCTATAATTAACTTGGTTACTAAATTGTAAAAAGGTATAGCTCAACTCTTGGCTTTTATGCAAAATGTTGTCAAGCTTGCTCCACCTATAAAGCCTTGCATACTTCTTGGTGTCACTTTATTTTTGGTTTATAATGGGTAAGTCTAGCTAAGTACATTCGAGTACTCAGGGTTTATCCCACCATGTTGCAGGTGAAGTTCTCGGCTTGTTGAAGATGGTGGCTAACCGCCAGTGGGCTCGGTGACTCTATATTTACTTCTTATCTATATGCTTTTGTCTGAGGATGTCACTTATGCTAGCAATGTATTTGGAACTTATATTAATGTAATCATTTGAAAGCTATGTTGTTTTCACTAATCGGTTTTGAAACCCAAACTTGTATTATTATTTGTGAACCCATTTGTAATATTATTTCCGCTGCAACTCTGCGTATGTGATGTGTATTTGCTTAATCATACGATCTTGGTTGTGATGTTGATTTACCGAGGTCCTTTGTGACACTCGGTGGACTACCGGGTTTATATAAGTGAAAGTATGTGTGCGTTAACGTGCTAAACGGGGACAACCATACTTGATCTTGTATAAATTAGGCGATTCTATCATAGGCCTTGTAGGGCAACAAGGGTGGTGGTGACCGCCCATGTACCACCTAGAATGGCGCCATGCGTAGGGCGGTGTGGAAGGAAGTGTTGTAGCAGTATTTCACCCAAGGTAGTCAATCCACCCACATGCGGGGTTAGTCACCGGTGATGTAGCGCAGGTACATGGTGAGTACCTTGTTCACCACCTCGGACTGGCCATCCCTTTGTGGATGGAAGGCTATGGTCATGTGAAGAGTGACACCCACCATCTTGAATAGGTCATGCCACACATGACTGGTGAAGACTGGGTCACGGTCGCTCACGGAGGCGAAGGTGGTCCATGGAGGCAAATGATGCCCTCAAAGGAGTCCCTAGTGATGGTTGTGGTAGTGTACGAGAGGCCGAGGGTGATGAAATGCACGTACTTGGAGAAGCGATCGATGATGGTGAGGATGGCCGACTTCTGACAGACATTGGGTAGCCCTTCGATGAAGTCCATTGAGATGTCAGCCCACACCTAGGATGACACGTCGAGGGGCTGTAGGAGACCGGCCGACTACTAGGGATTTGGTCTTGTTGCACTAATAGGTGCTATAGGCACACACGAAATCACGCACCAATGTGGTGTCGCCAAGGATGTAGAAGTCAGGCCCACAGATGGTGTAGCATCTACTAGGATGCCCTCATGGCCCACCGAGTAGGCAAAGAGAAGGACCTGGTGGTGCAGGTCACTATGCTCTAGAACAAAGATGCGAGAGCCATGGAGGAGGCCTCGTTGAGGCACCATGGTGCGCCCAACTTGCCATCCTACAGCCGCTGGAGAAGGCGACGAGCATCATCGGCTACCGCTATTGCGGTGTGGATGTCGTCAAGGAGGCCGAACGTTGGCCTGGAGAGCACATTAGCCATGCCGTCCTCCGTGTCCCACCATGAGAGAGCACCAGCCACCTTATTCTGGCAGGTTAGGGTGATACTCCACTATGAAGTTGAAGCCAAAAAGCTTGCTGATCCACTGATGTTGAGGCATAGTAGATAGGCAGTTGATCTAGCAAAAACTTGAGGATGTAATGATCCATATGGATGAGGAAGTGGTGCCCCCTATAGGTATGGCCACCAGTGGAGCATGGCCTACACGAGGCCGATTAGCTCGCATTCGTAGGAGTGAGCTTGAGGGGTCATGTAGTAAATGGTTGGCTGAAGAAAGTGAGGGTTCTAGTGTCCTAGTGAAGGACCAGGCCAAACCCCACTCTAGAGGCATCGTAGTCCATGATGAACTGCTTGTCGAAGTCAGGCATCTAGAGCACCAAGACCATTGATAGGGTGCCTTTGAGTGCCTAGAATGCGACATCCTGCCTCACTAGACCAAGCGAAGGCGTCCTTGCATAGCAGCCAAGTCAAGGGGCTGCTATGGTGTCGAAGTCATGGATGAACATCCGATAGTAGCCGGCTTGGCCCAAGAAGCCACACAGGCCATGGGTGGAGCATGGTGCTAGCCACAAAGCGATTGAGGCCACTTTGTCAACATCCATGGTGACTGCCATCTATGGAGATTACATGCCCGAGGTAGGCAACCAAAGATGCCTCGAATGAGCACTTGGAGCGCTTGAGGTGGAGCTGGTGCGCCCATAGCGTGTCGAGGACGATGTCGATGTGCTTCAAGTGCTCTTCCCATGATGAACTTTAGATGAGTATGTCGTCAAAGAACACAAGAATGAAACTACGTAGGAAGGGGCGAAGCACGTCGTTCATCAAGGCCTAGAACATTGCCGGCATGTTGGAGAGGCCGAATGGCATCACTAGGAACTCAAAGTGGCCATATTGCGTGCGAAACACCATCTTGACAATGTCGTCAGGGTGCATGCACACCTAATGGTAGCCTGAACAAAGGCCAAGCTTGGTGAAGAACTGCACCCCATGGAGCTCGTCGAGTAGCTCATCGACCACCAGGATCGAAAAACTTGTCTTTGGAAGTCTTGGCATTGAGAGCGTGGTAGTCAATGCAGAAACACCAAGACGCATCTGCCTTTCGCACCAAGAGCACTAGTGTGAAAAATGGGAATGTGCTCAGCCCTATGATGCCTTGGGAGAGAATGGCAGAGCACTAATGCTCAAGCTTGTCCTTCTAAAGCTATAGGCAGCGATAGGGGCGAACGACTGATAGGCGCGGTACCTGATAGGAGATGGATGTGGTGATCGTAAAGCTAGGCCAACAACAGTCCATGGGGCTCCTCAAACACTGACGTATACTGAAGTAGCAGACGATGTATTAGGGGCTATGTGGGTGCAGCCATGATCACTCATGTGGCTGGCTCTCTGATGTCACCATAGGGTTAGCCGATGCCCTTCCATAGGATGCACCGGGATGCATGGGTGAAGGCCATGCATAGGTCCTCAAAATTCTAGAGGATTGGGCCTAGCGTGCATAGGAAGTCGAACACTAAGGATGATGTCAAAGCCACCGAGGTCGATGCCTAAGCAACTAATGGAGAACTCCTTGGTGCCGATGGCCAACACAACATCATGAGCAACCCCCTAATAGGGGATGTGGTCCCTAGTTGGCCACCAAGATTCACATGGTGGGTTGTGGCGACATGGATAGTCAGAGCTGGTGCATGACCCTAGGCATTGAGGAAGTTATGAGTGGAGCTAGAGTCAAAGACCGCCAGTAGGCGGTGCCCTTAGACATAGACATCTAGGTGCATGGTGTTCTCCATCTAGACGCCTACAATGGCATGGAGGGAGATGACCAACGGGGTTGCAGCGTCGATCATCACCTCAAGTTCAGTGGCCTCCTCCTAGAACACAGCAACGATCGCCACCTCTATAGTAACATCGTCATCAAGGAAGTCGGCTGACTCCAAGTAGAATAGCCAGTTGGCATTGGTGACTATGGACATAGGGCTCATCACAATTATAACAAAGCCCTTGGCGACTGATGCTTTAGCTACTCTACCGGTGTGATGCTGATGGAAGGGGTGACCTAGAGCTAGCTGGGTGGGCACTGATAGTGGTGTGGGTAGGGCAGGTGTAGCACCTAGAGCCATCGAGGAGCTTATAGTTCAAGCTATACTATGTCAGCAAACTGGGGCGTTATGGTGGTTGCGCCACGTGTGGGGCTATGTCTAGTGTCATGGCCATAGTGCGGCGCTTGAATGCTCATGCGAGATGCATAGCCATCTCAAGGTCCCTAGGGCTCACATAGCTCGACTGTCCACCTTGAGGTGTTTAGGGAGGCTGCCCACAAACAGCTCCATTTTCTAGAGGAGGGATAGGTTGCGGGATGGCACAACATGGCATTGAAGCGGTCGGCATACTCTTGGTCGATCGATAGGAAGGGAAGCTGGGCAAGCTCGAATAGGTGAGTGCCATGAACTGCCAGCCCGAAAGCGTAGATTACAGAGCTCCTTGAAGCGATCCTAGCTAGGCATGCCCTCATCTTTCTCTAGGGCATAATACCAAGTCTGGGCCGCACAGACCAAATGATACTGAAGCGAAGCCAGACATGATCTGAGGCTAGGGTGTGTTTCCCATAGAGGAACTGCTCACAGTGGTTGAGCCAGTTCAGGGGGTCCTCAGCTGCCATCATAGGTGGAGAATTCAAACTTGTAAAAGTGAGGAGGTGCCAGGCCTAGCCCTATGCTAGGGACGGGAGCCTTGAGTGCTCCCAAGTATGACAATGTCCTAGGGGGTGTGGAGCACTAAATGGGTAGTTGGGGTTGACGCTATCGATGAAATGGCCATCCACGCTCATCCCGTTGATGAACCCAGAGGTGTGCTAGTACTAGTGGCTTGGCCCACCCAAGTTGGAGGCGACACTAGTGGTAGCTATGGAGGTGATCAGTCGTGGTAGTGAAGGCCGGGGCGCCCACCATGGTGAACATCAGCCTAGCTATCGACACCATGGTGTAGGAGGGGATCAGCGATGGGGAGCCTAGCATGCAGGATTTGATGGATGGGGAGCAGGGCGGTTAGCGGTGCACCCAGCAACGACACGACCTTCATGCCTTAGTTGGCATCCCATAGGGGAACACCGGTGGAAGGGAGGTAGTGGGCGATGGTGGCAGCGTCCTTCAAGCTTCCATGTTGGCCAGGCGAGAGATGTTACCGACTATGCGCCAGGTCGGCGACAGCCTTGACCAAGGGATAGGGTGCGGACACCGAGGGTGCGGCCAGCACCGAGGTGGAGCGTGGCGTAGAGGTGGTGGTGGGCGGCATGGTGGTGGTAGGAGGGGGACCTAACATAGCTGATACTAGATTGATAGGATTGGGGATCCTACCAGAGTTGCTATGGATGTTGTAGGGATGGAAGAGCAGAGGGCGAGTGAAAGGATCAAGATGCCAAAGATGGGGGTTGAATTAGGTTAATTCTAGATTTCTTGCAATAATTAAGCCCTACACTTAGCCGATTTCACCCCTTGTGCCTAGAAGTGTTTCTATTGTTCTACCACACAAAAGTTTTGCACCCTAGGTTCCAATCCTACTCTAGCATGGCAATTCAAAGAATGTAAAGACATGAAATTAATTGCTCAAATGTAAATGCTCAAAGTAAAGAGAGGGAGAGGAACACAGCGATGTTTTTTCGAGGTATCGGAGAGTCACCACTCCCCATTAGTCCTCCTTGGAGCACCTGCGTAAGGGTGTAGCTCCCCCTTGATTCGTGCAAGGATCATGTGCTCCCTACGGACTGATTCTTCGACACTCTGTCAGTGATGAATCACCCACAACCGCTCACAAGAAGACTTGGGTCATCCACAAGCTCTGCTGGATGATCACCAAGCTTCCAATCACCACCAAGCCATCTAGGTGATGACGATCACCTAGAGTAACAAGCACAAACTCTCACTTACCAAGACAAGACTAAAGAGAAAGGTAGATGCACACTTGTTACTCCCTATGCACTAATGAGGTCCTTAATCTTGGATTCAAAAATCTCAATCACCCAACTAGGCTCTTACTCTCCCTTGCACTCTAAAGTGTTTCCTCAACTGAACAAATGGGCAAGAGAGCTGAATTGGACGAGTAGGAGATGTATTTATACTCCACCATTCAAAACATGACCGTTACTGTCCAACTCAGCACATTTACATAGTGACCGAACACGTAGGTCTTTGTGACCCAATGCACCAGTCAGTAGCCAACTGGCTACAGTATGTTAGGCTATTAGACTTGACTGTTAGAGTGACCAGACGCAGTGCTGATTTTGGTCCTTCATGATAGGACACGTCCAGTCCTCAAATTTCCTCTATGGATGCTTATTGATGTTGACCAGACTCTGCAAGCTAAGAGTCCGGTCCTTACTTGTCCGGCGTCCAATCCTACAAAGAGTCGAGACCTCGTTGCTATAGTTGTGATCATCTGCGCGTCCAATGCAAATCACTGTTCAGTGACCGATCGCATTCTATCTTCTGATGCTGACTAGATGAACTAACCAGACTCGCACTGCTGCATTTGGTCTTTACCAAACCAGCATCTGGTCAGTATATCAGCACTCCATTCAGTTCCAATTCAACATCTTCATGAATGAGTTTGTCTCCAATCGATCTTAGGGCAAACCCTGAGCTACCTAGTGCTAAGTTTGACAAGCGTGCACCACACCTAAAACATTAGACTCACATAGGTCAAGCTACTAGTTCATACCCCATTAATAGTATGGCCAAAGGAAAAACAAAGTCCTAAACTATTCTAAGTGTCTCTCCAACACCAAACGACACTTAGAACTAGTTCGTCCTTAACCTTGTCGTCCATCCTTTGAAAACCGAAATGATTTCCATTGATAGGGGCATGAAAACTATTATTGCCCAAACAATCATCATTACCATGACCTAACTCAAATTACCTTTGCAAAACACACGTTAGTCACTATAATCTAGTGTCATCATTAATCACCGAAACCCAACTAGTGGCCTAGATGCTTTCAGTCTCCTCCTTTTTGGTGATTGATGACAACACTACCTCGAGTATGTGTATAAGAGATGAGTGAGGTTTTCAATATGCTCGATTCATATAAGCATTTGACAATAAGAACAAAGGGGTTAGGAATGCTTTATATGACCCAAGCCAACATAGGTACTCAAAAGAATATGAATGAAGCATGAGTATGAAATAGCTCATTTGAATCAGAGTAGAATGCGGAAGTAAGCAAGTGAGCATAACCAAGTGACATGACATAAATATATCAAAGTAGAGAGCACACATGTAACATAGGTCTCACAATCACACATATATCACATATAACACAATGCATGAAAGTAAACGTGAATGCATGAAGTATCAAACACAAAAGAATGAGTCCATCTCACGTGCTCCCCCTAAGTATAACAAACTCCTTTGGAGTCAAGCACCAAAACCTATGGGTCAGACGACAGGATAGGAGCAAATAAGTCAAGCACTGAGGTGTGGTGAGAGATCTGAAACTAAGTGGAATCATCATCTGACTCTAGATTTGGAACTATCAGACCGATTAGAGCAAGCGGTGGCTGACCCTCTGACTCTGAAGCAGGAAGTGAAGCAGTCTAGGTCTGCTCTACGATCTCGGTAATTGGGTCAGCTAGCTGAGTAGTAGTGGCTAAAGCTGTAGCCTGACCATGTGGCTCTAAAACTATCTCTGTAGGTAGTGAAGCCACAACTATCTCTATCTCTGTCGCTGAAGCCTCAAGTGTAGGAGTGACTATCGGAGGCGGCTCTGATGAAGTAATAGAAGATGGGAGAGTCTCAGTTGTTTCGGTGACAAGAGCTACTGAAGTAGGAGCAAGGACTCAAAACTCTAGAGGTGTAGGCTATCCTATGAGCTCACTAAAGGTAGCACCCAAACTCCTAGAGACTGGTGTGTCTGTCACTAGCATGGACTCTGACTAAGTAGGAGTGAAGCCCATAACTATAGGAGTGAAGTGCTGAGCCTACTCTACCCCTAATGAAGCAAACCACTGAGACACCTTCTTGGAAGGTGAGGCAAACTATGCAGCTGGCTGTCCCTAACTCTAAAGCCCACTGGGTTGTAATGCTAGAGTCACTATGGTGGTGGTAGTAGTCAAAACAAGCTGCAACGTGGGCTGGAAAGGAGCAATCCCTATAGCCATAAGGACACGCTGCATGAAACCAAGAAGCTACTGTTGAGTGTCTAGCTACTACTACTAAATGGCTTGCTGCTGCTGGAACTGATCCTGATGTGCCTACACCTAAGCAATAGCAGCTGCTGTCTCCTATGCCTGATGAGCCTAGTCCTGCCACATGCGCTCAAGTATATCTAGCAAAGTGGGGTCTGTCTGTGGTGGCTGTGGTGGAGCTGAGTTAGAGCTACTGGCCTCTTTGTCATGTGCTCTTTGAGCCATGTGGGGAATCAGCTGGTAGTCCTCATTTGAGCTATCAGTCGGGTCATCCTTGACCTCATCGCCCTACTGTGCCTCTAGCTACTCAAGCTCTATCTTCGCAATGGCCCTGATGGCCTTGTCCTACTCAGCTGTAGTCTCTACCACCGTTGGTCTATGGTGCTGCTGGCTGGGTGTCCTCCCATGACTATGATGCAAGAGCTGGCTCATGTCGTACTTGGGAAACTCTATAGTAGCACCACTCCACTCAGCCACTGCTTTGGGGACATCTATGAAAATAGCCTTCCAAATAAGGAAGGTAATCTAGTGAGCATATGGTAGCTGATGATGGCCCTTGAAGCCCTTTGCTAAGGTGTCCTCCATCTCTGAGAGCATCACATCCTAAATATCAAACATAGTCTAAGAGATCAAGTGATGGACTAACCAAAGCTGAATACATGTCAATCCCTCATGGTTGCCACCCCTCGGGAGCACAGTCCTCCTCATGATTAAGTCTAGGATACGAGCTATAGGTGTAAGGTCACGTGGTGTGTGGCTCAATCCCTCTTCAAATGGCTTAGTGATGCAAGCTCTGACTAAGTCTGTGGGTGGTACCCATCCACGGTGAGGGTGTCTTGGTGGCTCTATCTCTACATAGCAGATCTTGTCAATCCGAGCAGAAGACTCCAGAATCCTTAGTATCTCTCTAGCCCTCGAGCTCTGTAGCTTATAGTCATAGCCTCTAAAAGCAAAGTGAATGTACCTGTGCCCTAGTTCAATCCACAAATAAGCATAGAACTCTCTAACCCATGATGGAACATACCGACCAGTCCGTCCTAAGAGATCTGCTAGACCTTGCAGGTAGCTGAGGTGGGGATGGATCTGCTCTCCTACAACTACAACTATAGCCTCTAAGGAGCACACTCTCTAATACCTAAATGCCACACCACTATTGAGGTAGGCATTGTAGAAATCCTCCTGCAACACTATGTAGAACTGCTCTGAAGCTTGCTCATCCCTCCTCGGTGGAAACCACTGCTCAAACTCCACAAGATGGAGCTGTTGCACCTGCCTAGCTGTGGCTGCCCTCAAGTCCAAGTGTACCATTGGCTATAGACCCTATGGTCTAGGAGGTGGATGAGAACCATGTCTCTGTGTCTTAGGCCTCGATGACACCTAGGTGTGAGTACGACTGGAACATCGAAGTCGTGGCTGCTCTGCCTACTCTACCTGACTGTGGTGTAGGCTCCTTTGCCACTAGCTGCTTGGTCACCTTAGTGCCTAGCCCTTGGCCCTCAAGGTGAAACTAGGCCCCACGAATGTTGATGAGGACATGGCACCTTCGGATACGAACAATGATTATAAGGTGCGCTCGTTCCTACATTTGCATAGTGGCTTTGGTTATAATTCACTTGGTTCCACATGTACATGTCACTATTTTATTGTAGGTTCAAATGTGTTTCATAATGGAAGTTCATCAAAGTTGAACTTTTGGTTCGTCGGTAGCCCGACAGTGCCTCATTGGGAAGGCCATAACTCATCCATCCGGAGTGCGATCGAGGTCAATGAGCACTTAATGGAAAGCTTGTTTGATAAGCTTTCAAATAGATCTGGTCCCATCTCAATATCACGTCGGCAAGGCCTCCAAATTACCAATATATTCTGTCGCTATTTCTGGCAAGAGCTACACTGTCGTCATGGGCTTGTTAGACATCCTTGGGACCCAAGCCCAAGTTGGAGCACACCCCAAGAAGATGGAGAACACCTAAGAGATGGCCTTGGACGTCCTCCTCCTTGGCCACCACCTTAGGAGGCCAGCAAGGACGTCCAAGCCAAGCCAGAGGCCCAGTCCAATCCGAGTTCGAGTCTGCCTCGGCCATCAGGACTAGTCTGCAATAAAACGGACGCCCAGGACGCATCCGAACTCCGTTTTCGATGATCCACATATGGATGGAAAGATAATTTGATAAGGAAGCCAATCTAAGTGGTTTCACGTCAAAAGCTCTTCGGAATCAACAGGAATCATCGAAACAAGTCAGCGTCCAGAATCTATCAGGGTGCTGCGACACCTTCTTTTGGGCTGTTGGGCCTTGTAACGTGTTGGGACACCTTTAGGACGTGAAGAGGGATCCTTGGACGTCCCTTAGGCTATATAATCAGTAGCCACCACCTACTTTAGGGTTTGGGTTTTGTTTTAGATCAATCTGTCATTGAACAGTCGCCATTATCGGTTTGCAAGACCCCAACTTCGAGTGCTTAATCATTCATCTACAATTGTCACTTTAATTGAGTTGCTTTTTATCTTGTTCTTGCTTGTGTTCTTCGATTCGCAGCAGGGATTAGCCTTCTTGGCGAGGTCAACCGGATTGTGACACGGTTGATAACCAGAGGAGACGTGGTGCTAAGGTTGCAGGGTTTGGGTCTTTGTGATCTGAAGCCGGATCGGTGTGTCGCTCTCCGAACAAATCGTTGTTTATCTTGAACCTGACGGAAGATCGGGATCCCCGTCCCCATTAAGTGGATGATGAGGACATGGCACCTTCGGATATGAACAATGATTATAAGGTGCGCTCGTTCCTACATTTGCATAGTGGCTTTGGTTATAATTCACTTGGTTCCACATGTACATGTCACTATTTTATTGTAGGTTCAAATGTGTTTCATAATGGAAGTTCATCAAAGTTGAACTTTTGGTTCGTCGGTAGCCCGACAGTGCCTCATTGGGAAGGCCATAACTCATCCATCCGGAGTGCGATCGAGGTCAATGAGCACTTGATGGAAAGCTTGTTTGATAAGCTTTCAAATAGATCTGGTCCCATCTCAATATCACATCGGCAAGGCCTCCAAATTACCAATATATTCTGTCGCTATTTCTGGCGGGAGCTACACTGTCGTCATGGGCTTGTTAGACATCCTTGGGACCCAAGCCCAAGTTGGAGCACGCCCCAAGAAGATGGAGAACACCTAAGAGATGGCCTTGGACGTCCTCCTCCTTGGCCACCACCTTAGGAGGCCAGCAAGGACGTCCAAGCCAAGCCAGAGGCCCAGTCCAATCCGAGTTCGAGTCTGCCTCGGCCATCAGGACTAGTCTGCAATAAAACGGACGCCCAGGACGCATCCGAACTCCGTTTTCGATGATCCACATATGGATGGAAAGACAATTTGATAAGGAAGCCAATCCAAGTGGTTTCACGTCAAAAGCTCTTCGGAATCAACGGGAATCGTCGAAACAAGTCAGCGTCCAGAATTTGTCAGGGTGCTGCGACACCTTCTTTTGGGCTGTTGGGCCTTGTAACGTGTTGGGACACCTTTAGGACGTGAAGAGGGATCCTTGGACGTCCCTTAGGCTATATAATCAGTAGCCACCACCTACTTTAGGGTTTGAGTTTTGTTTTAGATCAATCTGTCATTGAACAGTCGCCATTATCGGTTTGCAAGACCCCAACTTCGAGTGCTTAATCATTCATCTACAATTGTCACTTTAATTGAGTTGCTTTTTATCTTGTTCTTGCTTGTGTTCTTCGATTCGCAGCAGGGATTAGCCTTCTTGGTGAGGTCAACCGGATTGTGACACGGTTGATAACCAGAGGAGACGTGGTGCTAAGGTTGCAGGGTTTGGGTCTTTGTGATCTGAAGCCGGATCGGTGTGTCGCTCTCCGAACAAATCATTGTTTATCTTGAACCTGACGGAAGATCGGGACCCCGTCTACATTAAGTGGTAATCAGAGCTAAGGTATACCGTTAGGTTCACTTTTATTCCCTAGTTTGAGAGTTTCGCATTCGTCCTATAGTCCAGTGCCATACTTTTATTTCCTATCCTAGAACCTTCCGCGCCATAGCCTTTGCATATTTCAGTTTCGGAGTTCGCTTTGTTGAGTTTATGTCCTAGGTCAAAGTCTTGTTGCTGGTTTAGATTGTGTTCTTTTCTAGTTTGTGTTGATCCCTTGACCCGCCGCTATTCCATATCACCATCGGTTTGCATCTTGTGTCCACTAAATCCCTGATTCGAGCAGCTTCCTTAAAACAGTCATAACTTTTGCATCCAAACTCGAAACGGGGAAAATTTTATATCTACGGAGAACGCCAGAAAATTTTAGATCTATTTCATCCCAGCATAGCTGGGTTCGCAAAAATTAGATTTGCGAAATTCGATTAGGAAAATTGAGTTTCTGGGCCCACAAGTTTTGGTATGCTTTTTAGAGCACAGTCCTAATTTTCTATAGGCCACATCTTTTATTCAATTGAGCTCAAATTTTTTGTGGTTTATTCTTGTGTGCTCCTTGCTGAGAAAAAAATATCAAAAAAGAAAAAGCAAGAAAAAAAAGATTGGACAAAAGAAATAAAAGAAAAAAAATAGTAAAAGAGAATAGAAGATATCGAAAAGGAGCACATAAGAAACACTCAATAGCTCTATTGTTTGTGGTACCTTTTGCCTTGTTCATATCCGTTGCTACCATTAATACTTGTTTCCTTTCATCCTTGTTTTCTCTCTTGTTTATCACAACTGGTGATAGGAACACGTATAGGCCAGCAACTAGGACAAGTGCTCTGGACATTTATTCAATATTGCTGTCTGTCACTGACTTGTGTGCCACATATATATATTTGTTCTTTTGCGTGCCTCCCAAGCTCCACATATACTTCAGATCGGTACAGAAAAAGACCCTTGCAATCTTGGTGTCACACCCTCACAGGTATCACGTACCAGCCACCGGTTGTACCGTCCACTGCTTTGCGTTGGTAAGAACCTTGTAAGAGCTTGATAAGGTGTTTCCTTTTGCTGTGATCTTGAGAGGCAGCACCACTCCACCTGTGCAGTAGGATTATTAGGGATAACCTTCACTATTTGTTCCTTGTTTTTGTGTTTACAATGACAGGTTGTTCGTATCCACCGACTTATGATGGTATAGGTGCTGATGAGTACATGGAGTGGGAAATTGCCATCGATAACATATTTGCTACTCGCTTTATGTGTCCAAGGAGGAAGGTAAAAAATGCAGCTAGCGTTTTGCTACATTCTGCTTTATCTTGGTGGGAGTCTTTAGATCCTTCTGATAAGCCTCAAACTTGGAATGATATGAAACTTCTTATGCGAGAAACCTTTGTTAATCCACCTCCTGTTTTAACTTCATATGATGAGGTGCACCATTTAGAGGAAGAGTCTATTGTTATTCCTTATACTATGCCTAACCTTTTGCAGGACAATGTAGAAAAGAGCAAGGATGATGTGACAGAAAATGAGAAGCTCATAGCCTCATGTGAAAATTCAGAACCATCAACTATTACCCCTGCTGAACATGAGAGCAAAGGTAATGCCCATGATGCTAAACTCATAGAAGGTGAGGGTTCTCTTGATGTGCTGAATTTTTCCACCAATCATGCTATGATAGAGCAAATTTTAGTGGAGCATTCGCTTGATTTACCTTTGTCACAAGATGATTTGCTTGATGTTTCTTATGACGAAGATAACTTGCATGATGATATTTATGTTATACCCATGCAATCATTGAAGAATGATCACGCTATATGTGTGCTGAAAATGAGCACTTGTGCTGAAAATAGACTTGTTATTCATAATGCTAGTGAAGTTGATGAGCTGAAATTATTGTCTTCTTTAAATACTTTGGGTTACATTGAATTTGATGTTCCGTGTAATCTTAGTTCTTTAGAGGAGAAACTTTATGCATATGATGATTTGCCATGGTTCTCTAGACATACATATCATTTTATTGGAAAATATAATTGTAAAGGAGAGTATATGGTGCATCATGTCTATATTTGTTCAAATCTGAAATCTCCTTATATTGTGCAAAAGTATGATCAACCAAAGGATTGCAATTGCTATAATCTTGTCATGTCGAGTTCCCCTAGTTTTGTTATAAAGAAACATGTTAAATTTCAAGAAGGGGAGCAATGTTGGCTACTACCAACAATGTTTTCTTCATCTAATCCCAAACCGAGGACGGTTTGTTGTCAAGAAGGGGAGGATGATGAGGACATGGCACCTTCGGATACGAACAATGATTATAAGGTGCGCTCGTTCCTACATTTGCATAGTGGCTTTGGTTATAATTCACTTGGTTCCACATGTACATGTCACTATTTTATTGTAGGTTCAAATGTGTTTCATAATGGAAGTTCATCAAAGTTGAACTTTTGGTTCGTCGGTAGCCCGACAGTGCCTCATTGGGAAGGCCATAACTCATCCATCCGGAGTGCGATCGAGGTCAATGAGCACTTGATGGAAAGCTTGTTTGATAAGCTTTCAAATAGATCTGGTCCCATCTCAATATCACGTCGGCAAGGCCTCCAAATTACCAATATATTCTGTCGCTATTTCTGGCGGGAGCTACACTGTCGTCATGGGCTTGTTAGACTTCCTTGGGACCCAAGCCCAAGTTGGAGCACGCCCCAAGAAGATGGAGAACACCTAAGAGATGGCCTTGGACGTCCTCCTCCTTGGCCACCACCTTAGGAGGCCAGCAAGGACGTCCAAGCCAAGCCAGAGGCCCAGTCCAATCCGAGTTCGAGTCTGCCTCGGCCATCAGGACTAGTCTGCAATAAAACGGACGCCCAGGACGCATCCGAACTCCGTTTTCGATGATCCACATATGGATGGAAAGATAATTTGATAAGGAAGCCAATCCAAGTGGTTTCACGTCAAAAGCTCTTCGGAATCAACGGGAATCGTCGAAACAAGTCAGCGTCCAGAATTTGTCAGGGTGCTGCGACACCTTCTTTTGGGCTGTTGGGCCTTGTAACGTGTTGGGACACCTTTAGGACGTGAAGAGGGATCCTTGGACGTCCCTTAGGCTATATAATCAGTAGCCACCACCTACTTTAGGGTTTGGGTTTTGTTTTAGATCAATCTGTCATTGAACAGTCGCCATTATCGGTTTGCAAGACCCCAACTTCGAGTGCTTAATCATTCATCTACAATTGTCACTTTAATTGAGTTGCTTTTTATCTTGTTCTTGCTTGTGTTCTTCGATTCGCAGCAGGGATTAGCCTTCTTGGTGAGGTCAACCGGATTGTGACACGGTTGATAACCAGAGGAGACGTGGTGCTAAGGTTGCAGGGTTTGGGTCTTTGTGATCTGAAGCCGGATCGGTGTGTCGCTCTCCGAACAAATCGTTGTTTATCTTGAACCTGACGGAAGATCGGGACCCCGTCTACATTAAATGTGAACACCACTGCTTCGGCCTTCTCTCTCAGCATGCTCTGCTATGGCAGCCACTACTACTGCTCTTTCTGCCTCTATGTCACTATGCTTGCGCTTCTTCATTATCATCACTTTCTTGGGCCCCTTATCCTTTTCCTTTGCTGTCAGATGGGGCGGATGCCTCTCCTCATCGCTGGGACCACCCCTAATGTTCTTACATCTAGCCATTACTGAGAACTAAGAGAACAACTACCACTGAACAATATCAAGTAATTAAGAACTCCCCCTGACTCAAAGACTCAGTGCCACTAACAAGATCAACTGCCCATCATCTACAAGATCAAGTCAAAAACCAATTGTCGCTGAGTCCCCCTAGCATTGAGAATCGTTGCCCAACTAACACTCACCGAGGCTTGGCCTCAATCCATACTCGTAGGCTTGGCCCCGAGTTTATCTACAACTGCTCAGCTACCACAGCCCACTGCCCAACCACACTACATGATAGGATATAGAAGGGTATATAAGCATCACATATACACTAGAGAAGCGAGAGCCCTATTGGAAGCAAGCATTACTTAGATAAGAGATGAATCGATGGCTTACTACCTTATATTACAGTAGTCCCTGTGAAAAGATAAGATCTGACAACATCAGGGCACCACAAAGGGATCAGCAAGTACACTACAAAAGGAATCGACTGAGGAGGAGTCAATCAGAGAAACTGGGTCGGTTCAGGCATATGGTTGAGCACCTAGGGGGCAATAGGGGGACTCACTCTAGTGGAGATGAGGCTGGCCAAAGGAGTCACCAGAGAAGGAGCCTAGACTACCAAGGAGATAAGCACGAGGTCATCAGAGCCAAGGAAGATGACGGCGAGGGAAGTAGAGACCTCAGGCGGTGGTGGTGGCGAGCACAGCCTTAGGCACGGGCACTGCACTGGTGCGTGATGGCACGGTGTGGACATGACACATGCACGGGCTATGTGCGGTGGCGGTGCAATGGTGCTAGGGCGAGGGTGCATCGGCGAAGGTGGCATGATGGCTAGAGAAGACACGATGGCGACGCTATGGTTGGTGAGCGAGATCATGGGCGACGGCCTACGAATGCGGGGCTAGGATGAATCAAATGGAGGAGAGAAGGAGGTCACAGGCCTAGCTGATAGAAAAGAGTGAGTGGTGCGGGCCCCATGTGTCAATTGGAGAAAGGAAAAATCATCATGCTTATGTTGTTGTGACTGGACGCGTCTCTTGTAATGACCTGATGCAGCTAACTCAGAGTCCGATCACAAATAGAGAGCTCTAGAATGCCTCCAACGTTGATCTGACACGTCCGATTTCTACTAAGTGGACGCAGAACTAAGTCTGGTCATTCACTGTGTTCCTTCTAGCGTTGACTAGACGTGGCTTCAATTTCTCACCAGACATGGGTGAAACACTATTCATTGTCTGGTCCCTCTTTAGCTACTATATCTCCTCCTGATGTACTGATCGGATGCAGCAATAGGTGAGTCCAGTCCCTGCGTCTGATCCCTCTTTAGCTGCTGTTCTCCTCCTTTCTTTGTGATGCTTTCTCCCAATCAAGTCCCAACTTCAATAAGACCCAAATAAACACCAATTGGGACAGATATGAGAGACCTCTCTCAAACCCTCAAGCTTTTCAAAATATTTTGCCATAGGCTAGATATCTTTTTAGCAAAATAAGCAATAAAAGGGCGAGGAGCACCATATGGCCACACAATAGGGATTTCAACCATTAGGAGCTTCAAATGCTCTCCCTATTTGTGGATGAACACAACGGATGCTCAAAAGATAACTGAAAAGAAACAACAAAGCAACACACATGCATATGCAATGCAATACAAGAAAGTAAATCTAATTGCTTGTCATGTTGATCCAAGGTTAAGCTTTTTCACACACTTTTTGGTGGTTATCTTAACCATGTTAGACAAGCCCTAAGTGCATTACTAAAAATTAAATATGTTTTATATTACAATGCAATGCAAGGGACAACACAAGCTCATCTTTTAGTGAAGTTACTTAGGTCAAGCACATTGAGCTCATTCCTCAACCGACAAAACATAGCCTCATCTAGCGGTTTTATGAAGATATCGGCCAATTGATCCTCGATCCTTACACCTTCTAGTGATATATCTTTTTTAGCAACATGATCTCTAAGAAAGTGATGATGGATGTCTATGTGCTTGGTGCAAGAATGTTGAACTGGGTTATTAGCAAGTTTTACCGTGCACTCATTGTCACACAAAAGAGGTACTTTTTTCTAGAACTACACCATAGTCTAGAAGAGTTTGCTTCATGTAAAGGATTTATGCACAACAAGTACCTGTGGCAATGTACTCTGCCTCGGTGGTGGACAAGGCCACACTATTTTGCTTCTTAGAGGTCCAAGACACTAGTGATCTACCAAGAAATGGCACCCTCCAGATGTGCTTTTTCTATCAATTTTGCAACTGGCATAATCCGAATCGGAATAGCCAACTAGTTGAAATCTAGCACCTTTGGGATATCAAAGGCCAATGCTTGGTGTGTGCTTAAGGTACCTAAGGATTATCTTAACTGCAACTAAGTGAGCTTCCTTAGGACTAGCTTGAAATCTAGCACACAGACTAAACATGATGTCGGGCCTAGATGCGGTCAAGTATAATAAGCTACCAATCATAGAATGGTAGAGAGTTTGATCAACTGATTTACCTCCCTCATCTAGGTCGAGATGTCCATTAGATGGCATTGGTGTCTTGATTGGCTTATCTTCATCTATTTTGAACCTTTTGAGAAGATCCTTGGTGTACTTTTATTGAGAGATGAAAATCCCTTCTCTCATTTGCTTGACTTGAAAACCAAGAAAGAATGTAAGCTCTCTAATCATAGACATCTCAAACTCCTTCGACATCAATTCACCAAACTCCTTGCAATAGTCTTCATTTGTTGAGCCAAATATGATATCATCAACATATACTTGACAAATGAAGATTTCTCCATTAAGCTTCTTGGTGAATAGTGTGGTGTCGACCTTTCCAATGGTGAAGCCCTTCTCAATGAGGAAATCCCGAAGATGCTCATACAAGCTCTTGGAGCTTGCTTTAGCCCATATAATGCCTTAGACAACCTATAAACATGATTAACATATATAGGGTCTTTAAACCCAGGAGATTGATCAACATAGACTAGTTCATTTATGAAGCCATTTAAAAATGCACTTTCAACATCCATTTGATATAATTTCATTTCATGATGTGATGCATATGCAAGGAGGATACAAATGGCTTCAAGTCTTGCAACCGGTGCAAAGGTCTCTCCTAAATCCAAACCTTTAACTTGAGAGATCCCCTTTCCAACTAGCCTTGCCTTGTTCCTCACAATGATGCCTTGATCATCTTGCTTGTTGCGGAACACCCACTTTGTTCCAATGACTCTTGCATCTTGTGGTTGCTCTTCAAGTGTCCAAACTTCATTGCGGGTGAAGTTGTTCAATTCTTTATGCATGGCATTTATCCAATTCAGATCTTGAAGAGCTTCTTCTACATTTTTAGGCTCAATGCAAAAAACAAACGAGTGATGTTCAATAAATAAAGCAAGTTTGTGAGAGCAAGTCATTACGCCCTTTGAAGGATTCCCTATTATGAGATCTTGTGGATGTGCTTGAAGTAGAGGCGAATTTCTTCTATTAACCACTTGAGGAGGAGGTTGTGGAGCATCAACATCTTGAGATTGTGCCACCATTTGGTCATGGGAGACATGAGTATCTTCATTTTCTACTCTACCATCTTTGTCATCATCTTGTGGCACATTTGATGAAGAGGGTGGATCAATCACATGCACTTCATCTTCATCATCTTTAGGCTTGATGTCTCCAACTAGAATGTTCTTCATGGCCTCCCTCAATGGTTCATCACCAACATTATCAAGATTCTCATGTGCTCCTTGGGAGCCATTAGATTCATCAAACTCCATATCATATGTTTCTTCTACCAAGCTAGTGGCATGGTTGAATACTCTATATGCTATGGACTGTGATGAGTAACCAACAAGAAAACTAATATCACAACATCTTTGGAACTTCCCTAGCTGTTGTCGCTTCTTGTAGATGTAGCATTTACAACCAAACACTCCGAAGAATGAGACATCCGACTTCTTCCTATTGAGTAACTCATAAGGGATCTTGCCAAGAAACTTTTGCAGAAATAGGCGGTTGGATGCATAGTATGCGGTGTTGATAGCTTCCGCCCATAGATCTTGAGGTATGTTGTACTCATCAAGTATTGTTCTTGCAAGAGTGATTTGTGTCCGGTTCTTTCTCTCTACTATAGCATTTTGTTGAGGAGTGTAGGTTGTAGAGACCTCATGCTTGATCCCAACTTTATCACAATATGCTTCAATGTTTGTGTTGTCAAATCCTTTCCCATTATCACTTCTTATCTTCTTGAGCTTCACTTCAAATTTATTTTGTGCTCTCTTGGAAAATTTCTTGAAACATGTGGGCACTTCAGTTTTGTCATGAAGAAAGAACACCCAAGTGTATCTTGAATAATCATCAACTATCACAAGACAATAGAGGTTGCCTCCCAAGATCTTGTAAGTTGTTGGTCCAAATAGATCCATGTGAAGAAGTTCCAGCACTCTTGTTGTTGACATATATGCTTTGGTTGGATGAGTGTTAGCAACTTGCTTGCTGGCTTGACATGCACTACAAAGCTTGTCCTTCTCAAACTTCACATCCTTCAAACCTCACACCATCTCATTCTTCATTAACTTCTTGAGTGAGCTCATCCCAACATGTGCAAGTCTTCTATGCCAAAGCCACCCAAGTGATGTTTTGGTGAATAAGCATGTCTTCAAGTTTGCATCTTTAGAGGTGAAATCCACTAGATATAGGTTGTTATATCTAAAGCCCTTGAATATAACTTGATCATCATCTTTCTTTAACACAACAGATAGCAAGTTTGAAGCTCAACGAAGCAACATATAGCACATTTGATATTGAGTGATCATTTGATATTGCAACTTTGCCCAACCCTTGTACTTTGCCTTTTGAATTGTCACCAAATGTAATCCTTTCTTGACCATCCACATCTTCATCAAGTGAGGTAAACATAGAAGGATCACCGGTCATATGTTGAGTGCAACCACTACCAATAACCCAATGACTTCCACCGGTCTTGTAGTTCACCTACACACACAAGAGATCAAGCTTGTTGTTTAGGGACCCAAACTTGATGAGGGCCCTTGACTTTCTCAACTAGTGACTTAGCAACCCAAATTTGCTTAGGCCTATTCTTGTTTGGTGGACCTAAGAACATGATTTTCATCTTTCCACTAGAATCTTTTCTAAGTATGTAGTGAGCATTGAAAGAAAAGGGTCTAGCATGCTTGGGCAAGGGTTGTGGTGGTGGAGTTTCACACTCATGAGCAAAGTGACCTTCTGGTCCACATTCAAAGCATCTCTTTGGCTTAGGCTTCGACTTGTGTTGTTGATGTTGAGCTTGAGTTTTCTTCTCTTGATTTGCCAAGAATCCAATACCTCTTCTATCCATCTTCATCATAGTGTTCATTAGTAGCTCACTTTGAAGATATTGACCTCTTGTGAACTTGTTCAAACTGGTCCTAGATGTTCTTTCTCCAACTTGAGTTTCTTATTCTCTTCTCTAAGTTCATCATGATTCTTCTCCATCTTGATTCTCTTGTTCTCTTCTCTAAGCATCTCATTCTCAAGAGCCATATCATGATCATTGTCAAGATTCTCTATCACAATTGTGTTGGTGGTTGATAGCTTTTCAAGATCCTTCTTGAACTTTTCATTCTCATTCTTGAGCTTGACATAGTCATCATAGTTGTCGGACTCAACCACTTTCTTGCCTTTGCTACTAGAACCCTACTCAGTGCTCTCAACAATTAAGTCATCATATGATGTGGCTATATCAATCTTAACAACATTGTGTCGGCACAAAAATGTGTATCATGCTGGCACACAAGCAAGCTAGAAGGATCTGCTCGATGGAGCCAGAGATTTGCTTGGCTTCAACACAGGGATAACCGATCCTATGTATTCCTCCCGAGACGTGCCAGTCAATTTGACCCTGCAATTGACAAGGAGAGAAAGTTTATCAGTAATTTAAGGTGGAACATGCCAGTCTATGCCTAGACAGTTCCAAGTGTGCCGCTTCGGGAGCAGCCAGACGAGAAAAACGACTTAAATAGCCAATACGCACATAAATCGGCTGATATGAACTATAAAGCTTGTGGACAGCAATTGATTTTATGTTGGCAGGTATAATACACGTAGATGTAAATGAGATCATCATCTAGGTAGATATTACTAGTGTAAATCATTGAGCCGATGAATCTAACGAGAAAGGATATAACATGAGAACAAATTGACTATCTGATACGAATGGACCTACAAACGCTTTGAATCTACTGTTACCATCAACAGTGAGGTTCGACCGGATCGATGGCAGCTATGATGATAATAACAAACTAAAACCAAAGAATCCGTAAAGACATCCATACTTCGACAGGCTCTTCGGATGACATGCTATATGTGAAAGCTCGGATGAATCGGCTAAAATAGCCGATTCAAGGTGAAGAGAGCTACAACATGTGAACAATAGACTATTTCACATGGACAAACCTATGGACTCATCAGACCTAACCTGTTATCTCTAACAGTGGGGTTCAACTAGATCGATACAGCCATGATAAAGACAACAAATCAAACCTTTAAAGTAAACAAATATACTCATGGTTAACAGAATCATGTAAACACACCATAGGCGTTAGCACATAGGCGATTGGCTATTTAGCCGATGCAGGCATAGCAAACAGTTAAGGTCGCACCTGATCGAGAACAAATCTACCAACTAGCATCCTCCAATCTAAAGTGCTATCAGTGGGGATCGACTAGATCATTATAGCCACAATAGTGAACCATAGATCAGATTTAACTAGCCAGCAAACCTCTTCAAGATCATTCGTGCCTTAACCGCGTACTATGCGCAATCAAGATCGAAATAGAACAGCCGATAAAACATGACCTGTCGCTCAAAGTAAGAAGTATCATGTTGTAACAGAGCAAATCACGGACTAAAAGGATATGAGGCCAATCTAGATCGATCTTGACCGGACAAGTTGATATTGCTGAATATTAATAACTGTAAGAATATCAGCAAGATCGGTAACTTAATGAATCTACCCGAAGGACGCCACCCTTAGGTAGAGCTGATAACTTGACCTTAATCTAATTTGAGCAGTAGAGGTCAACCAGATCGATGCAGCTATACTTGAACTAGATAAGAGTCGATAACTAGCTTATACCAGAGTCATAGTGGAGGTCGACCAGATCGATGTAGCCATACGAACAGAAGTATAAGCCATGATGGTACTTACAGACAAGTCGGCGATCGGCTGGACCGATGTAGCCCTTCTCGCTGAAGAACTCACCGAGATCTACTCTACTCCTACTCCTAAGGGTTGGCCAGAGCCAGAAAAGTAAGTAACTTGTATTTAATTGATTGTGTGTTTTTTCTACAATAGTCAGGGTCCAATATTTATACCTAGAGTCTAAGCATGAGTCCTGCTTAAGTGCGACTCATTACAATCCTTGACATAAGAGAAAACATTCCTAATTTAAGATAACTTGGACCCTAATCTTTCCCCTTTCATAGAGTCCAACATATTTTTCCCAACGCCAACCGTGGCTTTTGTCATTATCTGCTAGCATCATCTGAAGAGATCCTATTCTGATGTTGTATTTGAATCAGCTGATATCGACCTTTATGCGATCGATTTCTTGATGACATGATCTTGGGAGCTTCGAGTTCCTGTATTCCTCTTCCCAAATTTTGGTGTAAACACATTGTTAGTAGCATCATGTGGCTTATTAGATAAAAACTCATGAGAAAGAGCAAGATTGTCATGATTAATCTTGAGATTGGTGTATTCTTCTTTTAGCAAGTTATAACTAGTGATGAGCTCATTATGTATCTCCTCAAGTTTATCATGTTTTTCTCTAAGGTCCTTTTTAGAGGTTTTGAGCTCCTTGAGGTTAGATGACACAATTTTATTTTCTTCTCTAAGCTCATCACTAGCTTTTTCGGCTATGTCATACTTTGTTAAGAGTAAATCATTCTCAAGTTCTACCTTCTCATTTTAGTCATTGCCTTTCTAATGATTTTAGTGTATTGGTTTAGCAATTTGACAAGATCATCATAAGAAGGTGATTCAAATTCTTCATCACTATCACTACCATTCTTATCATCACTAGCATTATCATCACCACAACTATCATCATCATTTTGTACCTTTCATTCACCCTTGGCCATGAGGCATAGGTGTGTAGAGGATGATGGTGGCGATGGCGGTGGAGATAGTGAAGAACCAATCACAAGAGCAGCTACCTTCTCTTTCTCATTTTCACTTTCACCATCGGATGATCCACTTGTTGATTCAATGTCTGTGAGCCAATCACCAACAATATAAGCCTTGCCATTCTTCTTTTTGTGATACTCCTTGCCATCTTTCTTCTTATATGGCTTGTTCTTCTTCTTCTTCTCATCATCATCATCACTTGAGTCATCTTTCTTGCCCTTGTACTTCTTTTTGTACTTGTCTTTCTTGGGTTTGAGGCATTGATGAGCTAGATGACCAAGATCTCCACAATTGTAGCAATCCATTTTGGAGATGGGCTTCCTTCTACTACTAGTGAAGAATTTCTTCTTTTTGCCATCAAACTTGACACCATTCTTGTTTACCTTTTTGAGCATCTTGGCGGTTCTTCTCACCATGAGAGCAAGACTTGGATCATCAACTTCATCATCACTTGAACTATCATGAGCAATCTTTTCTTTGCTTCTCTTCTCTTGGCTAGCCTTGAATGCCAAATCTTTCTTCTTTGAGGATGAACAACCCTCTTGTGGAGTGATGTGCATGTACATCTCATGTGCATTGATCTTCCCCAATATTTGAGTTGGCATAGCGGTGGAAAGATCACCTTGATGAAGCACCATCACAATATGCCCATACTTGTCAAAGGGGAGGACACTCAAGATCTTTCTCACAACATCGAATGGTTGCATTTGAGTGAGTTCAAGCTCATTGACCTCCTCTACAAGAACATTCAAGCGAGAATACATTTCATTAGCACTTTCACTAGAAGCATTTCAAATTAATTAAGCTTTTTCATCACAAGGTGATAGCATTCCTCATGCTCACTCTTGGTTCCCACATGGAGCGCACAAATGTTCGACCATAGTGCATGGGCGTCTTTGTGGTTCCGCACATGGTTAAAGATGTCCTTGCAAAGGCCTCTAAAGAGGGTGTTTCTAGCCTTTGCATTCCACTACCCGTAGTTTCCCTCATCACCAACAAGGTTGGTGGGGTCATTAGGTTTTGGGAAGCCTTGTGCGGCGGCTCTATACACACCAACATCTATAGCCTCTAGGTACATCTCTATGCAAATTTTCCAATAAGGAAAATCATCTCTATCAAAGATGGGAGGGGTCCATCCCCATGGGACATCTTGCTCTAGGCGGTTAAACCTAATTTAGGAGCACTCGGCTCCAATACCAATTGAAAGGATCCAGATGCCTAAGAGGGGGGGGGGTGAATTGGGCTAATTCTAAATTTCTTGCAATAATTAAGCCCTACACTTAGCCCATTTCACCCTCTTGTGCCTAGAAGTGTTTCTATTATTCTACGACACAAAAGTTTTGCACCCTAGGTTCCAATCCTACTCTAGCATGGTAATTCTATGAATGTAAAGACATGAAATGAATTGCTCAAAAGTAAATGCTCAAAGTAAAGAGAGGGAGAGGAACATGGTGATGTTTTTCCAAGGTATCGGAGAGTCGCCACTCCCCACTATTCCTCGTTGGAGCACCTGCACAAGGGTGTAGCTCCCCCTTAATCCACGCAAGGATCAAGTTCTCTCTATGGGATGATTCTTCAACACTCTGTCATGGTGAATTGCCCACAACCGCTCATAGGATGACTTGGGTCATCCACAAGCTCTGCTAGATGATCACCAAGCTTCCAATCACCACCTGAGCCATCTAGGTGATTACGATCACCAAGAGTAACAAGAACAAACTCTCACTTGACCAAGACAAGCCCAATGAGGAAGGTGGATCCACACTTGCTACTTCCCTATGCACTAATAAGGTCCTTAATCTTGGATTCTCAAATCTCAATCACCCCACTAGGCTCTTCCTCTCCCTTGCACTCTATAGTGTTTCCTCAGCTAAACAAATGGGCAAGAGAGCTAAATTGCATGAGTAAGAGATGTATTTATACTCCACATTCAAAACATGACCATTACTGTCCAACTTAGCACATTTACATAGTGATTGGACTGCGCAGGCCTTTATGACCGAACACACCGGTTAGTAGCCAATGGCTATAGTACATCAGGCTATTAGACTCGACCATTAGAGTGACCAGACACTGTGCCGAGTCTAGTCCTTCATGACCAGACACATCTGGTCCTAAAATTTCCTCTCTGGATGCTTACTAATGTTGACCAGACTCCGCAAGCCAAGCGTCTAGTCCTTACCTATCCGGCATCTGATCCTATATAGAGCCGAGACCTCGTTGCTATAGTTGCGCTCGTCTGGTGCAAATCACTATTTAGCGACCAGTCACAGTCTATCTTTTGATGTCGACTAGATGAATTGACCAGACTTGCACTACTGTGTTCGGTCTTTACAAAACCAGCGTCCAGTTAGTATACCAGCACTCCATTCACTTCCAGCTCAACATCTTCATGAATGAGTTTGTCTTCAATTGATCTTAGGGCAAACCCTAAGCTACCTAGTGCTAAGTTTGACAAGTGTGCACCAAACCTAAACCATTAGACTCACATAGGTCAAGCTACTAGTTCATACCCCCCTTAAAGTATGGCCAAAGGAAAAACAAAGTCTGAAACTACTCTAAGTGTCTCTTGTGGCAGAACCGCCCGAAATAATGTACCGAGAGCGGGCTACATCGGGCGGGTTTCGTCAGGCACACCCCGAGGGAGAGCCCGAAAAGATCCACATTTTCCCCCAAGGATCCAATAATGAGGAAGAGTTACAAACTTAGCCATTTCATACATCCAGAGTTCTTAAAAATTATATTATTACATTACCAAAGTCAGAGTGCAGAATATTAAACAATGGAATGAAAATGAACATCAAGTAAACATCTATCGATAATAAGCAAGGATCTATCTGTGCCCACCAAAAGAATCCTTCACACAATGGCTACGTCTCAAGCAGTACCTGCAACAGGGGTAAATAAACCCTGAGTACACAATATACTCGCAAGACTTATCCGACTAGTGGGAATAATTTCCCGACTCCAAGGGATATGATAAGCTTTATGGTTTGCTAGTTTCCTTTTTGCTGAAAGCAATAATAATAGTGAATCCTTATTTATGTTATTATTAGCAATCATGATTAATTCATTATCTAGCCATTCTATGTAAGCACATGTTCTACTTTCAAGCAAGAGTTGAGCAAACAGTTCCATTTCATCACCTTTCATCTTTCAGTTCCTACTATGGTGCTAGAGTTTAGACAAGTCGTACTAACATGGCGGCAATTTGTGAATCAATGTCCCAGCTGGGTACCCCAAAATACATGCCCTGCTTGTATCCCAGGCACAAGTAGGACCAACCCACCACTCTCCTACCAAGGGCTCTAGGTCCCATCCAAACTTGGACTCCATGCCCCCGCTCTTGAGTCCAGGACTCAGTGCGGTGCTTAGACCTCCACCATCCCCACCTCCAATCAGCCGGTCCAAAAAGAGCCAAAACCCATGACAAGAGAGCAACAAGCCTTCCCTGCGCCCATACCCAAGTATGTGCTTAGGATAATAAATCTGTGACTTGCCTAGAGTCCATTGCAATGGCCGGTCCTTAACCGACATAGACAGGGAAAAAGTGTAACCAAGCTATGCCCTGTTGGTCGCAGGACACAACCTCTTACACTCACCAATACCTAAACCATATCCCTTCTCGGTCTCCATTTTTCTTTCCACCATTTTATCATGAGTGATCTTAGTAATCACCTATTGTGAGTAACGGTAGGTTACTCACGCTACCAAATTCCTAAGCATAGCAGCTACTCGACCTATACTAGTAGGACTCATAGGTAGATATATCTATGCAAGTAGTTTCCATAAAATGCCTATAATGTAAATGCACATCATATATATAGATTCAATGATCATTTAAAAATAGGGGTTATGCATCAAGGCTTGCCTTGGGTAGGCGGGGTGTCAACAAAGTCAGCAACTGATGGCTCCGGAGCTCCCTCCTATACAAGAATCTCCTCCTCGTACTCCTCAATGATCTCCTCGTACTCCTGTTCGCCCACAGGCACGAACTCTATCAACTCGTTATCTACATGCATGAAATGATGATGCAACACTTAGTAATACGACAACAACAATTCTTAAAATAAAATACAGCTATCAAGCTACTAAGCTAGCTCGACCGACTAAGATGCTAAGTTGCCTATTTCTACCACTAACAGGTATGAAACATGGCATGTATTATCTTAACAACTAAAGGCATTATTACCCTTAATACCGAATTACTATATATATACTAAAACAAGGAGTACTAGCTACTCTATTTATCAACCTACTTAAGGGCTACACAAATTATAGTGAGCACATAATAATCTAATGAACCTACTATAGAAATTTCATGGCTAACACTATCACCAATTTGCCACAAAAATTCCTACAATTATTAAGCTAAATAATACTAATCTTTCCTAAAGGAATTAATGAATCTATGATTATCATAGCTAACTATAAACTAACTACACCAACAGATAGATAACATTTTTGTGAAGCTAACAAATTTTGTTTCACTATTTTTGGATACCTACAACATTTACTATCATTTTCCAAAGATCAGCCCATAATTCAATTTAGAAAAGCATCTACTAATTCTTTAGAAAAAGAAAACTGAATTCCACTCGTGGCCCACTAACTCACGGTGCGGCCTATGTCTGCACAGTGCATGCACACATGTAGCACACTGGCATGGTCCACGTGGCTCGGCCCATGCGCGACAGTGGCCCACGGAGGGGAGACCCGCGCGCACGTCGATGCTTAAGCAAAAGAGCAATTGGCCTTCAACTAAATGGACCCACAGTCCTTTCTACTATTTCACCCTCTCTCTCTCTCACGCTCTCACTAACCCCCCCCGACTTACTTCGAATTCCTGTTTCAAAGTCCCTAGCTAGAACTTATTAGAGGCCACGACATCTCTGGCCAAATGCCAACGAGCACGGACCTCCTCGGCAGCAAACATCACCACCATGACACTCTTCATCACAAGCACAGTCGATAGAGGTATAAAACACCATGATTGGTGCCACATAAAGGCATGGCCATGCACCATGGTGGGGTTTGGCCACGGTGACACTGACGCCGGTGAAAACATCTAGCCTAGCGCTACCATCACTACCTAGACTCCATGCCTAGAGTACGGATAACATTCTAGAGGTCCTAGATATACATGTTCTACTCCCAGACAAGCCGGCCATGGAGGCAGCATCTACATCACGTTCGCCGGTGGTGACCACATGCTCCAGCGAGCCTTGGCCCTAACCGATTCAACCATCTACCCTAGGAGCAGGAGGGCCTCACCAAAGACATGTAGGATGGCCTGGATGAAGTTGTGAGGCTTGGCAAGGTGGTTGGTCACGTGCATGGGGTTGCTCTGGTTCACTACAAGTGCGGTGACGGCATTCTTGGTGACTCGCTGCACCCTTGGTGAAACTATTTCATAGGAGAGGCAACTAACTCAAGGAGACATAAAAGCACCGCTCAATTGGGACAAAGGGGTAAGGAACGATGCCCTAGCCGAGCACCCACCCCGACGGCCATGTCAGACTACCGCGATGGAAATGCTCCACAATACTTCATTAGAGGATGAAAGCATGTCGGGTCAACTCCAAACTGTGAGCTAACCACTAGAGCTAGCTAGGTGCACGGTTAATTGGATGGAGGTGGACGGTGCGAGGCCAATTTGGTGGATGACACCGTTTGGTCTTAAGGTGGTCGACGGTGGGGGAAACCTCAACTTGAAGCCCTGACACCATATGGTTGTAGTAGTGGCAGGCTTAGCTCGTATCTAGGCTCCAATTCAAGCTCCAGGAGTGCGCAATTACATGGATGGGGCCAGGCTCTACGGGTTGGCCTTCGCGTGGCTCGAACGACCAGGTGCGACGCCATTCAAGGCGACTGTGATGGGGAGCGTGGTGTGGCGCAGCCACTAAATGGAAGAGGACAATAGTGCGATGGATGATGGCTCCACAGTGCATGTATGAGGCCGGCAAGATGACGTGCGACCGTAGTGCCTTGACTCACAAGACGACGATGGCTAGGCCACATGACAGCGCAGCAGGCGCACGCAGCAACAGTAGCGATGACGCGACACAAGCTACAGAGACCCCTGACTGAGGGACACCATGCTGCCTTGGCGGGATGTGGCCAACTAGCGGATAGGTGCACATGGGGAGGTGACTCGGCCTCGGGTGAGTAGCACCCCACCGGGATGATAGCAGCGACAGGGTGGGGCCACAGCATAAGCGACAGAAGGAGACAGCAGCGCAGCGGTGGCCGAGGAGGGGACAGCAGCTAGAGGCAGGCACAGTGGCCAACCTGGCCAGGCCACAGCCTAGCCAGGGTGGCCTTGGCTGGCCAACGCGGGCAAGGCCAGCACGGTGACACCGGGTTTGCGCATGGTGACCGTGCATTGCTTACGAACCCACCAATAACATGCTGAGCATGAATTTTAAAGCCTCTAATCCTACCACAAGGTTGTCTCTCGACCTAAACCCACTTCACGATGATCAAGAGGACACATGGGGATACTAAACCAAGCTAAAACATCATACCAATACTTAACCCAAATTCCCTACAAAAATTGCCAAACTCGGCTTTGTCAAATCATTTTCTAGCTTTAGAAATTCGACTAAGTCTCGATCGGATTCGCGTCACATTTGATTTCCAAGCTACTAGGTATGCTAGTTAGTAAATTCCATTTAGGACCTCAAGTATTTCATCATCACCTACATGGTTTGTACTTATAACTTTACTAAAATTCCGTATATATGTTCTATAATATTTTTGTTTAATAAAAATTCATTTAAAACGCTAAGTGACATAACGCGACATTGAATGTAACTTCCATTTCGTGTTTCTGATGAACGTTTTGGGTCACAAAATTTGATTTACACACACTATATTACATACGCTATCACATAAACATGATGCCCAATTGCAAACTACAAAGGCCTTCTTCGCTTGTCCGAATAAGCTTTCTGTCGGCTCTGAGCTACCTTCAAATGACTCTGAATAATGCTGACTTGCTCTCAAGCTTCTCTAATGAAGTCAGGCCCAAGTATCCATGGTCTCCCACTTCAACCCAGTTGAGTGGTGTCCTATGTTTCTTCCCATATAGAGCTTCAAAGGGTGCCATGCGAATGCTTTCTTGATAGCTATTGTTGTAGGAAAACTCAGCTAAGTTCAAGCATCTGTCCCACTTCTTCAAAAAAGAAATGGCACAAGCTCTCAACATATCTTCCAGTACCTAGTTTACCCTTTCTATTTGGCCATTAGTCTAGGGTGATAGGCTGAACTACAGAGGAGACTAGTACCAAGACACTCCTAGAGTTGCTCCCAAAAGCGAGAGATAAAAACTAACCCTCTATCAGAAACAATAGTAAGGGGGACTCCATGCAGGGTCATAATCCAGTCCAAATACAACTCGACATACTTTCTGGTAGAATATTTAGAATTCACTAGGAGAAAATGAGCTGACTTGGTAAGGCTATCCACAATGACCCATAATAGAGTTATAGCCCCTAGATGTGTGGGGTAATCCCACAATGAAATCCATAGAAATATCTTCCCATTTCCACATAGGAATGGGCAAGGGCTGCAAATATCCTAGAGTACGCATGTGGTCAGCCTTAACTCTCCCACAAGTGTCGCACTCTATGACATACTTGGTGATGTCCTGCTTCATGTTGGACCACCAATACAAGTGGCGCAAATCATGGTACATCTTGTTGCTACCAAGATGGATAGACAACATGGAATAGTGAGCTTCATTAAAAATCTTCCTTCTAATCTCCTCATTTGATGGAACCACCAAGCTATTCTTGTACCTTACTACCCCTTGCTCATCAATACTAAACTGAGAACCACGCCCTTCGGCAATCAATTTCTTGATGTGAGGAATTTCTAAAGTGTCTTGCCTTTGCTCCATAATAATCTACTCAAGTAATTCTGAGACTAAGGCAATGTGAGCCAGCACCTCTATATGGTTGAGAGACAAAGGTGTTTCTCCAACCTGATATGACTTCTAGCTCAAAGCCTCAGCTACCATATTGGCCTTTCCTGGGTGGTAATGTACCTCCAAGTTATAATTCTTGATCAATTCCAACCATATCCTTTGCCTCGTATTTAACTCAGACTGAGTAAATATATATTTGAGGCTCTTATGATCTGTGAAAATGTGTACTTTGTTGCCCAACAAATAATGCCTCTAAATTTTTAGAGCGTAGACCACAACAGCTAGCTCTAAATCATGGGTGGGGTAATTCAGTTTGTGCTTTTTCAGTTGGCATGAAGCATAAGCTATCACACGCCCATCCTGCATAAGCATACATCACAACCCCATCTTCGAGGCATCACAATATACTTCAAAAGGTCTGTCGATATCTGGTTGGGCCAGGACAGGAACAGTGGTAAGAAGGTTCTTCAAAGTTTGGAAGGCTTCTTCACAAACCGGGCTCCAAACAAACTTAGCATCTTTCTGGAGCAGCTTGGTCATCGACTAAGCTATCTTGGAGAAATCCGGGATGAAGCGTCATAATATCTAGCAAGACCAAGGAACTAACAAATCTGATGCACTGACTTATCGCCACGCTGGACACACCGACGCCATGGTCTTCCCTCAAGTTGCAATTCGTTCCCAACTCAGCTGCCACAGTCACCCTCGGATTTAGCAGACACGTCGTCGCTGTTTCGATCATAACTTCCTCATACGACATCGAAACGGGCCGTTCTTGGATGCGTTGGAAAGGGGACAACGACGACGTCGTTTTGGATCTGGTCTCAGCTCCAGAAGGTCTGCTGGATCATTTCAGTGTGACCACAGGCAAGGTGCTGCGTCACCTATTTGGGCCAACTTGGCCATGTATCAGTGTCAGGGCCTTAAGCCCAAGTTGTGGGTGCCCAACCCCTGGCCATCCCCAACCCTAGGTCGAAGTCTTAGACTATAAACACAGCCGCCGCCACTGCTACACAATTAAGTTTTGTTTAGAGTTTAGTTTTCCATCGAGAAACTGAATCGTTCATTGTAACTGTGGTGACAAATCCTTTTACAGTGATCTAGGGCCCCCGTTCTTGATCTCCTCCACTGTGTCGATTAGTCCTTTGGAACCGAGTTCTTGAATCCTCTATTGATATTCGCGTCATTCATATTTGCAATTTCAGATTGCGTGTTTTACCTTCTTGCTTGTGCTCTTTGATTCACTTGCAGGAAAAGCCTTCTTAGCGAGGTCAATCAAGTTGTGCTTGGTTGATAACCAACGGAGCAGTGGTGTAACGGTTGCAGGGTTCGAATCGCGTCGGATTTGAAGCCGGATCGCCCACGTCGAGATCTCCACAAATCGAACTTACTGGCTACCTCTCAAAAGATCGGGCCTGTACTCATCAATTGGTATCAGATATTTCAGGTTTACCGCGAGGTATAATCTTGTTTGACTTAGATTCATATTTGTTCATTACCTAGAGTCCACAAAAAGCCCAAAAATATTTCAATTTCCGCTGTCCTATCGCCCTTTGTGCCTTTGCAATTTCGTTTCAGATTCATGTTGTTGAGTTTGTGTCCATGGTCGAGTCTTGTTGCTAGTTTAGGATTGTGTTCGTGGTCGTAGTTCAATCGCCCATTGCTGTGATTTTTGTTTTCCGCCGCTATCCCATCCACCGTTCCCAAACAACAAGTCGAAGCCACCACATTACTCGACTTGCCCCGCTAGCCGCCTTGTGTAACTTCTCGCCACCGCGCAAACCCTAGATAGGTTGCCAGCCGCTCTTATTTTGCCTACATCGCAGCCCTCCTTACATCATCAGGCGAATACCTACTGCTGTGATCGGTGTTAGAGTTTAGGGACGCTTTGCCCTAACTGCCGCCGCCGTGTTGTGCCTCCCGGAAAACATACCTTGAGATACCTTCGGTAAAACAGGCATAACTTTTCGCTCGTTTATCAGAAAAATCTGAAATTTTTTCAGCAGCTTCTGTTTGGTTTCATCAGAATTGCCAAAAAAATTCAGGAAAATATAGAAAAAAAATTGTCAAAGTTTTTGCGCACTTGTCAGAGCACGTGCTAAATTTCTGTAGACCACATCCCACCTCAGTTGTAGGTGCCAATTTTTGTGGTTGCATCTTTTGTGATCCTTGTTTAGAGAAAAGTATAAAAAAAATAGTGAAAATTTTTTTTGTTTCCTACTAGTGCCTTTTGGAAAAATCCGAAAAAAATTCAGGAAAAAGGAGAAATCCGGGCTATTTGCTTGTTCTGTGAGTTCTTTCGATTGTCCTTTGTTTTCACCTTGTTGCGCTACGTCTCGACACGTCTTAGCCAGCACCTGTGATTTGTACTTTGGATCCGGATTGAACAATCGTTACTCTGCACTCGTTAATTGCTAATCCTTGCTGTCATATTGTGTGCCTACCCATAGCTCCACATATTCTTCTAGTCAGCACAGGTTCATCTTGCAACTGTTACCCACTGCTCAACAATAGATTGCTTCGCCACTTTGGTTTTGCTCCTATTTGGCGTTGGTAAGAATACAGGCAAGACGGTGGTAAGCCGCTTGTGATTTTGCATTCCACTTTCACCACCATCACCACCACTTGTTTCCTTTTAGTTGATAGGGATAATACTTTGGTGTTGTCTTTTTCTATCTTCTAACCATGGCAGGAACTCCGACGGACTTCAATGAGTGCAGTGTCCAAGGGCGAGCTTGCAACTGTTCATGACTGAACAACGCAATCTTATGACCGAGCTGACACGCAACGTGAACAATCTGGTCACCCGCATTGAATAGCTTGAGCAACGCCCTCCACCTTATTGTGCTGATGATGAAGATGCGGATGCTTTTGGTGATGAAGACTGCGTATGCTGACGGTGGTGCCCGTCGCCGCCTCAACTTCAATCGTCGCGGTATGGCAGGTAATAATCATGGCAATAATGATCCTTTTGCTAAAATTAAATTTAGTCTACCTCCTTTTGCTGGTAATGTTGATCCCGAGGCATATTTAGATTGGGAGCTTGCTGTTCAACAAAAATTTGATTCTCATAATGTTCCTGCTGAGCATAGAGTTAGACTTGCTACTAGTGAGTTTACTAATTTTGCTTTGTTCTGGTGGAGTGATCTTTGCAATGCCAATAATGCTGCTGCTGTGCCACAAACTTGGAATGTTTTAAAGCAACGTATGACATCTCGTTTTGTTCCTCCTTATTACCAACATGATTTACGTTTGAAACTACAAACTTTAAAACAAGGTGATAATGGAGTAGAAGCATACTATCAAGAATTGCTTATTGGTTTAGCACATTGTGGTATAAATGAAGATGATCATGATGCTAGTGCTAGATTTTTTGGTGGTTTAAACCATGATATACAGAACATACTTGATTACAAAGAATGGCGCAATTTTTTCCAATTGTATCATCTTGCTATTAAGGCAGAACGAGAAGTACAGGGATGCAAACAACACCAGCCTTTCAGGTCTAACAATGGGAGGAATTTTCAGCAGCGTTCTGAGCCGGAGACGCCCAAGCTTCCTATTGCACCACAGCCATCTACACCTCCATTTTCTTCCGAGGTAAGTAAATTGTCTAATGTGCAGTTTCCACAGCTGAAGAAAGGTGGCACTCCGGGTGCTTCTACTAGCTCCTCCTCGTCTAGCTCTAAAATCATTTGCCACCGATGCAAAGGCATGGGACATGTCATGAAGGAATGCCCTAGTCGTCACGCTTTCATTGCTACCGAGGATGGATATGTAAGTGCTAGTGATGTTGAAGATGATTTAGCCCTTGCTGCTAACATTGATGCAGATCCCACCGAGGGCGATCAAGACAAGGAGGCCATCACCATTGACTCCATGGCTGCTGCCGCGGACTACCCTAGCCTTCTTGTGCAGCATGTGTTGAGTACACATGTGGGACATGAAGAAGAGATGAAGATCCAACGCCACAATTTGTTCCACATGTATCTCATTGTGCAGGGTTGTTGAGTTCTCACTATCATTGATAGCGGGAGTTGCAACAACTTGGTGAGTTCAGATTTGGTTGACAAGCTTGGCTTGACCACACGACAACATTCGTATCCATATAAACTTCAATGGTTCAATAATAGTGGTAAGACTAAGGTAACTAAATCAGCACGCATTAGCTTTTTCATAGGCTCTTATCATGATACTGCTGATTTTGATGTTGTCCCTATGCAAGCTTGCTCCATTTTGTTAGGTCGCCCATGGGAATTTGATAATGATGCTTTACACCATGGTAGAACTAATACATACACTATCATACATAAGGACAAGAAAATTACATTGCTGCCTTTGTCTCCTACGGATATTATTAAACATGCTAATGAGATCAAAAATAAACCTCCAACAGACATTGCTAAAAATAATGGGATTAAGTTAAAAGGAGGTGCTTTTCTTGCTACAACTTCTGCTACTGCTGAGTTATGTGATAATCCTGATGCACCATGTTATACTATGTTTTGTCAACCTTTTATGTCTGGTGCATTGCCTGCTGTCACTAACCTTTTGCAGGAGTTTGCTGATGATGGGATGGAGTCGAGGATGACTCCAAATCTAGAAGGAGGGGATGATGAGGACATCACCAAGATGGAGTCAAGGACAACTCCAATTCGAGAAGGGGAGGATGATGAGGACATCGCCACGCTGGACACACCGACGCCATAGTCTTCCCCAAGTTGCAATTCATTCCCAACTCAGCTGCCACGTCACCCTTGAATTCAGCAGACACGTCATCACTGTTTCGGTCATAACTTCCTCATACGACATCGAAACGGGCCATTCTTGGATGCGTTGGAAAGGGGACGATGACGCCGTTGTTTTGGATCTGGTCCCAGCTCCAGAAGGTCTGTGGATCATTCTGTGTGACCATGGCAAGGTGCTGCGTCACCTATTTGGGCCAACTTGGCCATGTATCGTGTTGGGCCTTAAGCCCAAGTTGTGGGCGCCCAACCCCTAGCCATCCCCAACCCTAGGTTGAGTCTTAGACTATAAACACAGCCGCCGCCGCTGCTACACAATTGGGTTTTGTTTAGAGTTTAGTTTTTCATCGAGAAACTGAATCGTTCATTGTAACTGTGGTGACAAATCCTTTTACAGTGATCCAGGGCCCCCGTTCTTGATCTCCTCCACTGTGTCGATTAGTCCTTTGGAACCGAGTTCTTGAATCCTCTATTGATATTCGCGTCATTCATATTTGCAATTTCAGATTGCAGTGTTTTACCTTCTTGCTTGTGCTCTTCGATTCGCTTGCAGGAAAAGCCTTCTTGGCGAGGTCAATCAAGTTGTGCTTGGTTGATAACCAACGGAGCAGTGGTGTAACGGTTGCAGGGTTCGAATCACATCGGATTTGAAGCCGGATCGCCAACGTCGAGATCTCCACAAATCGAACTTACCGGCTACCTCTCGGAAGATCAGGCATGTACTCATCAGAACCACCAAGCTATTCTTGTACCTTACTACCCCTTGCTCATCAGTACTAAACTAAGAACCATGCCCTTCGGCAATCAATTTCTTGATGTGAGGAATTTCTAAAGTGTCTTGCCTTTGCTCCATAATAATCTGCTCAAGTAATTCTGAGACTAAGGCAATGTGAGCCAGCACCTCTACATGGTTGAGAGACAAAGGTGTTTCTTCAACTTGATATGACTTCTAGCTCAAAGCCTCAGCTACCATATTGGCCTTTCCTAGGTGGTAATGTACCTCCAAGTTATAATTCTTGATCAATTCCAACCATATCCTTTGCCTCGTATTTAACTCAGACTGAGTAAATATATATTTGAGGCTCTTATGATATGTGAAAATGTGTACTTTGTTGCCCAACAAATAATGCCTCTAAATTTTTAGAGCATAGACCACAATAGCTAGCTCTAAATCATGGGTGGGGTAATTCAGTTCGTGCTTTTCAGTTGGCACGAAGCATAAGCTATCACACGCCCATCCTGCATAAGCACACATCACAACCCCATCTTCGAGGAATCACAATATACTTCAAAAGGTCTGTCGATATCTGGTTGGGCTAGGACAGGAACAGTGGTAAGAAGGTTCTTCAAAGTTTGGAAGGCTTCTTCACAAACCGGGCTCCAAACAAACTTAGCATCTTTCTGGAGCAGCTTGGTCATTGGCTAAGCTATCTTGGAGAAATCCAGGGATGAAGCATCATAATATCTAGCAAGACCAAGGAACTAATCAAATCTGATGCACTGACTTAGGAGAATTCCAATTTAGCACATCTTGCACCTTGCTTGGATCTACAAAAATGCCCTCCGGTGTCAGAACGTGTCCCAAAAATTGCACTCAATCTAACCAAAATTCACACTTGCTGAATTTGGCATATAGCTTGTGTTCCCTCAATCGAGTCAGTACTATCCGAAGGTGTTGGGCATGCTCTTCCTTGTTCTTGGAATATATCAAGATATCATCAATGAATACCACCATAAATTTGTCCAACTTCGGCATAAAGACTAAGTTCATGAGATACATGAAAAATGCAGGAGCACTGGTGAGACCAAAAGACATGACTAGGTATTCATATAGCCCATACCTAGTAGAAAAGTTGTCTTTAGTATATCATGTGGTCTAATTTTGATTTGATGATAGCATGAACGGAGATCAATCTTAGAGAACACTTTGGCACCAGCTAGTTGCTTGAACAAAGTATCAATACATGGTAAAGGATACTTGTTCTTAATGGTCACCACATTGAGAGGGCGGTAATCCACACACATCCGAAGAGTGCCATCCTTCTTCTTCACAAAAATGACTAGGACAACCCCATGGTGAAAAGCTAGGATGGATGAATCCTTTTTCCAACAACTCTTCTAACTGTTTCTTCATTTCAGCCAATTCCTTTGAGGCCATGTGGTACGGGAGATGGGAGATAGGAGCAGTGCTAGGCTCTAACTCAATGGAGAACTCCACATCTCTCTCTAGGTGGCAACCCAGGTGAATCTTTAGGAAAGACATCGAGGAACTCACAGACCATAGGAATAGAAGCAAGATTAGGAGAGGCTTCAGCATGAGCAGCAACAGGTAAGACTAGATCTGAGGGCATAAGAAGAGACATTCTATCCTTAGAAGAAGGAAGCCATAACTCAATAATTCTCTGCTTCAGATCCAAAACTACCCCATATACACGTAACCAGTTCGTTCCTAGAATTGTATCAATGCCTTGCTTAGGCAGCACCATGAACTAGAGACAGGTAAGTATGAGTGGCTAACACTAAGCCCACTATGTCTATTTGAGTATTAATGCACAACTGCGCACCCGGAGTATTGATTCTATAGGCAAAAGGTATAGCCATAAGAGGTATATTGTGTTGGTGCACAAATCCCATGCTCATGAATGAATGTGATGCACCAGAATCAAACAACACATAACATGGATGGGAATCAATGGTGAACATACCAGCCATCATCACTTCATTTTGTAATATCTCCTCAGCCTCTGTGAAATTAACCTATCCAGAGCAACTGACTGGTACTTTCTTCTTGATAACTATCCGCTTGATTAGCCTGGAGTTAGCTGAAGGCTAAGCAGACTGGGCCGGCTGGTTTTGCAGACACTCTCGGGCATAGTGGCCTTCCTTACCACATTCGAAACAAGCACTAGGCTTGTTCCCCTATCCCAGATGAGGTGGGACCTGCTGTCCCTAGGGCTGCTAGTGTTGTACCTACTGGGTAGGTGCATGATATTGAGTGGAAGGAGCCTGAAAGTTCTGCTAAGGCTGTCAAAACGAATGCCCACGCGAGGACTGGTAGGGCACCCGCCTAATAACCTGTACCTTCTATGCCTGGGGGTGACTAGAAGACCTAGTAGCCACCTGCTTGCACTTCCATTCTACCTGAGAGTCTTGCTACAATCCCTCCATGGCAATAGTAGCACTCATCATCGCCCCAAAGGTCTGATAGTTGCCCATATACAACTCTTTCTGCAAGATGCAAGAGAGGCCACGTATAAAACAGTCTCTCTTTTTCTCATCAGTATCAACATGAGTCCCAGCATACTACGATAAGTGGTTGAACTTGTTGACATAGTCCATCACGGACATGCTTCCTTGCCGAAGGTCCAAAAACTCTATCAACTTCCTGTTTAGAACACCAGTAGGAATATAATACTCTTTGAAGGTCGCAGTGAACTCCTACCAGGTCACACAGTGATCCACCGGCTGCTTGGCATTAAATGTAACAACCCGGGTTTTTGGACAAGCCAGAAATATGAACTTTTTAAAAATTTTCCTACAATGTGTGAAGCATGTAGATGCTAGGTCAAACAAAGAATAATTTATAGTTGCATACATATAGTGTTGCTTGTAGGAGCTTGCCAGAGTTCCTTATTTGGTTTAGGGTTTTGTGTTGGAGAGCACAAGTCCGTAGCAAATCCTTATGACTCCTTCTAGAATATCTTATGAATCCCTTTTCCTCTCTCTCAATTCATCTTTTTGCTTTTGAACCTCATTCGAATCCCTTGATCTAATTCATAAAGTCAATCGACCTTCCTTGTAAATCAATGCCCATCGATGCCAACCCTTGGCATTGGATTCTGAGACCCGTAGTGGACCCCACCTAGGTGAACATGTGATAGGCGACACATGTATACCAACCTAGAGCTCTCAGAAGTAAATATAATGGAGCAAGAAATAGAAAAGAAATTAGAAAAGGGGAGGAAAACAGGAAAGCCATTTTGGCCCAAGGCGCCAGCAGGCCCAGCCAGCTTCTCCCACCCGAAGCCGTGGCCCAGCCTACCCCGCAAGCCCCCTCGCCCTTGGCCCAGCTCACCTCTCCTCCCTTTGGCCCACACCGCTAGCGCCTTGGCCCAACCAGGCCACTGCCACTGCATGGCCTAGCCTGGCCAGCAGCTGAAGCCCCTACTCCAATCCTAGGGCGCACGCGACCCTACTCCCACATCGCCGCCACTCGCCCACTACAAGCTTGCGTGCGCGCAATGCAAGCCCCGTGCCCTCGGCTCGCCCTGCGCCCCCTCGCTTGATGTGCGCCACGTGGCCAGGGAGTGTGGACCCTGAGAATCGCCGCCGTCCATGACCCCTGGCTGCCCTAGCCTGCGTGCATAAATAGTGCCACCCCTCTTCTTCCTCCAAGCCACCGCCGCATGCCATGATCCCACCACTGCCGGCCACACGCTCGTCAAGCCGATGACGGCGCACGCGCTCACTGTCCTCCACCTCGAGCCCGCACTGCCACCGGCGCCTCGCCACGACGACATCATCCATAGCCACGCCGAGCACCTTTGCCACGCTGCTCCGAAGCACGCTGAGCCAGGGCCACTACCAAAGTCGCAGCGCTGTCTCGGACCTAAGGCTGAGCCCGAGGCGCCGTCCTCACCATGACACATCCATAGGGACCACCGGTGGAGCCGCGATCGCATCAAGCTTCGCCCCGTCCCCAAGTACCGCTTCTATGATGAACCGCCGAAGCCATGTCCATACTTTGTCGCCCTCTGCGCCACATCCTCGGCCGCAGCCACGCCAAGCCCTGACCCTATCTCAGCCATGGCGAGCCCCTCCACGCTGATGTCATCGTGCTTCACCAAGGCCGCACCGGTGCCCTCCACTTCGATCCGCACCGACGTCACCACGGCCGAGAGCAGGAGCTGCATCGCCTGCTGAAGCTGCAGCTAGAATAGCAAGCCGTCACCTTGAAGCACTGCTGCAGCATGTTCGTCCATGCCCCAGGCATGGTGGTAGCACCTCGACATGCCCCCGTTCCAAGACCGCAATGACCTACCCAAACAAACGGTGAGCACCCGAAAGCCCAGGACCCCATCTTTCCCCTCCCTACCATTAGTCATGCTAAGCCCAGCCTTCGTGCCGCTATTTCCACTATCGCAGGGAGGAAGCGACCCAACAATGCCACCATGCCAGTGGAAAATAGCACCACCTGGCCATGTCCATCCTTGTGTCCGGCCTTCGAGCCATGCAACTCTATGTGCAGGGAAGAAACCGGCCCCTTGCGGCGTCTTTCGTGAAACATGGCCGAGCTCCGTCCAACAGCCACCACCGAGCCCCTCTTTCCAACCCTGACTTTGCTTACTAGCCATGGCGTTCCAACCATGGGACGCGTAGACTGAGGCCACCTCTGGCCTTTGGACACAAGCACACACACACTTGACTAATCTAAGCCAAATCGAACCGCCAAAGTTCCAAGAACGCTGGTGTGGTTGCCGACTACCATTGAAGCATTCTCTAAAGCCATACCTCGTCCACTGTAAACCATGCCTGAATGAGTCAAGCCTTGATCGCCGTCTCTAACGTTGCGACAGAGCTCTACCGCTCCTAGACATGCCCGCACTCACTAGCATGAGACCAGACTTAGCCAAATGGATCCACGGCGTAGGAGACGCCAGGAAAGGACTTGTCGCCTGTAAAACCTGTCGTGGCCAAGCCATGCCACGGCGAAGAGTTACCATGACCTCATCGTGAGCCTCGAAGCCGTAATTGGACCACATGGTATTGATCACTGCATCATGGACTGCAGGATTCCCTTTTTGGTTGCCCTGACAGTTCCGTGGAACCCTATGCCTGTGTTTCACCACTGTTCCAGCTACCTTGAGTTACGAAAACATGTCATCGAGATCTACCGGGATCCACACTAAAGGCCTTTTGAAGTAGTCACATTGCACAACCCATGGACAAAGCCCTAGTATGCACCGCAAGACCTAGCACTATGCCATCATGGTATTGAGTCCATTACCGACATTCCGGCTGCCTCGTTAAATGAGGGCGAACCGTTGGGAAACCGTGTAATCCCTAGCATCGTACTGATGACAAGTGGAGTCTTCTAATGTCCCGGTCGCCTTGCCTTGCAAGTGCATGCCATTGAGGAGATATCATGACCCCATCTACTGTGAGCCGTACCCTCTAGACCATGAACCCTAGTTGTATGTCTTATCGAGACCATGGAAAGACCCATCTCGCATCTTTCCGTTTACGCATATCTACCTTGTTGGGCCCTATTCTTACGACCTATCCGTTCATCACTGTCTTATAGGAATTCATCTATCACCTAGCTATGGAATGTGCTACTCCACAGTCGTGTCGAGTTGTTGCATCTTTCGGTCATGTTTGGTTTTTATCGCTGGTTGTTGTTGTTGTTGCTGGTGTGCCGAGCCTTTGAGCCGGCTAAGGGATCATACCTCGTTCAGATGTTATGATCGTAGGATCCGTCTCGCCATGACCGTGATGCTGAGTGTAACATGACCCCTCGCTTTTTAGCTGACTTCATAGTACCATGATTGTTAGCTCCTGTCTTCGGCCCTAGAACATGGTCGTGATGGATTCGATGTCGATACTAACATCGATGCGGATATCACCCGCACGCTTTGAGCCCTCCATGACCAAGTCCTGTGGGAGATGACCTGGGAGATAACAATCATGGAATGATAGATGCTAACTCGTTGGTGTAGCTTGTGGCCATGAGTTCACCTCACCATGACCATGAAGCTACACCACTCTTTTGCTTTTACTTGCCTCTTTGTGCTCAAACCCCCATATGCTTGTACCTAGTATGACCATCGCATTTCTTTGATTCCTATGGTGACAACCGCACCACTATGAATTAGAGAGAAGCCTTAGTGCTAGTGCACCTAAGTCGGGTACCCTACGAGTGGTTTGCACACTTGGTGTTTGTCGCTTCCTTCCAATGCCCCGTCTTTCGTCATGGCACGAGTGTTGGAAGAATTAGACATTGTCCCTTATTGTGCTTGCTCTTGTTGCACCGTTAGCCAGCTTTGATCAATTCCGTCTTGCCCATGATGATTGGATCAAAGACTGGACTATTCCCTTTGGGTTAGCGAAGCTATGGTCTAAGTCGTACCTCGGACCCATGCGTATCGACCCGATCGACCGTCTAAAACCATCTTTCCCGAAGATGTGTCTAAGAACATGACATGGATGTGCCTAGCTAACCCCCACACCTCTTGCCGTGTTGAGCGACCCTCTTCTCAGCTCCCGATGTTATTGTGTCAGTGTGGATCGAGGGGGAACCTGTTGATGTCCAATCTCTTTGCGCTACCACATTTTACCATAGCGGGCGAGCCGAAGTACGTTGGAGCCAAGTCACAATAGTGTTAATCATACTTGTTTGCTACTCATGTCCAATTGTGACTTGCGGGATAAGGCTATAAGAGCCGAACCCTATCATTCTTCTTTCTTGGGGCCCGACTTCCAATCCCCGTCAATTCAATGACACCAGATCGAAAGATCGTGAGCCATGGTGTTTGCTCTGGATAAGCTCTGGCTTAAACCATTTATTGTAAAGCCATACTAGCTTGGCCATGACTTAAGCTTGTGCTCAACATACCACCACTCGTGTTTCTTTGGCCTGAGGGAATCGGACAACCGCCAAGAGGGCCAAGCCGTGTATCTTTTATTGTCTCGTTGGTGTTATTGGATCTTCCTACGCCTTGTCGTCTTTTCGAGTGTCGAGTGTTCTCTTGCCTTGCATGACGCTTAGCAGAGTAGCTGGCGATCGGACCAAGAGAACGTGGACGGCGACAAGGACTGTAGAATGGAGTCGACATAGGAGGTGGTGACCCTGCTAATGGAACACCAACAAATGGAGAATTGTACCACTACTACCTCTACATCGTAGGTGTCATGGCAGCACCCTCTTTTAGAGAATCCTATTAGACATTGCATAATATCTAGAACTGCTAGCGCTTTATAATTATTCCTTTGATAGTGCTTTGATGCATGCTACTACCTGAGCCATTATTACCCTGATGCAACCCACTCTACCATGTCACCCTGCTTTGCGCATTCGCTCACTTATATATGCTTACTTGCCTGCTTGCTTGCATATTATACCACTATACTTACTCCACTTCGCATTATATCTAGGATGTGATGCTGGTGGTGAACCCCCTAGGAATGGTTTGGCTATGGGTAGCCGAACTTGGTGGTCTATGAGCATGCTGCTTGTGTCTTGGTTGCATGGAGAGTGAGGGTTGTGTCGATCCGATCTGGAATAACGACAAGCCTGGGGTGAGTCTTGCCATGTGGTGCTACCTGGGCACTTGGATATGGAGTATCTATGGTGGGTAAATGGTAATTGGAGGTGTCCTTGGGTGTGAACCTCGAAGAGGTGGAGCCTGAGGTAGAGGTGCTGTGGTGGCACGTAAAATGGAAACCCTGATGAAGACATTCTGGCTCGGTCAATCCCTAAGGACTTACTAGTACTCAGACTCACCGGGAATCCTTACATCCCACTCACCCTATATGGTGCAGGATGGTCAGACTACTTGGTAGAGTGATGCCACTACTACTTGGCGAATGTGTGCAAGGAGGTACAGGGTGTGCGGTTTTCCCCACACCCTTCCGAGACTTCAGGAGGCCTTGTGGACCCGGCTCTTGACATCCGGTGGGCCTCGGCTCTGTCTACAACTCACAGTATCAGCCATCCCAGACTAGGCTTGGGATGTTCTAGGGCTGAGAGGTAGGGTGTCATCGTTCTAGGCTAGCAAGTGGCCTGGAATCTACCTAGACAGGGCACCATCGAGGATGGCTATCTTATGGGTATGTAAAACCTCTACAGAGTGTTTGGTTGATCGATCGATAAATATGCCGACTTGTCGGCTGTGGACCTTTCTTGGGTTTCGCTTAAACTAGATAGGAGATGAGTCCTTCTTTCCTCCCTCTAGGGTTGGGGTATTTCCTAGTCGTGAGCCTTGGGGGCTACGGGCCATTGAGACTAAGGCCGAGAGGGAGTTGGCCTGTCGACCTGAGTGTGTGAGATGAGATATGGTGTGGTGGTGTGGAGATGGTTTGGGAAGGATGGTTGGTGGATGGATATGGATGGTGTGGTGGTGAATGTGTTAAAAATTGGATATTATTGTTATATTACTGTTGTTATTTACTTCTCATGTGCTAAGATTGCAAACCACAGCCAAATATTAGGATCGCTAGATCCCTTGTTTAGCTTTTTCCACTAAAGCTCATCGGTGCTGACCATGGCCTGCACACATCTAGCGGTGTGCAGATTTCCTGCTTCTTAGAGATGCTAACTTTAGAAGGATTAGGAGGTCTCGTGCCTATGCTCAAGTTTGGTTCGGAGATGGAATCTATGCTTGCACTATGCCAACTCTGATGATGCCCGTGAAGGAGGAGCCTTCACTCGATAGTCTTCTGGTAGATTAACTCTATAATAGGTGTGTTCCCCAGTGATGTAATATCTTGTATTCTTGTAATCTTGTGATATATGACTATGACATTGATTGAAATATGATAATATGATGGAATCAGTTCTTGGTTTTATCATCTTAAAATTCATTCTGTGGATTTTCCCTTCAAGGAAAATTGAGGATGTTTCAGTTGGTATCAGAGCCATACTTGATCTTAGGACGAGACCTTTAGTACCAAACACTAGTTTAGAAGCCAAACATTCTATTTGTAGTGGAGTCATAGCTACTAACACTTGATTCCCTGTCTCCACCTTGAGTTCTACTACTAACTGACTATCCCCGATCTGAAAAGTTGACCACTAGGAAATGATTCCCTATGTTGCCCACGCAAGATCGATAGATGTGTGAGACTCAAGGGCTTATGAGTCGCCTTAAGTCAACACTATGCATATAGGAGTTGTAATGCTGCTTGAGTGCTTGGATCTTTTTGCTTCTTATGCTTCTTGTGTTTATATTGCTTGAGTGAAGAATATAAAAGTATTTTATCTATGTGTGACTCCAGGCAAAAATCAAGGCCATAATATGATTGGACTAGTGATCTTGACCACCGGTTGGACCTATTAAACCGAAACATCATATCTTTACTCGTCCATTTCAAAATCAACTTCAATTCTCAACTAGGCATGTTCAAAATGCTCTCTCTCTTATTTGTTGAAAACTTCTCCCGTTTGCAAAAGCAACTCCATCTTAGATGAAAACTGTTTTAAAACCCTCTAAAGCTACCAAAAGAAAGTGATTTCGACTCTTTCCAAACCTACCTTAAATTTCAAAAGTTTTAAGGAAAGCAAATTGAAAACCAACCTTGTTTCAAAAGTGTTGTGAACTCATTTTTGAAAGACAAAAGTTTTGTTTTACACCACCCCTTTAAAAAGCTTGTATTTATTTGATTCCAAATCAAAGATCTTGACTCTATTCTTAATATAAGAAGTTCGTACAAATAAACCCTACCATTAAATCAAACCACAAATGAAATACTAAATAAAACATCTATAAAAGCGTTACTTTTCGAAATGAGAACATAATTTTCAACTATTTTCGAAACCCTTGAGTCTTAAAACCAAAATGGGGCACAACCTACTTTAAAAAGGCATTTTTATAATAACTTCAAAATTCTTAAGGTTGTACCCTTCTGGCTTATGAAATTTATGAAACAGATGATTTGGAACAATGTATCAAAAGACTTCACCAATTTAAAACCCACATAAGAAGAGCCTTTCTCAAATTTTCATAAAGGACTCTTTGCAAAAATTAAAATTGTGACAAACCCCTGATTTGGTCCTTTAAAAGATCTCTTCCTCATTCACAAAATAATGTTTCTCCATTTAAAAAGCCGTATGCAAACAACTCTTTCCAAAAGCTCCTATTCAAAACTCCAACTGCGAAACAAATGCATTGGTGCATATGACTTGACAACGAGGACCCCTCTTCTCTAGTGACACTAACCCCTAAATCTCGAGGACGAGATTCCTGTAAGGAGGGTGGACTGTAACAACCTGAGTTTTTGGAGAAGCCAGAAATACGAACTTTTTAAATTTTTCCTGCAATGTGTGAAGCATGTAGATGCTAGGTCAAACAAAGAACAATTTATAACTAAATTGCTGCATACATATAGTGTTGCTTGTAGGAGCTTGCCAGAGTTCCTTATTTGGTTTAGGGTTTTGTGTTGGAGAGCACAAGTCCATATCAAATCCTTATGACTCCTTCTGGAATATCTTATGAATCCCTTTTCCTCTCTCTCAATTCATCTTTCTACTTTTGAACCTCATTCGAATCCCTTGATCTAATTCACAAAGTCAATCGACCTTCCTTATAAATCAATGCCCATCGATGCCAACCCTTGGCATTGGATTCCGAGACCTGTAGTGGACTCCATCTGGGTGAACACATGATAGGCGACACATGTATACCAACCTAGAGCTCTCGGATGTAAATATAATGGAGCAAGAAATAGAAAAGAAATTAGAAAAGGGGAGGAAAACAGGAAAGCCATTTTGGCCCAAGGTGCCAGCAGGCCTAGCCAGCCTCTCCCACCCAAAGTCAGTGGCCCAGCCTACCCCGCCAGCCCGCTCACCCTGGCCCAGCTCGCCTCTCCTCCCTTTGGCCCTGCCCTGCCAGCGCCTTGGCCCAACTAGGCCGCTGCCACTGCATGGCCCTAGCCTGGCTAGTAGCCGAAGCCCCCACTCCAACCCTAGGGTGCACAGTGACCCCGCTCCCACGCCGCCGCCGCTCGCCCACTGCAAGCTTGCGTGCGTGCAACACCAGCCCCGTGCCCTCGCCTCGCCCCGCGCCCCCTCACTCGATGCGCGCCACGTGGCCGAGGAGCGCTGGACCCTGAAGAATCGCCACCGTCCATGACCCCTAGCTGCCCTAGCCTACATGCATAAATAGCGTCGCCCCTCTTCTTCTTCCTCCAAGCCACCGCCGCATGCCATGGTCTAGCCACTGCCAGCCGCATGCTCGCCAAGCTGATGACGGCGCACGCGCTCACCGTCCTCCACCTCAAGCCCATGCTGCCACCGACGCCTCGCCATGGCGACGTCATCCATAGCCATGCCGAGCACCTTCGCCATGCTACTCCGAAGCACGCCGAGCTGGGGCCGCTGCCGAAGCCACAGCACCGTCTTGGACCTGAGGCTAAGCCTGAGGCGCCATCCTCGCCATGACGTGTCTGCAGGGACCACTAGTGGAGCCACGACCGAGTCAAGCTTCGCCCCGTCCCCAAGCACTGTGTCCACGATGAACCGCTGAAGCCGTGTCCATACTTTGTCGCCCTCTACACCTCGTCCTCGGCTGCAGCCACGCCAAGCCCCGACCCTGTCTCGACCACGGTGAGCCCCTCCATGCTGATGTCATCGTGCTTCACCAAGGCCGCACCAGTGCCCTCCACTTTGATCTACACCGACATCACCATGGCCAAGAGCAGGAGCTGCATCGCCTGCTGAAGCTGCAGCTAGAATAGCAAGCCATTGCCTTGATGCACTGCCATAGCATGTTTGTCCATGCCCTAGGCACGGTGGCAGCACCTCGACGCACCCCCAGTTCCAAGACCGCAATGACCTACCTGAACAAACTGATGAGCACCCAAAACCCAGGACCCCATCTTTCCCCTCCCTACCATTACTCATGCTGAGCCCGGACCTTCGTGCCACTATTTCCACTATCGCAGGGAGGAAGCGACCCCACAATGCCACCATGCCAATGGACGACAGCACCACCTGGCCATGTCCATCCTTGTGTCCGGCCTTCGAGCCATGCAACTCTATGTGTAGGGAAGAAACCGGATCCTTGCGAACGTCTTTCACGAAACATGGCTGAGCTCTATCCAATAGCCACCATCGATCCCCTCTTTCCAACCTCGACTTTGCTTACCAGGCCATGGCGTTCCAACCATGGGACGTGTAGACCGAGGCCACCTCCGGCCTTTGGACACAAGCACACACACACACATGACTAATCTAAGCCAAATCGAACCGCCGGAGTTCCAAGAACACTGGTGTGGTTGCTGACTACCATTGAAGCATTCTCTAAAGCCATGCCTCAGTCCACCATAAACCACTGCCCGAATGAGTCAAGCCTTGATCGCCGTCTCTGACGTTGCTGATGGAGCTCTACCACTCCTAGACATGCCCACACTCACTAGCAGGAGACCAGACTTAGCCAAATAGATCCACAGCGTAGGAGACGCCAGAAAGGACTTGTCGCCTGTAAAACTCATAGTGGCCAAGCCATGCCATGGCGAAGAGTTACCATAACCTCATCATGAGCCCTGAAGCCATAATTGGACCATGTGGTATTGATTCGCCAGCATCATGGACTATAGGATTCCCTTTTTGGTTGCTCTGATAGTGCCGTGGAACCCTATGCCCATGTTTCACCACTGTTCTAGCTACCTTGAGTTATGAAAACATGTCGTCGAGATCTATCGGGATCCGCACTAAAGGCCTTTTGAAGTAGTCACATTGCACAACCCACGGACAAAGCCCTGGTATGCACCGCATGACCTAGCACCGTGCCGTTGTGGTATTGAGTCCGTTATAGACATTCCGGCTGCCTCGTTAAACGAGGGTGAACCATTGGGAAACCATGTAATCCCTAGCATCATACCGATGACAAGTGGAGTCTTCTGATGTCCCGGTCGCCTTGCCTTGCAAGTGCATGCCGTTGAGGAGATATCATGACCCCGTCTACTACGAGCCGTACCCTCTGGACCATGAACCCTAGTTGTATGTCTTATCGAGACCATGGAAAGCCCCATCTCGCATCTTTCCGTTTACGCATATCTACCTTGTTGGGCCCTATTCTTACAACCTATCCGTTCATGACTGTCTTATAGGAATTCATCTATCACCTAGCTATGGAATGTGCTACTCCATAGTCAGTGTCGAGTTGTTGCGTCTTTCGGTCATGTTTGGTTTTTATTGCTGGTTGTTGGTGTTGTTGCTGGTGTGTCGAGCCTTCGAGCCAGCTGAGGGATCGTACCTCATTCAGACATTATGATCGCAGGATCCGTCTCGCCATGATCGTGATGCTGAGTGTAACTCGACCCCTCGCTTTTTAGCTAACTTCATAGTACCATGAGTGTTAGCTCCTATCTTCGGCCCTAGAACATGGTCGTGATGGATTCGATGTCGATACTAACATCGATGCAGGATATCACCCGCACGCTTTGAGCCCTCCATGACCAAGTCCTATGGGAGATGACCTAGGAGATAACAATCATGGAACGATAGATGCTAACTCGTTGGTGTAGCTTGTGGCTGCGAGTTCGCCTCGCCATGACCATGGAGCTATGCCACTCTTTTGCTTTTACTTGCCTCTTCATGCTCAAACCCCCGTATGCTTGTACCTGGTATGACCATCGCATTTCTTTGATTCCCAGCGGTGACAACTACACCACTATGAATTAGAGAGAAGCCTTAGTGCCAGTGCACCTAAGTCGGGTACCCTACGAGTGGTTTGCGCACTTGGTGTTTGTCGCTTCCTTCTAATGCCCCATCTTTCATCATGGCATGAGTGTTGGAAGAATTAGACATTGTCCCTTGTTGTGCCTTGCTCTTGTTGCACCGTTAGCCCACTCTATTCGATTCTATCTTGCCCATGATGATTGGATCAAAGACCAGACTATTCCCTTTGGGTTAGCAAAGCTATGGTCTAAGTCAGTACCTCGGACCCGTGCGTATCGACCCGATCGACCGTCTAAAACCATCTTTCCTGAAGATGTGTCTGAGAACATGACATGGATGTGCCTAGGTAACCCCCGCATCTCTTGCCGTGTTGAGCGACCCTCTTCTCAGCTCCCGATGTTATTGTGTCAGTGTTGATTGAGGGGGAACCCGTTGATGTCCAATCTCTTTGCGCTACCACATTCTACCATAGCGGGCAATCCGAAGTACGTTGGAGCCAAGTCACAATAGTGTTAATCGTACTTGTTTGCTACTCATGTGCAATTGTGACTTGTAGGATAAGGCTATAAGAGCCGAACCCCATCATTCTTCTTTCTTGGTGCCCGACTTCCAATCCTCGTCAATTCAATGACACCGGATCGAAAGATCATGAGCCATGGTGTTTGCTCTGGATAAGCTCTGGCTTAAACCGTTTATCGTAAAGCCATACTGGCTTGGCCATGACTTAAGCTTGTGCTCAGCATACCACCACTCGTGTTTCTTTGGCCCGAGGGAATCAGACAACCACCAAGAGGGCCAAGCCGTGTATCTTTTATTGTCTCATTGGTGTTATTGGATCTTCCTGCACCTTGTCATCTTTTCGAGTGTTCTCTTGCCTTGCATGACGCTTAGCGGAGTAGCTAGCGATCGGACCAAGAGAACATGGACGACGACAAGGACTGTGGAATGGAGTCGACATAGGAGGAGGTGACCCCGCTAATGGAACACCAACAAATGGAGAATTGTACCACTACTACCTCTACATCATAGGTGTCATGGCAGCACCCTCTTTTAGAGAATCCTATTAGACATTGCATAATATCTAGAACTGCTAGCGCTTTATAATTATTCCTTTGATAGTACTTTGATGCATGCTACTACCTGAGCCATTATTACCTTGATGCAACCCACTCTACCATGTCACCCTACTTTGCGCATTTGCTCACTTATATATGCTTACTTGCCTGCTTGCTTGCATATTATACCACTATACTTACTCCACTTCGCATTATATCTGGTATGTGATGCTGGTGGTGAACCCCCTAAGAATGGTTTGGCTATGGGTGTTGGACTTGGTGGTGTGTGAGCGTGCTACGTGTGTCTTGGGTGCATGGAGAGTGAGGGTTGTGTCGACTGAGCTGGAATAATGATGAGCCTAGGGCGAGTCTTGCCATGTGGTGCTACCTAGGCACTTAGATATGGAGTACCTGTGGTGGGTAAATGGTAATTGGAGGTGGCCTTGGGTGTGAACCTTAGAGAGGTGGAGCCCGGGGTAGAGGTGCTATGGTGGCACATAAAATGGAAACCCTGATGAAGACGTTCTGGCTTGGTCAATCCCTAAGGACTTACTAGTACTCAGACTCACCGGGAATCCTTACATCCCACTCACCCTATATGGTGCGGGACGGTTGGACTACTTGGTAGGGCGATGCCACTACTGCTAGGCAAACGTGTGCAAGGAGGTACGAGGCACGCGGTTTTCCCCACACCCTTCTGAGACTTCAGGAGGCCTTGTGGACCCGGCTCTTGACATCTTGTGGGCCCTGGCTCTATCTATGACTCACAGTATCAGCCATCCTAGACTAGACTTGGGATGTTCCAGGGCTAAGAGGTAGGGTGGCATCGTTCTAGGCTAGCAAGTGGCCGGAATCTGCCTAGACGGGGCACTATCGAGGATGGCTATCTTGTGGGTATGTAAAACCTCTATAGAGTGTTTGGTTGATCGATCGATACATATGCTGACTTGTCGGCTATGGACCTTTCCTGGGTTTCACTTAAACTAGATAGGAGATGAGTCCTTCTTTCCTCCCTCTAGGGTTGGGGTATTTTCCGGTCGTGAGCCTTGGGGGCTGTGGGCCGTTGAGACAAGGCCGAGAGGGAGTTGGCCTATCGACCTGAGTGTGTGAGATGAGATATGGTGTGGTGGTGTGGAGATGGTTTGGGAAGGATGGTTGGTGGATGGATATGGATGGTGTGGTGGTGAATGTGTTAAAAATTGGATATTATTATTATATTACTATTGTTATTTACTTCTCATGCGCTAAGAATGCAAACCACAGCCAAATATTAGGATCGCCAGATCCCTTGTTTATCTTTTTCCACTAAAGCTCATCGGTGCTGACCATGGCCTGCACACATCTGGCGGTGTGTAGATTTCCTGCTTCTTAGAGATGCTAACTTTAGAAGGATTAGGAGGTCTCATGCCTACGCTCAAGTTTGGTTCGGAGATAGAATCTACGCTGCACTACGCCAACTCTGATGATGCCCGTGAAGGAGGAGCCTTCACTCGATAGTCTTCTGCTAGATTAACTCTATAATAGGTGTGTTCCCCAGTGATGTAATATCTTGTATTCTTGTAATCTTGTGATGTATGACTATGACATCGACTGAAATATGATAATATGATGGAATCAGTTCTTGGTTTTATCATCTTAAAATTCATTCTGTGGATTTTCCCTTCAAGGAAAATTGAGGATGTTTCATTAAATGTGTCCCATCATGCACTAGTAGATCCCAATAGCTGTTGCAGCCGCAAAGCGCACTTTTTGCTCAGTTAGTTATGGTGAGTAGCAGAAACTTTTGCTCCAAAATGTGAAGCTAATGCGCCGCATCTAGAGGCTCAGCCATGGGTGTGAACGTGGGTGGGTGTGTCTTTAAGAAATCCTGATAAGAGCAGGGTCCCTTAGGACCACGAGCACCACCCCTATTCCCACCATTGCCTCCGTGGCCTCCACGGGTGAAGCCATAGATAGCCTATCCTAGCAGCTCCATGGCACTGGGCTGACTCGAGATGAGCCACCATCATCTCCACATGAGTCATCATAGGTGGTGGTGGCAGAGGAGGAGGAGCCAGACATGGAGCCTCAGGGCTCTCCCCATTGTCGTTTCCATTGCCCCGACCACTTTCACCTTGGTCCTTCGCCAAGACCGTGGCCTGCCCCGACACTAGGTGCTCGCAAGGCTAGACCTCAGGTTCATCTATAACAGATAGGAACCAACCACTTAGGACAACCCTCCAGATCAGAAACAAGGGATTAGAGAAATGATAAGACGTTTATTAAAGCATTCTTTTAGTTTATCCTATCAATTTACTAATTCAATTTATATCTGTAGGGGGGATTTAGTTTTAGCAAGATTCTCTAATCATGATGCATGCATCGGCCTATACATTCACTCAAGCCAGAATATAGCGGCATTCGTAAGAATTTTTCGGCACATCGCACACTCACTTTCCGTCTGCTAGATGATTCTTACGCAGTGTAAGTTAGTGTACCTATAGAAGACTGATTAGATTAAACCAGTGCCGCTATCCTAGATAGACCATATTGCTAGGGCTTATATTTATTGACATAATTTTATCGCATCCTACTTTTCGCAAACTTTTGTTGGTCAAATTTTTAGGTTTTGTAAAAGAGTGTTGAAACTCGTAGACTCATTATTGGTCTAGTACCAACTGTGGCAGAACCACCTAAAATAACATACTTATGGAGGCGCTTGTCTTCCATTGACACTAAGCCCCCCGAGAGCGGGCTACATTGGGCGGGTTCCGTCGGGCACACCCCGAGGGAGAGGCCAAAAGATCCACTTTTCCCCCCAAGGATCCAATAATGAGAACGAGTTACAAACTTAGTCCATTTCATACATCTAGAGTTCTTAAAAATTATATTATTACATTACCAAAGTCAGAGTGTGGAATATTAAACAACGGAATGAAAATGAATATCAAGTAAACATCTATCGATAATAAGCAATGATCCATTTGTGCCCACCAGAAAATTCCTTCACACAACGGCTATGTCTCAAGTAGTACCTGCAACAGGGGTAAATAAACCCTAAGTACACAATGTACTCGCAAGACTTATCCAACTAGTGTGAATAATTTCCTGACTCCAAGGGATATTATAAGCTTTATGGTTTGCTGGTTTCCTTTTTGCAAAAAGCAATACTTAGAGTGAATCCTTATTTATGTTATTATTAGTAGTCTTGATTAATTCATTATCTAGCCATTCTATGTAAGCACCTATTCTACTTTCAAGTAAGAGTTGAGCAAATAGTTCTATTTCATCACCTTTCATCTTTCAGTTCTTACTATGGTGCTAGAGTTTAGACAAGTCATACCGACACGGTGGTGATTCATGAATCAATGTGCCCAGCTGGGTACCCTAAAACAAATGCCCCGCTTGTACCCCAGGCACAAGCAGGACCAACCCACCACTCTGCTGTCAAGGGGTCTAGATCCCCGTCCAAACATGGACTCTAAGCCCCTGCTCCTGAGTCCCAGACTTAGTGCGGTACTTAGACCTCCACCATCCCCGCCTCCAATTAGTCGGTTCAGAAAGAGCCGGAACCCACGACAAGAGAGCAACAAGCATTTCCTACGCCCATACCCAAGTATGTGCTCGGGATAATAAATCTATGACTTGCCTAGCGTCCATTGCAATGGCTGGTCCTTAACCAACACAGATAGGGAAAAAGTATAACCAAGCTATGCCCCATTGGCCACAAGACAACCTCTTACACCCACCAATACCCAAAGCATATCCCTACCCAGTCTCCATTTTTCTTTCCACCATTTTATCATGAGTGATCTTAGTAATCACCTATTGTGAGTAACGGCAGGTTACTCACGCTACCAAAATGCTGAGCATAGCAGCAACTCGACATATACTAGTAGGACTCATAGGTAGATATATCTATGTCTGTAGTTTCCATAAAATGCCTATAACATAAATGCAGATCGTTCAATGATCATTCAAAAATAGGGGTTATGCACAGGGGCTTGCCTTGAGCAGGTGGGGTGTCAACAAAGTCAGCAACTGATGGCTCTGGAGCTCCCTCCTATACTGAGAATCTCCTCCTCGTACTCCTCAATGATCTCCTCATACTCCTGTTCGCCCACAGGCACAAACTCTACCAACTCGTTATCTACATGCATGAAATGATGATGCAACACTTAGTAATATGGCAACAACAACTCTTAAAATAAAATACAGCTATCAAGCTACTAAGCTAGCTCTACTGACTAAGATGCTAAGTTACCTATTTCTACCACTAACAGGTATGAAACATGGCATGTGTTATCTTAACAACTAAAGGCATTCTTACTCTTAATACCACTTTACTATATATATACTAAAACAAGGAGTGCTAGCTACTCTATTTATCAACCTACTCAAGGGCTACAAAAATTACAAGTGAGCACATAATAATCTAGTGAACCTACTGCAAAAAATTTCATGGCTAACGCTATCACCAATTTGCCACAAAAATTCCTACAATTATTAAGCTAAATAATACTAATCTTTCCTAAAGGAATTAATGAATCTATCATTATAATAGCTAACTATAAACTAACTACACCAACAGATAGATAACATTTTTGTGAACCTAACAAATTTTGTTTCACTATTTTTGGATACCTACAACATTTAATATCATTTTCCTAAAGATCAGCTCATAATTCAATTTAGAAAAGCATCTACTAATTCTCTAGAAAAAGATAATTGAATTCCACCCACCGCCCACTAACTCACGGTGCGGCCCATGTCCACTGTAGCACGCGTGCATGCGCAGCCCACATGGCTCGGCCCATGCATGATAGTGGCCCATGGAGGGGAGACCCGCGTGCGCACTGACGCTTTTGCAAAAGAGCCCTCGGCCTTCAACTAAATGGACCCACTAGTCCTTTCTACTATTTCACTCTCTCTCTCTCTCTGACGCTCTCACTAACCCCCTGACTTACTTCGAATTCTAGTTTCATAGTCCCTGGCCAAAACTTATTAGAGGCCGTGGCATCTCCGGCCAATCGCCGACGAGCACTGGACCTCCTCGACAGCAAACATCACCACCATGACACTCTTCATCACAAGCGCAGTCGATAGAGGTATAAAACACCATGATTGGTGTCGCACAAAGGCGTGGCCATGCACCACAGCGGGGTTTGTCCATGGTGACACTGACGCTGGCAAAAACATCTAGCCCAGCGCTACCATCACTACCTAGACTCCATGCCTAGAGTACTGATAACATTCTAGAGGTCCTACATATACCCGTTCTACTACCAAATGAGCCTGCCATGGACACAACATCTACACTGTGTTCGCTGGTGGTGGCCACGCACTCTGGCAAGCCTCGGCCCTAACCGATTCAACCATCTACCCTAGGAGTAGGAGGGCCTCACCAAAGACGTGTAGGATGGCCTGGACAAAATCGCGCGGCTCAGCAAGGTGGTTGGCCACATGCACGGGGTTGCTCTAGTTCACGGAAAGCGTGACGATGGTGTTCTCGATGACTCGCTGCACCCTTGGTGAAACTGTTTCACAGGAGAGGCAACCAAGTCAAGGAGACACAAAAGCACCACTCAATTGGGACAAAGGGGTAAGGAACGATGCCCTGGCCGAGCACCCACCCCGATGGCCATGGCGGACTGCCATAAGGGAAATGCTCCGTAGTACCTCACTAGAGGATGAAAGATCATCAGGTCGACTCCAAACGTGAGCTAACCATGCACGGTTAATTGGACGGAGGTGGATGGTGTGAGGCCAGTTAGGTGGATTATGTTGTTCGGTCTTAAGGTGGTCGATGGCGGGGAAAACCTCAACTTGAAGCCCTGACACCGTACGGCTACAACATTGGTAGGCTTGGCGCATAGCTAGGCTCCAATTCAAGCTCCATGGTCTGCGCAATTACATGGATGGGTCCTAGGCTCTACGGGTTAGCCATGGCACGGTTTGGCTAGCCCGCGTGACGCCATTCAAGGCGACTATGATGGGGAGCATGGCGTGGCACAAGCCACTAAATGGAAGAGGACAATGGTGCGATGGATGATGGCTCCACAGTGCGTGTATGAGGCCATCACGACTGACGTGCGACCACTAGTGCCTTGACTCGCAAGATGACAGCGGCCAGGCCACATGACGGACACAGCGGGCACACGTAGCAACTGACAACTGACGACACTGACACAAGCTACAGAGACCCCGACCGAGGGACGTTGTGTGATAGAACCACCTAATTTATACACGATCAAGTATGATTGTCCCCGCTAACGCATTGACACGCACATACTTTCACTTATATAAACCTGGTAGTCCACCGAGTGTCACGAAGGACCTCGGTAAATCAACATCACAACCAAGATCACGTGATTAAGCAAATACACATCACATACGTAGAGTTGCAGTGGAAATAATATTACAAATGGTTTCACAAATAATAGTACAAGTTTGGGTTTCAAAACTGATTAGCGAAAACAACATAGCTTTCAAAGGATTACATTAATATAAGTTCCAAATATATTGCTAGCATAAGTGACATCCCCAGTTAAAAGCATATAGATGAGAAATAAATATAGAGTCACCGAGCCCACCGGTGGTTAGCCACCATCTTTAGTAGGCCAAGAACTTCACCTGCAACATGGTGGGATAAACCCTGAGTACTCGAATGTACTTAGCTAGACTTACCCGTCATAAGCTAGAAATAAAATGACTCTAAGGATCATGCAAGGCTTTATAGGTGGAGCTAGTTTGACAACATTTTGCATAAAACATGACTAATTCAATTGTACAATTATACTTTGGTCATCAAGTTAATTATAGAAATTCATCTCTAGATTAGCAACTAACCTGTGCCAAACATGTGGTATATCATTTGATAGCATACAATAGTAACCATAGCCGGTGTAATAATTCCATGTTTATCCTGAACCATCATATTCCATAATCCAGTTACTATGCTTTTGGTACTAGCCAAATTTCTCACTGTCCAGGGGAGACGGTGATTCAAATCAATTTCAACCAGCTAGGAATTTTTTCCTAACACAAACCCAGACATACCTGCACCAAGGTAGTCTTAGGTCACCTTCGGTACAACTCAGGACCACATTTCGCGGGTTCGCCCAGCGCCACACTAATCAGGGACTGATGGTAGCCAGGTTGCTCAAGCCATGCCTGCCCACGGTCCTAGACCAGGTCGCTTAGGTCATGCTTGCCCTATGGTCTATTGATCCGCTCCCCGCACATCCTTACTATCATGCAGAGTGCCCACTCTAATAGAGTGGGGCCCGACCTGAGTTGGGCTACAATGCTTCGTGGTCGAAATGAGTTATCCGGCCAGCTAAGTGATAGGCATGCATTCAATCTTGTCAAAAAGTGCCAACAACGGTATGGTCCTTAATTGACAAAGACGGGGACAGATCCATACCCAAGACCTCCATGTTTTGTTGCTTCTCTATCGACATCCCGTCTGGTCTGCATTCATTATTAACACATGGTTATTTCCACGATAGCAAATATAGCCAACCGTGCTTTGGTATCCACCTATATCTCATAGGTGACAGGAAATCACCTGACTTCTACCTGGTCTAAGCATCGCTAAGCATACATTCGATCCTGGACCTACATAGGGTTCAAGGTATATTTCTAGACAAGGTAGTTCTATGCATCAAGTGGTTCCAATCAACTCTTATAATCTAATGTATCAAACATAAAGAACTCAAGTGATATTTATAAAAACATAGGAGGCTTAGAATGCTCCGGGGCTTGCCTGGGATCCAACACTAGGTTAGTGTTTGTTAGACGACATTCACTTGGTGAGCATCTCCTGTTCAGGCATGTACTCAAGGGGTCCTTCCATCTTTGGGATAGGTCCACCATAAACCGTCTTTAGGTTCAGCTCCAACATCACGGCCTTCACGTGGTTCATCTAGTGTACCTAGATGAGATGCAAGATGCAAGTGGATGAATATGAAGAATGGTAATATGAGATGCATCACATAATAGCATTCAAGACAAACATAAGGTCATACAAGACATAGGCACCTAGTGTTATTTAACTAAACATCACACAACCTATTATAGAGGGATAGCAAGCATATTAGGCATGGCACACAAGTGAACTTGAGTTCAGATATTGCACACATGCATCGATCAAGAACTAACAAACATGTTTAGCTAAAACAAGAGCAAGCTATAGCAATCACCTAGCATATGTATAGAAATCTAGATAGCAGTACAATAGTCACTTGTTTTAACCATAACTGGAGATATAAGCATCCAACAATGGTGACCTAGGCTTTCTGGAAAGCTAATGAAATTGCCTACAACATTGTTATTATCATCACCAGGTGATCCCATAATTAACAAGGTCAATCAAGCACAATTGGGCACCTCTATCCAGACTTGGATAGATTCTGTCATGCAACTTTGCAAGCTTATAACTGGAGCTCTACAATACCAAAATGGGTGATCTTTAACAATTTTGAAAGCTCATGAAAGGCGCTACACTTCTTATATTAATTCCAAGACATGATTCAAAGCTTAGTTAGGTCAAATAACACAATTATTCAGATCTGTACAGAGAGCATGCAAAACCTGATAGGGAAATTATAAAATCTATAGCTCCTAAATTATCAGGCCTATGGTCATGCAATTTGAACACAAGCAAGATTATGAAATTATATACAACTTTGGTATTCACTACAACCACCGCAAACATCATTTCCGCCATGAAAATAATTGCACAAGCAAAACTGCACATGCAGCCCAAACAGCAGTGGTACAGAAAACTGATAGGAACTTCAGAGAAGCATAACTGGAGTTCTAGACCTCCAACAATCATGAATCATAAGTTTTTCAAAATCTTATGAAGTTACCTACAACTTTCTTATTATCATCTTAAGACGATTCTACAGCTAACAAGGTCAATTAATCCAATGAATGCATCTCTGTCCAAAACATGGACAGAATCAGACATGTCACTTTAAACAGATATAACTGGAGTTCTACATGTCCAATAAATGTGGTTCTAGACTTTTTAGAAAGTTGAGAAAATTCTAAACAACTTTTTATAAACACCTAGAGCTCATTCTACTATAAAAAGGTACCACAGTACCAACAAGGCAACCCTGTCTGGGTTTGGTTAGAAACAACGATAGAAATTTAAGCAATAATAACTAAAAATCTACTTAACCACAAATTATGCTATTTAGCTTTCTGAAAAGCTTAAGAGAAGTACTACAACTCATATATTGTCACCATGTCATGATTCATAACTGAACTGAGCCAATTAATTCAAACATGTAGGCCTATTCAGAATAGGAGCAAAGCAACACAGGGTATTTGTTATTTTTATAGATCTTAAACTATGAAGCCTAAACTCCTGAAATATTTACCAGACAACAACCATCACTTGAGTAGCACTAAATTAACATTTCCCATTTATTTGGGCACCATCATCTCTTATGAAAAATTTCCCAGAAACAACCATCAACTGTTATGAAAAAGACAAGACATAACTTGTATTAAGAACCTAACTGCATAAATTGATTTTTACAGAAAACAATTTAAACTAAATCATGCCATATTTATAGATCTAATGCATATATAATTTCACAGGAATTCCAAAAAGTCCTCATTTACTATTTTATGATTTTTCTACTAATTAGTACGAATTTTCAAAGTTGATCATCCAAATCTACAAAAACCAAAGAAAAGGGTTGTAGATCTTGCATCGAGGACCCTGCAGTTTTCACAAATTAAACTTGAACAAACATATCCTTTCCTGGCACTATTCCTCTAAGTCATGGCTTTGCACTTAGGCCCTCCAACTTCTTCTAATTCATGCCCGTTGTCCTTCGCATCCTCTTCTACACAGACATGGAGCAGAGCACGGCTGTGGCCGGCTGAGCTCGGCCAGTGAGAGCCGGTAGCGGTGGGGAGGGGCTGGCCTGGCTTGTACATGGCCATGCTTGGCCAATGGCATGGCTAGTTGTAGCCCGTGGCCCACTTGGCCACGTGTGCGGGCAGCATACTGTGGCGGCGGCCTGCTGCGACAACGAAGGCTGCGACAACGGTGACAAAGGGAGCTTATGGGGTAGAGGCAGCGGTGCAAACCGAAGAAGTCAAAGGTGTTGCTAGCCTGAGCTGAGGAAGACTAGAGGCAAGGGAACAGCGGTGGTGGGAGCTCAAGCTGCCGGCAATGGTGGCGTATGCACGTGGCATGGAGAGAGAGAGAGCGGACCGAGAGAGAGGGCAGTTAGCGAGTGAGGGAATGGGGACCTCAGGCACTCAGTTTTGGAAGAGCAGGGGCGCTGGTAGTGGAGGGGGATGCGCATTGGCCATGGTGGGGGCACGGCCAGTGCATGGTTGCCACGCAGGCATTCTACCGAACACGCGGCGTGTGTGAACGAGCCCAACTTGGAGACCATTTTCGGCATATTCGGAGCATATTCGTCGCTGGGCGCTTGAAGCAAATTTGTTAGTCTCAGACTACACTACAACATTAGTTAAGATGCCATGGTCATTTGAGTTCGGCATCCCTAGGTAATTAAGCTCTAAGATGGCATTGTCAACGCATTAACGATGATTAACAAACTCCAAAATTGTTGGTCAAAACAAGGTCAAACGAGTGCCATCTTTTTGCACGCTCTTATTCATAATGTTTACTCCAACTTATATCTTTGGACCAAATTCAGTTGTTTAACAAAATCATGAGAACACGAGATGCCAAGGTCGACGATGATGAATTCCAGACTTGCAAAATTTGAAGTACTGAAAACAACTGCAGATTCTAGCTTGGAGCCTCGGTTTGACTTGCTTACAAGCTGATCTAGCTTTTGGTCCAAAAACAAAGTTTGTTGTACTCCACTCAAACTTCAACTTTGATTTAAGGTGCAACTCCATGCAAGCAATGTAAGCAATTGGTCAACATAGGTCAAAGTAGCATGACAGTAAAGCTTAAATCAGAGTTTTAGACCAATTCAAGGCATTTTCCTTACCTCTACTCAACACCAACCCTTCATGACTTTTGTTGTAGAGTTCAATTAGAGTCGTTTGGGCAAGGTAGCAAGGTTTGGTCAATATCTCATATTCCCATTTACATAATAAAGCAATCTAAGAAAGATTATAACTTATCATTTCATATGACTTCTTGATTCCAAACTTCATGAAACTTTTCCAGTGACCCATATAGACGGTAGAGGATGTGAGGTACATGGAATAAGCATGTTTAACATTACTCAATCACATGCTCAAAAAGGGCAATCACCATGAAACTAGCTTTGCTCATTGTCTTCCAAAAAGTTGAGTTGGGTCACATTCTTAGTGAGTTGAAGTTAACACCTTGTCACCTCTTGCAAGACTTGAACTATAGCCCTTGATCATCATTAATATGTCATGTTTGAGCTCAAACCCACTGCTTAATTAGTGGCAAACACCTGGGGTGTTACAGCCATCCCCCTTACGAGAATCTCGCCTTGAGATTCGATGTGAAAGACTTTTAAGGGAAGAGAAGCATGCCATCCATTTTCCAACATTAGTGATAGCCTTAGGCTACTTAATTTCAGAGTATTAGAGAGGCTAATTTGGTCAAGACACTCTTGGATACTTGCCCTTCATAGTAAGTTTTGTCTGAAGAATTTCCTTCGTTGGCGTCCATGAAGCATTGTTACTTTGGGCGGAATCCAAGATGGCACCATACTTCTTTTTTGGGATATGGAGAGTACTACGAAGCATAAACTAACTACCCACAATCTCTATTTCACTAGTGAATATAGCATGAACCATGTAAACTTGGTACTAGACTGTAAGCTTCTGAAAGCTACCCATCACAATGGTTCAAAAAGTAGTTCTCTGCCAAAGTAGCTTGAGTACAACCTTTCATAAGGGATGCGATCATAGATGGGGTAAACATCCCTTGTGGCTGTGAGAAACCGAGTAACCAATAGACAATATCTAAGCCGGTGGTAACTGTTCAATCACTCATATGCCAACCAATGGAAAACTATATAATGTTCCATGTGTGTAGTTCTCTTTCTCTAATGATAACACTATATTATGTGAGTCTATTGAGTGAGCAATGAAGGTGATAGCTGACTCTGTTGACTCAGCATTTTCAACGATCATTATTTGAGGGAATCCTTGTATCCAAGCGGCAATAGTTATCTGGGTTGAATCTGAGGCAACCGCTTGGGTAAAAACACATGGAAGGTACTCAAGGACAAGTATGCCTTGGAAATCTTTGCTGAAGGAGGATGTTAGCAAGGCCTAGTGGTCAACAAAAGTTGCAAGTATACATCAACTAGAAAAATAGCACACTACTAAGCAGGTTGAGCACAATTTGCCTTCATGGTGCAGTGGCGCAGTAAGTTGGATTGACTTGCACTGTCCCAAAATTAGCCTAGTTGGACTACTTTTGACATTGAGGCCTCCTTTCTACTATCAATCAACAGCTCATAAGCAAAATTTGAAATCTATTGTTTGACACTTTTCAAATTGTTCTTGACTCGCAAAGGCACAAATTGACTTGTAGAACACCTTGATTGCTCTAGCATTGTTGATATGAGAGGACAAAAGCAAGGCACAAAGGGATGCAAGGAGTCTCCTCTAGGCCATCTAAAGTATTAATAGTCATCACACTACCAACATGACCTAGACTTCCAACACAATCATCCAATACGAAGAATGATAGTAGTCAAACAAGAAAATTATATATTCTATTTCCCCTTGGTAATCAGTTCATATTCTACAAACTACTGCTCCATTATGCACACATTTTGGTAGGCATTTAGATCCAAGAGTCCTTTAACTACTAACCAAAATTCAGCTCAAACAGACTCCAGTTGACTATGCAAACAAATCATCTACCAAAACTGCTTTGTTTTGAAATTTTGAAACTAAACTATCAAAATATCTCTCAAATCCAATGCTTTACTCAACTAATTCTCAAACCAACTTAAGACACCGAAGTACCTTAAGCGAGGAATGAGATTACCAAGTTTGGTGTGAATTCAACCATGTTTGAGCCACTAATCACTGGCTTAAGATAACTAGTGGAATGCCATAAAACCTTGATAGATTTCCCGCTGAGGATGGAGGCTAGGGTTTCCCTCATATGCTTCCTAGGGAACAACTTCAATCGTTGATGTAAACACCAGCTCACAATGCACAAGCATTGGATTGGTGGGCCATTTTTGTAGGGCACCATGCATACATCACGAGGAGAGGCAGTCCTACTAGATAAGGAAATGTCTCTGATTATCCTTCTATGCTTCATCCAATAGAGTCCTAAACAAATCCTTTGATAGCACCATATACATAATATTGCTAACCGAGACTAGGGACGTGCTTTCTCTAGCTCTTTACTTAGCTGATATAGTATCTTGCACTACCCATGCGGTTGTCCAAGGTGGACTTGACTTGATGACACGGGGCTTGGAGAAGAAAGCAGTACTGGTATCGCTAACTGGCTTTGCTGTTCTTTGCTTAACATTGTTCTATGAGATCTAGCCTTTGTAGTTACCAAAGAGTCATTACTTAGCTAGAGATTAACCTTCCTACTGGTAACTAATCAGTTATCTCTCAACACTAAAAAGGTTCCAAATCTTCACTCTTGACAAAAAGAATTATGGACGAAGCATAAATAGATGGTCGCCATTGAAGTCAGCAAAAAGGGGTCACACCGAAGAAGGTCGGTTAATCATCCTTCACATACAACCCATAAGAATTTGCACGTGGCACACATTTGGTTGCATAGGAGCAAGCACCATGTGAAGGAGGAATAGCAAGCAAAGGTAGTCACAACGTTAGGAGTCAACAAGGAGGTGATCCAAAGGTCAAAACATAGCGCAAGAGAACATAGCTTAAGTGCCGATGACAACTGAGTTGGGGACTCTTGCTTTATTTCCATATACGCCTTGTGTCCACCAGGGTGATTACCAGATAAAGATTAACATGAGATTTGGTCTTGCTGAGCAGCAACATGAGATCAAGACTGATAAACATCTAGAGACTTGAAAAGGTTGGAGGCAAAATAAACGAGATTTGAGGGACAAAGCTAATGCACTAACTAGGGATTCAGTTGATAAAGCAGTGACATGGTCTGCGAGGAAAAGGATCCAAAGCTAGGGTAGATAGCGATTAGCGTTGCACTAGATCAGCTATAGGGGAAAGAGCAATGAGATCCAACAAGGATTTTTTAGCAGGGTCCTCCCACACAGGAGTGGGACAACCACGACACATGCAAGCATTCAAGGGAACTAAGCTTGGGCCTAAGGTCAAGCAAAGGCATGGATAAAGGTCTTCGTAGCCCAATGTTCAAGGGCTAGCAACCACGTGTATAGGCTCAGGCTCCTAAGAGGGAACTTAATCAGAGACGACAACCATGAGATTATCAAAACTTGGATGTTGTTCTAGGATAGTGCTCTTCAACACTTGTATGCTTACTGAGGACAAAAGGGGTGACAGCTATGGCACTATCTAGATAACGAGCATCCACACCTACATCATGGTCTTAAGTGAGCATTTCAAAACAGTCAATCCAATTAGCTTAAGCAATTATTACTAAGCACAAAGCTCGTACATAACAAGTAGTCACCTACAGCAACACCACTACCCATATCATGCAAAACATGGTGGTAAGGTACTGTTACCTTTGTATTTCCTTTTTACTGAGTAGGTGGATATCTCTACAAAACAAGTTTTACTTACATTTAGCAATTTAGTTTTCAAAGGGGTGAACTTTTTGCTAACTATTAACTTGTCATCTATTTCCTTTGGAAGCAAACATACAAGGCGAAGCTGATCACACACTATCTTCAAGCACAGCTATTCAAGCAGCATGGAACAAGACATTTTGTCTAGCTTCACACAAGGAAGATAGTAACATCACATTGATTAGAAGTTACTTAGTATTAGAATAAAGTGAGGAAAGCATATTTATGCACAAGCACAATCATGATGCATGATCGTCCTATTCGGCCTCACAAAATTGCTAGCCTAAGGTGGCAATCACATTCTATGTTGGTGGCATAACCCATACTCTCTTGATATATAGCTAGTCATCAGCTACATTCAATCTACGCATCCGTGGTTAGCGTACCTGCAAAAGGATTTCATTTTAGCCCAACGCCATAATTATATATGCAGAAATGAAAGTCTAGGCTCTAGGTTGCAAGCTAAATACTTCCATATATATACTTCCATACCAAAGCTACCCGATCATTAAATTTACTTCCCACAATTAAATACGCACCATACACACATGCAAGCATGTGTATACAGTCGTATCAAAGCTAGCTCTCCTCGACCGCATGCTCACACTTGCGGTCATGTCACTCATCAACTTACCTTCTTACCTGGGCATAGAGGTATAGTGATCCATACATTACTGTTCAAGTGAATGGAATCCATACAATAGCATGCCATATGGACGACGAAATAAAAATTGCAAGAAGTAAACCCCCCATAGTTAGTGTTAGTTTACTTATTGCCACCTAGTAGTCCTTAATTGGGCATAAAGGAGGATGTCGCTAGCGTAGTGTTGGAAATTAGTTTTGACAAATTTGCCTGTAGCTAAAATTTTAGTCAAAATAGGCTTTTTAAAACCAAAACTTTATTTTTAAAACTATGTACATGATAGTATTATGCTTAATCTTGCTCTGATACCAGCTGTGACAGAACTACCCAATTTATACAAGATCAAGTACGGCTGTCCCTGCTAACACGTTGACACGTGCATACTTTTACTTATATAAACCCGGCAGTCTGCCGAGTATCACGAAGGACCTTGGTAAATCAACATCACAACCAAGATCGTGTGATTAAGCAAATACACATCACATATGCAGAGTTGTAGGGAAATAATATTACAAATGGGTTCACAAATAATAGTACAAGTTTGGGATCCAAAATCGATTAGAGAAAACAACATAGCTTTCAAAGGATTACATTAATATAAGTTCCAAATACATTGCTAGCATAAGTGACATCCCCAGATAAAAACATATAGATGAGAAATAAATATAGAGTCACCGAGCCCACCGGTGGTTAGCCACCATCTTCAGTAGGCAAAGAACTTCACCTGCAATATGGTGGGATAAACCCTGAGTACTCGAATGTACTCAGCTAGACTTACCCGTCATAAACCAGAAATAAAATGACTCCAAGGATCATGCAAGGCTTCATAGGTGGAGCTAGCTTGACAACAATTTGCATAAAACACGACTAATTCAATTGTACAAGTATACTTTGGTCATCAAGTTAATTATAGCTATTCATCTCTAGATTAGCTACTAACATGTGCCAAACATGTGGTATATCATTTGATAGCATACAATAGTAACCATAGCCAGTGTAGTAATTCCATGTTTATTCGAACCATCATATTCCATAATCCAGTTACTACGAGGTTGGTATTAGCTAAGTTTCTCACTATCCTATATAGATGGCGATTCAAATTGATTTCAACCAGCTGGAAATTTATTCCTAACGCAAACCTAGACATACCTATGCCAAGGTAGTCTTAGGTCACCTTTGGTACAACTCAGGTCCACATTTCGTAGGTTCGCCTAGCGCTGCACAATCAGGGACTAATGGTAGCCAGGTCGCTCAAGCCATGCCTGCCCATGGTCCCATACCAGGTCGCTCAGGTCATGCTTGCCCACGGTCTATTGATCCGCTCCCCACACATCCTTACTACCATCTAGAGTGCGACCCCTAATAGAGCGGGGCCCGACCTGAGTTGAGCTACTCGGCTTCATGGTCGAAATGAGTTATCCGGCCAGCTAAGTGATAGGCATGTGTTCAATCTTGTCAAAAAGTGCCAACAACAATATGGTCCTTAATCGACACAGACGGGGATAGATTCACACCCAAGACCTCTATGTCTTGTTGCTTCTCTATCGACATCTCGCTCGGTCTCCATTCATTATTAACACATGGTTATTTCCATGATAGCAAATATAGCCAACTGTGCTTTGGTATCCATCTATATCTCCAGAGTGGGCATGGTCTGCGAGGAAAAGATTCCAAAGCTAGGGTAGATAGCGATCAGCGTTGCACCAGATCAGCTATAGGGGAAAGAGCAATGAGATCCAACAAGGATTTTTTAGCAGGGTCCTCCCACACAGGAGTGGGACAACCACGACACATGCAAGCATTCAAGGGAACTAAGCTTGGGCCTAAGGTTAAGCAAAGGCATGGATAAAGGTCTTCATAGCCCAATGTTCAAGGGCTAGCAACCACGTGTATAGGCTCAGGCTCCTAAGAGGGAACTTAATCGGAGACGACAACCATGAGATTATCAAAACTTGGATGTTGTTCCAGGATAGTGCTCTTCAACACTTGTATGCTTACCGAGGACAAAAGGGGTGACAGCTATGGCACTATCTAGATAACGAGCATCCACAGCTACATCATGGTCTTAAGTGAGCATTTCGAAACACTCAATCCAATTAGCTTAAGCAATTATTACTAAGCACAAAGCTCGTACATAACAAGTAGTCACCTACAACAACACCACTACCCATATCATGCGAAACATGGTGGTAAGGTACTGTTACCTTTGTATTTCCTTTTTATTGAGTAGGTGGATATCTGTACAAAACAAGTTTTACTTACATTTAGCAATTTAGTTTTCAAAGGGGTGAACTTTTTGCTAACTATTAACTTGTCATCTATTTCCTTTGGAAGCAAACATACAAGGCGAAGCTGATCACACACTATCTTCAAGCACAGCTATTCAAGCAGCATGGAACAAGACATTTTGTCTAGCTTCACACAAGGAAGATAGTAACATCACATTGATTAGAAGTTACTTAGTATTAGAATAAAGTGAGGAAAGCATATTTATGCACAAGCACAATCATGATGCATGATCGTCCTATTCGGCCTCACAAAATTGCCAGCCTAAGGTGGCAATCACATTCTATGTTGATGGCATAACCCATACTCTCTTGATATATAGCTAGTCATCAGCTACATTCAATCTACGCATTCGTGGTTAGCGTACCTGCAAAAGGATTTCATTTCAGCCCAACGCCACAATTATATATGCAGAAATGAAAGTCTAGGCTCTAGGTTGCAAGCTAAATACTTCCATATATATATATACTTCCATATCAAAGCTACCCGATCATTAAATTTACTTCCCACAATTAAATACGCACCATACACACATGCAAGCATGCGTATACAGTCGTATCAAAGCTAGCTCTCCCCAACTGCATGCTCGCACTTGCAGTCATGTCACTCATCAACTTACCTTCTTACCTGGGCATAGAGGTATAGTGATCCATACATTACTATTCAAGTGAATGGAATCCATACAATAGCATGCCATATGGACGACGAAATAAAAATTGCAAGAAGTAAACCCCCCATAGTTAGTGTTAGTTTACTTATTGCCACCTAGTAGTCCTTAATTGGGCATAAAGGAGGATGTCGCTAGCGTTGTGTTGGAAATTAGTTTTGACAAATTTGCCTGTAGCTAAAATTTTAGTCAAAATAGGCTTTTTAAAACCAAAACTTTGTTTTTAAAATTATGTACATGATAGTATTATGCTTAATCTTGCTCTGATACCAGCTGTGACAGAACTACCCAATTTATACAAGATCAAGTACGGCTGTCCCTACTAACACGTCGACACGTGCATACTTTCACTTATATAAACCCGGCAGTCTGCCGAGTATTACGAAGGACCTTGATAAATCAACATCACAACCAAGATCGTGTGATTAAGCAAATACACATCACATATGCAGAGTTGTAGGAAAATAATATTACAAATGGGTTCACAAATAATAGTACAAGTTTGGGTTCCAAAATCGATTAGAGAAAACAACATAGCTTTCAAAGGATTACATTAATATAAGTTCCAAATACATTGCTAGCATAAGTGACATCCCCAGATAAAAACATATAGATGAGAAATAAATATAGAGTCACCGAGCCCACCGGTGGTTAGCCACCATCTTCAGTAGGCAAAGAACTTCACCTGCAACATGGTGGGATAAACCCTGAGTACTCGAATGTACTCAGCTAGACTTACCCATCATAAACCAGAAATAAAATGACTCCAAGGATCATGCAAGGCTTCATAGGTGGAGCTAGCTTGACAACAATTTGCATAAAACACGACTAATTCAATTGTACAAGTATACTTTGGTCATCAAGTTAATTATAACTATTCATCTCTGGATTAGCTACTAACATGTGCCAAACATGTGGTATATCATTTGATAGCATACAATAGTAACCATAGCCAGTGTAGTAATTCCATGTTTATTCGAACCATCATATTCCATAATCCAGTTACTACGAGGTTGGTATTAGCTAAGTTTCTCACTATCCTATATAGATGGCGATTCAAATTGATTTCAACCAGCTAGAAATTTATTTCTAACAATAACCCAGACATACCTATGCCAAGGTAGTCTTAGGTCACCTTTGGTACAACTCAGGTCCACATTTCGTAGGTTCGCCCAGCGCCGCACAATCAGGGACTGATGGTAGCCAGGTCGCTCAAGCCATGCCTGCCCATGGTCCCATACCAGGTCGCTCAGGTCATGCTTGCCCACGGTCTATTGATCCGCTCCCCACACATCCTTACTACCATCTAGAGTGCGACCCCTAATAGAGCGGGGCCCGACCTGAGTTGAGCTACTTGGCTTCATGGTCGAAATGAGTTATCCGGCCAGCTAAGTGATAGGCATGTGTTCAATCTTGTCAAAAAGCACCAACAACAATATGGTCCTTAATCGACACAGACGGGGATAGATTCACACCCAAGACCTCTATGTCTTGTTGCTTCTCTATCGACATCCCGCTCGGTCTCCATTCATTATTAACACATGGTTATTTCCATGATAGCAAATATAGCCAACTGTGCTTTGGTATCCATCTATATCTCTAGAGTGGGCATGGTCTACGAGGAAAAGGTTCCAAAGCTAGGGTAGATAGCGATTAGCGTTGCACCAGATCAGCTGTAGGGGAAAGAGCAATGAGATCCAACAAGGATTTTTTAGCAGGGTCCTCCCACACAGGAGTGGGACAACCACGACACATGCAAGCATTCAAGGGAACTAAGCTTGGGCCTAAGGTCAAGCAAAGGCATGGATAAAGGTCTTCGTAGCCCAATGTTCAAGGGCTAGCAACCACGTGTATAGGCTCAGGCTCCTAAGAGGGAACTTAATCGGAGACGACAACCATGAGATTATCAAAACTTGGATGTTGTTCCAGGATAGTGCTCTTCAACACTTGTATGCTTACCGAGGACAAAAGGGGTGACAGCTATGGCACTATCTAGATAACGAGCATCCACAGCTACATCATGGTCTTAAGTGAGCATTTCGAAACACTCAATCCAATTAGCTTAAGCAATTATTACTAAGCACAAAGCTCGTACATAACAAGTAGTCACCTACAGCAACACCACTACCCATATCATGCAAAACATGGTGGTAAGGTACTGTTACCTTTGTATTTCCTTTTTACTGAGTAGGTGGATATCTCTACAAAACAAGTTTTACTTACATTTAGCAATTTAGTTTTCAAAGGGGTGAACTTTTTGCTAACTATTAACTTGTCATCTATTTCCTTTGGAAGCAAACATACAAGGCGAAGCTGATCACACACTATCTTCAAGCACAGCTATTCAAGCAGCATGGAATAAGACATTTTGTCTAGCTTCACACAAGGAAGATAGTAACATCACATTGATTAGAAGTTACTTAGTATTAGAATAAAGTGAGGAAAGCAAATTTATGCACAAGCACAATCATGATGCATGATCGTCCTATTCGGCCTCACAAAATTGCCAACCGAAGGTGGCAATCACGTTCTATGTTGGTGGCATAACCCATACTCTCTTGATATATAGCTAGTCATCAGCTACATTCAATCTACGCATTCGTGGTTAGCGTACCTGCAAAAGGATTTCATTTCAGCCCAACCTCACAATTATATATGCAGAAATGAAAGTCTGGGCTCTAGGTTGCAAGCTAAATACTTCCATATATATATATATATATATACTTCCGTATCAAAGCAACCCGATCATTAAATTTACTTCCCACAATTAAATACGCACCATACACACATGCAAGCATGCGTATACAGTCGTATCAAAGCTAGCTCTCCCTGACCGCACGCTCACACTTGCGGTCATGTCACTCATCAACTTACCTTCTTACCTGGGCATAGAGGTATAGTGATCCATACATTATTGTTCAAGCAAATGGAATCCATACAATAGCATGCCATATGGACGACAAAATAAAAATTGCAAGAAGTAAACCCCCCATAGTTAGTGTTAGTTTACTTATTGCCACCTAGTAGTCCTTAATTGGGCATAAAGGAGGATGTCGCTAGCGTAGTGTTGGAAATTAGTTTTAACAAATTTGCCTGTAGCTAAAATTTTAGTCAAAATAGGCTTTTTAAAACCAAAACTTTGTTTTTAAAACTATGTACATGATAGTATTATGCTTAATCTTGCTCTGATACCAGCTGTGACAGAACTACCCAATTTATACAAGATCAAGTATGGCTGTCCCTGCTAACACGTCGACACGTGCATACTTTCACTTATATAAACCCGGCAGTCTGCCGAGTATCACGAAGGACCTTGGTAAATCAACATCACAACCAAGATCGTGTGATTAAGCAAATACACATCACATATGCAGAGTTATAGGAAAATAATATTACAAATGGGTTCACAAATAATAGTAGCATAAGTGACATCCCCAGATAAAAACATATAGATGAGAAATAAATATAGAGTCACCGAGCCCACCGGTGGTTAGCCACCATCTTCAGTAGGTAAAGAACTTCACCTGCAACATGGTGGGTAAACCCTGAGTACTCAAATGTACTCAGCTAGACTTACCCATCATAAACCAGAAATAAAATGACTCCAAGGATCATGCAAGGCTTCATAGGTGGAGCTAGCTTGACAACAATTTGCATAAAACACGACTAATTCAATTGTACAAGTATACTTTGGTCATCAAGTTAATTATAACTATTCATCTCTAGATTAGCTACTAACATGTGCCAAACATGTGGTATATCATTTGATAGCATACAATAGTAACCAAAGCCAGTGTAGTAATTCCATGTTTATTCGAACCATCATATTCCATAATCCAGTTACTACGAGGTTGGTATTAGCTAAGTTTCTCACTATCCTATATAGATGGCGATTCAAATTGATTTCAACCAGCTAGAAATTTATTCCTAACACAAACCCAGACATACCTATGCCAAGGTAGTCTTAGGTCACCTTTGGTACAACTCAGGTCCACATTTCGTAGGTTCGCCCAGCGCCGCACAATCAGGGACTGATGGTAGCCAGGTCGCTCAAGCCATGCCTGCCCATGGTCCCATACCAGGTCCCTCAGGTCATGCTTGCCCACGGTCTATTGATCCGCTCCCCACACATCCTTACTACCATCTAGAGTGCGACCCCTAATAGAGCGGGGCCCGACCTGAGTTGAGCTACTCGGCTTCATGGTCGAAATGAGTTATCCGGCCAGCTAAGTGATAGGCATGCGTTCAATCTTGTCAAAAAGCGCCAACAACAATATGGTCCTTAATCGACACAGACGGGGATAGATTCACACCCAAGACCTCTATGTCTTGTTGCTTCTCTATCGACATCCCGCTCGGTCTCCATTCATTATTAACACATGGTTATTTCCATGATAGCAAATATAGCCAACTGTGCTTTGGTATCCATCTATATCTCCAGAGTGGGCATGGTCTGCGAGGAAAAGGTTCCAAAGCTAGGGTAGATAGCGATCAGTGTTGCACCAGATCAGCTGTAGGGGAAAGAGCAATGAGATCCAACAAGGATTTTTAGCAGGGTCCTCCCACACAGGAGTGGGACAAGCATGACACATGCAAGCATTCAAGGGAACTAAGCTTGGGCCTAAGGTCAAGCAAAGGCATGGATAAAGGTCTTCGTAGCCCAATGTTCAAGGGCTAGCAACCACATGTATAGGCTCAGGCTCCTAAGAGGGAACTTAATCGGAGACGACAACCATGAGATTATCAAAACTTGGATGTTGTTCCAGGATAGTGCTCTTCAACACTTGTATGCTTACCGAGGACAAAAGGGGTGACAGCTATGGCACTATCTAGATAATGAGCATCCACACCTACATCATGGTCTTAAGTGAGCATTTCGAAACACTCAATCCAATTAGCTTAAGCAATTATTACTAAGCACAAAGCTCGTACATAACAAGTAGTCACCTACAGCAACACCACTACCCATATCATGCAAAACATGGTGGTAAGGTACTGTTACCTTTGTATTTCCTTTTTACTAAGTAGGTGGATATCTCTACAAAACAAGTTTTACTTACATTTAGCAATTTAGTTTTCAAAGGGGTGAACTTTTTGCTAACTATTAACTTGTCATCTATTTCCTTTGGAAGCAAACATACAAGGCGAAGCTGATCACACACTATCTTCAAGCACAGCTATTCAAGCAGCATGGAATAAGACATTTTGTCTAGCTTCACACAAGGAAGATAGTAACATCACATTGATTAGAAGTTACTTAGTATTAGAATAAAGTGAGGAAAGCATATTTATGCACAAGCACAATCATGATGCATGATCGTCCTATTCGGCCTCACAAAATTGCTAACCGAAGGTGGCAATCACGTTCTATGTTGGTGGCATAACCCATACTCTCTTGATATATAGCTAGTCATCAGCTACATTCAATCTACGCATTCGTGGTTAGCGTACCTGCAAAAGGATTTCATTTCAGCCCAACCTCACAATTATATATGCAGAAATGAAAGTCTGGGCTCTAGGTTGCAAGCTAAATACTTCCATATATATATATATATATACTTCCGTATCAAAGCAACCCAATCATTAAATTTACTTCCCACAATTAAATACGCACCATACACACATGCAAGCATGCGTATACAGTCGTATCAAAGCTAGCTCTCCCCGACCGCACGCTCACACTTGCGGTCATGTCACTCATCAACTTACCTTCTTACCTGGGCATAGAGGTATAGTGATCCATACATTACTGTTCAAGCGAATGGAATCCATACAATAGCATGCCATATGGATGACAAAATAAAAATTGCAAGAAGTAAACCCCCCATAGTTAGTGTTAGTTTACTTATTGCCACCTAGTAGTCCTTAATTGGGCATAAAGGAGGATGTCGCTAGCGTAGTGTTGGAAATTAGTTTTAACAAATTTGCCTGTAGCTAAAATTTTAGTCAAAATAGGCTTTTTAAAACCAAAACTTTGTTTTTAAAACTATGTACATGATAGTATTATGCTTAATCTTGCTCTGATACCAGCTGTGACAGAACTACCCAATTTATACAAGATCAAGTACGGCTGTCCCAGCTAACACGTCGACACGTGCATACTTTCACTTATATAAACCCGGCAGTCTGCCGAGTATCACGAAGGACCTTAGTAAATCAACATCACAACCAAGATCGTGTGATTAAGCAAATACACATCACATATGCAGAGTTGTAGGGAAATAATATTACAAATGGGTTCACAAATAATAGTACAAGTTTGGGTTCCAAAATCGATTAGAGAAAACAACATAGCTTTCAAAGGATTACATTAATATAAGTTCCAAATACATTGCTAGCATAAGTGACATCCCCAGATAAAAACATATAGATGAGAAATAAATATAGACTTACCCATCATAAACCAAAAATAAAATGACTCCAAGGATCATGCAAGGCTTCATAGGTGGAGCTAGCTTGACAACAATTTGCATAAAACATGACTAATTCAATTGTACAAGTATACTTTGGTCATCAATTTAATTATAGCTATTCATCTCTAGATTAGCTACTAACATGTGCCAAACATGTGGTATATCATTTGATAGCATACAATAGTAACCATAGCCAGTGTAGTAATTCCATGTTTATTCGAACCATCATATTCCATAATCCAGTTACTATGAGGTTGGTATTAGCTAAGTTTCTCACTATCCTATAGAGACGACGATTCAAATTGATTTCAACCAGCTGGGAATTTATTCTTAACACAAACCCAGACATACCTACGCCAAGGTAGTCTTAGGTCACCTTTGGTACAACTCAGGTCCACATTTCGTAGGTTCGCCCAGCGCCACACAATCAAGGACTGATGGTAGCCAAGTCGCTCAAGCCATGCCTGCCCACGGTCCCATACCAGGTCGCTCAGGTCATGCTTGCCCATGGTCTATTGATCCGCTCCCCACACATCCTTACTACCATCCAGAGTGTGACCCCTAATAGAGCGGGGCCCGACCTGAGTTGAGCTACTCGGCTTCGTGGTCGAAATGAGTTATCTGGCCAGCTAAGTGATAGGCATGCGTTCAATCTTGTCAAAAAGCGCCAACAACGATATGGTCCTTAATCGACACAGACGGGGATAGATTCACACCCAATACCTCTATGTCTTGTTGCTTCTCTATCGACATCCCGCTCTATCTCCATTCATTATTAACACATGGTTATTTCTATGATAGCAAATATAGCCAACCGTGCTTTGGTATCCATCTATATCTCATAGGTGATAGGAAATCACCTGACTTCTACCGGTCTAAGCATCGCTAAGCATACATTCGATCCTGGACCTACATAGGGTTCAAGGTATATTTTTGGACAAGGTAGTTCTATGCATCAAGTGGTTCCAATAAACTCTTATAACCAAATGCATCAAACATAAAAAAACTCAAGTGATATTTATAAAAACGTAGGAGGCTTAGAATGCTCTAGGGCTTGCCTAGGATCCAACAATAGATTAGTGTTTGTTAGACAACATTCACTTGGTGACCATCTCCTGTTTAGGCATGTACTCTAGGGGTCCTTCCATCTTCGGGATAGGTCCACCATACACTGTCTTCGGGTTTGGCTCTAACATCACAGCCTTCACGTGGTTTATCTAGCGTACCTAGATAAGATGCAAGTGCATGAATATGAAGAATGGTAATATGAGATACATCACATAATAGCATTTAAGGCAAACATAAGGTCATGCAAGATATAGGCACCTAGAGTTATTTAACTAAACATCACACAACCTATTATAGAGGGCTAACAAGCATATTAGGCATGGCACGCAAGTGAACTTGAGTTCAGATATTGCACACATGCATCAATCAAGAACTAACCAACATGTTTAGCCAAAACAAGAGCAAGCTATAGCAATCACCTAGCACATGTATAGAAATCTGGACAGCAACACAATAGTCACTTGTTTTAACCATAACTGGAGATATAAGCATCCAATAAGGGTGACCTAGGCTTTCTAGAAAGCTAATAAATTGCCTCCAACATTGTTATTATCATCACCAGGTGATCCCACAATTAACAAGGTCAATCAAGAACAATTGAGCACCTCTATCCAGACTTGGATAGATTCTGACCTAGGCTTTCTAGAAAGCTAATAAATTGCCTCCAACATTGTTATTATCATCACCAGGTGATCCCACAATTAACAAGGTCAATCAAGAACAATTGAGCACCTCTATCCAGACTTGGATAGATTCTGCATACAACTTTGCAAGCTTCTAACTAGAGCTCTATGGCACCAAAAGGAGTGATCTTTAACAATTTATAAAGCTCATGAAAGGCTCTACACTTCTTATATTAACTCCAAGGCATGATTCAAAGATTAGTTAGGTCAAACAACATAATCATTCAGATATGTACAGAGAGCATGCAAAACCTGATAGGGAAATTATAAAATCTATAGCTCCTAAATTATTAGGCCTATGGTCATGCAATTCGAACACAAGCAAGATTATGAAATTATATACAACTTTGGTATTCACTACTACCTCAGCAAGCATCATTTCCACCACGAAAATAATTGAACAAGCAAAACTGCACATGCAGCCCAAACAGCAGTGGTACAGAAAACTGATAGGAACTTCAAAGAAGCATAACTAGAGTTCTAGACCTCCAACAATCATGAATCATAACTTTTTAAAAATCTTATGAAGCTACCTACAACTTTATTATTATCATCTTCAGATGATTCTATAGTTAACAAGGTCAATTAATCAAATGAATGCATCTCTGTCCAAACCATGGATAGAATCTAACATGCCACTTTAAATAGCTATCACTAGAGTTCTACATGTCCAATAAATGTGGTTCTAGACTTTTTATAAATATTAGCAAATTATAAATAACTTTGTTATAAACACCTAGAGCTAATTCTACAACTAAAAAGGCCTGACAGTACCAACAAAGCAACCCTGTCCGGGTTTGGGTAGAAACAACCATAGAAATTTAAGCAACAATAACTAAAAATATACTTAACCAAAAATTATGCTATTTAGGTTTTTAAAAAGCTTAAGATAAGTACTAAAACTCATGTATTGGCATCAAGTCATGATTCATAACTTAACGGAGCCAATTAATTCAAACATGCAGGCCTATTCATTATAGGAGCAAAGCAACATAGGGTATTTGTTATTTTTATAGATCTTAAACTATGAAGCCTAAACCCCTGAAATTTTACCCGACAACATCCATCACCTGATTAGCACTCCATAAAAATTTCCCATTTATTTGAGCACCACAACTGCAGTTATGAAAAAGACAAGACATAACTAGTATTAAGAACCTAACAACATAAATTGATTTTTACAGAAACAAATTTAAGAGAAATCATGCAATATTATAGATCTAGTGCATAGATAATTTCACAAGCATTCCAAAAAGTACTCATTTACTATTTTACAATTTTTCTACTAATTACTACGAATTTTCAAATTTGATCATCCAAATCTACAAAAACCAAAGAAAAGGGATGTAGATCTTGCATCGGGGACCCTATAGTTTTCACAAATTAAAATCGAACAAACATATCCTTTTCTAGCACTATTCCTCTGAGTCATGGCTTCACACTTAGGCCCTCCAACTTCTTCTAATTCATGCCCGTGGTCCTTTGCATCCTCTTCTACACAGACATGGAGCAGAGAAGGGTTGTGGCCGGCCGGGTTCGGCCAGCGAGAGCCAGCAGCGGCAGGGACGGGGCGACCTAGCTTGTCCACGGCCACGCCTGGCCAACGGCATGGCCAGCTACCGCCCGTGGCCCTCCTAGCCACATGTGTGGGCGACATGCCGCGGCGGTGTCCTGCAGCGACAGCGAAGGCAGCGGCAACGACGACGAAGGGAGCTGATGGGGTAGAGGCGGCGGCGCAAACTGGAGAAGTCAAAGGTGTTGCCAGCCTGAGTAGAGGAAGACTGGAGGTAAGGGAACAACAGTGGTGGGAGCTCAAGCTGCCGGCAATGGTGGCGTACGCACGCGACATGGAGAGGGAGTGAGAGAGCGGACCGAGAGAGAGGGAAGTGTGCGAGTGAGGGAATGGGGAGTTCGGGCGCTCGGTTTTGGAGGAGCAGGGGTGCTGGTAGAACAAAGGACGCGTGTCGGCCATGGTGGGGGCACGGCCAATGCATGGTCGCCACACAGGCATTCTGTCGAACACGCGGTGTGCGCGAACGAGCCTGACTTGGAGACCATTTTTGGCATATTCAGAGCATATTCATCCCTAGGCACTTGAAGCAAATTTGTTACTCTCAGACTACACTACAACATTACTTAAGGTGCCATGTTCATTTGAGTTCTACATCCCTGGGTAATTAAGCTCTAAGATGGCATTATCAACGCATTGACGGCGATTAACAAACTCCAAAATTGTTGGTCAAAACAAGGTCAAACGAGTGCCATCCTTTTGCACGCTCTTCTCCACAATGTTTACTCCAACTTCTATCTTTGGACCAAATCGAGTTGTTTGACAAAATCATGAGAACGCAAGATTCTAAGGTCGACAACGATGAATTCTAGACTTAGCAAAATTTTAAGTACTGAAAACAGCTGCAGATTCCAAGTTGGAGCCTCGGTTTAACTTGCTTACAAGCTGATCTAGCTCTTGGTCCAAAAACAAAGTTTGTTCTACTCCACTCAAACTTCAACTTTGATTTAAGGTGCAACTCTATGCAAGCAATGTAAGTGATTGGTCAACATAGGTCAAGGTAGCATCATGGTAAAGCTTAAATCAGAGTTTTAGACCGATTTGAGGCATTTTTCGGACCTCTGCTCAACACGAACCCTTTTGTTGTAGAGTTCAATTAGATTCATTTGGATAGGGTACCAAGGTTTGGTCGACATCTCATATTCCCATTTACTTAATAAAGTAATCCAAGAAAGATTATAACTTATCATTTTATGTGACTTCTTGATTCCAAACTTCATGAAACTTTTCCAGTGACCCATATAGAAGATAGAGGATGTGAGGCACATGGAATAAGCATGTTTAAAATTACTCAATCACATGCTCGAAAAGGGCAATCACCATCAAACTAGCTTTGCTCATTGTCTTCCAAAAAGTTGAGTTGGGTCTCATTCTTAGTGAGTTGAAGTTAACACCTTGTCACCTCTTGCAAGACTTGAACTAGAGCCCCTGACCATCATTAATATGTCATGTTTGAGATCAAACCCACTGCTTAATTGGTGACAAACACCTAGGGTGTTACACGCCATGCCGCCTCGGCAGGACACGGCCGACGGCGAACAGGCGCACATGGGGAGGTGACTCAGCCTCGGGCGAGCAGCACCCCGCCAGGACGACAGCAGCGATAGGGTGGGGCCATGACGTAAGCGGGAGAAGGAGATAGCAGCACGGCAGCGGCTGAGGAGGGGGCAGCAGCCAGAGGCAGGCACAGCGGCCAGCCCAGCCAGGCTGCATCCCAGCCAGGGCGGCCTTGCCCGGCCAGCGCGAGCAAGGCCGGCATGGCGATGCCTGGGGCCGCGCGTGGTGACCGCACATTGCCTGCGAACCCACTGATAACATGCTGAGTGCGAATTTTAAAGCCTCTAATCATACCACAAGGTTGTCTCTCGACCTAAACCCACTTCACGATGATCAAGAGGACACATGGGGCTACTAAACTAAGCTTAAACATCATACCACTGCTTATCCCAAATTCCCTACAAAAATTGCCAAACTTGGCTTTGTCAAACCATTTTTGAGCTTTAGAAATTCGACTAAGTCTCGATCGGATTCGCGTCACATTAGATTTCCAAGCTACTAGGTATGCTAGTTAGTGAATTCCGTTTGTGACCTCAAGTATTTCATCGTCACCTACACGGTTTGTACTTCTAACTTTACTAAAATTCCGTATATACGTTCTATAACATTTTTGCTTAATAAAAATTCGTTTAAAACCCTAAGTGACATAACGCGGCATTGAATGTAATTTCCGTTTCGCGTTTCCCATGAACGTTTCGGTTCACAGAATTTGATTTACACACACTATATTAAATACACTATCACATAAACATGATGACCATGTAGTGTTTTAGTAAAAGATTTACAGTGTAACACCGAGGGTGTTACATCTCTCCAACGCCAAACGACATTTAGAACTAGTCTACCCTTAACCTTGTCATCCATCCTTTGAAAACCGAAAGATTTCATCGACAGGGGCATGAAAACCATTATTGCCCAAACAATCATCATTATCATGGCCTAACTCAAATTGCCTCTGCAAAACACACGCTAGTCACAGTAATATCGTGTCATCATTAATCACCGAAACCCATCTAGGGGCCTAGATGCTTTCAGCGAGGCTTAGGCAAGCGGCGGCGGTGAGTCGGCGCCGTGGTGATGACGGCGCCAAGGAGGGAGAGGGCGGCTAGGGCTTCATGGAAGCTGAGCAACTAAAACTGTTGCTTGCTTAATTCCTTGAATCAACGGTTACAAATATATTTATCCTTCCAATGAGATCCTAAATTTAAGGAATAAATAATCTACTTGAGAAAATAACCAATAATGAGATAACCGGGCTATTACTATTAGCCCCCTAATACTAGGCGCCACCTCAGCCACTTGTGCGCCGGTGCCTGGTGTAGTGCACGATGGTCATAACATTGCAATTCCCTGCAGCAATGTAACCAAAAACAAAATTGATTCTTCTACCAACAGTTCAATAATTCTATGTCTGTATCTGTGAACAGGCTGTTGAGATGCAATTGAATTTTCAATATGGCCAGGCACGAATGGGTTCCGGTGAACAGACCTTGGCAATCTGGTTTACTCATTTTCATGTGCCTGGCTCGTAGCACAATCCTGCATGGTGCTGATTGAGCCAAAGCTTCCATTTCTTATCTATTTATGTGGCCCTGCAAAATTGACAACGAAGGTTTGGTTGAACAAACAACTGCTGGCTGCACCTTCAGTATCTTATTATGTGATTCTTCTACTGTCATTTATCAGCACTCTCCAACCAAACAAACAACTGGATTCCATACAAAGCATCGTATTATCAAATCAGAGTCTAAATGTATCTTTAAGATTTATTATTTTCAATCTAAGTCAACTGGATATATATAATAATGTACCTTTACACTCCAGCTATGTCTAAAATAATAAACTTCCCAAGTGAGTGGTAATTGAGACAGGTATTATCTGGAGCTGGACCGTTAGCAACATATGGAAGCAGGTTTGACAAGGTCCTAGCTTCTAACTTGTTTACTACACATGAAAACCAGCTATGCAACTGATAGGATTGCGGGTCGGTAAAGAAAGAAAAGAAATTGATGATATGTCTCGTTTCCTTTGCAGAGATAATGCCCCTTTCAGGTAAGATTCAAGAAATTCCTCCTAAAAGTAATCAGCTAGTAGTGAAATTGCTTGAGATCCCCTACCACCCTCTGCACCTAGTCTCAGATGCCCATATCAACCGCATTAGAGACACTGAAGATGATGACAAGAACCAAATAATTTAATCCAACAAGCAGGGCAGAGGATAATCCAACCTTTGAGCAACAGCTCAAGGTCATCGGACTGTTGGCAGAGGCGGATAGCAGCCTCTGTGCTCCGGCGCTAACCTGCGCGTTGACGTCGCGGTGGTTGCTGACGTGTGCTTGCTTCTGCGTTGCACCCGCTGCCTCGAGTCCTCATCGACAAAAGCCATTGTGGGATATTAAAAGGGTTTTTTTATTCAGGCCATTATAATTTTTCAAGTTATGAGAAACGTCATTACAATTCTCCTATTCGGAGATATACCATTATAATTTTATCTCTCCCTCGTTCATACCATTTTCTCCGGTTGTAGCGTATAAAGGCCTGCTGTCAGTCATGTACGTACAGGAAGGTATATGGACATTATGTCTCCATCTTCTCCGTCAGACCTAGCGTGCCTGCGGCGGACAAGCACTCGCCCGCGGCGATCTGCGCGTGAGCAGAGCGGCGGTGCTCGTCTGCGGTGGCCTGCGCGCGAGTGGGAGGGCTGCTCTTGCCCGCGGCGGCCTGCATGTGAGAGCGACGAAGGCGCGAGAGCGACGGGGCGCTCCTGGCCGTTGGCCCTGCAGGCTGTATGTTGGGGCGTGCAGTCGTGGTGGAGGTAGCACAGCCCGTGCATCACCTCTAGCGCAATCCAGTACGGCCTCCAGCGTGATCCGGGCACTCGTGCGAGCAACTGCCGCCGCCGCCACAGCAGTGGGCGTGCGGGCAAGCACCTGCAATCCGAGCATGGCTGGGTGACTGGACAGAAGTGTCGCCATGTCGATCGAGCTAACTTTCTCGACGCTGGATAGGATGATGTCCTTGGCCCGGTCCTTGACCTGAATGCTCCCATTCGGATTGTTAGGATAATCATGATGTCGGGTTCATAACCCCGGGGTCCCTCGGGGACCGGCTTCCACACCCAGGCTCGGCCCAACCAGACAGCACGCAACTCATGGGCCGGCCCAAGAGTCTAAAACAACAGGCCAGAAGGGCGGTCCAGTCACCGACTGGAAGGTCTGGCCAAGGAGGAATAGCGCCCGCTTGTCGACTACTTTGGCCCACCTCTCTGACCGGAGCACTCACTTCGGACTCCAGTCGCCTCCGACAACCTCTCCGATCGGAAGGCCTGGCCCAAGGACTACTTCTGACTCCGACCCCACGTCTCCGACCGGGGTTCGCAGAAGCCCTCCTCACCGCTCTTCTCCGACTGGCGCAACCAGAGCCAACTGGGACCAACCGACCGGGGATGCCCGCTCGAAAAGGACCAGGGAACAAATGGAGAAAGCAAGGTAGGGCGCACAAATCAAACCACGATACCAGGGACCATGCCCTGAACACCTACAGGAATGGTACTCTGCAACCTCACTGACACACACAGTGTTGTAGACGCTGACTTTTTTCCCTACAGTATTGTGGGTGCCATTAACTCCCATACGGTAAGGCTCCCCCCACCTGCCTCTAGGGCATCAATTGTGTTGTGGGCGCCTAGAATTACCATACCGAGTAAATATGGTGAAAACCCCTCACATGCCTCTAGGGCATCAACAGTATAGCAGATACCGATATCCGCCATACCCGAACAAGACGACGTAACCTCCCACATGCATCTGACATTCTACAGTGACATCAACAGTGTTGTGGGCGCCTATCATTATCTTGCACCTATCGGTGTGGGCAACAAGGCTTAGAAGCTTTCGTACTCTCTCCCTCTCACTTAGTAAGGCCATCCCCTTCATCTATAAAAGGGGATGCGCTCTCTCCCAATAGACCAAGTTAACCCAAGTTGATTAATGCTCAGTCCCTTTAGATTCATTAGATCGATCAAGTTGACTAGCTCACAACCATAGAACCGCCAGGTTCGGACCTCAAGCACATGCTTGATCACTTAAGCCTAAAGCGTAGCTCCTGTCACTCTCAACCCTTCCTGACCAGAGCCGATCGGACTTCTTGCACACCCCATCTTTCTCCTTCTCGTTTGTAACCCCACTGCAGACTTCGAGCACCTAGGCTCAGGAATAAAGTTACCGACCAACTCAAACTGGACGTAGGGCACGTTGCCTAAACCAGTATAAACCCTGTGTCATTGAGTGCTAGGCCACCTCCGATCACAACGTATGGCAAAACTACAAATATTCACTAGTTGGTCACTTTTTGTACCGATAGTTGGCGCCGTCTGTGGGGAAGACGTTGTACGTTCAACACTTTTTGGTCATCGGATGGCCCACTTTTCCACCACGCTCGCCATGGCGGGCTCGGGCAATATGATTCGCTTTGGCTCATTGGAGTTTCCCGCACTCTCACCTATTGGGATATGGGTTCCACCTATCTTTGAGCCATCCTAGGCCTTCCTCTTCGGAATCCTGGACTTCATCACCGATCGGCTCGGCATACTACACCTACGTGAGGAGGCTCACATTCTGACACCCATTGGAGGGGTGCCCTACATCGACTCTGGGACGCATGACTTCGATGACACGGCATCTGCGCTTCTTTCCGAGCAAACTCTCTGCTCAAACCCCGCTGTGAGTAATGTACATGCTGTTATTTACTTACTATTCTCTATCTTCCGCCAATTACCCAGAGGAACCCCTGTTGTCCCCGACACGACCACCATACGACCGGTTCCCCTATGGCCTCGTGCCTTCCATGGACACATACACTCGGGGGCTCCGTAGGATGCCAGCGCCGCCCCCTCTCACATCTGAATTCATGGGAATGGCGAGCTATGCTCGCACCTATTTCCTCGACCTCATGGATGACGATGGCTGAGAGTGACGGCTCTAGCATTGGCGACATGGCGCCTAGCCACCGTCCATCCTAGGAGTACGCCATGGCGGACGCTTTGGGAGACCCACCGGTGGAAGCAGAGTCCTCACAGACTCACACCTCACCGGACTCTCATGTAGAGACCCCTGAGCTAACACGGGTGCACGGCGAGGCACTATGACAATAGTGGCTGCATCAGCCACCGACTGTGCCAGCGCGCACGATGCACTACACTACGCCCCGTGCACATAGATCGGCGAGGGGCGGCCAAGGTCACGCCCGTCAGGTCCAGCGCAATACCATGGATAGGGGGACCGATCCCCCATGGTTCATTCGGGCCAGTCAGAATATCACCGTCGTGGCAATGCTTCTACGTAGCTTGTCCGAGCTGAACGACCCTCACGAACAGGCGACCCACTAAAACCTCTGGACACTAGTGGAGACTGCCGCCATACAACAAGCGGAGAGCTAGGCCACCTCCGATCACAACTGTATGGAAAAACTACAAATATTCACTAGTTGGTCACTTTCTGTACCGATAGTTGGCGCCGTTCGTGGGGAAGACGTTGTACATTCAACACTTTTTGGTCATTGGATGGACCACTTTTCCTGCCACCCTCACCGTGGTGGGCTTGGGCGATACAATTCTCTTTGGCTCGTTAGGAGTTTCCCACACTCTCACCTATTGGGATGTGGGTTCCACCCATCTTTGAGCCATCCTAGGCCTTCCTCTTCAGGAATCCTAGACTTCATCGCCGACCGGATCGGCGTACTATACCTCCACGAGGAGGCTCACATTCTGGCACCCATCTGAGGGGCACCCTCCATCGACTCTAGGATGCACGACTTCGATGACGCGGCATATGTGCTTCTTTCCAAGCAAACTCTCTGCTCAAGCCCTGCTATGAGTAATGTACATGGTGTTATTTACTTACTATTCTCTATCTTCTACCGATTACCCAGAGGAACCCTGTTGTCCCCGACGCGACCAGCCATACGACCGGTTCCCCTATGGCCTCGCATCTTCCATGGATGCATACGTCGGGGGCTCCGTAGGATGCCAGCGTCGCCCCCTCTCGCATCCGAATTCATGGGAATGGCGAGCTATGCTCCCACCTATTTCCTCGACCTCATGGATGACGATGGCGAGAGTGACATCTCCAGCTTTCGGCGACATGGCGCCTAGCCACTGTCTGTCCTAGGAGTGCGCCATGGCGGACACTCCGAGACACCCACCGACGGAAGCAGAGTCCTCACAGACTCACACCTCACCGGACTCTCATGCAGAGACCCCTAAGCTGACATGGGAGCATGGCGAGGCACTACGACAACAGTGGCTGCATCAGCCACCAACTACGCTAGCGCGCATGGCGCACTACATTGCGCCCTATGCGCATAGACCGGCGAGCGGTGCTCGGGGTCACGCCCGTCAGGTCCAGTGCAATACCATGGATAGGGGGACCAATCCCCCACGGTTCGTTCAGGCCAGTTAGAACATCGCCGTAGCAGCAATGCTTCTACGCGGCCTGTTCGAGCCGAACGACCCTCACGAACAGGCGACCCACCGGAACCTCTAGGCACTAGTGGAGACCGCCACCATACAACAAGCGGAGAGCTCCATGTCACAATGCCAACTAGCGATCTCACTCGCCACCAGGGGAATGGGGACACGACAGATGGGTCGCTCCACCCGATCACCACGATGATCACCGAGCGCGGCACAGGAGGCCGCATTGGCACCCCATCTTGACTTGATGACCGCTCCATACCAACTGCCTGTCTATGCGTGGCTTGGGCCAAACCAAGACACACGTAGCAGCAACCGGAGTCCCAGCCCTGATGGCCTAGGGACCACAGACCTTTGTCTGAAACCTCCAACAAGCGCCGCTCCCGCCAAGCTCCAATGGAGGTCGAGGCAAGGGCAAGGCCAAGCGCCAGGATCAGGATGAGGGCCCCTCCATGCAGAGGGGGAAAAGAATAGAAAGAATCGCCACCGACTGGCCAACTCCGTGTTGGTTGCCATAGGCTAATCACGCGGGCACATAGCCCCAGCAGGACCCTCCGGGCCACTTCCATGAGCTCATCAAGAGCCCATGCACCAACCACAACTACCCCATCAAACACCTCTACAAGGACTGCCAGCTCCTCAAGCGCCTTCTGCGGTAGGCTGGTAGGCCACAGGAAGAAAAAGGTGAAGAAGCAGCAACCGTGAAAGGGGGCATAGCGAGCAAGGATCCGGATGACTGAAGGTTGAAGTGATCTGATCGGACGCCTATCGACCAAAGGACAACAACTACAACATTCTCTCCAAACACTTGGAACAGCTATGTCATTTTTTCTTCTCCTAAGTTTCAGTCTTACCATTGTTTACTTTGCATATGCTCCTATAAAAGCACCCTGACCCGAACACTTTTTGGCCCAAGGCACTCGGGGGCTCCACTAGGGGGCACTACTACCTCTCTGTTTTGTTTACTATCATATGGTGAAATTCCTTCCTACCCGATCAAAAGGGGAGTTCGTCCTTTAATTTCCCTTATGTAGCTTTGCTTTAAAACATTCCAACCGATCACACCCCACCTCTCCTTACGGTTACGAGCAGCTGAGCCCCATGGGCCATGCCTCGGGCTCCCAAGGTTGCAGCCTATGGGACAAACGGGCAGGTATGAGAAAGAAAGAATAAAAAACAAAATCATGATAAGGGAAAACTAAGGAACAAAAGGGAACAAGCTTCCCCGAACGGAGTGACTCCATCACAAAAAACTAAACCAACTATAGTCGTTAAGCACATAGGAATGTTTACACGAGGGCTCCCCCATGAACTTAAACTTTTTACGTTCACTAAACTACTTATATTTTACAAGCTATTGGACTGGCTCGGCGGCATCTGTTGTTGGTGCGACCGACGAAGGCGTGGGCTGCTCACTTCCCGGCGGCACGACATTCGGTTAGGTCAAAGCTAAGGCGACGTCCACCTCTGACCTAGGCTCCATGCCATCCGCAGGCTGGGCAACGTCCTCCCCACGCATGCTTCTGGCCATGTCTTCGCAATGGATGTCCATCACCCACTAAGAAGAGACTTGCTCTACCACCGACCTTGAGTGCGGCAGTAAGCTCTCCCTAATCGATTAGACGTCCTCCATGCTCAAGCCTTCAGCATACCCACTGCAGATAGTAGCAAAGTCTAGGTTCGGGTGGTGCATCGCCACCGAAGTCAGCACCCCCGATGCTCCATAGAACAACCCGCTCCTGATAAGGTCTCGAACCGCATCCAGAACCTCCGCCAGCTAGATGGCAGGTGCGCTAGTGCTTGGCGCTGACCTGAAGACTTCTGAGACGATGAGCTGGGCAATGTTGTGGATCTGGTCAAGGTCCCCCTTGAGAGCATGTCGCTCTTCACGGGACTTGGCCAGCTCCTCTGTGTTCTGGCTGAAAGTCGCCTTGACCATCTCTAGGTTCTGCTCCAGCAACCTCACCTTTCCGCCTAGCTCTGAAAGAAATGCAAGCTCAGAAACAGACTAAAGGAAGAAACCAACACGATGAGAAACAGAAAAGGTACGCACCGGCACGGAAGTTCTCAAGGTCGAAGAGTTCCCCCGCTTGTTGGGCCACCTACTCACACAACTGGGCGCTCGCCTCCTCCATCCCTATCACCCGGCCTCGGAGCACAAACACCTCCTGGTCCACCTCCGACCAGGCCTTTTGCTCCAACTCCAGGGCCTTCTGCGCCAACTCCAGGGCGCTCCGCTCTGACACCAAAGCGCTCCGCTCTGACTCAAGGGCTGCCAAGGACTCTCGGAGCACTGCCTCGGTGATCGCCAGGGATGTCCACAACCCCACCTTGGTCTCTACCTGATGGGCCTTCACCGCCTCGAGCCCTTGCTCGGTGGTAGTAACCTGCTCTGCTCCATGCTACCCCTCCACCTGCGCCACGGTCGCCTCGGCCACCTAGTCTTGGGACTCGTGGCGAGCAGACTCTAGTTGACACTCAAGCTCAGCCATCCAGGCATGCTCCATTCAGAGGAAGTGAGACTTGCAGGATGACATCCCCTTCAGACTCTATGAAAAACAAGCATGCTAAGGCAACCAACAAAAGATTTAGAGGTCAAGAACAAGTGTGTGAAACTCACCTCCGCGGCAAGCTACAGGTCGACCTTGACTAACTGCTGAGTGGACTTAACTCGCTCATGGGCATCTCCGAGCTTGGCAGATAGGTTGGTGAGTTCGGACACTGTGGCGTGCCCTTGCTCCCTAAGGATGTCCTAGAGCTGACACTCCTAGGAATCTTGGAGGATGAACTGCACCTTTGCTGGGTCCTTAGGGCAGGGCCACTCTAGGTCACCCTATGTGAGCCCACCAGAGGGCCCAGCCTCTGACTGGACCACCGCCAGCTCCCGTGATGACACCGGTGGCTCCACCACATCATCCTCCTTGTCATCGAATGAGATGTCCACCACCTCGGTCACGTGGACTAACGTCGGGTGTTCAGACTCTGTCCTGGTTGCGTTTTCCCCTAGTGCCTTCAGCTCCGACCACGAGGGTGAGCCGTGCAGCCCTCCACCCAGTGAGGTAGGGAGCTCGATCTCCCTCTCCTCTTCCACCGTAGCTAGTGGAGGAGGGGCCACGAGGGTTACTTCCAACGCAACCCCCACTACCAGCACCGGGATCACCACCAATGCTGATGCCGCCGCTATCACTGTAGTAGCAACCACCCTCAGAAGGGATGGGCTCACCGCCGCCACCCTATTCCCTCCACCACTCGCTGCGACAAGCTGTAGCGTGGGCCTCCATGCCTCCAGCATGGGAGTTGGGGCGATACTCAACCCTGTCATCGCCCGTCCACTAACAGAGGGTGTAGATAAGTCACACTCCAAAAAGACTCAATAGCAAATGATCGAAAAGGGACAAAGGAAAACATACCAGGAGGTGAGCGGCATGACTCTGAAGGCACGACCCAACATCAATAGGCCTACAGGGCCAGGACCGCTCCCAGGCTATGACCCGCACCCCCTCACTTTAGCCAGGGGTGGAGTCCTCTTAATCGGCTCCTACCTGGCCTGTCGGTCACCGTGACCCTTGGCTCGAGACTCCCTGACTAGAGCAGCGGGCGAAGCATCCTCTAGCTACGAGTCACGCGACACAATGGTGCCAGTCCGATCCTCGGACCGCCTAGCATGCTCGGCCACGTCTATGGTAGGCAGGGCATCCTCTGGCTGTGAGTCACGCATTGGCACTGCTCCCAGCGATGCACTGGTGCTAGTCCACTCCTTGGACCACCTAGTTTGCTCGGCCATGTCCACGGCAGGCGAGGACGGGACCAGCGACGCCATCAAGGGGCACGGTGACCATGTCTGCTTTGCCTCCCATTCTCCTATGGCATCCACACTCACCGCATGCTTCCTCAGTGTGGGAACCATCGCACACCATGTGGCCTCCTGCTCATCACCAGCGGACGTCGCCGTAGGGTCACGATGCTCCACCAAGGTCACAATGACCTCCCGACTTTCCTCCTCCTCGGAGAAAACCATGTCATCCACATCTGTGGGATCCTCCAACTTGAGCTCGGACTCGATGTCGCTCTTCCTCTCCCCGGCCTTCATGCATCGGGCATCCTCCTTCTCCTTCTTGTACTTCTGATGAACCACCTCGGTCTTCTTCTTCTTCTTCCTGGCATCTACTGCCTCCTTCTAAGTGGCCTGCCAGACCATGCCCTCTGGACCCTTAGGAAGGTGCGGCCGAGACTTGTAAACTCCAAGCCCCTACGGAATGTGTGGCTCCAGATCAAAAAATAGGAAAAGTAGAGGAGGAAGTACAGGCTAAAGAGAAGGGAGCATACCAGTCTGGACACGATCGTGGAGTTGAAGGGCATGGGCTTCCCTTCAACCCTCTCATTGGGCTTCGGCTGCAACACCCAGCCAAGGCGACTCTAGACCTTATCGTCCGGTAGATCCTCTGGAGACACATGGTTCGGGTCTGACGGGCCGCTATACAACCACATCGGCCGTGTCCTCTTCGCCAACAGTGCAACACAGCGGTGGTAGAGGGTGTGGAACACCCGCACCCTTGACCACGCCACACAAGCTTCTGGAGCTCCTCCTCGATGACCTCCACCTTCTTCCTTTCCTTGCGGGCACAACCCCATGACCAACTTTCTTGCTTCTCCGGCCTCTCACCGGTGAATGTTGGGAATGGCGCCTCCGCCAGATTCCTAATATAAAACCACTCCCCATGTCACCCCCGGTTGGAGTCGTAGGGGAGGTACATGGGATATGAGCCACCCGCACTCGGTTTCCTGTGCAGGGCGAAACCCCCCACCAGTGCGATCTCAGTTGGATTCCCCATCGTCAAGGCACTCCTAGAGAACAACCGTCGGAAGAAATCCACATGCGGCTCCATCCCAAGGAAAGCCTCATAGACGGTGATGAAGCCAACGATGTGCAGCACCCCCATTGTGTTAAGGTGCTGCAGCTCTAGACCCCACTCATTGAGGAGCCCATAAAGGAACCAGTGCATGGGGTACCCTAACCCGTGCTCATGGAAGGTAAGAAAGGACACCACCTCGCTAGGCCAAGGTTGCGGGAACTCCTCCCTCCCGAGAACCCTCCACTGGGCCACCTCCTTTGGTGGTAGGAACCCCTTTGCAACAAAGGCCTTCAACACTGACTCCCTCATGGTGGATGACCTCCAGTCCAACATTTCGCTCTGGGATCACAAAAGGATTGGTGAGTTCCTCTCTTCTCCCTCGCTCTCTCCCCTTTCTTTCCTAGAAACCACCGCGGCTCTCAGGAATGCTCACGACAAGAAGGAAGAGGAAAGGAGGTGGCAGATAAGGAACAGGCAAAAGAACAGGGCAAAAACCCTCCCTCTTCTCCTACTTAAGGAAAAGGGAACAATAGTTAAGGAAGCGTGCGCCGATTGGAGAAGGCGAAACGACAGAGCGAGAAACTCTCTCTCTTTCCCATTTAATGTAGATGAGATGCGGCCTGGCCGATAAGACATGCCCTGCTCAATGGAATGGCTCTTGATCAGATGGGACATGGTCTGGGCATGGCCCACCACTACTGCATGACCAACCACTACTGCATGCCAGGCACCAGAACCAAAGTGCCACCGCATGCGGGTAGCTCCCCACTTCCCTAGGCCAGACCTAGAAAAACCCAAAATGAGATCTTCGCTAGGAGAGACCATCAGCCCCCCTGAGTCGATCGAATCGCTTAGGATAAACACCGAGAGATCGGTAGGTATCAAAGGGATGCCCCATATAGGCCATGTCAACTCTGTCACGAACGATGAGCATGGGTCCCGGTCAGAAATTTCTGACTGGATCTCTCCAAACCCTATCACTCGAGTTATCAAGGTAAAAACTACCAAACCCCTCTATTTCTTTATAAATCATTACATACATCCATACGCACATTCATTCCATTCCCCTGTGCCTCCCGGATGATTTAGGTCCTAAACCGCCCGGGGCTCAGGAACTAAGCATCGCACGTGCAGCGAAATGCATCACAACGCTTTGTGTTGCATCACAAAGCGGTGGTTGCCTCATTCAACATGAGCAACCAATAGAGCTAGGGGAGAAAAACATAGATGAGCCCCTTGCAGCCCTCGCCCCATCTGGCAGACAGAGTCATCTCAACCTTCTCATTTGATCCTAAACCTCTTGCCAAGCCCACAAAATCTCCATCGAGGGGAGGCCATTAGGGCACCTGGGTCAGTCTCCGAAATGACCCAGGCATCTGTCGAGTTGCAGGTAAAGGAGCAGTGGAATGTCACAAGAGGGCTATGTTGACCCCGCCATGAACGACGACCTAGATTCCACTCGATCAGACCCGTTAGCGAACTCACCGAGCGCGTCACTCGGGCCCGAGTGATCGGGACAAGCGACAAAACTCAGCCCCTCTGGTTGTGAGGAACCGAGGATGGGGTAATGCATGTAACTCACACCAACCCCTACTAAGGCCCAACAAGGCTCGGGGGCTCAAGATACAAAAAGCCTGGGTCTACGACCCTGAACTCGCCCCTTCCAACTGTGCTCCAAACACCTAGGTCTGTGACCTCGATCTTGCCCCATCTGGCTACACTCAGATTGTGCTCCAAACACCTAGGTCTACGACCCCAATCTTGGCCCATTCGGCTACACTCCGACTGCGCTCCAAAAACAAACTAGGTCTGCGACCCCGATCTCGCCCCATCCGGCTATGCTCCGACTATGCTCCAAAAACAAACCTAGGTCTACGACCCCGATCTTGCCACATCAGGATCTATAAGCTCTGGCTCGCCCGATCCCAAACTAACTAAACTGACTACCTCACCCGATCCCGCAGCGCGCATCGACGCCAGGATCCGCAAAGCTCCATCTCACCCAAATCTCTAAAATGACTAAACACCATGGCTGCGCAATGATGCCCTAGTTGAGAACTCCATCTCAACTAAAAACATGCACACACACCCGCTACCTAATACCCCCTAGACGGCTCCGCATGAACTGCCTAGGGGCTCGGGGGCTACAACCATGGGTGCGCTCGCATGCACCTGTCGACAAAACAAAAAACCTCCCCCGCTGGCGACATGGAAAAACCTTCCAAATAGTTCTACCCAAACCGCCTAGGGGCTCAGGGGCTACACCCGCGGGTGTGCTCATGCGCACCCACCATTAAGGCAAAAATCCCCCAGACTATTCTGCCCGAATCGCCTAGGGGCTCGAGGGCTCCTGTCGGGTTCATAAACCTGGGGTCCCTCAAGGACCGGCTTCCACACCCAGGCTCAGCCCATGCAGACAGCACACAACTCATGGGTTGGCCCAAGAGTCTAAAACAACAGGCCAGAAGGGTGGTCCAGTCACCAATCGGAAGGTCTGGCCATGGAGGAATAGCGTCCACTTGTTGACTACTTTGGCCCACCTTTCTGACTGGAGCACTCACTTAGGACTCCAGTCGCCTCCAATAGCCTCTCTGATCGGAAGGCCTAGCCCAAGGACTACTTCTAACTCTGACTTCATGTCTCCGACCAGGGTTCGTAGAAGCCCTGCTCACCGCTCTTCTCTAACTGGCGCAACCAGAGCCGACTGGGACCAACCGATCAGGGACACCCAGCTTAGAAAGGACCAGGAAACAAACGGAGAAAGTAAGGCAGGGCACACAAATCAAACCACTGATACTAGGGACCATGCCCTGAACACCTATAGGAACAGTACTCTGCAACCTCCTTGACACACACAGTGTTGTAGGTGCTGACTTTTTTCCCTATAGTATTATGGGCGCCATTGATTCCCATACGGTAAGGCTCCCCCATATGCCTCTAGGCATCAACAGTGTTGTGGGCGCCGAAATTACCATATGGAGTAAACATGGTGAAAACCCCTCACATGCCTTTGGGCATCAACAGTATAGCAGATACCAATATCCGCCATACCCGAACAAGACGACGTAACCTCCCACTATGCATCTAACATTCTATAGTGACATCAACAATGTTGTTGCGCCTACCATTATCCTGCACCCGTTGGCGTGGGCAACAAGGCTTAGAAGCATTCATACTCTCTCCCTCTCTCTTGTAAGGCCATCCCCTTCATCTATAAAAGGGGATGTGCTCTCTCCTAATAGACCAAGTTAACCCAAGTTGATTCAAGCTCAGTCCTATTAGATTCATTAGATTGATCAAGTTTACTAGCTCACAACCATAGAACCACCAGGGTTGGACCTCAAGCACACGCTTGAACACTTAAGCCCATAGCGTAGCTCCTATCGCTCTCGGCCCTTCTGACCAGAGCCGACCGGACTTCTTGCACACCCCATCTTTCTCCTTCTCGTTTGTAACCCCACTGTAGACTTCGAGCACCTAGGCTTAGGAATAAAGTCACCGACCGACTCAAACTAGACATAGGGCACGTTGCCTAAACCAGTATAAACCCTATATCATTGAGTGCTAGGCCACCTCCAATCACAATGTACAGCAAAACTACAAATATTCACTAGTTGGTCACTTTCTGTACCGACACATGACTTTGAGTGTGTTCAAGTCAGTTGGTTAGTTAGAGTGTGTGTGCATGCATTCTATTTTTAGTTTGTTAGCTGAGTAAGGAGTCAAGGTGGTGGCTGAGTCTTTAGGAGCTACCAGCTAGCATTGAAGGCATGCAGTGGAGGAGCGAGCACAAAAGAGGACTGAGTGGTTCATGTGGATCATGCGCGTCCATCGTGCACACAGAGTTTGTGGCTCTTACATGAGCTAAGGCCATGGGCTATACAAGCCAATGTGATGTGTTAGCTCAACCTGAGCCGAGTCATGTGTTTAAATAACAAAAGCCAAGATGCAGGCACTCGTCACCAGTGGCTGTTCATCACTGCCAAGTCTATGTCTATTGTTCATGTTTTCGTGATCGTCTATCGATCCTTGGTTCCAACAATTGGTATCAAGAGCCTAGGTTAGGGAGTGAAGAGCAAGTTGAAGATGTCGACGTTGAAGGTCAAAGACTCGAGCTCCAATAGCCTCGGTGATGGCACACCATGTACAGTTCATGGTGGAGCACATCTTCAGCGGCATGGTAGAGATCCCAAAGCCTCATCGTGGGATTCATTCGTGCTGGTGGTGGCTAGGTATGAGGTGGTGATCAATGATGGTGGCACACTGAGGCACTGGGCCATGTGTCAGGTCTATGAGTGCGTGCCTATGGTGGCACAAGGCACCATGGCATTGGTCCATGCATTGGTTCCTACCTTGGTACAACTATGGCATGCTAGTGGTGGTGGCGTTCGCCAGTCGCTACGATGTGATGAAGCTCCATGTTGTGTGTTCGTCTATGGGGGTGCGGGGCACGTAGTTGCCTTGGTGAGGCAGATCTAGAGTATCGGCGTGTGTCACCAGTAAGTGAAAATGGCGTGTGTCGCTGAGAAGAAGGTTGCGACATTCGCATGGAGATGGGGCATGTAGAGGTGGCTATGTTAGGTCAGGAGGTCGTAGCGGTGGTGTCGTGGGGTCAGAACCACGGCAAGCATTGTTGTTCGAGTCGGTGTCAGAGTACGGGTCTCCGGTGGCTCGGGTGGACTCAAGAACACAAGAATCATACAGAAGATGCAACAGGTTTATCCTAGTTTGGGTCAATCGGTGCCCTACGTCCAGCAGCTGATGATCCTTGTACTTAAAAGCACCCAAAATTGAGGGGTTAGAACAGGGTTGTAGAGAGATTGGTAGGGGGTTAGCTCTGTGCTAATCCTAAGGTTGCCTTGCCGCTGGTGGTGCCTGCCCCTCGTCAGAGAGGGGGAAGATGATAGGATGTGGTGGAGGAGCTCTCAGTGCCCCTCGGTGGGTTGCCTTGCTCTCAGTTCTGAGCAGAGGCCAAGGAATGGAATAAAGTGGAATGATCTATCCTCTCCTTCCCCCTCCCCTAGGTCTGACCTTATCCCTTATATAACGAGATAGGTCGGGTACATGGTAGTTTGGGGGAACTAGTCTACGATCTACATGCGCTAGAGTCTAGGAGGGCCCTACAGCGACGCGCTATGGACTGTGGTGGTGTTGTGGAGATGAAGAAGCCTTGGGCACTGTCCGGCTGCTCTATTTTGACACTTTGTGTGTTAGGCTGTGTTGGCTTAGACTGGCCTCCCCCGAGTGGACCTTCTAGAATCTTCTTGGTGGTGAAGGATGTCATCTTCAAGGGCTGTCGTGTGGGCCTAGGGGCCTCGGAGCCCCTAGAGGCCACTAGGAAGCTTTGTCTTCTTGTGTCATGTCCCGTGTGTGATCTTGTTGGAAAAGTGGCCAGCAATGCCATGCCCAAGGGGCAGCGCCAGGAGCCCCTGAACCTCGATAGCTTGGGGCATGTCTTCTTGCGCCCGAGCCTTGGCTATGTCATTGGGGTCGATCAAGGGGTCTTGTTCATTCGGGAGCCACTGGAGCTGAGGCTTAACATACCCATATGTTAGGTTCTTGTCATGCGGCTGTGGCAGTGATGAATGGGAGTTTGTTAGAATAATCATGACTTTGAGTGTGTTCAAGTTAGTTGGTTAGTTAGCATGTGTGTGCATGCATTCTATTTTTAGTTTGTTAGCTGAGTCAAGGACTCAAGGTGGTGGCCAAGTCTTTACGGGCTAGCAGCTAGCATTGAAGGCAATGGGCTATATTAGCCAATGTGAGAGTGCTGAGTGGTTCATGCAGATCGTGCGTGTCCATTGTGCACGTAGAGTTCATGGCTCTTACATGAGCTAAGGCCATGGGATATATTAGCCAATGTGATGTGTGAACTCAACCTGAGTCGAGTCATGTGTTGGAATAATAGAAGCCAAGATACATATGTTTGTCACCATGGTGTTCGTTGCCGGCAAGACTATGTGTATTGTTCATGTTCTCGTGATTGTCCGTCGATCCTCGGTTCCAACATGGATGCCGTTGAAGGTGTTCGGGTCATGGGCAAGCTTGTACACGCACCATGTGCAACTAGTGCTGTGGCTCATGGGCCTAGAGTTTGACTAGGTGGAGGACCTAGGGAACAAGAGCGACAAGGTGCTGTGCCACAACCCCGTGCACAAGAAGGTGCACGTGCTCGTCCACAGTGGTTGCACGCTCTTGGAGTCCGTTATTGTTATCAAGTACCTCGATAGGGGGAGGACCAGGATGTGGTGGTGTGCTAGGTCCACGAGAACCTAGCCATGATCGAGGCCAAGCTCTATGACGGTGCGTTCAGGGGCCTCTGCTTATTTAGCGGCAATGAGGTGGGCCTCCTAGATGTTGTTCTAGGCTGTGACCCCTACTGACTAGCCATGTTTGAGGATGTCACCAGGGTGTGGCTCATGGATGTCGACTCCTTCCTGTGCTTCTATGCCTAGCTACGTGACATTGAGTGACCTCTCCATCTCCACTATGTTGAAGAAGTCCATGAGCCATGTTGTAGGGCTACCTGGCTCGCCACTGTAGTGTGGCCTCTAGGTGCACCAGCACGGCACCGACTAGGAGCCCATCGGTGTCACACCTCTCCCATGCTGGAGGCTACCCATGGGGGGCAGAGTGGAGTGACGGCGCTCCCATGGTGGTCGTGCGAGCGACGGCGTGTTTGGTCTAATGGAGGAGCTAGGGACTGGATGTTTGTATCCCTTCCTATACACATACATGCCTGACAGTGGGCCCTTATATGTGGTAGCCATAGAAAATGACATGGACAAGTGTGGGGGTATAACCCCCAATACCAGCAGGGCTGTACATGGGCCGAGCCACTAGAGGAGGTCTAGCCCACAAGATGATGCATGGACCACACCACTAGTGGAGGCCTAGCCTACAAGACAATGTCGTACAAAGCACAACACAAGTCGGCATGCCTCGTAAGACTATGTGAAGATCTTCAGTGATCTAGGAAACTTGCTCGGATATGCTAGATCTCGAAATATCTATAACTTCCTATCTTGTAAAATTGATTAGGATAGAAACAACTAATCTATAACCCTACCCCTCGGGCTATATAAGGCGGGTAGGGACCCTATGGGGGTATAACCCCCGATACCAGTAGGGCTATACATGGACCGAGCTGCTAGGGGAGGTATAGCCCACAAGACGGCACATGGGCCATGCCACTAGTGGAGGCCCAGCCTATAAGACGACGTCGTGTGAAGCACGACACTGGTCGACGTGCCTCATAAGACTATGTGAAGATCTTCGGTGATCTAGGAAACCTGCTCGGATATGCTAGATCCCGTAATATCTATAACTTCCTATCTTGTAAAATCGATTAGGATAGAAACAACCGATCTATAACCCTACCCCCTAGGCTATACAAGGCGGTTAGGGACCCCCCTCATTTTCATCTCATCTCTCATAATACAATCCACAAAGACATAGGACGTAGGGTATTACATCAAGCTGAATGGCCTGAACTTGTCTAATCACTATCTCTTGCGTTCTGTGTCACCATCCAGTTCCCTCACGTGCACCTCCACCGATTCATCTAGTATAGTGGGCATACCCCTTGGTAGAATGCCGGATGTATTTCATCGATAGTGGCGCGCTAGGTAGGGGCTATGCGTGCTAAATTCATGGTGAGCCAGATGGTCACCTTCCCAAGCTCCATGGCCTTTCCAAAGCCAGGCCAGATCTTCATGGTCAGATCCATGACCAAGGTCATCGGCCTCGACAGTAATGGGGAGATCATGGAGGCGGTGCAGGATCACCCTACGCTGATCGCGCCAACACCTACAATGACATCTCTAATCTCGGCGTCCAACCACTGGGTTGGGAGATCCATCAGCAATGATGATCTGATTGCATCCATCGATCGGGTCATAGACCGCTTAGCAAAATGTTAGCTTCTCAGTGGATTCGGTCTTAGATCAATCTAGAGCGAGTGATGAATTTCCCGCACTCCAAGATCACCAAACCAATGCAACCAAGCGACCTACTCAGGCCACATCATTCAAGGTGGCTAGATTTTGATATGGTGATCACGACTGCTCTAGAGGGACACATGGTGTGGCACCAACCACTTCCCACTACTAGCCTATGTTTGGCCTGACTACGAGGCCCCAATGGAGGCCCCACCAAAGCCTTATCCCTTTGGGCTAGAGGGTGTAGGATCTACGTACCAGAATGCCATCCACCACCTTTTTGTCAACAACGTCGAGTGCAACCATGTCACCAACCTCTACATGATAGACCCGACTGACTCTGGTCAGCCTATGCTCGTGGTCAACATGGTGGTTGTTTGCTAGCACTCAGGATGATCCCTCTCTTCTAACTGAATCTCTCCACAACATTCTAAATGAGAGCCTCGATGATTATTCTGAGGACTCAACCAAGAACGTATCAAGCTACCCTACTTTCCCTCTAGGGTTCAGGGGCATGATTTTCCACATCAGCCATGACAGCGTCACTAAGGATGGTGAAACCGCTGAAGAGCGCGAAGCTCATCTAGCGAAGAATGTCGATCGCCAGCATCGCCAAGATGCAGAAGCAGCCCAAGGGGCCGATGAGGATGGTCACGGCATGCCTTGCCATCAACGTAATCTAGAGGAGTCATTTGACATGGTGGATAACCAGCTAGTCTACTAGACTCTGAGTGCCAATCTAGCTATCGCTTTCAATGAGCTCGACAAACTCCCTCACACGCCAAAGGTCGAGGAGGTCCGAGCACATATCATAGTAGCGCAAGTCCAAGTCAACGAGTTTCAAAATGACACCCCATCTTATTCCACCACATCAGCTCATAGCCTCTGCTCCCACCACGATGGAGGAGTTTGGCATCATGGCACCGAGGGCCCTTGACCTTAGGCAGGAGGTCCCTACCTCTATAGAGGATCTAGAAGCAACTATGAAGCTCATTCACACCATGATGGCCACCCACCATGACCCCAGGGAGTTTAGGGTGGTAGCCACAACAAGGAGGTCAATAACCCCTCCCTCGTGACCTTCATGACCACATCAATGTCGGTGTAGATGTCCATGGCTACATCAAAAACAATAGGTCCACACGCTACAAAGCAGAGATGGAGCATCGCTGGCAATTCGACTGCCAAACATGAGGGATTTGCTATCCGTCAAGCACCACTTCCCACTGGTACAATCAAGGCTTCGCCCCTTCATGGAAAGGCTTCGAGCCATCTAGTGGCCTATTGGTTTCAAGGTTCTTGGTGTTAACCCCACTCAGTGGCTAACTCTATGAAATCGCCGCCTTCAGGTTAGATGTTAACACCTATCTACTCATCATGTTTAACCAGTCTACGAACAACTAGCTCCTTAGCCTATGGGAGAATTCCATCCGATCTTGGGATGACCTCAAGAAAGTTTTCACTAACAATTACATGGCTATGTGCGAGTAGCCTGACACCAAGTATGACCTAGATAAGCTTCATCAATCCTCTAGGGAGTCCCTATGTGACTTCATCTGGTGCATCTCAGAGATAAGAAATTATGTTCCCAAATTCACTGACACTAAGGCCATCGCTGCTTTCACCAAAGGGCTCTGGCATGAGCAACTCCATGGCAAGCTATACCACAAGAGGCCCACTACCATCGGCAAACTAATACAAATAGCAAACAGATATGCCAACACCGAAGAAGCCAAATGGGCTGCCCGCTCTGCTCACCACCAACGTCACGACGATGACCGTCATGAAGACAAGCGCTATGACAACCGCAACCACTGCCATGATGACCAAGACCACCATGATGACTATGACCACCACCAAGATGACCATAAGCCCCGGTGTGACGACCACCCAAATAGCTTGAGAGGCAGATAAGGCCACCATTGTTGGCCTAATAGCTCCATCAACACCGTCAACGCCCATGCCAAGCGCACCTACAACGCTGATTTCGGCAAGCTGCTAGACGGCCCATGTCCTATCCACAAGGATGCCAACCACACTAGGTGAGAGTGTAGAGGCCTAAAGACAACGCTCGGTGGTGAATCATCAAAGAAGCCATGGCGTGATGATGATGAGACCAAAGACGGTCAAGGCAGAGATTGAGGCAAGAGCAAGGGTCCAACCTACCAGGACCCCACCAAGACCGTCACCACTATCTTTGGTGGGAGAGCTATCTCTAAAGACAAGTAGGAGTACAAGCTTGTAGCTCGACGTGTCATGTCGATCGCTACATATGATGGCCCCATTGCTGATCCCAAGTACCCCGACTGGTCGGAGCACCCGATCACCATCTCTAGGGCTGACTAGTGGTCGAATATCCCATATCTAGGGCATTTCCCACTTGTCCTGGACCTCATCATCAAGGATGTGTGCTTCTAGAAGGTCCTCATCGACGGAGGGAGTGCCCTCAACATCCTATTTGCTGGGTCCCTAGAGGAGCTAGGGATTAAGAAAGAAGACCTTACCCCCATGGACTCTCCATTCTGGGGGATCGTTCTTGGAAAAGCATCCCTGCCTCTAGGATAGATTACACTATTGGTACAATTCGGCACTGCCAAGCATTTTCACATCGACTACATCAAATTCCTGGTTACCAACTTCAACACGGCGTACCATGCCATCCTTGGTTGACCAGCTCTCACCAAGTTTATGGCCATGCCGCACTACATGTACCTGGTGTTGAAGATGCCATCAGAGTAGGGGGGTCCTCTCCCTGCGCGCCAACCTCGATGTCTCCTACTCCTACGAGAAGGAAAGCTTCGCACTCGCCGACTGCTACCGACATCTCCATCCGCATGCAGGACTGCCTTGCGTCTTCATAGCAGATTTCCCCATAGGACCTAGAGATCCCAACCATGGAGGCTCCTCGAGCGTCAACCAAGTCCAAGGAGGTGAAGGAAGTGGTCCTCGTCCCCGGCAACTAGTCTAAGACTACTCGGATTAGGGCTGACCTCGATCCCAAATAGGAAGACACGCTCGTTAGTTTCCTAAGGGAGCATGTTGACGTGTTCACATGGAAACGGGCAAATAAGCCCAGCGTGCCTTGGGAGTTGATTGAGCACTCCTTAAATGTCTTGGCAACCACTAAGCCGATCAAGCAGAAGCTTCGACGATTTGCGCAGGACAAAAAAATGGCCATTAGGGTAGAAATGACCTGGCTCTTAGCTACTAGTTTTATCAAAGAGGTGTATTATTCGCTGCGGTTATCCAACCTAGTTCTTGTAAGAAAAAATAATAAAGAATGGAGAATGTGCATTGATGACACCGATCTCAACAAACACTGCTTTAAAGACCCCTTTGGCTTACCTCGCTTTGATAAGGTCATAGATTCTACAGCCGGTTCCAAGATGCTATTCTTTTTAGATTGCTACTCTGGTTATCACCAAAACGCGCTGAAGGAAGAAGACCAGATTATGCCCTTCGGCGCCTACTGCTACATGACCATGTCCTTTGGGCTCAAGAATGTGGGTGCGAGTTATCAAAGAGCCATCCATCGCTGCCTCAAGGACCAGATCAAGAAGAACATCGAGGCTTATATTGATGACATGGTGGATAATTCTAAGACTACCGACACCCTCATCGTCGACCTCACCGATATTTTCAAAGCCTTAAAAGTATACCGATGAAAGCTAAATCCCACTAAGTGTATTTTTGGCATTCCATCTAGTATCCTGCTAGGCAACATCGTTAGCCACTGTGGCATCGAAGCCAACAAAGAGAAGATAATGGTGGTGACCAACATGAAGCCACCGACCTATGTCAAGGACATCCAGAAGCTAACAGGGTGCATGGCGGCTTTAAGTCATTTCATATCCATCTAAGCGAAAAGGGACTCCCCTTCTTCAAGCTACTCAAGGCTCAAGAAAAATTTGTCTGGTAGGAGGACATTGACAAGGCATTCACTGAGCTCAAGCAGTTCCTCACCACACCTTCGATCATGATCGCCCCCCAAAATGATGAAACTCTGCTAATCTACATCGCAACAACCAACCGGGTAGTCAGCACCGCCATCGTTGTTGAATGAGAAGAGGCTGGACATGCATACAAAGTCAAGCACTCAGCCTACTTCATCAACGAGGTCCTAAATGAGTATAAGACTCGCTACCCCTAGGTCTAGAAGCTGTTGTACGCCATCCTGATCACATCCTGCAAGCTCCATCACTACTTCGACGCCTACCATGTAGCGGTAGTCACTTAGTACCACTCGATGACATCCTCAGCAACAAGGAAGCTAGTGGTGACATCTTTTAATGGGTAGTCAAGGTTAGCACCTATACCATTGACTTTAGGCCTCACCACACGATCAAGTCATAGGTGCTCACTGACTTCATCTCCTGAGTGGACGGATATGCAGACTCCTATCCCAGTCGACCACCTCGAGCACTAGACCATGAACTTTGATGGGTCTCTCAACCTCGATGGTGTTGTGGTAGGTGTATATTTCATCTCACCATCGGGGGATAAGCTTCGCTATGTCCTTTGCCTACACTTCTGAGCATCCAATAATACCACTTCTGGCAATGGACCGGCTAGTCTAGTCAAAGCATGCACAAAGGCATTGCACCCCTACTGATCACTCCACTCACCCGCTTGCACTTCCTCCCTCTCGTTCTGCCTTGCCAAAGTGAAATGCCAAGATCGCCATTGTTGCTGCTAGCTTCGCCACCAGCGTTGCACCATCGTCGTTGCACCACTACCCAATCTAGCTCTCTAGCAGCTCCACCATCATCACCTCTTCCACCCCGACCTGCTAGCCCAACTTGCTGAGCTAGGGTAAGGGCACATTTCACATCGCCATCGCCATGATTTCGTTGGAGCGCCGCCATGCACTTGGCTCACCATGGCCACACCATTCCACCACACCTCATGTCCTCCTCTTCTCTAGTCGATAGCCACTTTGTGGTCCTTATGATTAGGCAAGAACGATGTTAGATGCTACTGCATGGTAATGTAGGAACACATCGCCACTCTCGCTGCGGCCACCATGGCCGCCGTGGCACTCGAGCTCACCATTGTGGAGCTGTCCCATCGCCTCCCTTCTCTCTCGCATGCCTTAGGTTGAGGAAGCCTAGACCTAGCGGATGGCATGACGGAGACCTGCCTTTCATCGCCATCTAGCCGGAACGACAAGAGCACCAGCATGCTCTGTGCGCCACTACCGTGGCATGAACACGGACGAAGCTCACCGCCACCTCACCATATCCCTAACCACCATAGATAGCTTCACAAGGATTCCATGAAGCCATAGCGCACCTCACCAGAGCCCATGATGGCCAAAGAACACCGGCATACCATGGTGCTACCTCTGCCATCTGCCATTACCGTTGGTGAGCTATCTCCGGTGAACCCAAGGTCTTGTCTTCACCACCAACCGATGTTGCTCGTTGTGGGGAACACGTTGGTGTCACCGTCGTCACCGGTGATCTCATCACCAGTGAGATAAGACTAGATGGATCACCTCCTCTGCTTCTATATCACTAACGCATGGGTCCTACTAACCCATGGGCCCCATCTATCAGTCACTGTGTGTCTTGGATTTCTTATTTGTTTTCACAGATTTGAATGTATGTTTCAAAAATTCATAAGTAGAGTTGTAAATGTCCAAATGGAGTGAACCAAATTTTGTTGGTTTCATCATGGAGTGTAGTATTTGATAAAAATATAAAACCTACTATTTGGGATATTTTTCTAGGAGAATTAAATGGATCTAGATAAGTGCTTTTAAATTGTTTTCAATCTTGTAAAATGCATAACTTGAACTAGGAAAGTGATAAAATTGTGATTCCAATTTTGTTGATCTTGTGTTGACTTGCTCTAGTTAGGAAAAATGTTGAACTTGCAGTAAACTTGATTAAAGTAGGGTCTTTCTAGTTATCTTTTAATAAATGGTGTTTTATAAGGAAATTTATAAGGAGAAAAATAAGTAACTTAGTGCCATGCAAATTTTTGTACAGTGTTAATGGGTTTTAGGGAAGCTATGAAAAACATGAAATCTATTGTTTGACACTTTTCAATAGGGATAACTATTTTCACTAAAATCAGCCCTTATAAGTTGTCATTTATGTAGAGGGTGTTGTACTTGTCTATTTGGCATGAAATTTGTACATTAGACTTTTGGGGTCATATGTAGGATACTGTAATTTTCTTAGAATTTATTGTACACTTTTGATATATTTTTTTATTTCACCTTCATGTCCAAATAAATTAATGAATGCATTTAAATAATATTTGGGCTTGACCATCATATTTTATAGAGTGTGTATGATGCCTATAAAATGTTGGTACCTTTGGTTGTGCCCAATTTTGAATTCTAGTATGCAGTAAAATATTATGGCTCTAAAATTCAATTATAGAAGTTGTTAGGACATATTCTGTTGCTAGGTGTTTTGAATAGGCAAAATGGAGTTTCTGTAAAAAAAAAGTTGTAGGGCATTTCTTTATCTAGCCTATATCCAAATTTCAGGGCAATTGGCCAAATGGTTTGAGAGGTATAGCTGTTAGAAGTTGGTCTACTAAAATGCTTACTCTCTAAAATTTCTGGATAGACCTAAGAAGTTTACCTATTTTGACTATGATAGGTTTTGAATAAGATTTTGGTGATTAAATGAAAGTTGTAGGAAATTTTGTAAGCTTTCTAGAAAGTCTAATATCTTAGGATTTGGATAAGTAGAACTCCATTTATGATCTAAATTTGTAGCTGTTGTGTTGTGATCCAGAAATGGACTTAGTGTGGATTCTTGAAATTTCTAGAGAAGAGATATGCACCTACTCAGTAAATAATAATTTAACCTTGTTATCATTCTAATGACCTAATATTATAGTCATTATTTAACCATGTGCCTTATCCTATGCATATTCTCTGTGCATATTCTGGAATTGGCTATTGAGCGCTGCCACTCGTTGAGCCAACTGACCCAAGTTGTCAAATTCTTGTCCTAGTAGCTTCTCTCTCCATGTTGGCAACATTCCTTGAACGACCAAAGTAGCAAGTGATGAGGACATCACCACACTGGACACACCGACGCCATGGTCTTCCCCAAGTTGCAATTCGTTTCCAACTCAGCTGCCACGTCGTCCGCGGATTCAGCAGACACATCATCACTGTTTCGGTCATAACTTCCTCATACGACATCGAAACGGGCCGTTCTTGGATGCGTTGGAAAGGGGACGACGATGCCGTCGTTTTGGATCTGGTCCCAGCTCCAGAAGGTCCGTGGATCATTCTGTGTGACCACAGCAAGGTGCTACGTCACCTATTTGGGCCAACTTGGCCATGTATCGTGTCGGGCCTTAAGCCCAAGTTGTGGGCGCCCAACCCCTGGCCGTCCCCAACCCTAGGTCGAGTCTTGGACTATAAACACAGCCGCCGCCGCTGCTACACAATTGGGTTTTGTTTAGAGTTTAGTTTTCCCTCGAGAAACTGAATCGTTCATTGTAACTGTGGTGACAAATCCTTTTACAGTGATCCAGGGCCCCCGTTCTTGATCTCCTCCACTGTGTCGATTAGTCCTTTGGAACCAAGTTCTTGAACCCTCTATTGATATTCGCGTCATTCATATTTGCAATTTCAGATTGCGTGTTTTACCTTCTTGCTTGTGCTCTTCGATTCGCTTGCAGGAAAAGCCTTCTTGGCGAGGTCAATCAAGTTGTGCTTGGTTGATAACCAACGGAGCGGTGGTGTAACGGTTGCAGGGTTCGAATTGTGTCTGATTTGAAGCCGGATCGCCAACGTCGAGATCTCCACAAATCGAACTTACCGGCTACCTCTCGGAAGATCGGGCCTGTATTCATCAGCAAGTTGACCATCGGCTAAGTTCAATGAGAAGCACAAATTTCTAGTCTCTTGGAACCTCTGAAGAAACTCGGTGACTGATTCATTGGTTCTCTACCTTATAGTCATCAGATCGGTAATTTTCTTTTCTCCTATCCTAGTATAAAAATATGTATGAAACTTCTTCTCAAGGTCAGCCCAATTAGCAATGGAGTTGACTGGCAGCGATGAAAACCAAGTGAAGGCTGGTCCTGATAGGGACAAGGAGAAGAAGCGAACCCGATGGGCCTCTTTAATGGATGCTTTGCCCAACTATGTAAGATACTAACTAACATGTTCTATTATGCTTGTGCTATCTTGGCTAGTGAACATAGCAAACTCCTGGAGCCTTTAATTTGTAGGAAGAGCAACCAAATCATACCACTCTGGATATTGATGTTTGTACGAGAAGGTCTACCCTTTTGGCTTCAAACTGAACTAATTCTTCATCATCTTGGTCACTCTAAGCAACAACTCATCAGCATTTGAATTTGGATTTCTCTATAATTGCTGACCCATCTGTGGATTAAAATTTTGGGTGCCTTAATACCTTGAATTTGGAATCATGTGAAGGGTGTTGTAATTTGGGCCATAATGATACCCTTGTGGAATCTCTATCTGCTGGGTCCTTTGTTGGTTTGCTGCTTGAAGTCTCTGGTTATAGATATTAGGATCTATATATCTATGAATCCTTTGAACTGATGGTGCTATTTTTTGAGCCGACGACAGTATTTGGCCTGATGTGCCAAAATTGACCATTTGATTCTAAACTTGCCCCATTGGCCATTGCATATGCTGCACTGACAATCTAGGATTATACTGTATCTAATTAGTGGTAGCACCTTGAGTCTACTCAGATGAGTTCTGAACTACCTAGACATCATCATTACTAGCTGGTGCTGCTTCTTGAGGGCTAGTACCAGCTTGATTAGTCCCCTAAGTCGACAGATGGGGAATGTTGTAATAAGCCAACCCAACCTGATCAATTGGAAACCCATGAAACACCTCTTTCATAGTGTTGTCGAATGTGTTCAAGAAAACTTTATTATGATTTGACATAGCATCATGAACAGACTTGTTTACAACCTCTACGAAGAAATGCCTATCTTCAGCTTCATCTGCATCCGCCTGTCCATGCAATAGAACTCTTGGTAGTGATTTCTGAACAATTGTATTGTCACGTGTCATGGTGTAGGACAACAAACACTTGTTTTGAAACTCTTCTATAGCTTTGCTAATGATATCTTTATCTCCATCAGGTAGGTCTTCATAAGGCACCATAAGGATGTCATTGTTGTTGTAAGTCACCATGATGATTGTGGGGTCCCACTGGGTGTGCCAAAATGTGTTTCGACACAAAAATGTGTGTCAATACACGATAGGTCGAAAGAATCTGCTTAGGATGAGCCAGGAGATCCGCTTGGCTTCAATGCAGGGTTAACCCATCCTGCAAATTCATCCCGAGGCGTGCTAGTCAATTTGACCTGCAATTAACAAGGAGAGAAAGTTTATCAGTAATTTAAGGTGGAACATGCCGGTCTCTACCCAGATAGTTCCAAGTGTGCCGCTTCGGGAGCAGCTAGACAAGAAAATCGATTAAATAGCCGATACGCACAGAAATTGGCTGTTACGGACAGTAAAGCTTATGGATCGCGATTGATTTTACGTTAATAAATACAATGCCCGTAGATGTAAGTGAAATCATCAGCTAGGTTGATATTACTAGTGTGAATCATTGAGCCAATGAATTGTAACACCCAAAATTCTTACTACAAATTAGCAATTAATTCTTATCCCTTAATATATTTTCTAGGTAATTTTAACTTAGGCCAAATAATAAATAATGGATAAATAAAATAAACTATAAGGTTTAGAAACTTGTTTGTTGCATTCATGCTGAAGCATATTGGTTTTGGATGAGTGTAGGGTTAGATGAATTGAAGTTGAATTCAAATCACATTTGAATTTGACTTAAAACTGAAAATAGAGGAAATAGATTTGGAAAATGATTTGATTTTGAAAAATTCATCTTCTTCTATTTTGGCCCAACACCAGGAATCGGCCTAGTCCCCAATTTTTCTTTCCTTCCCGCACTGGCCCACTGGCAGCCCAGCAGCGCCCTTCCTTCCTCTTTTCTTTTTTTTCCGGCGCCTGGTGAAGTGACCTAATTTCCACGAAGGGAAATCCATAGAGTCGAAGTGTAATATGACCGTTGTAGATCATATTACCCAAATTCCAGTCGAATACCACATCCATACAATGATAATATCAGAGTACAAATAGTGCGGAATTACATAAATCATTACATCACCGCATTGGCGGAATCAAGAGTAGCATTCATTCAGAACAGCTTTGAAGATAAGATCACCAAACTCGAGCGTAGGAATGAACCCCTCAACCATCAAGCTCCTCAGAGCTAAACTCCTCAGTAGAACCTATGTGCCAAAATTTATCAGTACGATTTGTACTGGCCACTCCCACCCTATGAGCATTGCTTTGTGGAAATTGGATGCAAGTTGGATATAATCAAAAGGAACCTATAAGGCTGGGGTTTCCTATGTTTTAGCATATCAAGTATATAATAGTATAGTCAAGTTTTAACACCATTCCCACACACATTCCACCCCATTCCCATCCAGAGCCAGGTTTTGATCCTAGGATCGATATACCACCATCTCCATATCATCACCATACCATCGCTCAGTCAATAGGCCAACTCCCTCTCAGCACTATCTCATGGCCCATAGCCCCTGGCTATGTTCGACACAATCTCATGGAGGAAGAAGAGAAGGACTCATCTCACTATCTAGTTTAAGCAAAACCTAGGAAAGGTCCATAGCCAACAAGTCGGCACATGTATCGATCGATCAACCATACACTCTGTAGAGATTTTACATAACCACAAGATCCACCTTCTTTGCTGACTGTCGTCAACTGGGCTGATTCTGACCGCTTGCTAGCCTAGGATAATGCCACTCTACCATTCAGCCCTGGTACACCCCAAGTCTAGTCTAGGGTGGCTGAAACTGTGAGTCATGAGCCAGGTCCACATGGTCTCCATGAAGCCTCGGAAGGGTGTGGGGGAAATCCTCCATGCCCTGTACCTCCTTACACTATCCGCTATCAACCTAGCAGTAGTGGCAATATCCTACCAACTAGTCCGGCCATCCTGCACCATATAGGGCAAGTGGTACATAAGGCTTCCCAGTGAATCTGAGTACTAGTAAGTCCTTAGGGATGACCAAGCCAGAATGTCTTCATCAGGGTTTCCATTTACCATGCCACCACAGCACCTCCATCCTGGGCTCCTCCCATCACAGGTTCACACCTAGGGCCACCTCATATCACCATTTACCCACCACATGTATCCATTTTCCAGGGGTGCCTAGGTAGCACCCCATGGCAAGACTTGCCCTAGGCTTATCATATACTCCAACTTGGTCGACACAACCCTCACCCTCCACACACCCAAGTCACACATGCAGCACTCTCCCTATAGTCCAGATAACTCTAGTTTCCACCACGCATCAATATGGTATATATAAGCATAGTAGAAATAATAAGCAGTAAAATATAGCAGCAAGCGTGTGACTTAGCCTAACAGTAGGGTGAGAAGGGGTAAGGTTGCGTCAAGGTAAAGCCCATCAAGAAAGCATACTACCATGCAAGTCCTATCATAGTGTGATTGTAACAATAAAGTAAAGCAATAGCAGCTCTATATTAGCCATGCGTAATAGGTGCTACGAGATTGGGTGGGATGTGGCACCTTCAGTGAAGTCGTCTCCATAATCCTCATGGTACTCTCAGTCCTCGTCCGTCTGGTTCTCCTCCGAGTCTACAAATGATCGCATTATAGTCATGTTAGCGACCTCTATAGAATAGCACAAAAAGCAATGAAAATTCAAAAGAGACAAATGCACCCAACCATGGGTTCATTGCATAGAGCTCGATTTTAGATGAATTTTGGTCCTAGTCTTGTATTTTTCTGAGTTCGTATGAATTAGTTATGAATTTCCGAAGTTTCAATCATTTCTGAAAATGGGAAAAAGGCTGAATTAATATCGTGCTGACACGTGTCATGTTCCTGTTGGTCCACATGGCATGCTGATGTCAGCATGATGTCATCTTGGCTGTTTCATCCTCTAACAAGTGGGTCCCGCATGGCGGTGTCACTGACATGTGGCTCGATCAACGGTCAACATTGACCGGTCAAGGATCAATACAGGTCGAGCCTCGACTAGGCTGGTTGGGCCTAGATTTGGGCCAGGCTTGTCCTACCACATGGTGCGCACTGGTGCAGCCACGTCGTCTTACTAGGCCACTAACGGGCCATGATCCATGGGCGTAGGTGAGGCATGGTCCATGGTGCACCCGCCTACGTTGGTCCATAGACCACAGAGCCGGTCTATGAAGGACTTGGTCCACTTACTCCTTCCCAGGGTTTGGTTCATGTGCATGATGTGGTCGTGGTCAGAGCTTGGCAGAGCTGCTCAGGACGTAGTCGATGTGGTCGTGGTCAAAGCTCGGTGGAGCTGCTCGGGACGTGGTCGACGTGGTTGTGGTCGGAGCTCGGCGGAGCTGCTCAGGACGTGGTCGACGTGGTCATGGTCGGCAAGGGGAAAATCCCCAGCTCTTCCCCGACGGGGCTCCCACCGGTGGTGAGGTCACCGGCGAGCCTCTCGGGCAGTACTGGTGCACGATTAAGGTAGGCAAAAGCATCGCCAAGCCTCGGCGAGTGCAGCGGTGGGGCCAAGGTGGTGGCTGGGGCTTCCTAGGGTCCCGACCATGGTGAATGGTGGCGTGGGTTCATCGGCATGCATGGACAGGGCTATAGTGGTAGCGAGAGCATAGATGGAGGAGCATGTGAGCCCCATGGTGCTTCTTCAGCCATGGTGGGCGTGTTGAAGGAGCTCCTGGTGCTCCTAGTGGCTCCGGCCATGGTGGTGGGGGCAAAGCGGAGGCGGTGGCACTCTAGTGGGCTTCTTCTTCGGCTAAGGTGAGCGCGGTGTGTCTCTCGTCATGGTGGAGCCAGTCGAGGTGTCAACGTCGCCTTTACCGCAACGTAAAAGACATGGTGGTCTCGCCATGGTTGTGCTCTCGGCCATGGTGAGCGTGCCTGTGCATGTGCACTCCTGCTCTGATGTACAATGTCATGGCTGGGGTCCTCCTTTTAGCTGATGGAAGCGCGCACGGCGCGTCCTGGGTCTCAGCAAGCGTGGCCCTAGCAGTCTTCCCAGCTAACCAGTTGGGCTAGGCTAGAGCTCGAAGCTTCAGCAAGGATTCGATCATGGCGGTGCATGTTCCATTTGGCTAGGGAGGTGGTCTCAGCAAGATGGCTCACTGCGGGGAGCTCGAAGGCGATGGTGGTGGTGTGGTGGCGAGGCGAGGCCATGATGAGGCAATGCAGTTGTCGTGCTGAGTAGCTTATGTCGCTGTAGCAGATCGGGGTGGTGCTCTTGGCTCTAGCGAGGTCCTCCCCACAGCGGCTTCCTTCTCCTCCTTGCTTCTCCCTCCTCCCTCTCTCTCGGCTTGACGTTGTCTGGTGCTGTGCCACCAGCGGCGGTGTTGAACGGGCTGAGGGTTAGGGCTCACGGACATTGGCTTTTATAGCCGAGCTCCAAGGGCTCCAATAGCGAATGGCGATCGGGCAGTGGTGATGGGTGCCGCGCATCCGACGGCCCGCGTGCGGTAGCGTAAGCACGGCGCAAGGGGGAACAGGGTCATTGTAACATCCCAAAATTTGCCTCTTTTGAAAATAGGATTAAAATGATATATTTGTGAATTTTTGTGCTCATGAAAACATAGGAAAATAAAATTTTTCATTAATTTAAAATCTATCATAAGTTAGAAACGTGTTTGTTGCATTCATACCGATCGCATATCGTGTTTCTATGTGCAAAATGTGTGTTTTTATACGTTTAGGAGACGAATATCTATCTCTAGGAATTTTCCAGCTTCTTTCTGGAATTTAATTCCTACCTCCTTCACCTTAATCTTTATGTTTCAAGTTCCCAGCAATCTCTTTATGAGCTCCAAATACTTTATTTGGGTTCATCATGTTCCAAAGTGTCTCTGAGAATTTTCCCCAAATTTTTGGAGGTCTCGGAGTATTTTTCGTAGCTTAAATATCAATTCTGGACTTTTCTAGAATTATTTTATCCACGAAATTAATTAATTCCGAAAATAATAAATCTCTAATTTTTCCCAACGCTCAAAGCCCATGCGCAATAATCCTAATAAATCTTAAAGGTCCATGCATTTATTTACTAATAGGCTTTAATGATTATTTAGGCCCATTAGTAAATGTGGAGGGTGCAACATCAGTTAGTACCATATTGCTAGTAGATGTAGATGTGGGGAGTTTTTCTCTCTCTATATATATACCAACCCCTTGGGCAAAGCACACCAAAACTACCGTATGGGGAGCCCCTAGTTTGGGAAATCCCTCGTATAGTAAATTAGATTTTTCTCATCATTCTCTCGCCGTCGCTGCCGCGCTGCCCAGCCCGGCGCTGCGCCACTGCCGGTCGGCCAGCAAGCCCCGCGGCCAAGGCCATCCTCGACTCCCCCCTCCGCGAGCAACAATAGCCTCCTATGGCCATCGCTGTTCTGTACGTTCTGTTGGTGATGACGATCCAAGGTTGAAGATGAGGTATTTACGAGTTCGCCACCGGTCGTTAAATAATCGTAGTTTATTCGTTTTAATTCTGTTTTAGTTTATTCCAGTTGCGTTAGTTTCGTGTCGTCGAGATCTATGCAGTAGAGTTATTAGTTTTCATATCACATGTTTATGAATTTATTTTATTAAAAATATTAATTGTGCCTATAATTAATTAATCGCTGATTAATTAAAGTCGATTTAGGTTTTTGATTTCGATTCGATTGCGCGAGTTTCATCACAGTGTGTGTTACGTGTTAGCAGCGATGTTTAACATGTCTCACGTCTTGGAAATTTATAAGTTAAATATTAATTTGATTAAGGATTATTCAATAACTTTTTAATTAAAAGCAATTTAAGTTTAATTCCGTTTTGTACCGTTTAAGTTGCGTTTGGTTCGTGCTGACGTAAACTATATGTTAGGGGCAATGTTTTTCATGTCACATGTTTTTCCATATATAGCTAAATATTAAATTGATTAGTATATTTGCACACTAGTTTGGAATTAAAAGCAATATAGGTGCTTAACCTTGATAATTTATACCTAAAAGTTAATATGATTAATTGTTAACTTAAAAGTGTTTCTAGAATATAATTTGATTAGCTGAATAAGATACATATGTGATAAGTACGAGTAGATGTTGTCACATGCTTAATTCATTTGCGAAGGTGAAGTTTAATTTGTTTAATAAATTATGTGATAACATTTATAAATAATACATGATTAGCTTTAACTCTACTTTTAAAACTAAATATGTTGTGATTAATCTAAATCAATATTGCTCATATAATTTTCTTAGCTAACCTAAAACAAGGTCATAGTTGTTTCTTTTGTAATGTAATATAAATCTTTTGATAGTGGTTTTCTTTTAACCATAGCTCCTTTCTTAGTGTCTCTTGCGTTCTCATAACCGTAGCATCGAGCCATTCTTGTCGCGTTACTTTTGTTTCAGCGTGTTCTACGCAGTGGCGTTAGTGGCTCTCATGTTACTCAAATGTGTTTTGGCAGTTAAAAAGTTAATTGTATTAATACTATCACTTGCATCATTTTTGGAATATAAAGTCAATATAGGTTTTATACTATGCTTTTTCTTAAGCAATAAATCAAGTTGATTAATGAGAATATTTACATGTGTTTCTACAGTTAAAATAAGTTAAATAGATAGGTTTTATTTTCCATTGCTTCGTTAGTCGCTTTTTCGTTGAATCGCGTATAGCGTGTCTTTTGCATTTGTGTATTCATAGCGATACGCCATTTTGCTTATTTTATTGGTTGGTGTACTGTTCTCATATATTCTTATTTGTATGCCATGTATGGATGTATGTATGGTGATATATGATTCAGTCAATCGGTGAGGTTTATGTGGTGATTAAGAAGCTGTTCTCTGAAGAATAGAAGCTGAGAATTGGAAGCAGAGGATTGGAAGTTGGATACTAAAGGCTTTTGAGCATATTGCTTTGGGGGAAAAGCAAGTTAAGGCAAGTATAGCATGGGATTATCCTTGTTACCTATTCACATTTAAACACTTAATTCATATTGCATGTGTCTACCTTGGCAACTGTAGTAAATTCCCTAGCTAATTGATATCCTGGATTCCTTGACACCTTTGGGTAATTGCATTGGATAGTTTTTGCTAGTGCTTAATCGAAACCATGATCTTGTAACTTGACTAATGGTATATGCAATAAACATTAAAACATGACTTTTTAGTAATATAGAAACAGGGGGCTGAAGTGTTTATATGCTTCAGATTCCTCTCCCTAAGGACTTATCTGTAAGCGATCATCCGGGACTTACAGTATAGCTGTGAGAGCCATATGGCTCTGGCTTTAGCTCAGTATGAGGATCTTTTCTAGCTTGTTAGTGGTTACCTTTTAGGCGCGGGGTATGTTTCCTTTGCCGCTGGGAAGTGTGTACCGTGCTGCGATGCCCACGCTTGCCACTCCTAGAGATGGGCCACATACGCCTGGCAGCCCTAACATGTTAGACAAATTCTTTGAAAGGCTTCATAGTGAACCCTGCCAACCTTCCTTGGAAGTGGGTCAAGAGAATAGCTACCTCGGGCGAAAGGGTAAATCACAACTCACAGTGAACGTGTACAAACTCTGCAGAGTATAAAACTGTTATAACAGCCGTGCTCACGGATATGAGCGGCCTTGGACCCTTATGGAATAGAGATGATCACTAATGGATGATGATGCTAATAATTAACTGTTTATGCTATACATTATTCATGTTTACTTGATCATGAGTTTATGGGCTTATGGATAAACTTGATGCCAACCAATTGCTAAAATCATGCTAAACAAAGGCTAATTGCAGTTAAACCAGTGTCAGCCATTTTGAGCCTCATGAAGCCCATGATATAATTGTTAAGTATGACATGTACTTACGCTTGCTTTATTTTTCTATACTTTGGATAAAAATCCCGGATGGGTACCAGATCGCTGGTTTGGAGGAGTTAGGCATGTGGTCAACCAGTCAGTCGTCCCTATAAATTTGGAGTCTTCACCAGAAGATCAGAGTCAACTTTCCGCTGTCTATACTCTGAGGGTACTTTTCTTTTTACTAATACGTTATGTAATAAGTATTGTCTTTTGATATTACCCTTATTTGTGGCTATATGTGATATTTGACTTCCTGGGCTCACATATAGTGTGTATCTAGTTTTATCTTTAAAACCGGGTGCTACAAAGTGGTATCAGAGCAATGCTGACTGTAGGACGCAAGCCTAGTTAAAACTGGACGTCTTATCATGCTTTTATCTTGCTTAGTTCTTGTTTTCTCTCCAACCTTGTTATTTGCTAAAATTTATGCTCACTTCAGCCTCGGTCTGTTATGAAAACTTTGTCTCTATTCTCAATCCTCTATCTTTGTCTATATAGATGGATCATAATGAGGAGACCACTGGTATCAAAGGTCAGGAGGACCAAGCTACGTTGCCCTTGACTGCATTCAACAAGGAGAAGCTTGTAGCTGTGCAACAACAAGCACTAGAAGGTATGACTCAACCTAAGAGTTTTCAACAGTGCTTGCCACAAGGTCAAACCAACATACTAAAGGGACCAGTGAAGAGACAAGTAATAGAAGCTTGGAAGAATATGAAGTCTAATGAAGATATTGGAAGAATGGCACATGAATGCCAAGATCAACCACAGCAGAAGCAGGAACAGAAGGTCTAGAAGAAATAGGAGCAAGGAAGTAAAGCAAAGAAAAACTACATCCAAGGAAGATTGAATAATGTGGATATGACGACCACTCATGGAGCTAAGGAGGTTGTGTATGGTTTCATTTCAGTAAACTCAGCTTCTGCCACAGTGTTGTTTGACCCTAGAGCTTCACATTCATTTATCTCTAATGCGTATGTAATGGAACATAAGATAACTATGCTTCCAATGAGGAGACCAGTGATAGTTAAGACCCTAGAAGGAGAAATGAAGGCAAACCACAAATGCCCAAGAGTTAGTCTTAACATCAAAGGAGTAAAATTTGAAGCAAACCTTATTGTATTAGAGTTAGTGGACATTGATGTCATTCTTGGAATATGATGGCTATCTGCTTGTAAAGGAGTGATCAAGTATGCCCAGCGTTCAGTGCTTCTAACAACACCGTCAGGAGAAAGAATTGAGTACAAAGGTATTTAGCCTATACCTGAGGACAATGTGGATAAGAAGAGAAAGGAGATCTCACCAGAGTCAGAATCAGGAAGCAATCAACATTTGAGTTCTATTACATCGTCACATCCAACTCCAATCCCTGGTCGGATAAACTTAGACTCTAAAGAATTAGAAGCTTCACAAGCTAAGGTTACTCCACTCTTTCCACATGAGGTATGTATAGATGGGTGGACAATCACCTACACAGAGTTTCAACCCTGAAAGATCAAGCGAGCTAAAAAGCGGTCTAGTCAAACAAAGATGAACTTACAGAGTCAGCAAGCTAACAATACTCTAAGCAACAATTCTATAGAGTATGACATCACTAAGGATCCAGCAAAGAGGAAGTGTTATCATTGCCAGCAGGAAGGACATTATGTTAAATCTTGCCCATAGAAGAATCACCAATTATGCCATGGAGGTAGCCAGAGTTAGGTCAATACAGGACTACCACCAGCAAGTGATGGTGACACATAATACAAAGGAAGCATATGGTGAAATTGATGTAGTGGATGACATGTCACTCCCATGCGAGAGATGTCCTTGTAATCATGCCATTTTTAAGAATTAGGAATTTGTGCCCCTTATGTAATAAAAACGATAGTATCGCAAGTGAGTCAATAATTGAGTTGTGCATCTTTACTGTCTTGTTGAATTGTCATTATGTTTATGCTTGTTTTGCATCTTTGTAATGATTGCAATGATCTTGTTGGGTGTTCCCGCAATTTCATTTAGTTCATAGGTTTAACGTATAAGGATTAATGAAATAAATAGTTGGGTTACGATTTTCTTCTGTTTTCCCTATCTTGTCTTTAGAGCAGCCTGTCTTTATTGCTTCACATCTCTGAGTTTGGACGATCAAAAACCCTGAGGAAATCCTAAACAATAGTAGACTTCAATCACAAGACGATGCAAGCTATACTTTGGTATCCCCTACTTTACCTTATCTTAAGGGGGTAGCCAAGTGGAAGAATTGGTAAGATAAAGTATCATACATTTGAGTTTGCACAGCGGAAATCAGAGTGCGCAGCGGAAAGCGTGGTGGTACTCAAGGATGTAAGAGAGAACTCAGAGTTTCAATGAGTTTTGGTTAGAAGTCCAAGAAAGGTCTATCCAAGACCAGCAAGATGTTGATAAAGTTACCGAAGAAGCTTTTAAGTTAGTTTAGATCAAGAGACTTCAGCCAAGTGTTTGAAGGAGTCCAAGAGGTCAAAGTAAAACCTGAGTATTAGCTTGTTAGATCAGGACAAGAGCTTTGTATCTACAATAATGCATCTTGTGAAGGTGTAGGATGTGTCCTTATAAGCGTGAGTTGAACTAACATGTTATCTGAAGTTATCCATTACGATGCATGGAAGTACCCTCTTCTGGAAGGTAAAAGTGACATCTAGGAGGATCACAAGAGTATATAGGACATCTTCACCAAGTTGGTCTTGAGCTTGTGAAAACCTCGTTGGAATGAGATTGACTATGACTCAGAAAAGTGCTATCACTTCGAGAAGCGAAGTCATGGTCGATACCCTTAGCAACAGAGAATCATGCTAAGAAGGTTCGAGTAACACCAAGGATTAAGAGTTGTATTCCTAGTTCGAGCAACTTCACCAAGATCATCAATGTTTTGAAGATTGGTTGTAGATCATCTTTCGGGCCAAGAAGATAAGGAAGCTTTGTTGAAAGGTGAACATATGAGGAAAGAGAATTATAGCCTAGTGATTAGGGTTACCTGAGAGTTGTTCAAGGTGCCTATTAAAATCATGGAATCAGTTTAGCAAATTACTTGGAGTAAGGTCAATAGGTATACAAAGTAAAGTGGATCTTTATAAGATGATGGAACTGCATGAGAAAGTAAAGAAGAATCCAAGGACAGAGTATTCCTATCTCTTAGTCGACGTCTTCTGAATCTCGAGGACGAGATTCATCTTAAGGGGGGTAGAATTGTAACATCCCAAAATTTGCCTCTTTTGAAAATAGGATTAAAATGATTTATTTGTGAATTTTTGTGCTCATGAAAACATAGGAAAATAAAATTTTTCATTAATTTAAAATCTATCATAAGTTAGAAATGTGTTTGTTGCATTCATACCGGTCGCATATCGTGTTTCTATGTGCAAAATGTGTGTTTTTATACGTTTAGGAGACGAATATCTATCTCTAGGAATTTTCTAGCTTCTTTCTAGAATTTAATTCCTACCTCCTTCACCATAATCTTTATGTTTCAAGTTCCCAGCAATCTCTTTATGAGCTCCAAATACTTTATTTGGGTTCATCATGTTCTAAAGTGTCTCTGAGAATTTTCCCCAAATTTTTGGAAGTCTCGGAGTATTTTTCGTGGCTTAAATATCAATTCTGGACTTTTCTAGAATTATTTTATCCACGAAATTAATTAATTCCAAAAATAATAAATCTCTAATTTTTCCCAACGCTCAAAGCCCATGTGCAATAATCCTAATAAATCTTAAAGGTCCATGCAGTTATTTACTAATGGGCTTTAATGATTATTTAGGCCCATTAGAAAATGTGGAGGGTGCAACATCAGTTAGTACCATATTGCTAGTTGATGTAGATGTGGGGAGTTTTTCTCCCTATATATATCTACCAACCTCTTGGGCAAAGCACACCAAAACTACCGTATGGGGAGCCCCTAGTTTGGAAAATCCCTCATGTAGTAAATTAGATTTTTCTCATCCTTCTCTCGCCGTCGCCGCCGCGCTGCCCAGCCCGACGCTGCGTCGCCGTTGGTCGGCCAGCAGGCCCCACGGCCAAGGCCATCCTCGACTCCCCCCTCCGCAAGCAACAACAGCCTCCTATGGCCATCGCTGTTCTGTACGTTCTGTTGGTGATGACGATCCAAGTTTGAAGATGAGGTATTTACGAGTTCGCCACCGGTCGTTAAATAATCGTAGTTTATTCGTTTTAATTCCGTTTCAGTTCATTCTAGTTGCGTTAGTTTTGTGTCGTTGAGATCTATGCAGTAGAGTTATTAGTTTTCATATCACATGTTTATGAATTTATTTTATTAAAATATTAATTGTGCCTATAATTAATTAATCGCTGATTAATTAAAGTCGATTTAGGTTTTTGATTTCGATTCGATTGCGCGAGTTTCATCAAAGTGTGTGTTACGTGTTAGCAGCGATGTTTAATATGTCTCACGTCTTGGAAATTTATAAGTTAAATATTAATTTGATTAAGGATTATTCAATAACTTTTTAATTAAAAGCAATTTAAGTTCTAGTTCTGTTTTGCACCATTTAAGTTGCGTTTGGTTCGTGCTGATGTAAACTATATGTTAGGGGCAATGTTTTTCATATCACATGTTTTTCCATATATAGCTAAATATTAAATTGATTAGTATATTTGCACACTAGTTTGGAATTAAAAGCAATATAGGTGCTTAACCTTGAAAATTTATACCTAAAAGTTAATATGATTAATTTTTAACTTAAAAGTGTTTCTAGAATATAATTTGATTAGCTGAACAAGATACATATGTGATAAGTACGAGTAGATGTTGTCACATGCTTAATTCATTTGCAAAGGTAAAGTTTAATTTGTTTAATAAATTATGTGATAACATTTATAAATAATACATGATTAGCTTTAACTCTACTTTTAAAACTAAATATGTTGTGATTAATCTAAATCAATATTGCTCATATAATTTTCTTAGCTAACCTAAAACAAGGTCATAGTTGTTTCTTTTGTAATATAATATAAATCTTTTGATAGTGGTTTTCTTTTAACCGTAGCTCCTTTCTTAGTGTCTCTTGCGTTCTCATAACCGTAGCATTCGAGCCATTCTTGTCGCGTTACTTTTGTTTCGGCGTGTTCTACGCAGTGGCGTTAGTGGACTCTCATGTTACTCAAATGTGTTTTGGCAGTTAAAAAGTTAATTGTATTAATACTATCACTTGCATCGTTTTCGGAATATAAAGTCAATATAGGTTTTATACTACGCTCTTTCTTAAGCAATAAATCAAGTTGATTAATGAGAATATTTACATGTGCTTTCTATAGTTAAAATAAGTTAAATGGATAGGTTTTAGTTTTCCATTGCTTCGTTAGTCGCTTTTTCGTTGAATCGCGTATAGCGTGTCTTTTGCATTTGTGTATTCATAGCGATATGCCGTTTTGCTTATTTTATTGGTTGGTGTACTATTCTCATATATTCTTATTTGTATGCCGTGTATGGATGTATGTGTGGTGATATATGATTCAGTCAATCGGTGAGGTTTATGTGGTGATTAAGAAGCTGTTCTCTGAAGACTAGAAGCTGAGAATTGGAAGCAGAGGATTGGAAGTTGGATACTAAAGGCTTTTGAGCATATTGCTTTGGGGGAAAAGTAAGTTAAGGCAAGTATAGCATGGGATTATCCTTGTTACCTATTCACATTTAAACACTTAATTCATATTACATGTGTCTACCTTGGCAACTGTAGTAAATTCCCTAGCTAATTGATATCCTGGATTCCTTGACACCTTTGGGTAATTGCATTGGATAGTTTTTGCTAGTGCTTAATCGAAACCATGATCTTGTAACTTGACTAATGGTATATGCAATAAACATTAAAACATGACTTTTTAGTAACATGGAAACAGGGGGCTGAAGTGTTTATATGCTTTAGATTCCTCTCCCTAAGGACTTATATGTAAGCGATCATCCGGGACTTACAGTACAGATGTGAGGGCCATATGGCTCTGGCTTTAGCTCAGTATGAGGATCTTTTCTAGCTTGTTAGTGGTTACCTTTCAGGTGCGGGGTATGTTTCCTTTGCTGCTAGGAAGTGTGTACCATGCTGCGATGCCCATGCTTGCCACTCCTAGAGATGGGCCACATACGCCTGGCGGCCCTAACATGTTAGACAAATTCTTTGAAAGGCTTCATAGTGAACCCTGCTGACCTTCCTTGGAAGTGGGTCAAGAGAATAGCTACCTCAGGTGAAAGGGTAAATCACAACTCACAGTGAATGTGTACAAACTCTGCAGAGTATAAAACTGTTATAACAGCCGTGCTCATGGACACGAGCGGCCTTGGACCGTTATGGAATAGAGATGATCACCAATGGATGATGATGCTAATAATTAACTGTTTATGCTATACATTATTCATGTTTACTTGATCATGAGTTTATGGGCTTATGGATAAACTTGATGCCAACCAATTGCTAAAATCATGCTAAACAAAGGCTAATTGCAGTTAAACTAGTGTCAGCCATTTTGAGCCTCATGAACCCCATGATATAATTGTTAAGTACGACATATACTTACGCTTTCTTTATTTTTCTATACTTTGGATAAAAATCCCGGATGGGTACCAGATCGCTGGTTTGGAGGAGTTAGGCATGTGGTCAACCAGTCAGTCGTCCCTGTAAATTTGGAGTCTTCACCAGAAGATCGGAGTCTACTTTCCGCTGTCTATACTCTGAGGGTACTTTTCTTTTTACTAATACGTTATGTAATAAGTATTGTCTTTTGATATTACCCTTATTTGTGGCTATATGTGAGATTTGACTTCCTAGGCTCACATATAGTGTGTATCTGGTTTTATCTTTAAAACCGGGTGCTACAGTCATGCGATGTGCGTGACCTCAAGCCCGCGCCTGCTCTGCGGTCGGGGCATGGTCGGGAGGAGGGGTTGGTGTGGGGAGGAAGAAGACCCTATTGCTATGCGGCTGACATAGGGGCCCGTTTGGCAGCGGGTGCGGCTTAGGCGCGTCACGACACGGTGAAACGGTTCGGCTGGCAGGTGGGACCCAGCGGTCGGCGTTTGCATGCATGCGGGTTGCGAGGCGAAGCCGGGCTGGCTTCGTGGGCCGTGTGCGCAGGTGGGAGGGCAGGCGGGCTGGTTCGCAAGGGTGAGCAGGCCTGGGCTGCTGCTGCTCCCTCTTCTTTCCTTTCTCTTTTTCTTATTCTTTTTTTGTTATGTATTTATGTTACACTTCTTTCATGTATATAAATCAAAGTGGCATATTTCTCCTTTGGTATAATGTCTCATGGTGATAAACATTGGTCATAGTATATGTTGGGATATTAATCCCATGTTAGTACTTTTATAAACAAATATTTGTTAGCTTTTATTAATCAACACATAAACCCACATAAAATCCAAATCACCATGTTGAATGTAATGCAACTTGATGCATGCTAGGTGGTAAAATAAATTCAAGGTGATGAGGTGAGATACTTGAGCAAGTCATGTAGGTTTAGTTGGATTACGACTAATGCAACACTTAGGGTTAGCTCCTACAAATGTCACTCATCATCACATGGGGTTTTGAAGAAAAAAAATTTGTAGTTGGGATTTTTGGTGTGTGGATTTTTGGGTTGTTACACCTGGCCTGCTTGCACAAGCCCACTCGGCAGCCTACCCCGCACTGGCCCGCAATGGCACCACACGTGGCCTAGCCTGCTGCACCGGCCTTCTCCCTTTTCCCTACACCGGCTCACAAACCGCACCGCGTAGCCCACTCGGCGGCCTGCCGCACCGGCCTCCTCTCACACATGGCCTAGCCCAGCACTGCTACTCGCAACGCTGCACTCGCCGCTCTCTTTCTTCTCTCCTCACTATCCTGCAGGACCTGCCCATTAGTGCCAGCCCTTCCTTCTTCCTCACACTGCTTCTTTCCTTTCTTACTTCCGGTGATGGCGCTCCCGTATGGAAAGCCACCGCGCCATCGCCCACAGAAGGAAAATGACCCCTTTCGCCCGAATCTGCCCGCTTCCCTTCCTAATCCCGCTCACCATTTGGCCTATATAACCCTGAGCCGAGCCCTGCCTCCTCTCCCATCCTCTGATCGTAGCCGAGAACCACCGCTGCCATAGCTTCCCCTCTCCCATGCCTCGAAGCTCGACGCCGACGCCACTCGAAGCTCTGCCGTGACCACCCATGCCCGTAGGTATCTCCCTCTCATCGATTTGGTCACGGATTCCTTGGATTGAGCCTCACCCACATGCTCTTTCTCTCTCCAGAGCCCCGCCACCATCGACGAAGCCCCTAGAGCCCATCTCGAACGCAGAAATCACCTTCATCGGACTTGCGGTGAGCTCTAGACCATGCCCATGCTTTCCATTCTTGATTTCATGCCCTGGAATTCCGTACCGGTGAACCCCAGCCATCGCCAGCCATGGCACCACCATTGGGTCCTTCCCCGGCGACCCGTAGCCCCTGTACACGCCTGTGCCGTCAGATCTGGACGGGTGGCCCAGATTACCCCGTACCGGTTCAGTCCACCATGGGCTGTGGACTCGATCCACATAGCTACGTCAGCACCCATGTCAGCACGCCCACACATGCGTGGTCAACCGCGCCTACCAGAAGCCACCATGTGGCCACGCCGTCAGCAGCCGTAGTCAAACCGTGGTCAGTCATGCGCATTTTGGAGAAACCCCCCCCCCTGTTTTTGTAGAATCAACCCGCGGTACTCATCAGTTCAAAAGAATTTCTATTCAGTCCTGTTTTTATTCAGTTAAGCCCCTATACTTTCTAGATTTAATGCCTGTAGTCCTGTAACCATGATAATTTATATTTTTAATTGTTTTAATTCAAAAATAGGTTCAGTTTATTTTATAGAAATGCCATTACATCTTATTTCATGCATAACTTTTGCGTTTTAAGTCCGATTTAAGTGATTCTTTCGCTCACGTGTTCGTAGCAATGCGTAGAATAGATTTGTAAGCTTTTTAACTTATGTTTTCACTATTTGGTGTACTATTCTAATGGAAGTCTATCTTGTATGCATGTAATGATTGGTATGATGCTTGATTGATGATTGAATCATGATTAGAGGGTGAGCCATTTGAGGTGACTGAGGACCCCCTAGCAGGATCAGCATTACTCTTAGGACGACTTTGAGGAAGGCAAGTGTACCAAAGGCCCCTTGTTACCTATGAACTATTACCACTTACATTCATGCATGTGTTTAATTTGAAATGCCTTTAAGGACTTTACCTAGATGATTTCTTGTACCACATATCCTTGATACCTAGGATTATTGGGTAGGCATTTTGGATAGATGTTGCAGCGCTTAATATGAAATAATTATTAAACATGATTAAAGGCTATATGCAATGTGATAAAATAGAGCTTTTTAGCAACAGATAGGGGGCTGGAGTACGGGTTGAATACTCTAGTTCCTCTCCATAAGGACTTAATCCTGAAGCGGCAACACAGGAGGGACCGTACAACCCCGAGGGTCACATGGCTCTGACTTTAACCTATTAACTAGATTGTACTAGCTCATCTATAGCTCTAGTAAGGGGTAAGAGGGTATCTTTCCTTTTTCTGTTAGGGTGTGCACCGTGCTACGATGCCCACACGTGCCATTCCTTTGTAGCTACGACCTGTTAGTGCAACTAGCTAAGGGTTTAATAGTGAAACTCTACCACACTTCCTAGGAAGAGGTGTAGTGGGTCTCGCAAACTCCAGCATTGGGAATCATGGCTTGGTGGGTAAAGATGTACAATTTCTGTAGAAATAATTAACCTATTATAACAGCTATGCTCATGGATACGAGCGGTCTAGATCCTTCGAGATTAGTGGTTACTATGGATGATGGATGGTTGGGAATTGAGATAAAACTTGATGATACTTTAATACCACTTGGGAATTGGGACTATTCATTAAAGTAGTGATTCAGGATGCTAAAGTTTGATTAACTAAAATTGCAAACCATAGTTAAATAGTGTCAAGCCTTTTTGAGCCTCATAGATCCCTTTGATATACTTGCTAAGCATGGTGAGCTTACACTTGCTTTACATCCAATGAAAATCCTGGATGGGTAACAGATAATGGATATGAAGAGTTTCCGAAGGATGTCCAGGACTACTAGAGAGACGTTCACCAGTTGGAGTCCCTGTGGTAGTTGGGCTAGTTATTCCACTGTGATTGTAATAATATTGCCTTTGAGCAAACTTTGTATTTACTTTATGATGAGATATGTGATGTAATAAGTACTTTACTTTGATACTATTGCAATTTGTGATATATGTGTGTTTGGACATCCTAGGCGCACATATATGAGTACTTGGTTTTGCTATGCAAAATTGGGTGCGACAAATTGGTATCAAAGCTATAACTGACTGTAGGATGAACAACCTAGTTAGAAATGGACGTTTCTAGGCTCATAGTATCTTTATTTTACTACCTTTAATTTGCTATAAAATTTTTGCTTATATTATGCTCTTTATCTGTTGCCAAAAATTATTTTGTTCTAATACTCAACCTTTTCATTCTTATAGATGGCCCGTACCAAGTAGACCCCGCGCAAGAGGACCATCCTGATGCCCACCAAGAGGACCAGGTTCACATTGGGCAAGCGTGTCCCAGCACATCTGGTGGAAGCTCTGAGGAACTAGGAGGAGGAACCGCCTGTGGAGGTGCCCATGGGGGAACCTCTGGAGGACTTGCTGGAGGATCCAATGGATGAAGAAATAGAAGAGGGACCCATGTTCGAGGAGCCCATTGAGATAGAGGAGTCTGAGGAGGATCCTGTGGAGGAGCAGGAACAAGGTGGCCAAGAGGGAGCTGGTGACCCCGACGATGGAGATGACTCTAATGATTCTGATGCTGATGGAGGTGATGATGGTGGAGACGGTGGTGATGATGGAGGAGACGGTGGAAATGGGGGTGATGACAGTGATGATGATCACAATGCACTATTGGCTCAGGGATGGACTATGGAGATCCACTACAACTTGGAGGGTGATGCCTACTACCACCCCAGGCTTCTCGCACTTGTGCATCGCTACCACCCCGAAGGCACTGTTCAGTATAGGACAGAGCATTGGACCCACCCCGACTACACCAGCTTCTGGGAGACAGAAGTGTACATCCGAGAGGGGACTCGGGTGTGCTACATCCACCACGCCACCACTGCATGGCTCACACATGCGGCCGTCATTAGGGATGCAGCTCGATAGGCATTGATGGTCAATCGTGACCGCCACTTTGACGACATCGTCTGGGAGGACGACCGCTATCTTCCTCACCGTCGGAGTGGATAGTCTACATGCAACATCGCTGCACCACTTGGAGAGGTGAACCTGAGGCTGAGGCCTACCTTGTTGTGCTTGGCTGAGATCAACACCAACTTGGATCAGACCCTGGATGAGCTCGATGTCATGGGGAAGGCTTACATGCAGCTGGCCCATGAGAACGCTACACTGAAGCAGCAGCTAGGAGGTCCAGATGTGGAAGAGTCAGGAGTACCTGCTCAGTCGCCCCTGAGGACCAGAGGAGAGTTTGGAGACCCCAGCACCAGCACCAACATCGACCCGTACCCATAGAAGATTCCTAAAATATGTAATAAACACGCGTAGTTTCGTGAGACAGTATTTAGTTTCTTTCTTTTAATGGTTGGGCAAGTGTTAGATGCATGGTTGGATGTTTATCATTATGAATAATGTTTGATTTGGATCTTTGATATGATTGTGATGACTTGTGGGCATGTCCACGGTCATTTAGTTAAGGTTAAGGTTTAAGGATATTATGAATAAATAGTTGGGTTTCGTTTTATCATGCTGTCCATTCTGTATCATTCGGAGCAGTCTGTCTTTATCAGTTCATATCTCATAATCTAGATGTCCAATGATCATGAAATTTTTATGGAGATAAGTAGACTTCAACAACTTTCTTTTGGGTCTGGAATCACCTCAATAGCTATTATAAATTATGAGATACAGCTGTTGTAAGTTGAGGTTTCTGTGCTGTCAGAATTCTGAAACAGTACTGCTTATCAGTCTGTATTTGACTAAGTAAACGTCAGAATCTGGAAAAGTGTTCTAAATGAAAGTTGTAGAGAATTTAATAAGATTTCCATAAAGGTAAAGTACGCAATCATATGATAAATAGAGAGTGAGATATGCTCGTTTTACAACACTAGCTGTTGTCCAACTCGTTGGAAAAGTTCAGGACAAATATCTTCTTGCATACCCTACATATATCTCTTGTCTACACCTACTCTTGTTACACCAGTATCTTTTAAGAGTTATATGCTTGGACATGTGAGACTTATATGATGCATCTACAGATGGTGAACACCCAGAGGAACAACCAGGGAGGCGAGGAACTGCCACCACCACCCCCAGTCACCATGGAGCAGCTGATGATGATGCAGACACAGTTGCTTCAGCAGATGGCCCAGAATATGCAGAACATAGGGCAAGGGAATGGGAATGCACCCCCTCATGCCAGAGATAAGAGGGGAGAGTTCCTAAAAGGACACCCACCTGTATTCAAGCACTCTGCCAACCCACTCCAGGCTAACGACTGGCTACGTGCCATTGAGAGGCAACTGGAGATTGCCCATGTGATGATAAGGAGAAGGTTTTATATGCTTCTAGACAGTTGCAAGGAGCTACACTAGATTGGTGGGACTCATTCCGCTTTGGCCGTACCAAAGCTAATCCCATCACTTGGGCTGAGTTTCGCAGTGCCTTTCGCACTCACCATGTGCCTGCAGGACTGATGAAGCTAAAGAAGAAGGGGTTCTTGGCTCTCAAGCAGGGGAGCATGACTGTTGCTGAATATCATGACAAGTTCATACAATTGTTACGGTATGCACCGACTGAGGTAGATGAGGACGAAAAGAGGCAGGAGCTATTTATGGAGGGCTTGAATGATGGTCTCCAGTACCAGCTATTGTCTCATACCTTTGCTAACTTCCAGTAGCTGGTGGACAAGGCTTTAGTGATTTAGAACAAGCGCCGCCAGATGGAGGACAAAAAGAGGAAATTTCAAGGACAGCAATCTGGGAGCAACTCTCACTTCCGTGCCAACCCTCAACAAGCTCAACCTCAGCAGCGCTATCAAGGTCAGACAGGTCCCAACCGCAACCAGCAACCCCAGCATGCACAGTAGCAGTAGCAGCAGTACAAAGCACCAGCTCAGCGCCAGCAATAGGCCAACAATGTATCAGTGAGGAATAATGCCCCCAATGCTCCACAGAGGAATGGCGCACCAAAAGCGTCAAATGCAGTTAATGACAATAAATGCTTCAATTGTGGAGAGCTGGGACATTACTCCAACAGATGCCCCAAGAAGACGGCTAACTCACAGCAGAATTATGTTTGGGGAAAGGTGAACCACGTGACTGCTGAAACAGCTTAGGAGGCACCGGATGTGGTGATCGGTACATTTCTAGTCAACTCAAACTCAGCTATAGTACTTTTTATTCTGGTGCTTCGCATTCCTTCATAGCATATACATTCATAAAGAAGCATGGTATTCCAGTAAGTGTTATGAAGAAACACATGTTAGTAAGCTCACCTAGAGGGGTAATGAAAGCAGAGTGGATATGCTTAGCTGCTAGTCTCAGCATAAGGGGGGTACAATTTCAAGCAAATCTTGTAGTCATAAACTCCACCGGTATTGACGTCATCCTGGGTATGGATTGGTTAAGGTTGCAGAAAGCAGTTATTAATTGTGGCAATAGTTCTATGAATCTTACCACTTCATCTAGAGAGGAAGTTGTGTATATGGCAACTCAGTCAGCTACAGAAATCTACCGGGTTAATCAGTTGGAGGGCACAACCTTAGAAGATATAAGGATAGTAAATGAGTACCCAGATGTCTTCCCTGAGGAATTGCCAGGTATGCCACCTAACCGAGACATCAAGTTTATAATTGAACTTTTACTAGGAACTGCACCCATAGCTAAGAGACCCTATAGAATGGGAGTGAATGAATTAGCAGAACTTAAGAAATAATTAAGGGAATTGTTAGATAAGGGTTATGTTCAACCTAGTTCTTCACCTTGGGGTGCACCAGTACTATTTGTAGAAAAGAAGGATGGTACACAAAGGATGTGCATAGATTACAGGTCACTTAATGAGGTCACAATTAAGAACAAGTACCCACTGCCTAGAATTGATGACCTATTTAACCAGTTGAAAGGGGCTTGTGTGTTTTCCAAGATCAACCTTCGATCTAGATACCATTAGTTGAGGATAAGACATACTGACATCCCCAAGACTGCTTTTGTGACCCGATATGGATTGTATGAGTTCACAATCATGTCTTTTGGTCTAACAAATGCACCTGCTTACTTCATGTATCTGATGAACAAAGTGTTCATGGAGTACCTTGACAAGTTTGACATCATGTTCATTGATGACATATTAGTGTACTCTAAGAATGAAGAAGAACATGAAGAACATTTGAGGATGGTGTTGCAGAAGCTTAGAGAACATCAGCTTTATGCCAAGTTTAGCAAATGTGAGTTCTAGCTAAAAGAAGTATCTTTCCTTGGTCACATAATCTCTAATGGAGGAGTACCACTAGATCCCAAGAAGGTTAGAGATGTGTTGAGTTGGAAGCCACCTAAGGATGTTAGTGAGATTTGGAGTTTTCTAGGTATGGCTGGGTATTATAGGAGATTCATCGAGGGATTCTCTAAGTTAGCCAAGCCCATGACTGCTTTGTTAGAGAAGAATGCCAAATTTGTATGGACTAAGCAATGTCAGGATAGTTTTGGTTGAAGAAGAGACTGACTTCTGCCCCAGTGCTTAGCTTACCTGATCTCACCAAAAGCTTCTCTATCTACTGTGATGCCTCATGACAAGGTCTAGGTGGTGTTCTTATGCAAGAAGGCAGAGTTGTTGTCTATGCATCTAGACAGCTGAAGAAAACATGAGTTAAATTATCCAACTCATGATCTAGAATTAGCAGCTGTGGTCTATGCTCTCAAGATTTGGAGGCATTACTTGATTGGTCATAAGTGTGAGATTTATACGGACCATAAGAGTTTGAAGTACATATTCACAGAGTCAGATCTGAATTTGAGGCAACGCAGATGGCTAGAGTTAATCAAGGATTATGATTTGGATATACACTATCACCCGGGAAAGGCTAATGTTGTAGCAGATGCCTTGAGTAGAAGGAGTTATGTGAACATGGCCTATACAACTCAACTACCTAAAGGGTTGTGTGAGGAGTTCAAATACCTAAATTTGGGTATTGTGGCCAACACCATGGAGTTAGAGGTAGAACCTACTTTGGAACAAGAGATTTGTAAGGGACAGTTGAATGATGAGAGGATCAAGGATATTGTGGAGCGTATAGTGATTGGTAAAGCCCTAGGATTCCACATGGATGATCAAGGAACAGTATGGTTTGGCAAAAGGATTTGTGTACCAGAAGTGAAATCTATTAGGGAGTCTATCTTGAGGGAAACTCATGACTCAGCCTATTCCATACACCCAGGAAGTACTAAAATGTATCTTGATCTTAAAGAGAGATACTAGTGGTATGGACTCAAGAGAGATGTAGCTGAACATGTGGCTATATGTGACATGTGCCACAGAGTAAAAGCCGAACATTAGAGGCCAGCAGGTTTGCTATAGGCTATGAAGATACCCGAGTGGAAACGGGAAGAAGTTGGAATGGACTTCATAGTTGGATTACCCCATACATAGAGAGGATTTGACTCTATCTAGGTAATTGTGGACCATCTAACAAAAGTGGCACATTTCATTCTGGTCAAGGTAACCTATCCGGGTGCAAAGTTAGCAGAGTTATATATGGAAAGGATTGTATGTTTACATGCAGTACCAAAGAAGATTGTTTCGGATAGGGGTACACAGTTCACATCACATTTTTGGCAGAAATTGCATGAGTCCATGGATACGAAGTTGAACTTAAGCTCAGCTTACCATCCACAGACAGATGGATAGACCGAGAGAACAAATCAGATCTTAGAGGATATGCTAAGAGCTTGTGCTCTATAGTATGGGACAAGTTGGGATAAGAGTTTACCTTATGCCAAATTCTCCTATAATAATAGCTACCAAAAGAGTCTCAAGATGGCACCGTTTGAGGCATTGTATGGCAGGAAGTGCAGAACCCCATTGTTTTGGAATCAAACGGGGGAAGTCAAGTCTTTGGACCAGATGTTTTGCAACTAGCGGAAAAACAAGTACAAACAATAAGGCAAAACTTGAAGGTTGCACAGTCTCATCAAAAAAGCTATGTGGACACGAGAAGAAGAGATTTGGTGTTTGAAATCGGTGATTTTGTTTATCTCAAAGTTTCACCTATGAAAGGAGTTAAGAGATTTCATACCAAGGGAAAGTTGTCACCTAGGTATGTGGGACCATTCAAGATCATCAATAGGAGAGGAGAAGTTGCTTACCAGCTAGAATTACTGGAGCAGCTCTCAGGTGTTCACGATGTCTTCCATGTGTCGCAACTTAAGAAATGTTTGAGAGTACCTGAGGAACAACTGGATATCCGAGGGGATCTATCATACAAAGAATACCCAGTGAGAATCTTGGAAACAGCGGAGAGAATCACAAGGAGCAAAATAATAAGGATGTGCAAGGTTCAGTGGAACAGACACACAGTGGATGAAGCAACTTGGGAAAGAGAGGAAGATCTGAGAACTGACTATCCCAATCTCTTTGAACCATCCGAATCTCGAGGACGAGATTCATCTTAAGGGGGGTAGGTTTGTAACACCCAAAATTCTTACTACAAATTAGCAATTAATTCTTATCCTTTAATACATTTTCTAGGTATTTTTAACTTAGGCCAAATAATAAATAATGGATAAATAAAATAAACTATAAGTTTTAGAAACTTGTTTGTTGCATTCATGCTGAAGCATATTGGTTTTGGATGAGTGTAGGGTTAGATGAATTGAAGTTGAATTCAAATCACATTTGAATTTGACGTAAAACTGAAAATAGAGGAAATAGATTTGGAAAATGATTTGATTTTGAAAAATTCATCTTCTTCCATTTTGGCCCAACACCAGGAATCGGCCTAGTCCCCAATTTTTCTTTCCTTCCCCCGCTGGCCCACTGGCAGCCTAGCAGCACCCTTCCTTCCTCTTTTCTTTTTTTTCCGGCGCCTGGCCTGCTTGCACAAGCCCACTCAGCAGCCTGCCCTGCACTGGCCCGCAACGGCACCACTCGCGGCCTAGCCTGCCACACCAGCCTTCTCCCTTTTCCCCGCACCGACTCACAAACCGCACCGCGTAGCCCACTCAACGGCCTGCCACACCGGCCTCCTCCCACGTGCACACGCAAGCCAGCACATGGCCTAGCCCAGCACCACGGCCCACAATGCTATGCTCGCCACTCTCTTTCTTCTCTCCCTCACTGCCCCATGGGACCCGCCTGTTAGCGCCGGCCCTTCCTTCTTCCTCGCACTGCTTCATTCCTTTCTTACTTCCGGTGATGGCGCTCCTGTATGGAAAGAAACCGCGCCGTCGCCTGAATCTGCCCACTTCCCTTCCTAATCCCGCTCACCATCTGGCCTATAAAACCCTGAGCCGAGCCCTACCTCCTCTCCCATCCTTTGCTCGCAGCCGAGAACCACCGCCGCCGTAGCTTCCCCTCTCCCGCGCCTTGAAGCTCGATGCCGACGCCGCTCGAAGCTCCACCGTGACCACCCATGCCTGTAGGTATCTCCCTCTCATCGATTTGGTCATGGATTCCTCATATTGAGCCTCACCCGCATGCTCTTTCTCTCTCCAGAGCCCCGCCGCCGTCGACTAAGCCCCTGTATCCCGTCCCGAATGCCGAGATCACCTTCATCGGACTCACAGTGAGCTCCTAACCATGCCCATGCTTTCCATTCTCAATTTCATGCCCTGGAACGCCGTACCGGCAAACCCCAGCCATCGCCGGCCATGGCGCCACCATTGGGTCCTTCTTCCTCGACGACCCGTTGCCCCTGTACATGCCTGCGCCGTCAGATCTGGACGGGTGGCCCAGATTACCCCGTACCGGTTCAGTCCACCATGGGCTGTGGACTCGATCCACATAGCTACGTCAGCACCCACGTCAACATGCCCACACATGCGTGGTGCACTATGCCTACCAGAAGCCACCACGTGGCCGCCCAGTCAGCAGCCGCAGTCAAACCGTAGTCAGTCGCGCGCATTTTGGAGAAAACCCCCCTGTTTTCGTAGAATCAACCCGCGGTACTCATCAGTTCAAAAGAATTTCTATTCAGTCCTGTTTTTATTCAGTTAAGCCCCTGTACTTTCCAGATTTAATGCCCACAGTCCTGTAACCGTGATAATTTATATTTTTAATTGTTTTAATTCAAAAATAGGTTCAGTTTATTTATAGAAATGCCATTACATCTTATTTCATGCATAACTTTCGCGTTTTAAGTCCGATTTGAGTGATTCTTTCGCTCATGTGTTCGTAGCAATGCGTAGAATAGATTTGTAAGCTTTTCAACTTATGTTTTCACTATTTGGTGTACTGTTCTAATGGAAGTCTATCTTGTATGCATGTAATGATTGGTATGATGCTTGATTGATGATTGGATCACGATTAGAGGGTGAGCCATTTGAGGTGACTAAGGACCCCTAGCAGGATCAGCAGTACTCTCAGGATGACTTTGAGGAAGGCAAGTGTACCAAAGGCCCCTTGTTACCTGTGAACTATTACCACTTACATTCACGCATGTGTTTAATTTGAAATGCCTTTAAGGACTTTACCTAGATGATTTCTTGTACCACATATCCTTGATACCTGGGATTATTGGGTAGGCATTTTGGATAGATGCTGCAGTGCTTAACATGAAATAATTATTAAACATGATTAAAGGCTATATGCAATCTAATAAAATGGAGCTTTTTAGCAACAGATAGGGGGGCAGAGTACGGAGTTGAGTACTCTAGTGCCTCTCCATATGGACTTAATCCTGAAGCGGCAACCCAGGAGGGACCGTACAACCCTGAGTGTCACATGGCTCTGACTTTAACCTATTAACTAGATTGTACTAGCTTGTCTATAGCTCCAGTAAGGGGTAGGAGGGTATCTTTCCTTTTTCTGTTAGGGTGTGCACCGTGCTGCGATGCCCACACGTGCCATTCCTTTGTAGCTACGACATGTTAGTGCAATGAGCTAAGGGTTTCATAGTGAAACTCTGCCACACTTCATGGGAAGAGGTGTAGTGGGTCTCGTGAACCCCGACATTGGGAATCATGGCTCGGTGGGTAAAGATGTACAATTTCTGCAGAAATAATTAACCTGTTATAACAGTCCGTGCTCATGGATACGAGCGGTCTAGGATCCTTCGAGATTAGTGGTTACTGTGGATGATGGATGGTTGGGAATTGAGATAAAACTTGATGATACTTTAATACCACTTGGGAATTGGGACTGTTCATTAAAGTAGTGATTCAGGATGCTAAAATTTGATTAACTAAAATTGCGAACCGCAGTTAAATAGTGTCAAGCCTTTTTGATCGTCATAGATCCCTTTGATATACTTGCTAAGCATGGTGAGCTTACACTTGTTTTACATCCAATGAAAATCCCGGATGGGTAATAGATAATGGATATGAAGAGTTTCCGGAGGATGTCTAGGACTACTAGGGAGACGTTCACCAGTTGGAGTCCCTATGGCAGTTGGGCTAGTTATTACGCTGTGATTGTAATAATATTGCCTTTGAGCAAACTTTGTATTTACTTTGTGATGAGATATGCGATGTAATAAGTACTTTACTTTGATATTATTGCAATTTGTGATATATGTGTGTGTTTGGACATCCTGGGCGCACATATATGAGTACTTGGTTTTGCTATGCAAAATTTGGTGCGACATGAATCTAATCGAGAAAGGATATAGCATGCGAACAAATCGACAGTCTAATACAAATGGATCTACAAACGCTCTAAATCTAATCTGTTACCATCAATAGTGAGGTTTGACCAGATCTATGGTAGCTATGATGATAATAACAAACCAAGACCTTAGAATCCATAAAAACATCTATACATCGATAGGCTTTCCGAAAGACATGCTATACGTGAAGGCTCGGATGAATCGGCTAAAATAGCCTAATTTAGGTGAAGATGGACTACAACATGTGAACAATCGACTATTTCACATGGACAAACCTATGAACTCATCAGACCTAACCTGCTATCTCTAATAGTGGGGTTCAACTAGATTGATGTAGCCATGATAAAGATGACAAACCAAACCTTTAAAGTAAACAGATCTATTCATGTTTAATAGAATCATGTAAACACAATGTAGGCATTAACGCATAGGCGATCGGCTATTTAGCCGATGCAGGCATAGCAAACAATTAAGGTCATGCCTGATCGAGAAAAAATCTACTGACTAACATCCTCCAATCTAAAGTGCTATCAGTGGGGATCGACCAGATCGTTACAGCCATAACAATAAACTATAGACTAGATTTAACTAACCAGCAAACCTCTTCAAGATCATACATGCCTTAATCGCGTACTATGCACAATCAAGATCGAAGTAGAACAACCGATGAAACATAACCCATCGCTCAGAGTATGAAACATCATGTTGTGACAAAGCAAATGATGGACTAAAAGGATATGAGGCCGATCTAAATCGATCTCAACTGGGCAGGTTGATGTTGCTGCAAACTAATAACTATGAAAACATTAGCAAGATTGGTAACTTAATGAATCTACCCGAAGGACGCCACCCTTAGGTAGAGCCAATAACTTGACCTTAATCTAATTCGAGCAGTGGAGGTTGACCGGATGGACGCAGCCATACTTGACTAGATAAGAGTCGATAACTAGCTTATACTAGAGTTCATAGTGGAGGTTGACCAGATCGATGCAGTCATACAAACAGAAGTATAAGCCATGATGATATATATAGACAAGCCAGAGGTCGGTCGGACCGATGCAGCCCTGCTTGCTGAAGAACTCAGTCGAGATCTACTCTACTCCTACTCCTAAGGATTGGCCAGAGTCAAAAAAGAAAGTAACTTGTATTTGATTGATTGGATGTCCTGTTACAATAGCCAAGGGTCCAATATTTATACCTAGAGCCTAAGCATGAATCCTACTCAACTATGACTCATCATAATCTTTGGTATAAAAGAAAACATTCCTAACTTAAGATAACTTGGACCCTAATCTTCCCTTTCTTGTAGAGTCCGATATGTATTTCTCGTCGCCAACCATAGCTCATTATCGTTATCTGCTAACGTCATTTGAAGAGAGCTGATTCCAGTGTCGCATCTGAATTAGCTGATATCGATCCTTATGCAATCGATTCCTTGATTGACACAATCTTGGAAGCTTCAAGTTCCCGTGTTCTTCTTCCCAAATTTTGGTAGAAACACCCACCTATGTGCTTTTGTTGGAGATGAGCCTAAACTGGCTATGTATTTGAACTATCATGATGTTGTTTCAAAACTATGTTGCTTCCGCTACTTCTAAATTGGGTTGTAATAACTTCGTTGAAACTCTGATGTATGAGAACTATTTGTGAACCTGTTGTAACATGTGACTGGTTGTGTTGAATAATGTACAATCTTGGTTTGTACGTTGGTTTGTTTGTGATCCTTCATGATTTCATCAGGACTACCAGGTTTATATAGGTTCAAGTATGACGGCTCGATCGCTTCGGTGATTGTTATTGTACTTGTGCTCTTATAAATTGGACGGTTCTGTTACACAGCCTATGAGCTGTCAAAGTTAGGGTCGACCAAGGCCGAAGTTCTAGCCAGAGTATTCATCTAGGACCTAGTGACGCCATCCATTAATCAGGGGCAAGAAGGCATTGAAGAAAAGCCACCTACTGAGCCGTTAGTCGCATCAGGTCCCTAGCCTAAGCAGTGATTGGAGGGAACCTTTCATCAAGTACCTCACCACTACAGACAGTCCTGGGTGACAACACAGAGAGAGAACTCCTCACTCACCATAGCAAGCATTATGTCCTAGTCGAAGGAAAGTTATATCCCAAGAACACCAAGGGAGAGCTACTTTAGAAGTGCATTTCGGTGGAAGAGGGCAAGAAGATACTCAAGGAGATCCATGCCGGCACTTGCAACAATCACACAACCTCTAGAACACTGGTCGACAAAGCCTTCTGAGCTAGTTTCTATTGGCCTTTAGTAGTTGCCATTGCTGAGGCATTTGTTCACCGGTGTGAGAATTGTCAGTTTTTTGCTAAGCAAATCCATGTCTCGACCTAGGCCTTGCAAACAATTCCTGCATCTTGGCCCATCGCATGTTGGGGACTAGATATGATTGGGCCCTTCAAGCTTGCACCGAGAGGTTTCCACTGGGTCCACATCAGCATCGACAAATTCTCCAAATGGATTGAATACAAACCCCTAGTCCAAGCTACAGTGAAGAAGGCAGCCGACCTGCTTGACGACATCATTCATCGGTTTGGTCTGCCGAATAGCATCATCACTGACTTGGGGTCCACATTCACCGGTGCTGATTTCTGGGACTTCTATGATAAAAGGTGCATCTTAGTTAAGTATGTCTCCATCACGCACCCTAGGGCTAATGGCCAAGTTGAGCGTGCCAACGGCATGATTCTCGACGCGTTGAAGAAGAGGCTCTACAAGAAAGAGCAGAAGCACCTCAGCAAGTGGCTCAAGGAATTGCCAGCTATGGTCTAGGGACTAAGGACCTAGCCCAGTTGCAACACTAGCATCTCCCCATACTTCAAGGTTTTTGGCTCTGAGGCCATTTTACTAGCCAACATCGCTTTCTAAGCACCCAGAGTGGAGAACTACAATAAAGAAAATTCTGACCAAGCCCAGCTCGTTGAGTTGGATAGCCTAGAGGAGGAGCACCTGGTTTTGTGTGTTCAAACAGTGAAGTACCTTGATAGCATGCGAAGATACTACAACTGCAATGTCAACGATCAATTCTTCATGGTTGGAGACCTAGTGCTCTGCAAGAAGCAGAAGACCAGAGGGATGCATAGCTATCTTCACCCTAGGAGGGCCCCTTCATCGTCAAGGCGGTCACCCAACTAGGTTCCTACAGGGTATGCGACATGGATGAAAGAGATGTCCTAAATTCTTGGCACATCGATCTTCTTAGGCATTTCTACCCTTGAAGGGTTTCCTTTCAAAGATATGTACCATTCATATTTGAGTACTCAATAAAGTTTTTGTTGTAATGTTTCTCCATATTGTTATCTTTGTGCTTTTTTCTAAGCGGTTCTGTTTTTGCGTACAACATCTTAAAGATGACACACCAACTACGCCTAAGGCAAATGCCCAAATAGACACATTGACGCTCGAACACCTCTAGAGATGACCCTGTCTCCGACTCTCCCTACATGTGCATGAGTGTCCGCCCTCTACGTCATGGGTGGTCAGTAGCAGTTCCTTAGCGACGCCCTATTCTTCCCACACGCACATGGCCCCTATGCCCCGTGTTACGGTTAATAGGCTAGCTAGGACTGGGGACTTAGCTATACACTACTAATCGGATGGTTTATATCAAATATAAATAGAAACATACCATAAACAACAAGTGTTCAACAAAAGTTACTAAGAACTTTTGTATAATGATTCAACATGAGTTTTTTCTAATCTACCGAGCACTGCTCCCCCCTTCACCAAATTGCTTGACATCTTTAGCCAACCTCTTTGCTGACAATTCCACATTGTCTTCTAGCCTAGCGATCTTCTCCACATTTGTGCCCTGTGTGTACCCAATTGCCACTCGTTGGAGATCCACTGAAGGGTAGTGTGACCGTAGCTATGCGAGTGCGTGGATGATGGCTCCATGCATGGTGCTATGTGCGAACTCCTTGAAGTCTACCCATGCTGTCGGGCAATGATCAATGACCGACCGGTATGGCCCATTGCCAGGCAGCCGTGCCCCCTTGGGTTGCTCAAGACCGACGCAGTATAGCATGGGCTAGATTCTAGCGATCATCATCTCTAGCTTGTCATCATGGGCTTTCACTTGTTCCACAAGCACCTAGAACTGCACCTAGGCCTAGTGTCGATACTCTACAATCAAGACAGTCATATGCTAAGCATGCGCTTAACACCGCACAAGTCAAAATAGTGTGAAAAACACTCACATCGAAGATCTTCAGTGACTTTCTTGGCCTTCTCCTCTGCTTTCTCCTTCACCTCCTGAAGCTAGCCAAAGGCCTCCTAGGAAAGGCTGAGATCCATCTCTAGTGCTATGTATAACAGCCAGATGTATCACAATGCTGAATACCAGCAAAGCAAAATTCTGAGACCTACCTTTCTGTCGATCGGTGCTATAGCTAAGCTGCTTGACCATCGATTGGCCCTCCACCTCCATTTGCTGACGCTCCTTCTCCAATGCTAGAACCTTCACCTCTAGGTCCTCCCTATGGTGGCGCTCTTATAGTAGGCATGCCTGGAGGTCTTTCATCGATGCTTGTAGACTCTTGTTTTCCTCTAGTATCGGAATCATCTCCTCCAGCTACCACCACCGCTGCTCGAACACCTTCATCACATTCTATAGCGGGCAAATGGATTAACAGATTGTGCTCTTTAAAGGACAAAGAAGATCTCTTCAGGCTTGCCTCAATACGGCCCATCATCGATGTCAGATCAGCCCTTAGCTTCTTTGTCTCCGTGCTCGCCTCCCCATCCTCCAGCATCTCAAACTCTTCGCCACGCGAATGACCATGCAGAGGAGATGGGGAGGTGAGGTAGGCTCCCGCACTATCTCTTTGATCTCAATGGCGGCTGCCTACAAAGGTGCCCTCCTTGGCTACTGCAGTGCTAGGATAGAGTGTCCGAGCACAACTCCCCCCATTGACGCCGTTGTAGATGACGCTTGTTCAGCAACCACGGGTGGACCTTGCGCCACACTGCTCGGTGCATCCCCCGCAGGCTCCGTACCTACTCTGGCAAGGCCACTCGACATCATTGCCACATCTCATGCCAGCTCTACACTAGGATCACCCTCATCATGCAATCCACCGCCAGGCGAGGTCGGTCTAGTTGTTGAGGGCTCCTCCATAGTAGGGGCGGTTGGTTCCACAACCGCTGGTTGCTCCATGATGGGGGCAACTGGATTCAGCCTTGCTTGTGCTTGCTCAGCATGGGGAGCTGTTGGCTCCTCCATGTGCCTTCCATCATCTATAGCCGATGGTTGTAGGACCTCCGTTGACTCCATACTACAATAAGCAAAAAAAATTTCTAGAAGCAAACCACCGTGTAGAAGAAATATGGCAAACAAATAAGGCACTTACAACTAGGACTCCCGCTACATAGCTTAGAACCTATGTCCTAGCCTAGAACTAGTCTACCCAGCAACCAAACCACCTGGTGTCTCCACCGCTGCCACCAAAGTCACCCATGTGGTCTTGGGGACTATGGTGTCGCCTGCGCTGCTGCCACTAGAGTCATCCATCTGGTCTTAGGGGCTGCAATAGCCATTTGGGCTATCATTGATGATGTCACCTAAGCTGCTGCTGCTAGTGCCGCCCACATGCTATTGGGTGTTATCGCTGCAACCTCCTATGTTCGCCGCCTCTCGCGTGTCTCTGCCCTAGTCAACATAGATGATAGGGGCATCATGGCCCTTGGTGAAGGAGGCGCCGCTTGTCCATCATTGTTCGATGAGCTCAATAGCACCACCCGCCATCTTCGAGGCTAGGCGGATGCTCCAATGCTTACCAGTCTCTCCTCATGGTGAGACGATCTAGCTGTTTTTCTTCTTTTTGGGGATGGCTCCTCGCCAGCTAGCCGCTTCCCCTGAAGCTTTTCATGGACATACGACATCCACTCGTATTCTTCTCCATTGTCAAGGTCAGCCGAGCTATCCCCACCAACCTCCGATCTAGTTTGATGCTGAGGACTGATCGTCCAAGCATCAACACCCCTTGGCCAGTCAGCTGACGACACCATTGAGAAGTATACCGCCCAATCCTCCCCATGAATCTTTAGGAAAATGAATGAGTATATTGCAATAGATAAGGGATCAAGCAAAACTAAAAAGAAGACTCTTACCCGTTGTGGGAGGGTCCCTACACGGAAGGCCCTCTGCTGATCATCGATCCTATGACGCCTCGTGAGGTTAAACAACAATCCAATTTGCTACATGACTTCATCCCGATTAATCGGCTCGGGCACCTCACGGGTCCCATCAGTATCTCCCCAGAATTCATATCCAGGATGTGCTCTCTCCTTGCTGGGCTGGCATCACCAAAAAGTGAAGTTCGTTGCTACTATGACCCCATCTACCCTTCTCTGGTCGATCAGTGCCAATAGCTCCATCACTTGCTCCATCCCATTAGCACCAGGTCTCTCCAACCACTTGGCATTGCTCACGAGAATATGATCAATGTCGCATGCCACATAGTGTTCCCTAAGTGGCATGTAGAACCATCGCTGCACCCAATACATCACATTTGTGTTCAATAGGGTAGTGATGTATTGGCCAACCATCTAGTCTTAAAGCTACAAGTACACGCTACCTACAATCCTAGATCTAGACCCCCCTAGGCTTTCCAATAGAAGAAGTGGCAGAAGAGATCAAAATGCGAAAGAATGCCAAGATAAGCTTCACAGAAATGGATGAAGACAGAGACATGATGGATGGAATTTGGGCCCAGATTGCAAATACTAATCTTGTAATAGTCAACCAATCCATGGAGGAATGGATGGATCAAAACACCAAATCCGTGATATAAATAATCTTCAAAAACTACCAATCTATCACCATGAGGAGTCAGAAAGCTCTCTCCATGAGCCGGATGCCATCCTGCCATCTCCCTATTGGGCAGCATGCCATCTTCCACCAATCGATTGAGTGCCGCCTCATTGCTGACGGACTCCACCCATTCCTTAGCATGATTGAGCTCACCTAATGCCCTACTTGAACCGCCATGGTTTCTTTTGGGCGCCATCTAACATATTCGTGGCCTAGAGGAGACTACGTGCTTGTAGTTGCTCTAGGGGCAGAGCAGTTGCCAGGTGAAGTGGTGTGGGCACAAGGAAGAAGATGAAGTGGAGGAGAGAAAGTGGGGAATGTGCACCGGGGTCGTGGCGCTCTTATAATGGTTTGACCCCTGACCCTCTGCCTTCTAGGCTTTTTGGGAAACCATGCCCGCCGTGCCGCATTCTCTCCCGACATCTCTATGCGCCACTAGGCCGCTGAGTGGGCCTAGTGGGCCACTGTGTCAAACCATGTCAAGCGAGGATTGATATTCAATGTTGAGCATTGCTATGACACAATATTTTCTTTCTCTGGCCCTACTACAAGATTTCTTCATAATCTTCCAGCAGGCTTAGGAACTATGTGTGTACATGACACCTAGCGATGACTATACTATCTTTCTTAGCTAAGCTGGGAACTGGTTCAGCACTTGAAGACTACTACTTTGGACTCTGGCACCATGAGACTACTTCACCTAGTGCCAGGCTTAGGGACTAAGTGGGCACACCTCACCTTGCGGTGAATATGCTTATTTCATTGACTTAGATCTCTTCAAAGCGGCTAAGTTCTTCCACGCTAAGTCAAGGACGCCACGTGACCAACTTCGATGCCTGGAACCTAAGTGGGCCCACTTCACCTAAGATGGAGACATTAAAAAAATACTTGAGCCCCTTACATCCTTCTGACAAACCTTGGCTTCAAGTGTGCTCGGCTCCAGCAACCAGATGAACAGCTCAGACACATGCCCAGATAGCTCGGATGCTTGCTCAAACAGCTCGGGCGTGTGTTCAAATAGCTCGGACAGCACGTTCAGCAGCTTGGTTGCATGCTCAATAGCTCAGACAAGCTCAAGACGGTGTTTCTCAATAGATGCAAGGCACTCGGGGACTAGCTATGGGGGTATAACCCTCGATACCAATAGGGATGTACATGGGCCAAGCTGCTAGGGGAGGTCTAGTCCACAAGACGACGCATGGGCCATGCCACTAGTGGAGGCCTAGCCTACAAGATGATGCCGTGCGAAGCACGACATAGGTTGGCGTGCCTTGTAAGACTACATGAAGATCTTTGATGATCTAGGAAACCTACTCAGATATGCAAGATCCCATAATATCTACAACTTCCTATCTTGTAAAACCGATCAAGATAGAAAAAAACTAATCTCTAACCCTACCCCCTAGGCTATATAAGGTGGGTAGGGACCCTGTGGGTGTATAACCCCTGATACCAACAGGGTTTTACATGGGCTGAGCTGCTAGGGGAGGTCTAGCCCACAAGACAGCGCATGGGCCATGCCGCTAGTGGAGGCTCAGCCTACAAGACAATGCCATGCGAAGCACGACACAGGTTGGCGTGCCTCATAAGATTGCGTGAAGATCTTCAGTGATCTAGGAAACCTGCTCGGATATGCTAGATCCCATAATATCTGTAACTTCCTATCTTGTAAAACTGATCAGGATAGAAACAACCGATCTATAACCCTACCCCCTAGGCTATATAAGGTAGGTAGGGACCCCCTTGTTTTCATCTCATCTCTCATAATACAATCTACAAAGACACAGGACATAGGGTATTACATCAAGCTGATGGCTTGAACCTATCTAATCATTGTCTCTTGCGTTCTGTGTCACCATCTGGTTCCCTCAGGCGGACCTCCACCGATTCATCTACTACCATGGGCATACCACTCGGTAGATTGCTGGACGTATTTCATCGATAACGAGAGAGAGGTGCAATTATAATGGCAGATCTCTGAATAGGTCAATTGAAATGGTGTTTCTCAGAACTTGGAAAATTGTAATGGCCTAAATCAAAAAACCCATATTAAACAAGCGACCAAGTGCCGAATCCACTCCTCTCTTGATAGCATCCGGTTGTCCTTTGCCAGATCCGGCTGTTACTTCACCTCCGTAGGAGAGGGAGATCTTCTTGATGGCTGATGTGGGCGCCGCCCATGGTGTGGAGAGGATAGGATGTGGAGGTAGAGTAGGCCCAAAGCGGAGGGAGCACCGCACACCCATGCCCACATGGCGGCAGCGGAGGAAGGCAAAGAGGTGGATCACGTCACTAGTTTCACGAGGTGATGGACGCCGAAGAAAGTTCCATGTTGAATTTTTTTTGGAAAGTCAATTGGCAGACATTGGAATCGAGCCAAGGATCACTTGGCTAGGCGCGGCACATTGTGTGATGCGGGGTGGAGGCACATTGAAGCCTATGGGATGATCCAAAAAAGCCTGGCCATTAGATCAAGTTGAAGTCTACAAGGGAGAATTAGGAACCATTGATTTTAATGATATCAAAATTCTGGGTACAAAATTTTTGTTGCATAATGGTTGAACTATCTCAGCGGGGGACACAAACCTAGGTGAACCTAGTATAATTTCAATTGGTCCCTTATAGTACATATATAGAAGATAGATGCATTCTTATTTTCCCAATCAATGCATATTAAATCTCATTGATACCTGCTGTTGACGTCGGAAGTGATCCGAATCAAACACCAAAAGGGCCTTGGACGCCCAGGCCACAATGGACCGAAGAATGCAGTGAGGATGTCACTCTTTTATGTGCTTGGGTGACAAAGAACTAGCTAGTTTTCAGGCAAACTAGGAAAGAAACCATCAAAGCTCCTACCTAGGAGGGACCCCATTAGGGCAAGGATGTCGCTGGGTTGCCCTAGGTCGGCCGGCAAGCCTAGGGCACCATCCTTTATCATTAGATCCAAGGATAAACAGCATGGGGTTGGAGAAGAGGGCCAAAGGGTTGAAGTAGAGGTAGTAGATTGATTTGTTTGACGATTGGATAGATGGGAACTCAATCGGTCGTGATCCTTTCATATATAGAGAGGGGACGTAGATGCAACCTAGCAGACGGTGGAGAACCAACATAACGAGGTAGAGGCTGACAGGTGGCCCTAGGGGTTGGCTGACCCCACATGGTAGCCCCTTGGCTCCCGCTTCGTTGTGGTGTCCTCTGGAGTCCTCTGGAACCTTCTGGTGCCCGTTTCGCGGTGGATAATCATGATTAATTCGGACATGTGGGTCCGCCTTGATGGTTTTCTAGATAAACCCTACAGAAAATATAGATTCACCAAAACTCATGGAATTTGTTAGTTTAAACCCCTAGACCTTTATTGGTGATCACAATTGTGCCCATATACATGTTTTATTGATGGTTATAATGGTTGTTAACTACCGTCAACACACCTCCAGGCGAACATTAGAAGTTCTGATAGGGGGGTTAGAAGTTCTGATTTCCACGCAAAGCCAGCACTTCCAAGCAAAAATCAAAAGTTCTAATAGGGGGTCAGAAGTTCTAATTTTCGCACAAACTCAGAACCTCCAAACGAAAATCAGAAGTTCTGACAGGGGGTCAGAAGTTCTGGTAAGGTGAGATTTTTCTGAGGGAACAACTCCTTCATCCAGACTCTAGAACGTGATGGTTTAGTCTGTCCTACACTCATAGAATGGACAATTTTGATAGTCAACATATGCCCCCCTATTTTTAGGTGAACGATGTATGAACCTAAAAACACAATTCAAACAAAACCAAATAGCGACGATACCCATCTCATCGGCTGCTTAGTGACTAATGGCGATGTATACATCGGCTATTTTTGTTCTAAGGGCGATACATGTATCAGCCATTATTTGGAGAGCAGATAGCCTTCTTGCCAAACACTAGGAAAATACTTTTTCAAGTACCTCCCATTTATTGCTCTTGTGAGACTTTCACCTTGCAGTGTCTCTAGCATATGCAAATTACTGAATATCACTTTGATCACTTTGTAAGGACCTTCCCAATTTGGTGACCACTTGCCGAACTTGTTGCTCTTGGATCCAATTGGTAGTATGGTTTTTCACACTAATTCTCCCACTTGGAACAATTTGCTCTTGACTTTCTTGTTATATGCCTTGGTAACTCGAGCCTTGCCATTCTCTATCTCCTTGAGAATTTTTAATCTTGTATCAGTCATCTCATCGACATTATCCATCATCAAATCATGATACATAACAGCAGATAAATCATTTTGCTTAGCAAGCCTATATGCATCCAAATTCACCTCGATGGGTAACATGGCCTCTTGACCATATACCAACTCAAAAGGAGTAATGTTTGTGGCACCATGCCTTGAAATGCGATGCACCCATAAAGCTTCAGACAAAAGTTCATGCCACATCCTTGGGTTTTCCTCAATCTTCTTCTCGATAAGCTTGATCAACAAAGTCTTATCCTAGACTTAGCCTAGCCATTAGCTTGAGCATAGTATGGAGGCAAATTGAGCAACTTGATTTTATATAATTCAGCAAACTCCCTCACCTCCTTAGGCACAAAATGATGTCCCTTGATCTGTAGTTAATGTTTGAGGGATGCCGAATCTATGAATAATATGCTCAGTGATGAACTCAATTACCTCCTTATGTGTCATATTCTTCAAAGGAACTACCTTGGTCCACTTTGTAAAGTAATCCATAGCAACCAACACAAAATGGTGTCCCTTTGAAGATGGGGATGTATTTGGCCAATGAAGTCTAGCCCCCAACCACGAAAAGCCTATGGCTTGATGATAGGATGAAGCATAGCCGTAGGCACAAGCTGAATATTTCCAAACCTCTGGCACTCTTCGCATCCTTTGTAGTAACAAAATCAATCGGCTATCATAGTAGGCCAATAAAAATCGGCTCTACGCAATAACCACTTCATCTTTAGGGCCAATTGATGCGTATCATAGATACTTTCATGGACTTCTCCGATAGCCACTCTTGCTTGATCTGATCCCAAGCACTTAAACAACAACTCTTCGATTGTTCTCTGATAGAGTTCATTATTATGCAACACATATTTGAAAGCGCTCCGCCAAACACTTCTATCAATTTTAGCACTTGGATCTTATAAATATCTTAGCAAGGGAGTCCTCCAATCTTCTAAATTGGCTCCAACATCACTAGAAGTTACATTGGGCCGATTTGGGAGTTTCTTGGGAGAATTGATCAAGCTGGTCACAGGGGAGTCGGCTCAACCGACTGTGGCAGTTGGCCTAGCCAACTTGGGCATAGCAGAGAGGGAGTCGGCTGAGCTGACTTGGTCAGTCGGCTTAGCCGACTAGTCTGCACGTACATGGGAAAAATTCAAATTTGCATGCATTGGCTGTTCTTGAATATGAAAATTATGCCCTCTGATGTCATAGTTAGATGCTTGTTGAGCTAACATGTTGGGCTTAAAATTCTCATGCCTTGGAATATACTGACTTCGAAATTTGGCAAAAGAAGCAATTATATCAAGGCACATATCAAGATGAGCATCAAGTGATCCTTCTAGGCATTGAAACTCATCAACTACTTGTTGTGCCACTAGCAAGGAATCACCAAAGGCTTCAACATGTCATACCCCATGGATTGCAATATGGCCAAGCCAAATAAGAAAACTTCACATTTAGCTCAAATGTTGGTGAAAATATAATTTTAATCGGCTTGATGTCTCAAATAGAAATATTATGAGAAATAATGATTATGCCAACACCTTGGCCGATTAATCATATTGTCTCATCCATGAAGTAAATCAAAATGCATATATCATGCCCCTAGGGCCTTAAGCCATCAAAGTAAATTTCATGGGGCCTTTTGAATAGCATGATGGTCACAAGAATTCATCGGCTATATTTTACACTAAGGGCGATATCAAAATATTGGCCATATGAATTCATCCACAAGAGCATGCATAACCGAAATAAAAATTTCGGCTCTTGATCATCGATAAGTAAAATAATTTGGCAACCCTCCATAATATAAAGATCCACACCAAGGATCAAATAAGGAGCTCAGGGATAACCATGCATACCAAGGGATGAATTCCACATAGGCATAGGCAAAGAGTATGGATGATGCCATGACCAATAACTTTGATGATTCGGTGCAAATCTCCCACTTGGCAATTGTTTCTTGAATCTCCTTCACTATTTTGACTTCGTTGAACCTCTTGCTTGAGCATCAACTCTTTGAGCTTGAATACTTCTTTTAAGAATCCACGCTAAGCCTTTTTCTTTCAGCTTCTTTGCACTAAGCTTCTGTAACTTCTTTTTTTGCCACTTTGGTAAACCGATTGAGCATATCGATTTTATTTCTATTTTGGACAGTGGCAAATCTTTCTTGATTTTGGGCACTCCCACCTTCTTTAGTTCAAATTTGGCACCTAGAATATCAATAGATGATTTTTCCACTTCCTTGCCATCAATAGCTGGATTTTTCATGAATGTAATTGGCTTTTCAATAGTTGAATTCAAATCTGAACTTTTTTATTTTGGCCATCATACTTCACATGGTAAACTTGTTTTACCACCTTCTTCAGTTGAGCTCTAGATCAATTTTGATAAAAATGGTCTTTATAAGATGGTGATATCTCTAAATGTCTAGGAGCAGCATACTCTACATATTGTGGCCTAAAATATGATGGAACATGTGCCCCTTGATCAAACCAGCCCCAAGATGAATAAGGATGAAAATATGGGGGCTGTGGTCCATATGACATAGGAATTGGCTGCTCAAAAGGAGGATATGTTGTTGCTGCATGAGATCTATCTCCTTGCCAATTCCACTCTTGAGACTTGCGCTTTGGAGGCAATCTTGATGATTGGCCCCTTCTTTGGCCGACTAGTGACATTTGCTTCTGCTACCTTCTTGTATTTAGCTAGAATTTTCTCAAAGCTGAGCTTTGGCCTTCTACTCTTCTGCTTGTCATGGCCTTTACCTCCAATAGCTTTGTGAGCATCCTCCTTCTCTTCCCCATCTTGACAGACATGCTCCAAAGGAGGATCCTTAGTCGATTCCCCTTGCTTAACGAGATCAATCGACCGTTGCTTTAGTTGGACAGATTTCACCTGCCCCCCAATGTCTTCTAGAACTATAATAACTTTGTTGTCCTCTAGAATATCTTCTATTTGTAATTCATGGACAACAATCTTGTCTTCACTTGAGGGCTCCACATCTCTCTTGGGCATCCGAGCTTTGAGCTTTGAATGAATCGGCTAATGCAAGCCAATTTGAAACCTGTTTGCGATCAAGACCAATTGAATCCAATTGGTCCATTTGTTGAGCTTCAGAAAATCTCAATCGTCCTTTATCAATGGACAATTGGATCACTCAATGAAATATATTGCAATGAGAAGTATATGATCAGAAGAATTGTGCCATTTGCAATATGTAATCTCTTCTAAATTTTAAACAGATGGTACAAGCAATGTGATCAATGATTCTAATAAAATTGTTCTTGAGAAAGATATCAAAGACATGATCACAAAAAGTAAAGTCAATGGTGTACTTTGATTTCTTTAGCCAATTCCTTTGTGGAGTTAGCTTTAAAGCTAGGCAAACGAATGGATCAGATTTTATATCAATTCATTTAGCCACACCTTTGCAATTGCTTCTGGGAAGCTTTTGCTTTAACGAACTACCACTATTAGCCTTGCCATATGGCACAATGTGCTGGCCGATAGAATCTGAATTTGTTTTATTATCAACAAATAAAATGCCATTCTCAATCGATCTTTTACAACTATTAGCAAGATATCTCTAATAGATGCAGAAATTGAAATAGTATGATCAGATTGGAATTTGAGCAAAATATTTGTTTTTTCTACCATGATGATCATGTTGAAGAAGTGCATGCCCTTGATTTCATTGATGTTGCTCTTTATCAACATAGAACGATCAACAATAGGTGCCAAATCATTCAAAGATGCATCGGTGGCTGCTAGAACCGAGAAAGTCAGCCTAGGCGACTGGGAAGTTAGCTTAGCCGACTCAGGGTAGGCAGTAAAGGCAGTCGGCCTAGCCGACTCATGAAAGGTAGTAGTCGGTTCAGTCGATTCTGAGCAGGCAGGCATCCCATCTTTCTTCCTTGTTGGGGCTTGATCTACATCAATGATGTGGTAATCAATGGATAAGTGTTTAACCCCTTAACCTCCTGAAAATCAAGTCTAGCTATTTTCTGGCACTTTCCATGCTTTTCTATAGCAAGACTTGTTTTCTGAGATGTGATTGATTCAGAAAGGATATTGTGTTGTTCGGCTTTTGTAGCCAAACCTTTGCTTACATCCAAATCAATTCTTTCTTTCATGCCCACTAGCAATCCTCTTTTAGCTGATGACTCATTTGTAATTGGCCTTTTCTCATTAGTCTTTAGAATTGCTCCTCTAATTCAGACCATGAACCAACAGTGCAACAGTACATCAGGGGCAACGGTAATAACAGTAAGAGATAAAGGAAAATTCCACACTCTCATATAGACTTCTTTACCGGCTAATCCCAACTGTGAGAAATATATACTAATGTGTTCTATGGTAGTCTTATCATCTTCACCACTAAATTCATAAAAATTAGGCACCCACCAACCATCAGGAGTTTCCAAGTAATCAATGCATAATGGGTATGGTCTATGATAAGTAGGCACCTTTGAAAGTGCATCTAGCCCTTTAGTGGGTTTTGGTCGATTGAATGACAACATAATTAAAGGTCTAACACACACTAAGTGTTGAATAGGAAATTGAGTCTATTGCATATACTTATGGATTATGAAATGAGAAGTGACTAAAGGTTCAACAAGAAGGCAAACTTGATGATATTCCACATAATGTTCAAATGAAGGCCAAAGTTGTGTATTGTTATGTTAGAAGATCATGGAAACAATCTAGTTCAAGAAAAGGACAACATTGCAAATGGAGTTGATAAAATGGCTTCTATGTTGTGGGATATCATAGTATCATGAGAAAGCAAGCATATTTAGCAAATGGCAAAAGAGACATGAGTTGATGATTTTGGATTGGATTCAATAATGGCTTGCTTCACATGAACAAGAAGAGCTCGATAGTAGATTAGCTTTGATCAAGGATTAAAGAATGAGTCAAGAATGCATAAGTGAAGAAACATCAAGCAAAGGATAAATGACAAAGGACACAATTCATATTGGATATAAGTCAGTCTCTACATTGGTTTGCTTGTATGGATAAAGATTTAGAAAATCACTTTGCATTGATTTGATCAAGCTAGAAGTATGAAGATATATATATTGAAAAGAGTGTTAGGAATGTTAAGCCAAAATGAAGAGGATATGAGGAACCATGAATTGGGTTGACCATATTAATGTTTATTCATATATGTGTCAATGTGAATCAAACTAAAGCTTGATTGATATCAACATTCATATCTAGAAGATATTCAAGCAAGGATCATAATATTGAAGAAATGGTTTTTCAATGGATGCTTAGTATAATGTGACTTGAGTATGGCTTGATGAGGTGAAGATAGCAAGGAAAGGGCTTTGAGGGACTAAGCGGAGGTGAAGGGCAAGCGATGGCTTGAGAACCGAGGTACCATGGCTAAGGTGAAGAAGAGAGTACTTGCATTGAGTCGAGGAACTAATCAAGCTATGAGAAGTCATATTATATTGAGGATCAAATAATTAGTGGAAGTGACTTGAGGCCATGTATTGAATTCACATGTGTTGAAATGGTTCAAGTCACATGCTCAAGGTGAGTTTCGCTCAAAGAGATGAGACAAAGATGATTGCAACCCCTCATGATGAGATATTGAGAAGAAATGGCATATGAAGACATTGAAGACTCAAGTGGTTGAAATGGTTATATTCTCTTGATCTTGAGTATAGGTATGCCGTACTATCAAGGGGGATGCAACATGAATCATTAACAAGTGTCAAGTGCTCAAACTAACCAAACCCAAGTGCTAACATGAGAGAAACACAATGACACAACACTTTCACTTGTTGGTTTTGGGGCTCGCTCTTTGTTAGGTTGGAAAGCCCTCAAAACAAGCTTTCTAGAAAGTCCAAGATCACCGAAACGGAGTTCGGAGTAAAAAATTATGGCTTTTTCCGTATGGTGATCTATGCTATCCAGAAGATCCACGGTGGTTCCGCCCATTTACGCTGAGGCTCCGGGCCATGGAGGTTCCGAGTCTGTTGGTAATAATGGCTAGTTTTTGTAGGGTGAGTATATATACCCATCCCACATCTCCTAGCTGTGCTGCTGGCTCCCATTTCATTCCCAACCCATTCCAAGCCATTTGTGAGCTCTCCCTTACTCCTATCATTGTGAGAGTGAGTAATTAGTGTGTGATTAAGTGATAGAGAGCTGATTAGAGGAAACTAAACCTTGAGCACTTGTTGGGCTATGTCAAGCATTCAGTTGCGCATTCTTTACTCTTGGAGGTGAAGCCTCCTAAACAGCTAGGCGTCGCCTAGTGAGCTTCCGTGCTTGTGGTGAGCCATGGGAAAGTTTGTATTACCCGGATATCTTAGTGGAACCCTCAAGCTCAACCTTGGTGTTGGACTTGAGAAGAGGATAGGGTTGGAAGAGACCCAAAGCCTTGGACATAGGCAAGCCATTGGTGGTGAGCTGAACCATAGGATAAATCGTGTGTCTTGTCCCTTATATTTTGAATTGCATTATTTATGTTCCACTCGATCTACTTGGTTGTGCATGTTTATGAGTGTAGGGACTTTGTGGACTTGCCACTAGACATCTCCAAGCACATCATCACGTTTGGTTTGAGTTTGATCTCTAGGCGTAGCAGCTGCTGAGTACTCTATGTTGCCCGGAGGCTCCATTACATCCCTCAGAGGTTCCTGCGCCCCAGAGGTTCCATGCAGTTTCCCTGAGGTTTCATGGTCTGCTAATCCGCTGCAAGTTTTATTTGTTGATAACTTTTAGAAATGTCTATTCACCCCCCTCTAGGCGACATCAACGTCCTTTCAATTGGTATCAGAGCTAGGCTCTCAATTTTGGTCTTTACCGCCTTGAGAGACGATGTCGACAAGTGAGGAGGTAACTCTAGAACTTCTCCTTTTAGATGGTTCAAATTATTCATCTTGGTCCGCTAGTGTGTTTAATGTTTTTAGGGCCATGGGTCCTCATATCGAGCGGATTGTAGATGTGAGCATTTCACCTCCTAGTGTTGATTTGGCCAACTTATCTAAAAAGGAAGTGAAATACTTACAACACAATGCTCAAGCTACTAATGTCATATTTGGAGATGGTGAACCGCTTGAGGATGCTCATCTCATTTGGACCACACTCAAAGAAAAATATGACAAGTACAAATGTGATGAGAAGACGCTCTCATTGGAGGAACCACTTGAGGAGTGCTCAACTTCACCGACAAATGAAGAGCCTCAAGTGATTCTTCCAAAAGGCCTAAGTGGTCATGCCACATCCACTTCCTCACCAACATATGACTTAACAGGAAGGCAATGAAATGGTTGGTGAGAAAAATGCTTTTACATGTGGTACTTCTACTTCCTCTAGTTTTTGTGGGACTAACATTTTGAAGGAAGAAAAAGATTGTGATCAGTGGAGGCCAAATGGTGAATCCACCTCACCAAGAAGCTCAACTCTCTATGCCACTTCACATGTGGGTATTATGGCAAAGAAAGAGAAGAATGTGGCAAGTGAGAGTGAGAGTGAAAGTGAGAGTGAAAATGAGAGTGATGATGATGATGAGTTCAATCAACACTGCACATCTAAGAAAGAATGACAAGTTGATGGTGCTCAAGCTCATAGAGAAGATTGATGAGCAAGAAGAAACACTTCACAAGCAAGAAGAGTTTGTCATAAAAAGATCAAATGCTTGGAGAAGTTGACCAAAGAGCATGAAAATCTTAAGTGCTCTCATGCTAGTTTGGTCGAAAGGTATGAAAACTTGTCAATTGAGCAAACATATACTATTAACTCTATTTCTTGTGTTGCTCAATTAGAAGATGAGAATTATATGCTCAAGGACAAAGTGGAAAGGCTCACTAGCAAGAATGAGTTTTTTCAAGAAAATCATGATGAGCTCTTGTGCCCTCATGAGAAGCTTATGGATTCTCATCACATGCCAAAAATTGCTCATGAGGTTGTTGTAACAATGGTAAAATCATATCAACCTCACACACACACACAAGTGCACATGTAGATAAGTTCAATCTATTTTATCATGTGCTCTCAAGAAACCAAACCTTCCATTGAGCATGTACTTGCAAAAATTTTTGATGATTCCATTACAAAAGAAAATAAAGGGCTCAAGGAAAAAGTTGAGAGGCTAAGAAGGGACTTGATTCAATTGAAGGGAAAGTGCAATGCTCAACCTTCTCAAGATAACCATGAAGACATGGTGAAGAAGCTTGAGAAGGGATCAACCACTGCAAGCACCAAATCCTATCAACTTCACAAGTACAACAATGGCAAGATCAAGGAGCAAAGAAAAATGATGAACAAGACTCCCATCATTTGCTTCAAGTTCAATAGAGAGGGTCATCATGTGAGAAATTGATCCTTGAAGAAAGAAGAGAAGCACATGAGCAAGATCCAAGAGAAGAAGAAGATGGCTCATGTCAAGTGCTCCAACATGGGACACAATGCCTCTATGTGTTCCAACAAGGTTGATGACCAAGCCACACTTCCAAAGAAGAAGACAAAAATAAGCAAGAGGAAGTGTTATGGTTGCCATGAGAAGGGACATGAAACTGGCTCATGCTCCAAGAAAAGTGAAGGCCTTATGTCATCAAGAAAGAGGCTCATCGGCAAGGAAGCAAGAAAGAGGCAAGAAGAGAAGGCATCCCACAAGAACAAACAACGCCTTTGCTATGCTTGCCAAAGAGAGGGACTGCAAGATTAGTGAGTGTCCTAACAAAGACAACATCTCATCAAGGCCAACCCAAGTACAAGTGAGCAAGAAAATACAACATGAGAAGGCTAACAAGATCAAGAGCCGCCTATGCTACACTTGTAGAAGAAAGGGACACCTAAGTATGGATTGTCCCATGGGTAACACTCCTAAGCTCAACTTATCAATTAATGTAAATTTGCTTAGGAGACCCAAAAATGACACTTGTGCTAGGAAGGTAATTGGTTCACCATGTGCTAGCACAAAGGCCATTTGGGTGCCTAAGTCTCTTGTGACTAACCATAATGGACCCAACATAGCTTGGGTACCAAAGTGTGCTTGATGAGTGTTGTAGGTACTTGAAGGTGGCATGAAGCTTCAGGGTGCTTGAGCAAGTTGATTGAAAAAAATCACTCAAGCTATCAATCAATTCATATTGTCTTTTCTTATATGGTTGGCCCGAAGTTGAATCAATGGACATATTTCTAACTTCATACTCACCTCGGTAACTAGTACCTAACCCTTGCTAGCTAGCCACTTAACTTGTGTAGTCTTTAGTAGTTCACAAATATATGTGTGTTTGTGAATTATTAGGAGTGGCTATTAAGGTTAAATGAATCATTTGCCATATGTTGCTTTTAATGGCTCTCTAGTAGAGCAAGATCTTGTTAATGTTGTAGGAAATGATAAGCCACTTAGTAGAAGCATAAGATCAAGAAAAAGAGGATCCTTAAATGGTTGCCTCACATAGTTTGTGACATGTTGTTTCCATGGAGGCTCCACGCTAGAACACAGAAGCTTCGAGGAGCAGAGGCTCCACATAAGGGCACGGAAGCTCCACAAACTGGGAGGAAGATCAAACTACACCAAGTATAATTTAGGATCAAGATCAAATAGAAGATGAAACTCATGATGGAGGTGATTCATTGCCAAAGATGAAAATGAAAGGTCAATTCAAGACCAATCTTGATGCCACAACCAAGAGCTCACCAAAACATTGAAAAGGAGTGGTAATCTCTAAAATCTCAAGTGTATGTTATTTTCAAACTTTACTCCTATGTGTCTTGTGTAGCCACTAAGGAAAAGAAAGCACTTGAGGATATGCATATTGGTTGTTGGTCATGAAAGAAAGGTATGATTGGAATTGAATTGATCATCCACAACAAGCAACATAGATGACTTGGGTTTCCTTCGTGGACTTCGAACCAAGAATTTCAAAGTGAAGCAAGTTTCTGTTCATTCATGCATACTATGAGTTGGTTTGAAGGATTTGGAAACTTGGCTTACATTGGAGGATACAAGTAAATTTCAAGAAGGCCAAGAATGAAGAATCAAGCTCAAGTAAAGTAGAGGTACTTATCACTCACAACTCAAGAAGCCTCTACTTGATGGAATCTTAGTCATATGGTAGATTGCCAAATTCTCATTCTCATCTTATATGGCCATCTACATGCTCAAATGGTTGTAAGTATTTCTTGGCATAGTTCAATTTGGTTATTCTATTGTTGCCATGACCTAGACATAGAGTGAAATCCCAAGTTCTTAAGTGAATAAAGTGCTATGTGAGAAATTCAAATACTTATAGCACTTACCAAAAAGGGAGTTTACTCTATGACTAGTGTTGTGAGACTAACCTTTCTCTAAGTAATTTGTGTAGTCTCACTAAATGAGGATGTGTTTCTCAAATGGAGTGTGCTATCACATGAAGGCCATCAATCCAAAATCATGTGATGTATTCTCTCTAGTTGTTTTGGAATTGATTCATCTATGTTAGCTACTCACCTATAATATGGCTTAAATCTACCCTCTGGACTTAAATGACCAATCATGCACATTCACATTTTCATTCCACTCAAAAGAGTGTGCATGAGACTTTAAGAGAGATTTAATCCATTTTATGAGGTTTCTCTATTTTGGTAACCCACTTGCCTTTCCACACATAAAGGGTTACTAAATGAGAAACTAGTACTTGTCTTACTAATGCCCTCTTATGTTGAGCTTGTTTATAGAAAATTAACAAGAAGAGGTTGTGCTAGTTTAACTGAATAAATCACAAGCCTGAAGGTTACTCTTCACCTAAAGTAAGATAAGGTTGCTAGAGGCCAATGAAACCAAAAATCTGAGATTGAACAAAATCAATTTTTAAGGTTGAGTTGGATAAGCTATATTGCAAGAATTCACAAGATTACAAGCATTGATAAGAGGACTGAATGGTAATAACATCTTGTGAGTATTTTTCAGCCAAGTTCACGTCAAGATTGGATAAGAAGAAGAGAAGAATTGGGAATTATCAAATCTGTCCAGAGAATTAGAATTATAAGTAGGCTACATGCAAGCATAGATTTGGAAGTTCCAATACTGATGAATTGGCCTAAAACTTTGTGAGCATGCTATACACATCTAGTACTTGTTGCTGTACAATTGGCATGAAGATTGGTTTTGAAGAACATCAGTTTTGAGTTGAATTCTGTTAGCTTCAGCACTGCAGTTTCAGACTCTAGCAGTTTTGGTAGAAAATTGATGTGACTGACCAAATGAAGTCCAAATGAGCTCAAATTTTTATAATAGTTAGAGGACTCATAGGTGCACATGTCTACCAAGTTTCATGCATATTGGTCAAGTAATCTGAGAGATATGAATTATATTCCAAGGAAGATAGAATCTAAAAACTATATGGAATTGGATTGCATTGCAGCAGTAAGATTAAGTTGGCTCTCAAGTTGGTCATGAATATAATCAGTCAATATGAGAAGCATCAGTTCGGTCTAAAGGAGTTGCAACCAATATACAAGCAGCAGCAAATAGTTGCAACTAGTTGGAACTAGAAGAAATCAGTTGTAGGCCTTCAGAAACAGTAGCTAAAATCAATTGAAACTAGATGAAACTAGTTGGCTTCAGCAGTTACAAATAGCAGCAATGAGTTACAATCAGTTGGAAGTAGGTAAAAGCAATTGGAAGCAACTACAACTAACTGAAACTAATTGGATTGCAAGTAGCTTGAAGGAGTTTGAAACCAGTTGGAATCTAATGAAGACTTCCCTCTTGACCTCATGTTAATAATGTGCATAAGTGTACTATGTGTACTCTTGTATGCACAAATTGAGGGGGAGTTTAGTTATATCTTGTGGGACTAATGGTTTCTCTCATATATAGGTTGCATAGATCCACACATGGAAAAAGAAGGAGAGATGGTCCTTTGTATTCTCAGGGTGCTTCACAATTATTCTAGAAGGTCTTGGTCTTTATAAATCAAGTGCTCCCGGTTTAGTGTCAGATGCCCCAATCCTTTAGTGGAACTAGATTTGAATGAGTTGGAGAAAAGAATTGAAGAGTGGACTTTCATTGTTGCTTCTCCTCTCTAGAGCTCAACAAGTGCACATGGATCCATCCCATTGATCACCCAAGACCTTGTCAACAAAGAGTGAACTAGGAACCAAATATGGATCTTGGATGATCACAAAGAGCTCTAATTCACCATGAATCATCAAGTAAGAACTATGGCCATCCAAATCAGTCTCACTTGAGATGGTCATATCAATGAAAATTTGTATGGTGATCTATCTATACCTTGGTGGTGGTATGTTTCCTTGGCATAATTTCAATTGTTGCAAATTTATCATGCCTTGACCAAGATATAGGGTGAACTCCTCTAGACTCTTAAACCGATTCAAGTGCATTTCACAAGTAATTCGAGTACTTGATGCACATAATAAGGGGGAGCCCATTCTATGTCTTGTGTTTTTTTGGGATTAACCTTTTCTTCTAGTGAATTTGTGTAGTTCGTTGGTGAGAGTTTCTCATGGGTATGCTACATTAACTCAATCCAAATTGGTAAAGTTATCTCTCATATTCATTTGGATTGCAATTTTATCTCTTATGTAGCTACTCTCCATAATATAGCTTAAATTCCCTTGTTTGGACTTAATTGGCCTAAAAGTGCATATGTTCTTGTGTTCCACATATATATGTATGCACTATCAAAAAGGGGAATTTAGTCTATGTTATGAGGTTTTGCAATTAGTGATCTACTTGCCTTCCACATCCAAAATGGTCACTAGTTGTGAACTGTAGCTTGTGCAATTTAATGCTATCTCTTGTCTCTATGAGAATTCCCTAGGTGACATTATGAGATACAAGAATCCATTCCAATTGGCATCAACTAGACTCTTTTAATTAATGTCAAATTATGAAGATCAATTTCAATTGGTGCTGGATAATCTTTAAATTTGATATATCAAGAAATATGTCTTCAATTGGTATCTCAAAATGGCAACAAGAGCTAGCAATGGGCTTTAAACCGAGATCAAGCACAAGTTTGTGATATATCCTTGAAGATGATGATGAAGAGAGATGGGCACATGAAATCTTTTTTATAAAGGAATGATAGGCCCATCAAAGCACTAAATTCAACTAATGAAAATCATTATCATGGTGGAGATTATGAGGCTTAGAACAAAGGTATATCACTCCATGAACTCTTGTATTTCCTTTGTGCATCTAGGCCCTTACATGCTAGTGTGTGCATGTGTGTGCAATATTTTGAGTCACACCATAAGTTTGTTCTTGTGGTGATGATTAGAGAATTATTTAGATATTTGGTTGATACCTCTTGTGGTGATGGCGTGAGTTAGTCGCATGTTAAATGTGTCATCTAAGCGAGGTATGAGCTAAATATGCTAACTTCTCAAGAATCTTGACTTAAATTGTTGCATACTTTGTTTAGTAGAAAACTTAGGAGAGAAATCCTATATGCTAAACTTTTACCTACCTCTTGCCCTCACTTGTCTACCATCATTTCTTCCTTTTGGTAGAGAGATCCTTTTTGGAGATTAATGCCAAAGGGGGAGAAATATTGGGAGAGAGTGTAAGAGGGGAGAGAGTGATATGTGGATTTGAAGGGGTAAAAGAGAGGCATATTAGTTTTTTCAATTTTTATTGTGTGGTGTGTGTAAAGATAGTTTAGATTGATGCTCTTAATAAGGACCTCATATGGTAGTGTGTGATGTTCATGCCTTGAATGATGTATTGTTTATTTTTGTTAACTACATAGCTTGCGGAGGTTCCACACCTAGTTGCGGAGGCTTCGCTTTGCAAAGGTTCTATGACAGGACGCGGAGGTTCCACTGGACTGGCAGTTTAGCAACTTCTTGAGTGCATGAACTATCATGAGCACCACGTTTATCATGTTGACACCTTGCACCCCCAGATGCTAAGATATTGGAGAGTTCCCACACTTCTTAAATATGTGCATTTGCATTGGAGGCCAAAATTTGAATTCCTTTCAACACACATTTAGGGGGAGCTCCCTTTCTCATAGGATTCAAAATCTTATTATTTATCAATCTCTTGTAAGCTTTAAGTGTGTTGTCATCAATCACCAAAAAGGGGAAGATTGAAAGTCCATCTAGCCCTTTAGTGGGTTTTGGTGGATTGAATGACAACATAATTAAAGGTCTAACACACACTAAGTGTTAAATAGGAAATTGAGTCTATTGCATATACTTATGGATTATGGAATGAGAAGTGACTAAAGGTTCAACAAGAAGGCAACCATGATGATATTCCACATAATGTTCAAATGAAGGCCAAAGTTGTGTATTGGTGTGTTAGAAGATCATGGAAACAATCTAGTTCAAGAAAAGGACAACAATGCAAATGGAGTTGATAAAATGGCTTCTATGTTGTGGGATATCATAGTATCATGAGAAAGCAAGCATATTTAGCAAATGGCAAAAGAGACATGAGTTGATGATTTTGGATTGGATTCAATAATGGCTTGCTTCACATGAACAAGAAGAGTTTGATAGTAGATTAGCTTTGATCAAGGATTAAAGAATGAGTCAAGAATGCAAAAGTGAAGAAATACCAAGCAAAGGTTAAATGATAAAGGACACAATTCATATTGGATATAAGTCAGTCTCTACATTGGTTTGCTTGTATGGATAAAGATTTAGAAAATCACTTTGCATTGATTTGATCAAGCTAGAAGTATGAAGATATATATATTGAAAAGAGTGTTAGGAATGTTAAGCCAAAATGAAGAGGATATGAGGAACCATGAATTGGGTTGACCATATTAATGTTTATTCATATATGTGTCAATGTGAATCAAACTAAAGCTTGATTGATATCAACATTCATATCTAGAAGATATTCAAGCAAGGATCACAATATTGAAGAAATGGTTTTTCAATGGATGCTTAGTATAATGTGACTTGAGTATGGCTTGATGAGGTGAAGATAGCAAGGAAAGGGCTTTGAGGGACTAAGCGGAGGTGAAGGGCAAGCGATGGCTTGAGAACCGAGGTACCATGGCTAAGGTGAAGAAGAGAGTACTTGCATTGAGTCGAGGAACTAATCAAGCTATGAGAAGTCATATTATATTGAGGATCAAATAATTAGTGGAAGTGACTTGAGGCCATGTATTGAATTCACATGTGTTGAAATGGTTCAAGTCACATGCTCAAGGTGAGTTTGCTCAAAGAGATGAGACAAAGATGATTGCAACCCCTCATGATGAGATATTGAGAAGAAATGGCATATGAAGACATTGAAGACTCAAGTGGTTGAAATGGTTATATTCTCTTGATCTTGAGTATAGGTATGCCAGTACTATCAAGGGGGATGGAACATGAATCATTGACAAGTCTCAAGTGCTCAAACTAACCAAACCCAAGTGCTAACATGAGAGAAACACAATGACACAACACTTGCACTTGTTGGTTTTGGGTCTTGCTCTTTGTTTGGTTGGAAAGACCTCGAAACAAACTTTTTAGAAAGTCTAAGATCACTGAAAATGGAGTTCGGAGTAAAAAGTTATGGCTTTTTTTCCATATGGTGATATGTGCTGTCCTAAAGACCCATGGTGGTTTCGCCCGTTTACGTTGAGGCTCCGTGCATATGCACGGTGGTTCTGAGTCTATAGGTCGTAACGGCTAGTTTTTGACCTCCAACGGCTAGTTTTTGTAGGGTGAGTATATATACCCATCCCACATCTCCTGGCCATGCTGCTGGCTCCCATTTCATTCCCAACCCATTCCAAGCCATTTGTGAGCTCTCTCTAACTCCTCTCATTGTGATAGTGAGTAATTAGTGTGTGATTAAGTGATAGAGAGCTGATTAGAGGAAACTAAACCTTGAGCACTTGTTGGGCTGCATCAAGCATTCGTTGTGCATTCATTACTCTTGGAGGTGAAGCCTCCTAGATGGCTAGGCGTCGCCTAGTGAGCTTCCATGCTTGTGGTGAGCCATGGGAAAGTTTGTATGACCTGGAGATCTTAGTGGAACCCTCAAGCTCAACCTTGGTGTTGGACTTGAGAAGAGGATAGGGTTGGAAGTGACCCAAAGCCTTTGTGGCTTCCTCAACAACATGGACATAGGCAAGCCTTAGTGGTGAGCTGAACCACAGGATAAATCATGTGTCTTGTCCCTTATGTTTTGAATTGCATTATTTGTGTTCCACTCGATCTACTTGGTTGTGCATGTTTATGAGTGCAGGGACTTTGTGGACTTACCACTGGACATCTTCAAGCACATCATCATGTTTGGTTTGAGTTTGATCTCTAGGCGTAGCAGCTACTGAGTACTCTATGTTGCTCGGAGGCTCTGCGACATCACCCGGTGGTTCCGCACCCCAGAGGTTCCGCACAGTTTCCTGGAGGTTTCCGAGATCTGCTAATCTGCTTCAAGTTTTATTTGTTGATAAGTTTTAGAAATGCCTATTCACCCCCCCCCCCCTCTAGGCGACATCAAGATCCTTTCAACCATCAATTTAGAGGAGCCATATGGGTTTCTAGCATGGGCTAAATCTGCATCGATTTGGCTTGATTTAAGAGCAACATATGAAGCCGAGTCATGATTGTTAGCATGTACATACATTGCTGAATTTTCATTGATTCGGCTATGGTCATGAGCGAAATACGAAGCCGAATTATGGGCATTTATCTTTGCATAAGGTGCTAAATTTTCATTGATTCCGCTATGGTTACTAGTAACATGTTAAGCCAAATCATGAGTATTAGCATTTAAATACCTTGCTAAATTTTCATTAATTTGGCTCAAGTTGGGAGTAACATATGAAGCCGAATTATGAATACGAGCATTGGCATATGTGCTGAATTTTGAGAGCAATTGGCTAAATAATTAGCATTGTTATAGCCAATTCTCTCATTCATCAGCATGTCTTATGGTGAAACCACATATTGTGAACTTATAGCCGATGAATAATGATTTACATGTTGTATGTTGCTAGTAGCATCAAAACTCGAAGAATTTATAGTTGACATCGGCTCTTGAACATAATATTCATAATTATAATGTGTATGATGAGGAGTATTAACAAAAGTATTACCCAATGCAACATATCTAGTATCATTATGACTAGCAACACCAACATGAGAGTTCATATCACATGCGAAACAACTATTAGAATCATAAGATGTATTCGCATGTTCTACCTTGGGGTGATTGTAGTAATATTGTAATGCAACACCTTGTTACTCCATGGTTTAGAACTTGACCGCCTTGCTGAATTTTCCAATAGCAAGCGCAACACGTTGCAAAATTGCAAGCGAGGTCACAAGGGGTTAAAACCATATGCGATCGACCTTTTGGGCCAGATGCAAGGGTAATGGCGAGCACACAAAGATAGATCAGCGAGGAGTAGGGCTTGGGCAAGAAGATTTGGCTACAAAGTAGAGTCAAAGCAAATTCTTCCTCAACGGAGTCGCCAAAAAGTGTGTTGACGTTGGAAGTGATCTGAATCAACCAACAGGGCCTTGGACTCCTGGGCCACTATGGATCGAAGAACGCAGCGAGGATGACACTCTTTCATGGTGAAGAATGGAGAGGTTTACAAGCAAACCACCAAAGGATAACCAACGTGTTTGCGTGACGAAGAACTGGCTAGTTTTTAGGCAAACTAGCAAAAAACCGTCGAAGCTCACGCCTGGGAGGGACCCCGTCAGGGTAAGGATGCCGTCGGGGTGCACTAGGTCGACCGGCAAGCCTAGGGTGCTAGCCTTGGTCGTCGGATCAAGGGATGAATAGCATGGGGTTGGAGAAGAGGGCAAAAGGGTTGAAGTAGAGGTAGTAGATTGATTTGTTTGACGATTGGATAGATGGAACTCAATCGGTCTTGATCCTCTCATATATAGAGGGGGCAGTCTTATCCTAGTAGAAAACCATCCCAAGATGCAATCTCCAAGTTTCCCATGAGTTTGGAAGAGTTGGGATCTAGTTTGGACTCTCCCTAATTCGGATTGCGGAAATCAAAAGTTCTGACAGGGGTCAGAAGTTTTGATTTTCGTGCAAAGCCAGCACCTTCTGCCGAACATCATAAGTTTTGGTAGGGGGTTAGAAGTTCTTATTTCTGCACAAAGCCAGCACTTCTAGGCGAAAATCATAAGTTCTGATAGGGGGTCAGAAGTTCTGATTTTCGCACAAACTCAGAACCTCCAAACGAAAATCAAAAGTTCTAATAGGGGGTCAGAAGTTCTGGTAAGGTGAGATTTTCCTGATGGAACAACTCCTTCATCCAGACTCCAGAACGTGATGGTTTAGTCCATCCTACACTCATAGAATGGACATTTTTTATTGTCAACACCTGCTTATGGAATATTCAGCAACTTTCCATGCACCTTTTAAACCTCCACCGATTCATAACCATCTTAACCCCATTTTAGTCCATTCATGTTGTGTTAGTTCCGTATCGAGGTGATCTACATGTTAGTGGCTATGTTTATGATGCTAAATGTTTTTGAGCTTTATAATTTCAATATTAAGTTGATTAATGTTAATGCAACTAGTTTTATAATTAAAATCCATATAGATTTTATACTTTAGTGTTTTATATACAAATATTAATATGATTAATTACTAACATAATCGTGTTTCTAAATTATAAATTGCATAGCTTCAACATGCATACCACATAATTCTAATAGATGTTCCCACATGTTTTTTTTGTAAAGTTAAAGTTTAATTTGTTCCATTCATACGACAATGTTTAAGAATAAAATACGATTAGGTTTAACTTGTTTTTTTAAGAAAAATATAAATTCACTAATCTAAATTAATGTCATTCATGTGGTTTTTCTTAATTAAAATAAATCAAGCTTGTAGTTGTTTTCTTTTCTTTTATAATATAAAACTTTCGATAGTCGTTCCTTTTTATCCATAGACATGTTTTTGGCGTTTCTTGCGTTCTAGTGACCATAGCAATGAGCCCTCTCTTTTAGTGCATTGTTTTCTCTCATGTGGTGTGTATTGTTCCTAGTTGCTTGTATGTTTGCCTATGGATGGTGCTTGCTATGAGTAGAACGAGAACCACTTGTGAGCGCCAAAGATCAGAAGGTGATGACTAGAAGCAAAGTATAAGGAAGTCTAAGCAAGCGTGTAAGGCAAGTAGAGCATGGGGTCATCCTTGTCACCTATTCACTTTGATTCCACTTAATTCATGTGCATGTGTCTCCTTGTTATCATTAAGGATTTCCTAGCCTTGTACTTGTACCTTGTCACCTATGGGATTATGCATTGGGTAGTATGATGCTAGTGCTCAAATTTATAACCATGATTTGTAACCTGACTAATGGTATATGCAATAAGCATTAAAATATGATTTTTAGCAACACAGGAATAAGGGGGCCTATAGCATTATTTGTATGGTGCTCTAGATTCGTCTCCCTAAGGACTTATCTGTGAGTGATAACCCTGGACGTACAACCATGAGAGCTATGGCTCTAGCTTTGGCTTTAGCTAAGTAAACTGAGCTTTTCTAGCTTGTTAGTGGTTACTGAAAGGCGCAAATGGATAGGCCTATGTTGCAGAATGGCTTCTTATGTCTCTCAGGGCGTGTATAGCCTGCATGGAATGTGCCACTCTTTTAGAGTGGCTCCATTCGCCTAGCTACTGAAACCTAGTGGCTACTAACTTGTTAAAAGGACTTTCGAAAGGCTTCATAGTGAACCCTGCCGACTTACTTGAAAGTGGGTCAAGAGGCCGATCACCTTAGGCAAAAGGGCAAATTATGACTCATGGGTAAAGATGTACAACCTCTATAGAGTGTCTTAAAATTGTTATAATAGCCGTGCTCATGGTCACGAGCGGCCTAGACTCCTTATGGAATAGATGAACACTGAGTGGTTATTGTTATTGCTATACATTATTCTTGTTTACATGATCATGTGGTTATTATGGGTTTATGCTAAACTTGTTATGCTCAATTGCTAAAATTATGACTTAAAAAAGCTAATCGCAGTAAACCAGTGTCAACCTTTTGAGCCTCATGAACCCCATGCTATATTTACTGCTATATTTACTGAGTACGACATGTGTTCACCCTTGCTATTTCCCCTACACCTAGTCTGTAGTAAAAATTGCTCAAAAGATTGATGAAGACATGGAGGAGATTCCTGAGGACTGGTAGAAATGCTAGGTTTATGTTACCCCTAGTCAGTCGTTCCTATAAAATAGAGCTAGAAGAGAAGATTAGTAATTGTTCTGCCATGTAAGTGTTAAATATAAGTATGTTTTTCACTATATAACATTGTTTTAGATATCCTCTATTTTGTTGTTGTATGTGTAGACTTCCTAGGCACATATATGGCAAGCTTGGTTTTCTTTGGAAAACTAGGCGCTACAGACATTAATGGTAGGTATGCATATGGATATTGTCTTTGGACTGTTGTTCACCTAGATTACCTTATATTTTGGTACAAATTTTGAACTCTCAATTCATGAGTACATTACAAATAAATCACTTAGATTTAGGGTCCACTACGTAAAAACGATTTTTAGCAATGGTTCGATTTTTTTGTAGGGGCGGCTGGTGATGGAGCTGCCCCTACAGTGGCGTGCTCGGGTGCCCAGACACCAGCCGCCCCAACAAATGGAACAATAGGGGTGGCTGGTGATACGAGCCGCCCCTACAAATAGGGTCTGATTTGTAGGAGCAGCTCAATCACCAGCCACCCCTGGAGTTGCTATTTGTAGGGGGCGGCTGGTGATTGAGCCGCCCCTACAAATGCCCCCGTATACATAGCTCCAATTTGTAGGGGCAGCTCAATCACCAGCCACCCCTACAAATGACCCACATATAAAATAGTTGTAGCACCTTCTTCCTCCTTGGGTCACTCACTCCAACCCATGAAAGAAAGGTGGAGAGGCCTTGGGCACCTCTCAAAAATTTCTCTACTAAGGGGGGAAGGTTTTGGTCTCAAATTCTTTGGTGGAGAGGTTCTAGAAGGTAAGAAAATGCTATTCCACACTTTTTTGAAGTTTTAATGGTTGGTTAGTGAGTAATTAGAGTTTTGTTTTTCTCTCTCTTGTATGGTGCTTGAGCTACTTATGAAGCAAATTACACCCAAGTTTTAAATGTACTAGGGTAAATTAGGGAGGGGAACAAGATCATACCCTTATTTGGTCCATGTTTCTTGATTTTAGTGAACAATTAGTTAGTTTTATGGATGTTTCATGTGCATGTGGATCTAGATCTAGGGTTTGGTTTTTTTATTAATTTTGTTTTTGTAAATTTATTTTTGATGAAATTGGACTAGGGTTTGTATGAAAGATATTGGGTAAAGTATAATTGTTGCTAATTGTTGTCTTTGAAATTGTTTATTGTAATCAATAAATATGTATTTTAATTATTTATGGATAAATGGGCCATTAATTAATTTTCTCTACCATGGTGTGTTTGTATGCTTCATGTAATTATATTAGATTTATATTCATATATATCTGAAGTATATACAATTATTCTCAAGTAATTATTACTTTGATTCATTTTTATATATATTTGAATAAGTAGTCCTTTAATGTTTGTTTTGTTGTTGTTGTAAAAGATGGAGTACAGGAACTCTTGGATGTATGGTTCATTAAGGTTCAAGGCAGGTTTCCATGAAGAGGTGGATAAATTTATTGAAGCCGCAAAGAAGCATGCAAGGACATTGAAAGAGAATAAGGATACAATTATTTGCCCCTATAAAGATTGCAAGAACCGTATGGCATAGACAGATGTGACTATCATCAGATCACATTTGATTATGTGAGGATTTGTTGAGGACTACACACTGTGGATTCATCATGGTGAAATAGTTATTGTTAATGACGAGGATGAGGAGGAATATGACTGATGAAACCATAGAATCCATGTCCCAATATTCAACAGAGCTTGATGCACGAATGGAATTCGAGTTTGGTAATGAACAAGGTGGTGATGCTGGTGGTTGGGATGGTAACGATGAAGGTGGTGCCAATAATGATGGTGGACCACATGTCGGGGATGATGATGATTTGGAGGACATGATTTGAGCCCTTGGACTAAAGATTTTACTAAATAGCCCAAAAGGTCTAGAAAATTTGGAAAGGGTGACAAAAGCATCGAAGGAGACTATGTATGGTGTTGAAAAGGGTTGTCCAACACATTGGACATTGCTATGTTTTGTTCTTGAGCTGCTCATCCTGAAGGCTAAGTATGGCTAGTCAGACTGTAGTTTCAATGATCTATTGCATCTCCTATCATGGGTGCTGCCACAACCAAACTCAGTTCCCACCAACACATACCAAGCGAAGAAGGTCATAAGTCCATTGACAATGGGGGTTGAAAACCCCATGCATGCCCCAACCACTGTATACTTTTTCATGGCAAAACATTCAAGTCACTAGATAAATGTCCCAAGTGTGGGGTCAGTCAGTACAAGAACAATAACCTTTATAGTGGGGACGAACCCTCCACGGGGAAAAAGAGGAATAAGAAGGGTACAAAAAGGTGGTACAAGAATTTCAGCCCCTAGAGGACACTCCATTAGGTAACGATGCAAAGCAGAGAAGAATTCATGCCTTGGTAATGTGGTACTTGCCAGTGATCGACCGCTTGAGATGTATCTTCCTAAACCCTAAAGAAGCCACACTCATGACATGGAGGGATGATGAGCGCAAGGTGGATGATGATAAGATTGCACACCTGGCTGATTGTAGTCAGTGGCAAAGGTTTGATGAGAAGCACAAAGAATTCAGTGATGACCCAAGGAATGTATGGTTTGGCTTGACCACTGATGGAATGAATCCCTTCAATGAAAGGATGAGCGACCACAGCACATGGCTAGTGATCTTGACCATGTATAACATCCCAACATGGTTGTGTCAGAAGAGAAAGTACCTTCTCCTCACTATTCTTATTTCTGGCCCTAAACAACCAGGCATTGATATAGACGTGTTCCTTGAGCCTTTGATGCAAGAAATGGAGAGGCTATGGAGGCATGGGGAGCAGATGTATGATGCATTCCAAAAGGAGGACTTCATATGTAGAGCAATAATATTTGTTACTACCAATGATTACCCTACGCTGTTTGCTTTGTCTGGACAGATCAAAGGGAAGATGGGATGCTTGGTTTGCTTGGATGGTACTACATGGGTGTACCTGGATGCATCCAAGAATATAGTTTACCTAAGGAACCAATGCTTCTTAAAGACAAGTCACAAGTACCACAGCAAATTGTTCTTTAGATTTTATGACAATGCCCCAGAGATTGAACCCCCTCTGGAGAGACGTCATAACAGAGAACACGTGTACAGAATGGTGAAAAACATACGCGTCGTCTATGGAAAGAAGAATCCAGATGGGACGAACAGAGATAGAAGCACACCTCTTGTCGAAGGCATACCTTTCAAGAAACAATCAATCTTCTTTCAGTATCTGCCTTATTAGCCAGACTTGGAGGTCCCCCATGCCATTGATGCTATGCACGTGTAGAAGAATGTCTTTGAGAGTCTCATTGCTACCTTGATGGACACAGGCAAGTCAAAGGATGGTCTGAAAGCACGGAAAGACATGGTGCAGCTAAACTTGATGGCACAGCTTCACCCGATACCTGAGGCTAATGGAAAATACACTCTACCCGTGGCGTGCTTCAACCTAACCCCAGACGAGAAGAGAGCTATATGCACTTTCCTGAGGGGGATCAAAGTCCTGACTAGGTTTTTAGCAAATATGAAGAAGCTAGTGTTGATGAAGGACTTGTCAATAACACACTACAAGGCTCACGATTGCCATGTGATGCTAACAGTGTTTCTACCTATTGCAATCAGGGCTATAAAGCCAGAGTTCTTGAAAATGGCCATCACCCACATGTGCTACTTCTTTTCGAAGATCTCATAGAAGACGATTGGCAATCAAGAGCTGAGTGACCTACATGAATTTGTGATGAAGACACAAAACCAACTAGAGATGTGTTTACCTCCTGCTTTTTTTGATATAATGCCACATCTCATGATTCACATGATTCATCAAATACAGGCGCTAGGCCCTTGCTACTTGCATGAAATGTGATCCTACGAGCGGTTCATGTCGCTTCTAAGTTGATATGTGCATAATCGAGCATACCCAGAGGGCTCCATGATAGAGGGTTATAGTACTAAAGATGTCATCGAGTGCTGTCAAGAGTACCTAAAAGTACAAAAAGGGATTGGTAAACCCGATTCTCATCACAAGGGTAGGCTGGCTGGGAAGGGCAGCAGTGGTAGAAAAGTGTTCATCGACCATGATTACAAAGAGGTGAGTCGGGCGCATTACAGTGTCTTGCAGAGTACACAACTGATGCAACCGTACATTGATGAACACTTGACTATCATTACAGTGAAGAGAAATGGTCGTTCGGATGATTGGGTCATGAAACAACACAAGCAACGACTAACTACATGGTTGAAGGACCAAAACATACCACCTGGAGAAACCATAGACTCTATTACCATCAGTAGGTTGGCAGAGGGGCCATCGAGACAAGTGACATCTTGAAATGCTTATGACATCAATGGGTATACGTACTATACCCACAGAAAGGATAGTAAATATGTGAACCAAAATAGCGGCGTTCGAATAGAGGCTCTCGATGGATTAGGGTGAAAGATCCAATACTTTGGCATCATTGAAGAGATATGGGAACTTGACTATGAAAGGGATATAATGGTGGCCCTATTTCGATGCCGCTAGATCAAACAACACCAACTGAACGAGATCAGATTGAGAGTCTTGGACCTCGAGAATCTAGGCTACCAAGATGACCCTTGGGTGCTCGCTTCACATGTCGCACAAGTTTTCTATATGTCTTACCCACAAAGTAACCTCTCCTCAAAGAAGAAGATAAAGCATGTGGTTGCCTCTGGGAAACAGCACATTGTTGGAGTTGATGGCGTGGACGATGTTGAAGCTTACAATAACTACGATGAGATGCCGCTATTCACAGACTTTCCTAAGAAGATCAGTGTTGTGGAAAAGAACCTCCCCAAAGACATAATGCCATGGGAACAAAAAGGTGTCAAGGGGAAAGTCGTTACAGCGGGCTAGCTAGTTGTTGAACGTGGAGTGTTTGTGTAAGTGTGTGTTTGTAAGACTTCATTTATGCATGCGTGTGAGACTATATATTTATGTATGTGTGTAAGACTACATATTTTTGTATGTGTGTGAGACTACATTTTATGCATGTGTGTGAGACTACCCTTTGCAATATCCAGATGACTCTATTTGAACATCCACTCTATTACTACTAAAACTTTATGAAATCACTTAACACTTTATGAAATAAAGAAATGACCAAAATAAAAGTAGGAGATCTTGATGAGTTATACAACTTTTATATTCATCACCTTTACAGCTGAAATCATTTAGTGTTTGAAAATCAGGTTTGAAGCTGTCATTTTTTGAAATTTAAAATTTGAATTGTTCAAAATTAGTGACAAAGATAGATGACAAGAATAAAATGATAGAGCATGATTTTATAAAATTTTAGAGAAAAAACTATCACATTTGGAGTTAGTATGAGGAAGAAAAACTAGTTACAAGTTTCAGCCACAGATTAAAAAGAGAAATTACACTTGTTCATCATTGATCATCATGAACAGTTGTGATTTTTCTTTTTAATCTCTGGGTAAAATTTGTAACTAGTCTTTCTCCCTCATACTAACTCTAAATATGATGATTTTTTTCCTAAAATTTTCTAAAATCTTGCCCAATCAAGTTAGTGTGTTGATTTGATCATTCTTTTCATTTGACAAAGTTTGAGCACTTCAAATTTTCAATTTTAAAAAAATGACAAGTTCGAACGAGATTTTCAACCATTAAATGATTTCAGCTGAAAAAGTGATGAATACCAAAGTTGTATAACTCATCAAGATCTACAACTTTTATTTTGATCATTTCTTCATCTGACAAAGGGATAGTAAATATTGTTCACAAATCAACATGTTTCTCGTATAGTTCATGAAACTACGAGTCATATGTGAATTTATGAACAATGTTTACTAATACTTTGTCACATGAAGAAGTGACCAAAATAAAAGTTGTAGATAGTGAGGAGTTCAACAACTTTTATGTTCATAACTTTTATTGTTGAAATCATTTAAGGTTTCAAAATCTTGTTTGAAGTTGCCATTTAGTGAAATTCAAAATTTCAACTGTCTAAATTTGGTCAAATGAAAATATGATCAAAATAAAAGTTGTATATATTGATGAGTTCTACAACTTTGGTATTCATGAGTTTTTCATCTGAAATCATTTACTCTTTTAAAATATTGTTTTAAGTTGAAATTATTTGAATTTCAAAATTTGAATTGTTCAAACAAAGTCAGATGACAAGATGACCAAAATAAAAGTTGTACATGTTGATGAGTTATGCAACTTTTATGTTTACAACATTTTCATTTTATTTCATTTAATGTCATAAAACTATAGTCGAAGTTTTAAAATTCAAATTTTTATTTTTTGTTTTTTTTTTGTTTTCTATATTGTTTTGACTAAAATTATTTATATATATATTTCTTCATATATAGAATAATACAAAATATTATATTTGTGCATATACATAATTTTTTTATATTACTTTGTGTTTTTATGATATAAAAAATATAGAATTTATAATTTAAAAAATGAAAAATATTTGTAGGGGCGGTTGGATCAGGAACCGCCCCTACAAATGCATTTGTAGGGGCGGCTGGATCAGCAACCGCCCCTACAAATAGTCCCGAGAATAAAAAGGAGGGCGCACGGGAGTCATCTAGTCTGGGCGCTGTCTTCTTTCTCCGACGCCGTCAGGCTGCCCCGCGCGCCTAGGGTTTCAGCCGCCGGTCCCACGCCCGCGCCCGCCCACACTAGCCCTCGGCGCTTGGCGTCCTGCACCCGGGCCCCGGCGCCCGTCCCCACGCGCCGATGACGCAGGCTCCCGGCACCCTGCGCCCAGCCCCCGGTGTCCCTCCCACGCACGCCAACGACACAGGCTCCCGACGCCCTGCGCCCGGCCCCCGACGTCCCGCCCCCGCACACCGACGACGTAGGCTCCCAGCGCCCCGCGCCCAGCCTCCTTGTCGTCTTCTCCGCCACCGGCAAACACTCTTCCACTTCTCAAGCTCTAGGTACCTATCTATCTATGGATATATATAGACCTTGTGCCGTGCCATCTCGTCTGGGGCTTAGACCTACATCTTGGTACTGGATGCCCTAATGTTCTTCTTTAATTGGGCGTCTTAACTGATTGATCGGTTAATTCTACAATTAGAAACCTAATTTCTCTATTTCTTGAGATTGGGGATTCTTGATTTCTCTGTTCTAAGCTGGGATTGGGGAAAAAACCATTGTCCCTAGATTTATCCTGTCGCTGCCTAACAGATTCAGATTTTATTAATATTTGACAGGACAATGCAACCAGCTCAAGTGACCGAGCTTATTATATTGATTGAGAACACTTATGAAATATAAAATAATAACAACATGAAACGACCATTTGTCCTAAATCATCTCTAATCTTTGGGGACCGAAAATTATTAACATCATTATATCTCTTTTGGTTGCAAGTGGTGTCCACTTGCCACGTCTACTATTAGCTTATAAACATGTGCACGATACTCTCGATCGTATGAGTTAGGTTTTGTTTGTATCCTATAAGCTAATTGTTAGCTATTAAAAGTAGCTCTGATGGATCTAAACACCCTAGCTAACCTGTAGTCTAACTAATAGCTCAAAATAAATTATTTAGCTAATAAAAAATATTAGCTAATACTAAATAAATTATTTATAGTCAATGCAAATTATTAACTAGTGTTAATATGTTAGTTAATATTTAGCTAAATACTACTAACTATTACCTAGAGGATCCAAATAGAGCTAAGCTAATTTGTTAGTTAATAGGCCGCTAATAAAAAAACTATTAGCTGGTTTCCTCCAATAGTTAGTTGTTAGTTAATAGCCCACTAATTAAAAAACTATTAGTTGGTTTACTATTTAGCTCAGTACTACTAACTATTACCTAGAGGATCCAAACAGAGCTAAGCTAATATGTTAGTTAATAGGCCGCTAATAAAAAACTATTAGCTAGTTTCCTCTAATAGTAGTGGTTTTGTTATATGCAAAATGGTATCACTCATTAGTAGTGTTTTTTCATAGCTCCAGTTTGATATGTTCTACAATGTGAACTTACTAGATTCTTTTTTTTAGCATTGTTGAGACAGAGTTCTATTTTGAGGGCAAAGACAGAGTTCTGTCATCCAATTCTTTTGGTTGTTTGCCCTTGCTTGAGTGTCTATATCTCATTTTCTGATCCTCTTTGTTGTGTTTTTTTGACGAAGGAATCTTTATTTGAAAATAAAGTTTTGGCCTCTTTGTTGTGTTTGTCTCTAGGATAAGAATGTCTTGATAAAAAGTTTATGTTAACCTTACTCTTCATGCTGCATGAGGTGGAATATGAGAAACAGTAGTTGAGCAGGACTTGCTGTATTCGGTCATGTCTGGTTCAGGATGCTAGTTTATCACACTATCCTTTTCTATAGCTATCGATTACAAAGAAGGAAGGAACTAACTAGGCTGACAGAAAATAGATGGAAGGAAGAAGATACTCTGGATGCCCCCCTTTCTACTTACTACTACTACTTGCTACTCCTAAGTGGCTGCTGCTCTTACTCTACTACTACCACTCCTCTATTTTTTTTGCTTATATATTGCTGGTGTGTAGTGGCTGCTGTTGTTGCTACTACTACTACTACTCCTCCTCCTACCACTACTACTACTACTCCTCTTACTACTCCTACTCCCCCTCCTCTTACTACTCGCTACTCCTAAGTGGTTGCTGCTCTTACTCTACTACTACCACTCTACTGCTACACTTACTCTACTCTACTACTTTCTACTTACTACTACTACTTGCTACTCCTAAGTGGCTGCTGCTCTTACTCTACTACTACCACTCCTTCTCTGTTTTTTTTGCTTATATACTGCTGGTGTGTAGTGGCTGCTGCTGCTACTACTACTACTCCTCCTCCTACCACTACTACTACTACTGCTCCTCCTCCTACTACTCCTCTTACTACTCCTACTACTCCTCTTACTACTCGCTACTCCTAAGTGGCTGCTGCTCTTACTCTACTACTAGCACTCTACTGCTACACTTACTCTACTCTACTACTTTCTACTTACTACTACTACTTGCTACTCCTAAGTGGTTGCTGCTCTTACTCTACTACTACCACTGTACTGCTACACTTACTCTACTCTACTACTTTCTACTTACTACTACTACTTGCTACTCCTAAGTGGTTGCTGCTCTTACTCTACAACTACCACTCCTTCTCTGTTTTTTTGCTTATATACTGCTGGTGTGTAGTGGCTGCTGCTGCTGCTGCTACTACTACTACTCCTACCACTACTACTACTACTACTCCTACTACTACTACTCCTACTACTCCTCCTCTTACTACTCCTACTACTCCTCCTCTGACTACTCGCTACTCCTAAGTGGCTGCTGCTCTTACTCTACTACTACCACTCTACTGCTACACTTACTCTACTCTACTACTTTCTACTTACTACTACTACTTGCTACTCCTAAGTGGTTGCTGCTCTTACTCTACAACTACCACTCCTTCTCTGTTTTTTTGCTTATATACTGCTGGTGTGTAGTGGCTGCTGCTGCTACTACTACTACTACTACTCCTACCACTACTACTACTACTACTCCTACTACTACTACTCCTACTACTCCTCCTCTTACTACTCCTACTACTCCTCCTCTGACTACTCGCTACTCCTAAGTGGCTGCTGCTCTTACTCTACTACTACCACTCTATTGCTACACTTACTCTACTCTACTACTTTCTACTTACTACTACTACTTGCTACTACTACTACTACTTGCTACTCCTAAGTGGTTGCTGCTCTTACTCTACTACTACCACTCCTTCTCTGTTTTTTTTTGCTTATATACTACTGGTGTGTAGTGGCTGCTGATGCTGCTACTACTACTACTCCTACCACTACTACTACTACTCCTACTACTACTATTACTCCTACTACTCCTCCTCTTACTACTCCTACTACTACTCCTCTGACTACTCCTCCTCTGACTACTCCTCTGACTACTCGCTACTCCTAAGTGGCTACTGCTCTTACTCTACTACTACCACTCTACTGCTACACTAACTCTACTCTACTACTTTCTACTTACTACTACTACTTGCTACCCCTAAGTGGTTGCTGCTCTTACTCTACTACTACCACTCCTTCTCTGTTTTTTTGCTTATATACTGCTGGTGTGTAGTGGCTGCTGCTACTGCTGCTACTACTACTCCTACCACTACTACTACTACTACTACTACTACTCCTACTACTACTACTCCTCTTACTACTCCTACTCCTCCTCCTCTTACTACTCCTACTACTCCTCTTACTACTCGCTACTCCTAAGTGGTTGCTGCTCTTACTCTACTACTACCACTCTACTGCTACACTTACTCTACTCAACTACTTTCTACTTACTACTACTACTTGCTACTTCTAGCTACTAACTGTTGGTTGTGTTTGCTTTTTTTGCCAAATCTCCCAGGACTCGCCCAGGACTTGTTGTCCTGTCTTTTGCCATCAGCTGCTGCACTATGTTTGCTAAGCAGTTGTTGGTTTTTTTGCCAAATCTCCCCTCTCCTCTCCTCTTCTTTGTTTTGCCGATGATGAAATTATCCAAGTCCATACATTATATGGAATATGAGCTGATGATCAAGAACTTGTGAGGAACTTGGCATCATTAGCAGCCGCCCCTACATTACCTTCTCCTCTCTTCTCTGTTATGATGCCTTGATGCTCCAAGTTCAAGATCAGATGATGATTGACATGTTTCTGAGGCCTCTACCACTGCTACTACTCTTTTTTTGATATATTGTTGTTTTATAGGACTACTTTGGTTTATAGCCCTTTTTGATTTCTTATACCTTCTCGCGTACCTAAAGCACACTTTCTTGCATCTATTAGAACAAAGCGCGAAATAATGTCGTAGACACCAGACAGTGCAGCCCGATGCCCCAAGCATGATGAGCACCCAACCAATGAGGAGCAAGCACTAGAGGACCAGCTAACTCAGGAGCAGTTCGATAACGAGTTAGAAAAGGATCTTGAAGTGATGCTTACTCAGGAGCAGTGTGATGAGGAGGAAGGGGGAGCAGAAGGAAGAGCAGGAGAGGCTGCTGAAGGCGAAGAAGAAGAGGATGATGATGATGATGATGACTCAGAAGAGGGATATGAAAGTCCCAAGGATCCTTTCCCACGTGAAGCCAGAAGGAGGCCAACGAAGGAAGATTAGGACAAGGATTTTGACCCGAACGAGGAGGTAGGGAAAAAGCCTTAGCTTGTAAATTTTGCTAAAGCTTTGGCTGTGTTACCTCTGCTAACACTTTGACCTGTCGTATATACAGGTCCCTTCTAAAACTCAAAAAAGACGATGTCGACATCCGCGACATCTCGCTGGACAAGATGGAGTAGAGGAAAGGAGAGCAGAGGCAACAGCCATAGAGATAGATCATGATGCCTCTGCTCCACAACCTCAAGACACAACCACGACTACCAAGCCTAAGAGGAAACGAGGGGATAGAAAAGGAAATCTATATCTAGATAAGGCATGCTATGTGATAACGGAGGTCGGGCCAGCAGGGGAGATCCTTGAGCCAAAGGAGTTAAGAGGATGATTCCATAATGCGATCGGGGCCCTAGTAAGAAATAAATTGAACCTAGCAATCCCTAACTGGAAAGAGGTACCAGAGAACACAAAGAATGCACTATGGGATAGGCCGCTGAAGCTCAATTTTAGATTTCCAGAGGGTAAGCACGAATTGGTAAAAAAAATGCTATCAGGATGATGGGAGAGTCATTCCGACGTTGGAGGTCGGACCTCAACACGAAGTATATCCAACAGGGGTTAACTCCCATCAACAAGTTTGGCAAAATAACTCCTAGTCAATGGGAGGAGCTCGTGGCTCAGAAACTTCACCGAAGGCATTGGAGCTCAGTGCCCGTAACACCGAGCTGGTGAAGAGGAACAAGCACCACCATCATCTAGGCCCCGGTGGCTACTATGCCAAGGAAGAATAGTTTAGGAAGATGGACGAAGAGGCCACAGCTGCTGGGAATATCGATGTGACAAATTTGAAGGTACACAAAGGAACTGGATATATGCGAGGAGTACAGAATCATCCGGTAGTAATCTTAAGTTTGATAAGCCGGAGACCCAAGAGGTGGTATCAAGGATACTGAAATATGCTGAAGATAAGGAGAAGAGCTCATTCAATCCTTCCAGAGAGAGGGATGAGCTTAGCCTTGGCTTGGGAAACAAGGAGCACACAGGCCGCACCAGGGGGCTAGGGAAAAGGATGACTTGGAAGCAAGGATTCAAAGAGGACAGGCATATGTACAAGAAACATGGCCGAGACCAGGAGACTAGTCTTGAGCTCCAAGTGAAGGCTCTAGTTGCGAAGGCGCTGGAGGTGCAAGGACTGTCTACGGAGCCACGGATATTAGTGACACCGCCAGGAGAACTGGTATTAGTTGGCAGCCCTCCAAAAGTTCCTAGCAGCCAAGGTTCCACTATAGCCACAACCCCAGTCGATCGCATATGGGAACCAACTAGTTGCATCTTGGTGTTTCTTAGTAGTCGACAGAACACTATGATGGAGGTGGCAACGGGTGTTGCACATCCTCCCGGTGGCTTACACCACAATAATAAGATACCGCTGGACTACACTAGGGTCGAGGTGCATACAGTGAAGCCTGAGTTCATGTAGTGGAGGATAGACTATGCAACTCCTGAGGGACTGGTGTTACTCGAAGACGTTATGGGGCAGTTCATCCTCTAGCACAAATGGGACATTATATTGACTGCTTCTTCGCCGCCTCCCCCTCTCCCAAATTTGGAGCGAGTTGTTGAGGTCGGGGAGATATTTTCACCATCTCATGACCCCCACATTCCTAAGATGCCATATTCTTCCCCGCCTCCTAGCGAGCATGTGCCTAATGAGATGCCACAACCTTCAGCTCGTACCGAGCAAGTGCATGATGAGATGTCACAGTCTTCTCAACAAGCACAACTGATACATGAACGAGTGCCTCCTGAAGAAGATGGTGCACAAGAAGATGAGGATGTGTCTGAATGGGAACTTTGAAAGAAGATTCCAATCAACATAAGGCTAGTTTATGTTTCGATCAAAGACGTCTCGTCGGTGTCCAAATGGTATTCCCATGACCAGTTCAAGCCTGAGAACCAAGTTAAAAAAAGTCCCATCACGGGGTTCTGAGGAGGACGTCACTAGCAAACTCCACCAAATTACAAAGCAGTATCCAAATGTTGATGCCATCGAATGGTCAAAGGATTGCCCGAAAACATATGAAAGAGGCAAGCCCTTCCTACCAAATCAGGACATCCAGCGCCTACCACTTGGAATGAGAAGGTTTCATGATTGGTATTTGTGTGTTCTCCCAATGAGCATAGATATCATACAAGCATGCTTCCCCACCGGCACATTTGGAAGCCCAGCCGGAAAAATTGTCTTTGACTTCAATGACATGCACACATGCTTTCACCTGGGAGAAATGGAGATGAATCTAATTCGCACGTGGTGCCTGTAAGTCCTTGTCCTCCCGATATGATATGAATGTAATCTTTGAATTTTGTTGTAACTAACCCACACCAAGATTTGTAGAATGCAAGTGCACATTGTCAAACAAATGTCAAGTGTGAAAGCCGGGTATGTAGACCCTCAAGCTATAGCCCAAACAAATTTTAATTACCCTAAACGGTGGACACTGGATGCCAAAGAGCTAGCTGCTGCAAAGACTCTTCGGGAGAAAGAGCACATCCGTACGGCGAAACTAAGGGAAGAGTCCCTTAAGGTTACGGCATACATTGCCATGGCTTTCAAAAATCTCCAACAACACTATACTATATGGCTACCATACAACTTCGAGTAAGTTCAACTCTATACTTAAAGCTTTCTTCGATATATTTTATTCGATGCAAAATAGCTTATCTAGTTCTATGATTAAATCCATGCAGCAACCACTGGATTTGTATAGCCGTCGATGTCGGGAGGAGCATGGCATAGGTCTTTGATTCATTAGATAGGGATACGGTGACATACAAAGACTTCATATCGATTCTCAAGACGTATACATATCGACAATCCTCATTAGCTTATATGTTTGTATACATACTTGTAATGTTCACTTTTGGATACTAACAAGTTGTATTTGCTAAAATAATTTGAACAGGGCATTTAGGTTCTATGTCACTAATCATCACGGAAGGCATGATCCAGCAAGGAAGGAAAAGCTGGCTATAAAAACACTATGTGCGATAAGTGTAACTTACTTCTTCAGTACTCCGTTATATGGCTATCAAAAGCATTACTTAACATTTTCATATGCAAAACACATAGTGCCCTAAGCACAGGCCTGGGAGTGTACATTGTGGATACTATATATGTTCTATGATGAGTAACACCAGTGCCTACAGGAGACACCCCTTAAGGGTAAGTTTGAACCTCTTCACCCGTAGTATAAAAACTTCATACATGGTATGAAATACTAAACCGAAACTTGTTCTCTTAGTGGAGAGAAGAGAAAGGAATGAAAAGAGACCCATACAAGGATGACCAACTCTTAGAGCTCGTTGGCGACCTTTGCAACTTCATATTGGACTAGATTGTACACGTCAGAGGCGTCTACCATGACCGAAAGTCTGAGTTAGGTACAAATCCTCAGTACCAACACCTTCGTGAGACTGAAAGGCTAGCTCTAGGATGTTGATAAGAATGTGTATGGAATTTGTATATTTATTGATGGATTGTATATGTTCTTGTGAATTGGACTTGTAATTGTAGTTTATAGAATACTCTTGTGCTTGTAGTCGCGGTCGCGGGGCGTTTGGCAATGCGAACGCGGTTCGAAACGTTGGTCGCGGGGCATTCGGCAACGCGAACGTGGTTCGGAACGTTGGTCACGGGGCGTTTGGCAACGCGAACGCGGTTCGGAACGTTGGTCGCGAGACGTTCGGCGACGCTATTTTGAATTGTAAATTTGAATTTTTTTTACGGGAAAACGTACTGTAGGGGTGGTTCTAGATTGAACCGCCCCTACAAATACCTGTTTGTAGGGGCGGCTGGTAATACAGCCGCCTCTGCAAATCGATTTGTAGGGGCGGCTGGTAATATGAGCCGCCTCTATAAATCGATTTGTAGGGGCGGCTGGTAATACGAGCCGCCCTTACAAATCGATTTGTAGGGGCGGCTGGTAATACGAGCCGTCCCTAGAAATCGATTTGTAGGGGCGGCATGGAAACCGTCTCTACAAATGCATGATTTGTAGAGACGGTTCGGTAGGGACGGCTGGCAAAACCGCCCCTACAAATGGTTACGAGCCGCCCCTAAAAATTGATTCTGTAACTTTGAATCCTCTTAGATCACCTCGTCCATGATGAACCCAGAGCTAGTTGGTCATGGATTCCTATGATCTCGGGTGCTAGCAGCTCACGGGTGTCAAGCTCTAATCGTTGTCATTTAAGGAAAAATGTATTGAAATGCACGTGTCTACAAACAAGAAAAGTCCGAAAATGAGGAGCAAATAAATCAATTATCAGATCGTATGTATATGTGCAATTATCATGCGGTTGTCCCCTGGAATAAACGATTCCGACGACCTCTCTTGCCAATATAAAGTCCAGCACATGCTTCCATCCATATCCATATGAAAAATGGCACCATGGCGGCATAACGTACTGATGATTATTTTGAATTTCTTTGTCTAGAGTTGACTTTCACCAGGTTTAATTATATGTATCTCAAGCTTCAAATTAGTTTTATTTAATTCCCATAAAATATGTTTTTTTGACGCAACCCATAAAATATGTTTTGATTAAGTATTTGTTTGAACTTATTATAGATATTAATTTTCTTAATGACGATGTTTTTCTGGCCAATATAAAATCACTACCGGACTCCCGGCCTTTGCCGAGAGCCCGAAGCTCTCGGCAAAGACGAGTTGACGCTCGGCAAACTATTTGCCGAGAGCAGCTTTCGGCAAAGAGCCGTCGGCAAAACATCTACCGGCAAAGGATTCTTTACCGAGAGCCCCTCTCGGCAAAATATTTACCGAGAGTAATGGCAAGGCTCTCGGTAAACTCTAGCTCTCGGCAAACTGGCGCGCCCTAGTAACGGCCAAACAACCGCTAACGGTGTGACAGCTTCTTTGCCGAGAGCGACCGTCGGCAAAGAACTTCTTTGCCGAGAGCGATCGTCGGTAAAGAATTGTTAAAAAAAAGATTTGCAGCCGAGGTGGTTTTCAAAAAAAAAATAGGTTTGCCGAGAGCCGACCACCAAGCTCTCGGCAAAGAGACAGATTTACCGAGAGCTAGGCTCTCGGCAAAGAGGCAGATTTGCCGAGAGCCCTACTCTCGGCAAAGAGTCCAGAGAACATTTTTTTATTTTTGTTTATATTTTCAGCTTCAACAACACATATTTCACAAATATAACACATCATCCACATCACATATATCACAAATATGTCATCCACATCACATGTCTCACATTATAATCCATCTAAACATCTCAAATCCAACAACACATGTCTATCTCAAAGTGCTAAGTTCATCTCACACAAGTTCATGTCACAAAGTGCTAATACATGATGAAGAACAACAGGCTCACCCCCAAGGCTCCCACCCTCCCGACGGCGGCTGCTGCTGCGGCAGAAGGTGTGGATACGGCTAGTACCCCGACCCTCCCGACGGCTGCTAATGCGGCGGAAGTTGTGGATACGGTTGGTGCCACGACCCTCCCGACGGCGGCTGCTCAGGCACGTCATTCGAACCCGCCGATTGATTCTGCACAAAGGAGAAGAAAAATTAGTAATTATAGTAATACTAAGGCATATAATTGTAATCTAAGCGTAGACAAGTCAAAATTTGCAGAACTAGGTATAAAATTGTAATCGAAGCCTAGACACATCAAAATTTCGGCAGCACCTCCCCTGCACAGTGGGGTTTCCAAAACCTGCAAGAAAACCAACAGTACGATGGCCGCCCACCACATATCAACGGCACGAAGGCCTCCCATCACATATCAACGGCACGATGGCCGACATGCACAGTAAAGAGCTTTTGTTAGAGAAGTTGAACTCACGTATGAGTAAGGTGGGTATGGGTAAGGCGATGGAGGAGCGAACAGCTCTAGTGGCGCTGGACGACCCATCGTGACGCCAAGACTTACCACGTACTGAGCCAAGGCGTCAAACCTCGCCCGCTCGGCCTCCCACCTCTATCGCTCAGCCTCCCGCTCCCTCTATCGCTCTTCCTCCACCCTAGCCTTATGCTCCTCGAGCGCATGCACCTAGGCCTATAATTTTTCACCGCATTGTTACAAGCAATTTCGAGGAATGTAAAACCAATGAACGACGAATAAAACAGAAATAACCTGTAGTGCTACCACACGATGCGTCGAAGTGTCCTGCCTTGGGCGTATGGGCACGCTACCGCTCGTGCTGCTTGTCCGGACCTGTGAGAGAGTGGGAGTGGTGTGCGGGTCGAGCGTGCTGTTGCCGATGAGGTACCGCCCATGCTTCTTGCCTCCTCCCACCCTCATGACGATGTCGCCGTCAATGTCCGCGGTGTGCGGATCCCAGTCTGCCCCATGGACTCCCCTTGCTGCCTTGGTGTACTGACTAATGCGCTCGGGGATGCTCTCATTGGTGAACGACTCGGCTAGGTCGTCTAGGTTCTAGTTGATGTTGTCTGTCGCCTTGCCCTTGTGGGCCAGAACCCATGACTTGAGCTCTCCGCATGGCTAGTTTTGATATGCAGCCGACTGCGAGAAAAACAACAAGACGATTATAAATCATGCAGGAATAAACGTTTGAAAGAATAAATGAAGCAACACCAAGTCACGTACCCATCTAGCCCCAAATTCATGGATGTTAAGGTTGCCCTGGTGGTGTGATACACCTGGCATCAGCAAACGTCGTTCCCGGAGGACGGTGTGGTTATCCGCCCAATTGCCACTCACCCACCTGTCGACCATCATCTGCTAGGCCCGCATTTTATTGGCGCACCAGCCAGGAGGCACCTATACGACATCAAGTACATTGACAGATATAAGAACAATTCAAGCCTACCCAATCTCAGAAGAAATCAATATTGATGTTGTATATTTACCTTCAGGTACTACTCTTTGGTCATATGCATTAATCTTGCATCTTCTTTCTTTACCTTCCAATGCTCGTAGATGGCACAGTAATCGATGATGGCCTAGAGCCACGCCTCGTAATGCATGTCTGAGATGCGACCTCTAAAAGATTTGGCCGATGCCTTGGCCGCCCTCGCCTCGTAGCCCTCGGCGCATTTGAAGAAGTCCTGCATATAGAAAAGATGTATCAATACACTGGTTCAAGAAACTCTAGTGAATGCAATGTATTGAGCAAAGTAGTGGGAGGAAGACTTACCCAAAACTCGCACATAACCCACTCCGCCATGCTTTCATACGTGCGGCCCGTCTCGTCCTCCGCATCAGGGGCGGCGATGTAGTGCTCGTACGTGTAGGCCGGCTCCAGAGCTTCGGCGTAGCGAACCAAGCCTGGGAAGTGTTCCCTACAGAGAAGACCCAGGATGCCATTGGGCAACCTTTTGTGAGCACCTGGGACCATGACCTTCCAAGACCTGCGTAAGTGATTAAGAAAAACTGTTAGTTTCCATTGTGATTCTATCATATGTAGGAGCGCCTCGGCAACATTCTTCTCGGTGTGCATTACATCAATGTTGTGTGGAAGAAGAAGGTCGTTATAATAGGGGAGCATCATCAAGGGCGACTTATGAGTCCACATATGCTCCTCACCATATCCCACAAACCTACCATCTTTTTCATTGATCCGGAGAGCATCTATCTGATCATGAACCTCGGCACCGGTCATCATCTATGGTGCGGGGTCTGTAACCATGACACCTTTAGTAAAGTTCTTGATGTCTCGTCTAAATGGATGCTCGGCAGGGAGGAATTGTCGATGTTTGTCGAACACGGAATATTTGTCGCCCTTCTGCAGCCAATTGAACTGCAGAGCTGCCTTGCACAAGGGGCATGGAAAGTCATCTAACCAAGCTGCTACCCCGGCATCAGCATTGTAATCCTCGACACGTGGTCTCACCACCTCCTCTCTCACATGATCGGCTTCACCGTGGTGGATCCACTGGGTATAGTTTTTCGTAAATCCATGCCTAGCTAGATGTGAAGTCATCACCTCCTTTGTCTGCCACTTTCTGTTCTTACAGTTGATGCAGGGACAAAAAACGGCACGCGCTCCGGGAGCCTAGTCAAATACTTGCTTGATGAAAGCCTCGGTCTTGTCGACCCATTCTCTGGTAATCTCACGGGCGCTCCGGTGGCCCGAGTACATCCACTCACGGTCATCCATCCTCTAACATATATATCACCAAGTAATAAATATAACCATGGACTTGCATCTACACGTCGTTCCTACCATCTAATAGGTAAGGATAGGTCATAATCCCACCCAAGGATGCGTAGATGGTGTTAGTTCCCATGGTCTGGTCCTATCCGAAATAGAATTTCGGCAGCACCTCCCCGCTGTTCTCCAAATACATGTCTCGACAGGGAGATTGTGTATCCGGAGAACAACAGGAAGGTACTGTCGAAACTCTGTCTTGGATCGGAGCAGACCATAGAAACTAACACCATCTGCGCATCCTCGGGCTGTCCAAAAAAACGTGGACAATTCGAAACAGATACGGTTATTGATATGCAAAGATCTGCATATTTCTAACCGTATCTCTTTCGAACGGGAGACACCTAACTGAGTTACGTGGAGATACATGACCAGGACAAAGAAAGAGTGGTTATACCTTAGGTGGCGGTGAAGTCAGGCTAGCGGGGCCATGGCGGGTCGGTGTAGTGGTGAGGCGACACGGTGCGGGATAACCTGGGGACACCGGGGTACTCCGACTCGGCTCCTGCAAAAAGAAAGAAAGAAGCAAAATAATGTCAACTCAAAATTCGGCAGCATCTCCCCTGAACGGTGAGGTTTCCAAACCTGAAAGAAAACCACGGCACGATGGCCGATAACCACATATATATCAAGGAACCACATGCAGCTTAATTATCAACTACTACTACTCTAACTACTACAACTACTACTACACTAACTACTACTACCACTACTAATACCACTACTACAACTACTAACTACTAACTACTACTAATACCACTACTAATACCACTACTACAACTACTAACTACTACTAACACTACTACAACTACTACTCTAACTAATGCAACTACTAGTACACTAACTACTACTACCACTACTACTACTACCACTACTACTACACTACTACAACTACTAACTACTACTACAACTACTAACTACTGACTACTACTACTACCACTAGTACTACTTAGACTACTACTACAACTACTAACTACTACTACCACTAATACTACTTAGTATACCTTGTTCCTCTCCGCGGCGAGGGCGAGGGCGAGGCCGACGGCGAGGACGAGGCCGACGGTGAGGACGAGGCCGAGGGCGAGGACGAGGGCGAGTGGAGGCGTGCGCAAGGGCGAGTCAGGGCGCGGGCGAGGACGAGGAGGGGCGCGGGCGAGGACGAGGGCGAGTCGGGGCGCACGCGAGGGCGAGTCAGGGCGCGGGCGAGGATGAGCCCGAGGGCGAGGACGAGGAGGGGCGCGCACGGTGGGGTGGGCGAGGAGGGGCGCGGCCGGCGCCGGGGCGTGGCATGGCTAGGGCTGGGCGGGCTGGCCGGCCGTGGAGGGCATGACCAGCGGGCGCGGCCGCCGCGGCGTGCGCGGCCGTGCGAGGCGGGGCTGGGGCGGGCCGGCGGCCGCCGCCGGCGCGCGCGGCCGGACGTGGCGGGATGGGGCGGGCTGGCCGGGCTACGGCGGCGGCGAGGCTCGGGCGGAGCGGCGGCGGCAGCGCGCGTGGCCGGGCGTGGCGGGCTGGGGCGAGCCGGAGCGGGCTTGCGGGGCTGCGGCGGCGAGGGGGCTCGGGCGACGGCGAGGCTCGCGGTGGCGGCACACCGAGCTGGGCGGCGCTCCTCGTGGCGGTGGCTGTGTGAATGTGTGCGTGAAGAGTGAGAGAGATAAGGCGCCGAAACGGTTAAGTGTCTGAAGCGACTTTGCCGAGAGCCAGATCTGGGAGGCTGTCAGCAAACATTCCCCCTTTGCCGAGAGCCCCTAGATCCGGCTCTCGGTAAAGTTATTTTTTTTTCAAATTTCGTTCGAATTTTTTAACTAGCTAACTGCACAAAAAAATATTAAAAAAAATAAAAATTATTATTTGCCGAGAGTAGCTCTCGGCAAACTGAACAAAAAATGATATTTCTAAAAAAAATTAAATCTTTCCCGAGAGCAGCTCTCGGCAAACCTCTTCGCCGAGAGCCAGCTCTCGGCAAACCATTGATCCAGGCCAGGTAAAAAAAAAGAAATATGCGCCGAGAGCGGGCCCAGTTGCTCTCGGCAAAGAGCCTTTGCCGAGAGCAATCCCATGAAGCTCTCGGCAAATAATATCCAAAAAAAATTAATAAACAGCAAACAACTCCAGAAAAATACGAAATTTTGCCGTGTTACAACTTATGCTCTCTAATGGCTATACAAAAAGTTTGGAACTCCAAAACTAATTCGACCGTGACATTGTTTGAAAATCCTAATGTATCCTTCTCAACTTTATGAAACTTATTCGGAGATGTATCAGATTGTAAGAATCATACGCAACCACTTGTACGAAACATTTTCAATTTTTTACCACAGCCTCCAAGTGTGATACCATGACTTTATTGCAAATATCACAATTTTCCGACTTCGTTTCCTTTTTTAAGAATTTTTAAATCGTTGGGCGACATATGTTTGTGGACTTCGATTCGTAAAATAAAAGGTGAAAAAAAAACGTCAACAAGATGTTATTTGCCCTCAATAATGCATAAATAGCATGAATATCATTTTCTACTTAATTTTTTCCCGTGTTTAAATCAATCGCTGTTCAAATTTTAAACGATTAAAAAAACTCTTTGAAATGCAATTAATTAATTATATATAGCAAATAATTACAAAAATACACAAAATTTTAATATTGAGTACAACCTGTAGTATGTCTATAGAGAAAAAAGTTTGGAGCATATGAAAGAAAAAATAATTTAATTGGAGAGAGTTAGGAGAAGAGAAACACATGCACATGAAATATAGAAACCACATTTGCCGAGAGCCTGGGAGGGGCTCTCGGCAAATATTTGCCGAGAGCGGCGCTCGGCAAAGAGTTTTGCCGAGAGCAGTAACGGAGGGGCTCTCGGCAAAGCGGTGACGCCGTCAGGGCAGGTCATGGCTATGGGCCCGCGGCAATGCTTTGCCGAGAGCCTGATTTTGCCAAGAGCATAGCCTACGGCAAAGGACCGTTTTGCCGACGGGCATTTTTTGTCGAGCGCAGCTCTCGGCAAAACGGCCCACTTCGCCGAGAGCTGTTACTTGCCGAGATGCAAGCCCACGGTAATCCTGTCACTTGCCGACGGCCGATGTTTGCCGAGAGCCGCGCTCGGCAAATGTTTTCTTTGCCGAGAGCCCGCGTTTTTGCTCTCGACAAAAATCTCGGATCTCGGCAAAGGACGTTTTTCCGGTAGTGAATCCAACAAATCCTTAACGTCCATGTCTTGACGAAAAATTAACTATACGGCTGCATAACCGATGATTATTTTGGATTTCTTTGTGAAGACTAAGTATATGACTTTTTTTTCAAGTGAATGGTACGTCCTAGCTAATCAAGAACGAATAAGGCCCGGAGGCGATTATAACTAGCCAGTGCAAACGTCTCCATGACCAAGCCTCAGAACATCAAGCAGATCATGGATATCCCAAAGGTCGACCTACGCGGTGTCGAGCCTGGGGTTCCGGGCTGGGAGGAAGCCCGGGCCGCCGTGATGGCTTCCATGGTAGCCCACGGCTGCGTCGTTGTCGCGTACGACGCTCTAGAGCCGGCGCTCCGGGAGGTGCTGTTCGGCCGTGCCTTTCCGGAGCTCTTTCAGCTTCCGCTGGAGACCAAGCAGCGGAACGTATCCACCAGGTGGTTCAGAAGCTACATAGCAAGAGCAGAAACGGACTATGAGAGCGTCTGCGTCCATGAACCCACGGACGACGGCAACATCCACGAATTCACCAACTTGTTCTGGCCGCAGGGTAACCCGGAATTCAGGTAACACCTCCAATCAAGTCCTGGTCGTTTCTTGACACTACTGCATGCATATTTTGACACACGTACAATTAAATTTGTGCTCCTGACTAAACCTGAACCTGTCGCTCCCGACCCGTCGGTCCAGTGACATAATGCTGCGATATGCAAAGAACTTGCTGCAACTGGAGCAGACGTTGCAGAGGATGACCCTGGAAGGCCTCGGCGTCCCGGAAGACACTATCCGCTCCCACCTCCGCTCGCTCACCCACACTCTCCGGCCGTCGCATTACGGCGTACAGCAAGACACTGCAGGTAGCCGCCGACTGTCCATGGCGGTGCACCGCGACTTCAACATGAGCACCCTCGTCGTACAGCACGAAGTGGAAGGCCTCGAGGTTCAGGCAAAGGACGGGAGCTGGCTCCCCATTCGTGCCGAGCCGGACACGTTTACCTTCCAAGCTGGCGAGCTATTCACGGTATAGTATAGCACATCGGATCGATCAAACGGGGAAGCATTAGTTCTCCAGACTATTCTGACGACTATCACCGCATGTATTGCAGATCCTCACCAACGGGAGGGTGCCGGCGTCCGTTCACCGCGTTAGGACGCTGAGCAACAGCGAGCGCTTCTCCATGATTTTTGGCAGCTGGTCTGGGGACGGCGACGAGGTCAGCGCGATGGACGAGCTCGTCGATGGAGAGCACCCACTGATGTATAATCCTTGTAGGCTCGACGAATACGTCGACTTCCTTTTCATCGAGGAAGGCCGCAAGCTGGATGACCCACTCAAGGCTTTCTGTGGAGTCCACAAGGGTAATAAATCCATGGAGTGATCACGACTCAAGCTTCAGCTAGCCATCGGACCTCAATTTCTGGTTGCTGTCACGTAAATCAAATAAACGGCTTCGCTTGTTTAGTCCAACATATATAATTCAATAATTGTTTGTTGTGTACTACTAGTGGCGATGCACAAGTGGCGTGCTCATGACAATGCTAAGACTAGATCGTCACCCTGCTCGGGACTTCGGGAGAAGATATCCCTATGCCATGTGTCACTAAATGTCATGAAACCGACACAACCAAGTCATACATGTTCGGCACCGTATGACTATTGAGTACCTTGCTGCGAAGAAATATTTTTTTAATAATATTCTTGATTGGCTAGCACAACCATCTCACACACTATCCCAAAAAAAAGATTTTGAAAGAAAGGCCGCATGATTAACATTAATATTTAACAGAGGCAAGCGTCCTAAGAAACCTACCTTCCTTAATGCCGCAACAACGGAGGCAATCAATTTTAGTCCCTTGTCTCTGTTAAACAAATGGAGGTGGGTGTGCTAAGGCGCCTGGCTCTTCTAATCTTCATTAACAGAGGCGGGTCACTTAAGACGCACGTCTCCGTTAATAGTTTAATGGAGGTGGGCTCCGTTAATGATTAACAGAGGTGGCCACCTTAGGATGTTTGCCTCCGTTAATGAAAGATTAAAAATACAGCCCAACCACCCCCTATTCTTCCCGTAAGCTCACCAATCTATTTTGGCGTGGTGAGCAGCTCTGTTTCTCAAAAAAATCTATTTTTCAAGGGGGAGGTTTTGATGTTGGTTTCATTGAGGGTGGTGGCCGTAGGAGGTTGTGTACAGGTGAAGGTCATCTTGCTTTGATCGTCATGATAGAAGGGAATTTGATGATAACCGGAGTATCCATCAAGGAAACAGAAGAAAGAATGGTGGCCAACCGTTCCAACATCTCATCGATGAAGGGCAAAGAGAAATGATCCATCTTGGTTGCCTTGTTAAGCCTCCTGTAATCTATGCACACATTATCTATCCTATGACGGTTCATTGTGGGATTTACTCGTTCTTGTCATTTCGAACAATCGTCATACCACCTTTCTTTGGTACAACATGCACAGGGGCTCACCTACTCGCTATTAGGAACAGGATAGATGATTCCAGCATACAACAGCTTCAAAACTTCCTTCTTTACTACCTCTCGCATTGTGTTGTTGAGCCTCCTTTGGGGTTCTCTAGAAGGAGTTGAGGCAAGATCTATGGGAACGTGATGGGTGCAAAGAGTAGAACTAGTTCCTTTTAGATCTTAGAGTGAGTAGCCAAGCACAGAATGATGCTTTTCAAGAACAGTGATCAGCTTAAAGGCTTCCGCCTCTGAGAGCTTGTCACTTATGATCAGGGAGTTTGGCGATCATTGTTGAGAAAGTCATACTCGAGAACAGACGGAAGGGACTTTAACTCGATCGGAGGTCGAGGTGTCTCTTTGGATTTGTCAAGATTAACAGGTTCATCATATTCAGCCCCCTCTTGAACAAAGTGTTGGATGTAGTCCTCAAGATCAGGCTAGGCTGCTTCTTGTAAAGTTGTCATCATTGCCTGATTCATGGGGTTAGCTTCGGGGTAGAAATCAGCGATAGAGTTGACTAAACAATGTGAGCAGAATAGTGAACTTGTTTCTCCCAATTTGGGTATCTAGGTGCCCTTTGGTGACTCCATCGGTTAAGAGTTTGGATAGAGGTTGTCCTATTAGGAGATTGGCGGGAGAAATCTTGAAGATATAAAAGTCTAGGAGAGTTTTTACACCTTCAATGGTAGTAGGGACCACTTTTTGAAATCCCATTACTTCCAATGATGGTGCTAGATGGGTCTTTTAGGAGTTTATCGGCCGAGATTAACGTTATGTCATGACAATAGAAAGGAGTTTGACATCACATTCACCCCGATCATTTGATCATAGAAAACTTCTACATCATCTCCTCATATTTGGCATGAAATCCGTGTGGACATATTGTCAACCCGAAGGACAATTGCGGAAACCTCGGCCTCCATAGACCACTCATAGCTCATGACGGTTGTGAGTTCCTTCAGATTCTTTTGACAGAACTCCTCATCAGGTGGATCCAAAGGATGATGATGGGTTGCAGAAGGTTTTTGTTGAAGAGGGTACTTCGATGTATTTCCAAAGTCGATGAAGAGATCATCCTTGATTTCAAAAGGAAATTCCAAAAGAGGAGTTTCTTCTTCCTTTGGCAATTCATGGATTGGTTTAGGAGGGATACTAGTGGTTGGCTCTAGAGGTATGGTAAATGGTGTTTCGGCCACTAGAGCTTCTTCTTGATTGGGTTCGATGGCCTTCTTTTCTTTAGGAAACTCATCATGGACGTCAGCGTAGGAATGTTCTTTAAGATTTTTTTGAGAAGCTGATAGGATCTAGATAGCTAGAGGCTGGGTGAATATCCTATAAAAATTCTCTACAAATTCACAATTTCACTAGTGCAAAATGGTTGGTACAAAATATGACCCTAATAGCAACCAAAAGCTTTAGCTCTAGTTCAATACAAGAAAGCCCCCAACACACGTCTAGTAGCAGTTGATCTCTAGCTAATTCACTTCACCACTCAAGCTACTAACTACACAACTAGACAAGAGAGCAAACTAGAGAGCCACTAACAACTAGGAAGGAACAACAAGCTACTCTAGTGCTAAACTAAGCAAAGAGCTACCACTACTTAAACAACACAAGCAAACAAGCACTACACAAGTGAATGAATGAAATACAAGTGTACAGCTTTATACCGAACTGGGCAAGAGAGGTGACACAATGATTTTTTCTCCCGAGGTGCGGTTGCTTGCCAGCAACTTAATCCCCGTTATGGCGAGTCTTTTGGTGAGATGATTTGCGCACTAACAAGCATCACAAACTTGACCCACAACCTTGGGTGTCACAAGAATCACTCCCACAAGCCCTCCTTCTAGCCACGCGCAATTTATTAGAGTATCATTTTGCTTCCTGCGAGGTAGGATCAAAACCTCTCACAATTACTTGATTGGGGGCGGAAATAATCACCAATTCCCCTCACCAATCACCGAAGCACCAACCGTCTAGGTGGCGGCAACCATCAAGAGTAACAAGAACGCCCAAGCTTCACAATCACTACTGCCACCAAGATGCAATCAACAAATGCAATGCCTAGTGATGAATCGGTCTCTCGCAAAGTGTTTGCAAGAGCACAAGAGCAAGAGAGAGGAGAGACTTTTCTCAGCTTTCACAAGAGTTAGGAGGTTCAACAAATAGCCAAGAGGGCTCCAAGAGCCGGCCAACCCACTATATATAACCCTCTGCAAAGAAAATGGTCATTAGGCCTTGCTACTGGCGCAGCCGCCCACTAGCGGTTTGACCGTGGGTAGAGTCGGTCCAACCGCCAGCCCTGAAAGGTTGAGCAGCAGCGATGTTGCAGCGACCTCTGACCGGCAACGATGATTCCAGGTATGGGCCTTGGAAGCCCATTGATGAAAACGAAAAATCGATCTCAACAAATGCTGAAATCAGTGGTGTCTACTTCTTTGATGCGGGAAAGACTTCATTTCTCAAATAAGAAATCGTTTCTGTCTTTTCTCTTTGATTCTAACTCCACCTCATATGTGATGAGGGTAGGTTCAGCCCTGTATAAAGGACTCTACCCCGGGGAGCTCGACCAGCAGGACTTGGTTCGCCTTCCTCCATAATGGGTCGGGACAGACTTGGCAGGCCATCACATCTATAAAAGATAGAATGATTTGCAACTTAGCACTAAGGGAGTAGAATTTATATAGAGTTTGAGGACTACTCCCATAGAGTATATTCGGATGGACGAAGTAAAATTAGAAAACAAAGTAGAATTTATATAGAGTTTCAGGATTACTCTCTAGAGTATATTTGGATGGACGAAATAAAAACGGAAATAAAATGAATGAAGACACGTTTGGAGTTTAGACACATGAAGTGACGAAGAGACATCTGGCTTGTTTTGTTTCACGCCTCACTTACCTACGGGCGACGAGTCAGCTGGCGCCGTTGCAATCCTCACCGCCGCAGCCCGCAGGCAGCGCCTTCCTGCGGCGCGCGCTCGTGCTCGGAGGCGGCAGCCCGCTCTTGAGGCAGGCCCCTGCGCCCCGAGGCATCCAGGACTGTTAGCTCATCAGCAGACGCGCAGGAGATCTCGGTCCTCGTTTCATTTCATCGGTGTCGTGGTTGACTCCTACCGCGGACACAGGCCTCCTTCGCGCGACGAGGCGCTTCGGGAGCAATCGCTTTCCGCGACCGACCGGCGCCTGCAGCCGCGCCACGCCCTCGCCCCTGGGCCTGCGCGCCGCCTCCACCTTAGCGTGCCAGAGCGAGGCGCCTCGGCAGCAAGCGGTGACGGCGGCCGCTTCGTGCGGCTTGAGCCCGGCCGTCAGTGCTCTGCCTCTGCCCCGCGGAACAACGCAGTCGCGGCTGCGGCAGCTTGACGAGGCTTCAGCTCGCCGGTGCTCCGGGCCTCGCCGGTGCTCCGGGCCTCGCCCGCCCTCCCCGGCTCGGCAATTGTCCCAAATCTCAGGAGTATTTTGCTGGAGTAATACTCACCTCACGTTTCCAATCGCTCGAAAACAGTATACGCTCTTCTTTCCACCACCAAGTCTCGCTCGTTCCCCTTCAAAATGGCGCCCGCTTTTCTGACGACCCCCCTCCACCCTGCGACGACCTCCTTCCGTTTTCCCGCCGGCGCCGGAGGGTGCAGCCGCCCTCATTGGGCCCCACCGGCGGGCGGCCACGCCAGCGGTGCCTCGCCGGCTCCTCCTTCCAATGGCGGCCGGCATTTGGGACTTGATCTCCGGCGGAGCTGGCGGTGCGGCCGCTGCGTCCCTCGCCGTCCGGCGAGGTATGCAGCTTTTCCGGCAGGGAGATGTAGCTGGCTCATTGGCAGAATTTGACAGGGCGATCGACATGGACCCACGACAGAAGCAATGTACGAGCTCTTACCTGCTGCTTTTGTTTGAGGTGTGCCTGTGAATGTCATTATGCCAGCGTTAAATTGTTGCATAGAACACTACATCATTGCCCGTTAGACATTGCTGCAGCTAACGCCTTGTTACAGATCTTTGGCAAAGGGGCCTCTCACTCTACTACCTAGACAGGTGAGTAAAAATTATCCCACTAGCACTTAACACCCATGATCCTGGTCATCATCCAAGAGCATTGATCCAAAAGTTGGAGTGAGAACTCTGTAACGGGGTATACACTTCATGAATGTATTCAAACATAGGTTTGAAGAAGGTGCATAGCAGTTCAGGATAGACGTTGCAGCTAATCCGAATGATACCGAAGAGTCCATATGGTGCTTTCTATGTGAAGCTCAGCTATATGGGATTGAAGAAGCAAGGAAGCGATTCTTGGAGGCAAATTCTTTGGGGTGTACTTGTTCAAGTACAATTGTCTCCTCATCAAATTCTAACTTGACGAGCATTCACTTTCTTCAGGTTGGTTTGGACTCCAGACCTGTAATGCGTGAAGCATATGTGCTGTTTAGAGATGGCGGAGATCCTGAAAAGGTTATTTCAGCGAAAGTTGATGTCTATGTGCAGTTTGTGTTCTACAACTTCTTTCTGAATATTTCTTGATATTTCCCGTGGTCCTTTTTTTGTTTGGGCTTTAGTTAGTTGCAAACTTTTCGAGTGGCTCTGATGCTGAGATCTTCCTTTATTCTTCATTATATGCTGGACTATACTATGAATCTCAGGTATGGAATAACCATTAAAGCTCTGTTTGGAATGCGTGGCCTTTTATACATTGTTTCAGGAATTGAATTCTAAATTCTTTCATTCTAACGAGACCTTGATTTTTTTGTCAACTTTTTTGTTATCTGTTAATTGGTTAACATTCTAAAATTTGTACGTTTCGTACCTAAGGTACATCCGTCCTTTCATTTTACATGTATTTCAATGTTGTAGTTCTCCGTGTTCAAAAAACCATTATACAAATATGCGACTTCATATATCTTGATTAGATTTTCTTCACTGGTTGCATAATAGATATATATTCCAGTTGGTACATCACTAGGAAGCATACTTCCGTTTATAATCCATCTGAACACTTCATTCATGTAGCAAATATTCTAAAGAGCAAAACTTTTTAGCATCCAATTTAATAACATCTTATGTCCATTCATGATTACTCCCCTCCTTTGCAAATTGTAGTTCATTTTGGTTTTGTCTTAAGTCAAACTTCTATAAATTTGGCTAAATTTGTAGCAAAGCTCACCAGCACTAGAACATCAAGTTTGTTTCTTTAGATTTTTCCATTTAATATATTTTGATAGAGAATTTATTTGAACTTATAAATATCAATATATTTTTCTAAAAACGTGGTGAAAGTTAGAGAAATTTAGAACAAAGCCAAATCCCAAAATGAATTATATATAATTTGGAACCGAGAGAATACCAATTTAATATAGGCAAATCTCTCCCCTTTCTTTGTATCATCATCAGTGTGAAATTAATTACTAGCTACACTTGATGCTGAGCAGAAAGATGCAGATATGGCAGAATCTCACATTGTTGCAGCATGCAAGTCGCCGTATGGATCGAGGTTTGGCATGCTTCCCTCTTTCTCTCTGTCTATATATATGCTGTGCTCAATAAGTATTGATCTATGTATGCTAAGTCCAATTCTCTGTGTAGGTCCGGCGATTACATGGCTTCCCTTGCACTTGTCCACTGCCAGTGCCGCAACTGGAATTTAGTGTGAAAGAAATCACCATATTCAAGAGGACCCGGCAATTCGGTTTGGATCCAGTAACTTGAGTGTTTTTCATCCCGTGATATAGACTTCAAATATACTTGCAACCGGATTCTCCTTGTTGAGCAGCATCAACAAGGATATAGATTTTCAGACAATGACTGATCGAGTTAATAAGGACAATATGGTAGGCTATTGGGTGTGGAAAAAATCGAAGATCTTCTCTGTTCTAAAGTCTTTTTAGTACTTGATTTACATGGCATTCTATCTTATTACATGGATATTCATTTAAAAGAGTCAATCCACATTCGTATCTAACTCAGACAATAAAAGTCAAAACAAACTCTATAATTATTAAATATTTTATTATTATCACAAAATACATGGGAAATAAATGTAGAAAACTAAAACAAATATATAAAAGAAAGAAAAAGAACAAAAGATATAAACGTTTGAATGTTGAATGCATAAGCAGACAAAACAAAATAAATATAAATAATACGTCACTATAAATATATATAGGAAAAAAGGCTAAGGTAGTAGACCAACATGCATGCAGCATGTGTCAAAACTGTGCAGCTGTAGGAGTAAAACTTTAGTCTGCCTCACAAGGCAGGATGGTGTTTTGACGATACTCACTGTAAAAATACCCAGGCTGCAATCATCTCAACAACACCAACCAATGGTGTAGCAACGCCTGATCGCTTAGAACCGATGTAGATTTTTCCTTTCCTCAGTATTCATAATAAATATAACTTAGATTAGATGATTAGCAAAATAAAACATTTCAATATTTGTCGGATATTCTTTTGGATATCAGTAGGATATATTGCCGGATATTGGATATATGTTGGATTTTGGTAATCTTGTATTTGTATTTGATACTCAACTAAGGTATTTGAATTTCTGTTTGGTAGCCAAGAACTCAGACATCTGAAAGAATTGGGAATTACTATATTACAGGTGCCAGAATTCTAAACTTTTCTCAGGCGACTGGATCTAAGCTGTTGGATCAAGATCTAACGTCCCTAGCTAACCCAACATTGTTCATCTTCTTCCCCTCATCCTCTTTCACCCCGACTCCCGCATCCCGACAACTCGCCCGCCGCCGCGGAGCTCCGGCCGAGCCCTAGCACGCCCGTAGAGGCCTCCTCCCCCTCGCCGGAGCTCCCCCACTCCAACTTGACCTGGTTGCCTCCACCGCTACCAGGGCCCCTAAACCGCCCTCCACCATCCCCACCGCCTGGCCCACCTACCTCCCCTATCGTGTCTTCTTTCGGTTCTAGTTGTAGGCACTCAATGGCAGATTTTGGAAGGAAATAGTCATATTTACCCCTATCGTCTAAGTTTGGATTTCTTAGCCAAATTGCAAAATCATGCATTAGTCCTCCATCAATTATCGGAACAGACTAACTAATAACACCACCATTCTAGACGATGTGGTTTACAACAAGATGCCGACACTAGTTGAAAGGGGTAAATAAGTTAAGACTTCTCAACCTTTGATCAGACAATGGTGGCAAGGCTGAAGGCCCCATCAATCGGCACGCCAGTGCAAAGACTGGTCTCATCTTGGTTTGCTCCACGAATTCGTCTCCCGGCCTGGCCTGCCGGCTCGCTCACCACCTGCTCTGAGGGCACAAAGCACACGCTCCGCATTCCGCAGCTTCTCCAGAGCAGAGCGCTGGACAACGGAGACGATCAATGCGGGCAGCAATCGACGTGTTCGCTGGTTGGTTTCTGGACTGGCTTGAGTTGGCAGGTGCTGGTTTATTATGAAAGAAAAACACTGTTGACTGATTGAATAAGCCTGACTGAAACCAACCAACGAACGGGGTAAATAGGCGGTCCCCCTCGGCAGAGGAACGTCGTCCGGCCAGTACACCTAACAATGGTCCGTAGCTCCGTACACCAATGGTGGCGCGCAAGGAACGCGTGCTTGCTTTGGTTCCGCTACCTGTTTGTGCAGGCATGCCACGGCCGCGATGGTGAATCGAATTTTGCAATCTGGACACTGTAGCACGTTTTGTTTGTATTTGACAAACTTTATCCGATCATAGACTAACTATGCTCAAAAGATTTGTCTCGTGATTTACAACCAAACTGTACAATTAATTATTTTTTATAATTACATTTAATGCTCCATACATGTGTCTAAAAATTGATGTGATGCAGAGATTGAAAAAACTTAGAATTCGAAGGTAATCTAATCAAGGCCTGAATGAGCAATGTTCTGTCGAAACAGTGGTAGCCCTGTCCTGACGCTCAAGTCATACCTGAACCTGAACCACACGTACTCCGAAGCTGTTTCGATTTGACGGCGTGCTGGCTGCCTTGGGCCTGCCATTAAGAACAGCTATCTGAGGGTTGTACTCAGTCTCTGCCCCTCGGTCTTGCGAAACATAAATCACGTCGTCACATTCTCAATATCTAGTATTTACCTGCAATAAGACACGTCATTAGATGTACTAAAAACACTTTGGCAGCTTCAGTCTGTAATTTACAGCTGATCCACATCCTGCTCAGCGTCAATGAACTTAGGGGGTGTTTGGTTCATACAGAAAATTTTAGTTCCTGTCCCATCGGATATTTAGACACATGCATAAAGTATTAAATATAGACGAAAAAAATAACTAATTGCACAAATTATGGCTAATTTGCTAGACGAATTTTTTAAGTCTAATTAGTTCATGATTTGACAACGTGGTGCTACAGTAAATATGTGCTAATGATGGATTAATTAGGCTTAATAAATTCGTCTCGTAAATTAGTCTCCATCTATGTAATTAGTTTTATAATTAACTCATATTTAGTTGTCCTAAATAGCATCCAAACATCCGATGTGACATAGCCTAAAATTTAGTCCATGGAACCAAACACCCCCTTACTCGTCTCTGTTTCTTTACCCGACCAGCATCCATATACGATTTTAAATATGCCGCCCCGGCCAGCATTTTCTTGCTCATGACACAGCAACACAAACTTACTGAAACTAACTGAAATAAAGCAGCTCAAATCCTTTATTATTTTGATCTTTATTCCAGAATGAGGGATGGCGTCTCCTTTTGATCACCCATCCCTTACAAAGGGGCAACATCAAAGTACATACAAAAACCAAAAGAGGGAGAACATAAAAAAGACATAGAGAAAAGGACAGAGAAAAAGATGTGGGGGGGAGTGAGATCTACAGACCTCTGATCATGGAGCCTACCACAAATCACATAGCAGATATGGCTGACATCGAGATCTACGGGTACGGCGAAAACAGAGGAGAACAAGACGATCAGTGGAGTGATTAGGTTGGCACTAATAATCCACGCCAATCACAAGATCACACAATCCTGAGATAGGCCCCCCTCCCTCCCTATCTCATACTGGTGTGAGAAACTTTGTATGATTTGGACTGGAATCGTTGGGTAGTGGGTGTGCAGGGTTTGTGTGTGTGTGTGTGTGTGTGTGTGTGTGTGTACATTGTTGATTTGGTGTTGCAGGGTTCCTAGCCATGTAGCAATGTGGACGTGGGCGAAGAAGATAGGGTCATCAGCAGAAAAGCAGCCTCCTCCACTCCCATTAGGAGCCTCCGTTTCTGCACCACCTGCAAGTTGCTGCTCCCGCTGCTACTGCTGTTGCTAGAGCTGTCTTTTACTTCAGTCTTTGCCTCAGCATTATTCTGTTGTTGCTGCTGCTTGTGGTCTAGGCCAAGCTCTTGCCTCCTCTTCTTTCGGTACCGAATCCCGCAAGCGTTGCAAAGTGACTGCCAACAGAATTGAAACGAGTTAAGAAAAAAAAAGAGACTGCATTCGATTTGTTTTCAGGGCATAGAGTGAAATTAAGCATCAAGTTTTTTTATCCAAAACAATTCTCTTGGTTATTTATTATCCTAAAAAAAGTGTGATAAGTCATGTCTTTGTGCGCAATTTAGGTCAGCGGAAACACATTGAAAAAGTGGAGGAAAGAAATGAAAAATTATCAAGCTAGGAGAATCAAAGTGGATAAAGTATCTTTCTCCCCGCACACCATTGGCTCGGTGGTTAGCACTGTTGGAAGCAACAGCTCACCTAACCACCAAGTTCGCAGTCCAATTGAATAGAGAGAAATATCAACAAGACAAGTCGTATTAGCAATAGATCACCAAAACCCAACTCACCATTCCCTGTCCCAAATCATATCAAACGTCTTGTAACTACAGATTGCGACGAACATTTTTGTTATCCCTATTTTCAGTTGCTAAAATACTGCTATATCATGAAAATAAAAGCAATATTACCATGAAAAAATTAATAGAGCAGGTTTCATTTATCTCAATTGCAAGTAGTTTCTCAATTGTCAAGTCCACTTCAAACATTTGGCCGTAAGAGTAATAGGAAACTTCGCTGAATAGACCCTCAAAAATGCATGTTTGTCTCTGTGTGTCAGCTCTCGATGATGGTACCGTCAACCTGTTGCGTAAGGAATTCAAAAACTGGAAGACCTTGGGCGCACAGGTTAGATTTGGTGGAATGTGGCTCGATCGTCCTTAGCTAGCCGTCTCTGATTAGAACACACTGCTAATAGCGCACCAATTTGACTTGGTCTTTGGTGCCTCGATTGCATCGTACTGTTTTACAAGGCTGAATTTTAATTCCACATTCACTACAAGAGATCAGCAGATCATCGTGCATCCAGCTTTTAGGCTTTAGCCAAACATAATCCCATCCATACTTGTGCCAAGTTATTGAGAGTAACATGTATCTTTCCTATTGATTAGAACATATTCATAAAAAGAAGCAGTTCATAAGCACATACGAGAAGGCTCGTATATATATCTCTACTAAGCGGGCAGGATTGACAGCACAAAATTTTCAGTAGTATAAGAAGGTTATAAGCAGATGATCACATATATCCTATCCTATATACAAACAGGAAAAACGAGTAGTATTTGCAGGACTATCGGAGTCGTGTACATATGTAAGCTAGGTTGATCAAGATCAGCAGCGAATCCAGCGACCAGGAATCCCCAATCTGGTGGTGCCTTATCCGGACGAACACTATATGGAGCCTGGCAAACAAGAGGAGGGAGGGCGATCATGAGCTTACCCTGGGCCCGGTCGGGCCGCTGCGCCACATGGGCGTGGTGGTGGCGCGGCATTCGACGCAGCTCCTGGCGCCTTTCTCCGGCACCACGATCCCATCGATCTGCAGCGACGACGGGTTGCAGGAAGCAGAGGAGAGGTCAGGCCGAGATCACAGAGCTTGGCGCTTGGCGGCAAAGGAGAGAGAGAGAGAGAGAGAGAGAGAGAGAGAGAGAGAGAGCAGAGAGAGAGAGAGAGAGAGAGAGCAGAGACTAGAGCCAACGGATGTACCTTACTGCGATCGGCGGAGCCCATCGGCGTCGGCGCTGGCGCCGGCGGCAGCAGACGACAGCCCCGATCGGTGGCCGGGGTTGGCGACAGGATTGCTTCGAGAATTTTGGTTTTCGGGCGGCGTGCGTGGTCTGGTCTGTTTCTTCTTAGAGTAGAGAGTAGTTGTGGGGAAGGGAAGGGGGATGTGTTTGTGTGTGGGAGAGAAATGAGGTCGGAGTCGGAACTCGGAATGGGAGAGGGAGGCTGTGCCTACGCATGTATCACGTATGCGAGTGGGAGATAAGCCGAGGAGGTGACGTGGCCTTTGCGGCTGCCCTGGGAAAGATTTCGCTTCTAGCGGTAGTAGTTTTCCTTTTTTTTTTGTCTGGCTGGGTTTGAAAGCACGACTGGAAGGGGCCTCAAAAGTCAAAACTACTCCCTCCATTTTAATTATGAGACATCTTTTACTTTTTCTAAATATATTTTTACTATATATATCTAGATATATCTAAGTACATCATGAAAGTTGAGTGTCTAAAAAAATTAGAACATCTTATAATTTAGAGGATAGGGAACAGTTAATAGCTGACTCATCATCATTCGGGCTGTTCCATACCTTAAGCATCAAGAATTGATTGGAGCACTGTTTGTACTAAGTTTATCTCATTTATATATATCCCCTGTATTACTGTCACAAACATGTCGCTTTCATAGGCATTCATTGAGCGAAACAAAGAGTGAACTTTTAATCTTGAATCTTGAAAAGTTTTGCCACTATTAGTAAGTCAAGTTCAGTTTGATTTCAAAATTTTCTGTAGCAAAAATAACGCCCCCCCCCCCCCCCCCCCCCCCCCACCCCACCCAACTATATATAAGCAATTCCGCCTCCATTCAACTTTCAGAATTAAAGTTAGTGCAACTTTCTTCTTTGAACACAAACCTTTCAACTAAGAAGAAAATCCATCCTAGAAAAATGAGAGGATTTAAGGACAAACCAAACATGTGGGCTTTGCCCAACAGCCACAATGTTAAGAAGCATTGTGGGGGAATATTCTAGTTTATTTTTATGGGTATCTGACTTTTTTTATCATCTCTTTCAATGATGATATTTTTCAATGTAAGGCTAGTGGCTGCTGTTTCGTTAGATGAAGAAAAGATAAAATGTCTTAGGGATAAGGTCCTTAGAACTAAGGTGCTAACAGTTCAGGTACATAGCTACCGTACTGCTAACGCCTGGACGTCCGGGCAGACGCCTGCAGCTGCAGTTGGTTTCCTCCCTGAATTTCGCGCATCCATGCGTGGCCCTGCGCCATCCGAATGGCGCTCAATCAAGCCAGTGTCACCCGTGCCCACGTAGGGGCCTGCGCCGCCCGACGTCGCCCGCGCGTGGACCGCTCACGTCCCCTTCCCGCTTCCCCACACACATCCCATGTACAACAACCAATCTATTTTTGAAACATCTAGATGCAACACTTGCAACAAAAAAAAAGATGAAACACTTGAAACATGCATATGAAACATTTATAAAAACAATTGAAAACCATTGCAAACATATGCAGCATACAGATAAAACACTTGCAACATATGTTTGAAACATATGCAACATTCAAATAAACACGCTTGCGACAGTACGTCTGAAAAAATAGATGAATGTTAGGGGACAGACGCTTGCAACATACTGTACAACCATTGCAACATATGCAATATCCTAATCTACTTTTGTAACATCCGTGTGAAACACTTGAAACATGCCTCTAAAATATCGGAAACATTTGAAATGTACACTTGCAACATGCATCATATCCCGATACTCCCTCCTCCACTGTCTGAATTGGGGTGCCACAGCCATAGCAGGAGGCGAGGTCGGATGGCCTTCCATGCCACGGCCCGGTGCTTCTCCTTGTGTGCTGGTGGTGCCTGTCGACGTCGTTGGGTGGGGCAGACGATGGAGTAGGAGCAACGGTAGGTGCAGCAGGGCGGGCGGGCGGAGCAGCGGCAGGAGCAGGCCGCGGTAGGTCGCTTTGGTGGATGACGTAGGGCGCTGGCAGCGACGATGACGCAGAGGGTGGGTGGGTGCTGGAGCACGAATCTTGGATGTGAGGGGATCTGTGGTGGCCTGGGTTCGTGTCGCCTGGCATGGTCACGAGTGGACGCCGTGACGGAAGGCGGAGGGGGCGGACAGTGTGGTGAACACCGCAACGGCAGAGTGGGGAAAGTTATCATCACATAAATGGGGGAGTAGGGGAGGCCGGTTGCCAATTGGGCCGGTCCGCTACGCAGGCGTAGGAAGACAGTGTCCGGCCGTCCAGACGCCCTACAGGAAGTATAACCGAAACGCTAAAGCCACGTCAATTCTAAAATTCTTTAGACCGGAAAGGAAAACTCCACATTTATCGATATAACTATTTTTATTATATTTTATTTGTTGGAAAATCCACACTTTCAATGAAACCTCGAGACGAGGTTGAAACTCGATGCCACCGCTTAAGCCGTGTTTCACTTCAATGATAGGACAATACAGAACTTAAATTTGAGGAACTAGCTTTGCGTTTACAGATGGAACAACAAACAAGGTGTTCGGCTAGTCATGTTACGGCTTGTTACGGTTTGTTTCAGCTTATTCTCTCTCACAGAACACTATTGAATCATCCGAAACCATCCGAAATTCACTGTGCAGTCTACCAGCCAAACACGTACAAAAAAAATCATTAGTTCAAAAAGGAGAAGAAGAGCCTTCATTTGCCTTTTCCTTTTTGTTGCTGCTAGTGGTACGCTTCTTATCACAGTGGATACAGTGACCAGAAAGTGCAGGAGCAAACAGAAGGTGTAGTCCACTCAAGGCTTCTCCAATGCACCACGGTCTACATCTACATGGAGCCAAACTTTTTGACCAGGCTAAGGCCCTCTACAATGTATGCCTAAGTGATGCCCAAAAGAAGAGAGATGATTTTAGCACTGCTCCTCCCCACTGCAGCAGGCGGTTCCAATTGCAAGCGATGCCGAGAAAACAAGGAGCGGAGCAAGTAGTTGCGCCGATGCCCAAATCAATAAAAAACCATTTCATTGGCCTAATACCCACACCAAAGCTGCTCCGTAAGCCTCCATCCTTGCAGCTTTTGACTACTTTTTCTTACAATGTGGGTCCCATGAGCAATGACACCAACTCTCTCCACGTTGCAGCAATTGAGAAGCGCTCCTGGTTGTACATGTGGGACCCGAATTTTTTGCTGGCTCCACTCCCACGCTGTGGAGGGCCTAATGCTGCCCTCAACAGCCATGCCTTGTAATTCTGTAAAAGCCACAGAGAAGAGACGAGAATGAGAGAAACGTGACGTCACGGCTTACTGGTCAGCACATAGGCTTGGGGCTTACGCTATCAATGGCTAGTAGTTTTCATAATCTACCTAGACGGTCGTGATATCATTTTAAAACAAAAAGATGCTGATCTGTTTTTTATGCTGTCACGGTGGTTTGGTGCTCTCATTAACTTTTAAGTATGATTTTGTAGGACACTGCTTTAGCCTGCTTGTAACAGTTCCGTAAACTAATGGAGGAGAATGGAACGATGAATAATAAAACACAATAAAAAGGGTGCCTTATATTAAACATATAAAAAGGAGTTTTGGAGCACCAACTTGCTTCCCAAATTCTACATCTTAATATTCTCGCTAATTCAAGGTTTTGGTCCATCCGATAACTATTTGTCAATCTTCCATGAGAAACACGAGACCCCCCCGTGTACCAATCTCGCCGTCCACTAGGGCGGGCTTCTTCACTTTCGGATCAGCATGATGTACTCTTTAGTCAACTCCCAGTGTCTATATATATATATATATATATATATATATATATATATATATATATATATATATATATATATATATATATATATATATATAAGTTATTCTATAGCCACGTCCATTTACGATAATTTTATATACTAATTTATGATAATGTCAATACATATTTACAATAGTTGGGTTACTATGACATATAAAAATATTTACCATAACGTTATAGTAAATCACTTAGTAAGGAGTTACTATAATCTCGTATATTAACATAGTAATTATCGTAACTCAAAGTAGCTACAGAATACGTTATTTTATAGCCATTCTGTAGCCACTTGAAGTTACGATAATTACTATGTTAATTTACGAGATTATAGTAACTCCTTACTAAGTGGTTTACTATAACGTTATGGTAAAAATCTACTGTTGTTATAGTACCCAACTATCGTAAAATATATATTGACATTATCGTAAATTAGTATATAAATATCATAAATGGAGTGTGGTACGAATACTTATTTATAGCTGACTCTATATATATATATAAACTACTATCCTGTAGCTGGCTACAGAAATAAACTTATTCTAGTAGCCACTTTGAGTTACGATAATTACTATAGTTAATTACAAGAATGATAGTAAGCTCTGTACTAAGTGGCTGTAATATAACGTTATGGTAAATATCCACATGTGTTATAGTAACCCAACTATCGTAAATATAGTATTGACATTAATCGGTAAATTAGTATATAAAAATTATCGTAATGAAGTGTGGCTTAAAAATAACTTATTTGTAGCTAGATACTAAATATATATATATAGCAGCAGTACTCTGTTTGGTTGCTCCATGGAAACCACTAGAGCCTCTACCTGTGTGAGCATGAGTCGCCCTGTTCGTTGGTTGGTTTCTGGGCTGATAAGGCTAACTGGTGCTGGTTTGTTGTGAGAAAAAAACACTGTTAGTTGGCTGGCTGAAATCAAGTGAACAGCCTGTCTCTTCCACCGGGACATATTCTCTTTGCTTTTAAGCACATATTCTTCTTGCTACAAAAGGGCCAAATTGCAAAGTATATATGTGTTATCCTCTGAATTTTTGCCAGGTGTACTTACTTTTTGTATACATGGGATCTAACTAAAATGGGGTGTACTTACTTTTTGTATACATGGGATCTAACTAAAATGGGGGTGGGAATTGGAATAGCTGCTGCCTGCAACAAAATCTGCACGAGAGTATCTTCTTGGTGAAAACAAATCCACCAGGGGGGCAAAGACGCGGACACATCCACACACAGCCCTTTCAATTTCCAAGACTGGATCAACCCATACCTAACAAGGCTTGAGCAAGAAGAGCCCTCGGCCAAGAGATTTGATACGGCAGCCGAATCCAGCGGATAAGAGGATAGCCATCATCATCCATTAAGACGAGAAGCTTAACCAACAAACTGAACAAAGGCAACCAGCTACACCCTCCTCCATAGGACCACCACCATGGTCCACACCACCCACATCTCTCAGGTGTATAAATAATGACATGCTGATTACAAGCTCACCCCATGATTGCGATCGCGCTGGAAGGATGCCATCTCGTTCTTCCATTCACAAGGCGATTTCTTTGCCTGATAACTAGTGACAATCAGAATCAGCTTTGGGTGCAGTTAACTGCGATAAAAGCGTCGGAGAAAGGGGTCATCACTCTGCAACGCATGTCATACTCAGACACCCTTACATATAGACAGACAAAAGATCAGACCATGTTTAGCATACCAGGTTATGCTTTGCGTCATGAACTACGTCGCTCCTAACTTGCAGCCAGGACATAAACATATATGCACTTTTCATCAATCTAGTATGAGATGGTTCCATGAGACTCAAATAATTCTAGACTAGATACCTTAAGTTAGAGCATGATTTTAAGAAAAAACGAAACTAAAACTGAGTTCACAACTTTATGATTAACTCCAATTTTACGGTTTTTAATTTCTCAAAAAAAATTATTTATACAATTTAGTCTGATTTGCTGGCTAACATGGCGCCATGTAGGGCAAAACCACCATCCAAAACATCCACCATGCTAGTTCAATAGGTTTCAAAAGTCAACCGAGGTTGGTTTTCAATTAAGGAAGACGAATCAAACTTCAAGCAAAGTTGGAGCTTAAAAGACCTTCTCCCTTACGTTCAAAAAAAAAAAAATCTCCCAAATACATTTGTCTGAATAGAAATAAAATGGGAGCAACCATATTTGGGCCGTGCTGGGCTGGACCTATGTACAATTGGCGGCAGGCAAACCAGGCCATACCAGCCGGCTAGCTGCCAATACATAACCGTATACGGATGCAATAGGAGTACAATTTACCGATACATAGCCGTATACGGATGCAATAGGAGTACAATCTAAGCTGGAGCTCCGGCTCTAGCTTGCTACACTGTATCAAGAACGTAGCAAGAAACTGTTGTACGTATCTCTCTTCTATTTCGCGCAGTGAGCAAGGAGCCAGAGCCAGAGCCGAATGAAGCCAGGCCTAATATGCCCATAAAGTTACAAGGCACCCACGAAACGATAACATATATTTAGCAAAAGAACAGTACCACGCTTTGCAGTAACAAACTAATAACAATAACTAGGGTAGAAAACCACTAGGATGCTTATATACCATAACGGTTTTACAGTACTGCATAGAGATGACCTGATGAAAGCCAACCACCTATTATTCTTTCACCTCAACAGATAACAACGAAACCTCATTTGACAAGGAGAGGTGAAAAGCAAGAAGAGTTTACCCCGACAACGCAAGCAACATGATCAACGCCAGGCATGGTTGCAGTCTTCACTTCTTCAGATAGAGAATTACGGACCACAAGAATCAACCGCAGAGCACCGTTGACCAATATTCACTGCTTTTGTAAGGACTGACCAGTGACCACGAGTCCACGACAACTGCCTCAGATGAGGACGACAGGACCCAACCACGAATGCAACATGAACCCTCCTCCCCTCGTGGTGAAAAGACCCAATCCAAATAGCCAGTGCCCTAGATTTTACCTTCCAAATGAACACTGGGAACCTGTTCCACATAGTGATAAAGCATCACATAATCTGAATTGCAAACTTACCAAGACAAGCATGTCATCCAATTTGAGCCACCAGTGAAGACAAGCATACCTTCAGCCAAATTTGAAAACCCCTGGTGGAACAGAGACCTGCTGGTTACTATTGTGGATGCCGGTCTGGGGTGCATTCCCTTCTGAGGTCATGACATCATCTTCCACAACCCAGAACGTCTCGAGCAAGTGAGCCGCCATCTGATATACCATGTCATTGTCATTGTTCAGGAGGTCCTCAATCTTGTCCAAACCATCAGCATCTTCAATCATCTGTGCATACATGTTGACATCGCAAGCCCCTGAGTCCTTCTCTTGCTCTCCAACCTTCAAGATATTCCCAAGGCCCTCCAAACATACTATCAATTCTCTAGTATCAGAATGACCAAGGATATCACAAAAGGCGTTAATGCAACCCTGGCTTACAAGGTACCTAGCAAACAAATGATATGTTAGTAAAAGATTGTTGCTTGTGCTTGCATAAGAGCACAGAAGCACAAAAACAAAGAAGATCAACTAGCATACTTTATCTGATCATGTGTTCCACCACATGAGGCATTACTAATTGCCCAAGCAGCCTCATTGCTGACAGCAAACTCAGCAGTACGCACCAAATGGACCAAAGGAGCAATTATGTTCGCATCAATCACAGCCTAGAACATGAGTACAAGTTACTTCAGTAAACTATGATCAGTAAACAATGAATTTAAGATGTCCCCCCATCAATAATACATGGTGGCTTCCCAACAAATGTGAAATTTCACTAATACAAAGTATACCGCTATTAATAGCTTTATACGCTCCAACCCTATCAATTTGCTACATAGAAATGTTCATTGAGGTTTACAAACCTGAATCTGCTCCTTGTTTCCAGCTGTGATGTTGGAGATTGTCCAGCAAGCTTGTTTTTTGACGCTTTTGTTTTGATTTGTTATCAAAAGATTTAAAAGATATGGAAGTGCTCGATGATCAACTATACGCTGAAGCAGAGGAAAAGAAGCATTAGTAACATGAACGTGCATAAAAAAAGAATATTAATAAAGGGAAATACAAAAATCTAAAACAAAAAGGGAAAAAAAATCAGCAGAAGTGCATAGATTGGCATAACACAAGACACTTTAGAAGAATGCACTACCAAAAATATGATGAATCAAACTGAGAGGTATGTAATGAATCAGTTTACTCTGTTCTAATAGACTAATAGACTTTTCTGATCAAAGAGTCATAAGGTGCCAAAGTAAAGATAAAAGAAAAAAATTCAAGAATAATAAAGAATACATACCAGGTAGCATACTAACTGGAAAAAACAACTATAATTTACCAAACAAAGAGGACATTATTGCACAAGTTGCACTACCATCTAGATAAATGTCACTCTATGCTTTCTTTTATGCTTAAATTTGTCATGATTTGTTATCTTGGAGACAAAGACTGATAGAGATATACTAAAGCAATATCTGATATTGGATGCTAGATAGAAAAAATACCTGACTATGCACTTCATCCCCTGCAGCAATGCTACCAATCACAAGCAGAGAAGGAACGAGCACCGAAGGTGAAGGATGGCTAAATCATTTTTTTAGTAGCTTGTGCGTCAGAATTTATATTTATATTTCTCAAACTATAAAGCCTAGAGTTAATATAAAAAGGAAAAACTTACCTAAGGAGCTCAACAAGTCGAGGGCATGCTCCAGTTTCAATCACAGCTTCGATCCCGGCATTGTCTTCAGTACCACGAGACAAGTAAAACATTGCCCAGCAGGCATCACTAAGGACTGCCTCATCTTCAGAGTGAATGAGTTGTCGCAAAACTAGGAGTGCCAGCTTCACCTGTTCGATCACAAAACCAACCAACTATCAGTCATTAAACAACATATGTAGCTAGTACACCAACAGAGAGAGGACCTCCATACATGTTCAAAGTTGGGTTCTCCACGGCAAAAGTTGCTGAGAGACCAGGTAGCAGTTCTCAACAATGAGAGTCTAGGGTTCCCATTAAACAGCTGAAGTAGTGGAAACAACGCACCATGTGCATGCACAATGTCACGGCACTTCGCAGAATCACCAGCCACATTGCCCAGGGCCCACACAGCCTACAAATTTGAAACAAATCATCCTTTTATACTTCACACACTATATGTGCCACTAATGGCATGAAATGTTTGCGCAATTTAAACAGTGATAGTTTGTTTCCTAACGTGCCTGTTCACGGACATCCTCATTTGGTGAGGTGAGAAGCTTCACAAAGATGGGGACGGCACCAATATTAACAACCAGCATGGTGTCCTCTGATGATCCAGACGCAATGTTGGTGAGAGCCCATGCTGCCTCAAACTGCAGCCACAACAAAACCAGAAAAGAAAAAGTAAGTTTTCATCATAAACAGATCAGGATTACCACCATTCAATGTTCAAGCAAGTTGACGATTTATCATAGATAGATTGGGATTATAACACCATACAATCTTCAATCAAGCAAGTAAAGCAACATTGTTATGTTTGAGAAGCAGCAACAGTACAACCAATTTTGAGTTTATAATATAATTACAAACAATATCTATATCTGCATTCTGCAATGCACTAGTACAGAGTCATAAAGCTAATGCAATAGTTTAAGACTGAATCTGCCTCAAAAGTAGAAGCATTGTTGAATTAGCAGAGTCACTGCACAGACCTGGAGCTGAGGGTAGTCCTCCCTGGAAAGCAACTGTACGAAGCGAGGCAGAACTCCACATTCAACAACCTCCTTAATTGGGGGATCCCGCTCTGATAAATGAATCCATTGTTAATGATCAGAGAAGATAAACGTATATTTTGGTTGCAGTTTGGACAACCGCACACAGTAACGAATTTGAATGCAAATTCAGTAGTATTAGACGAAAAGTTTCTCTACGATCCCAAAAGTTCAAGAAAATTCCCACAAGTTTTATTTTATTATGCAAATGAAAAAGGCAGGGATTGGAAAATTAACTACGAAAAAAGCTAACATACCGACTGACAGCAACTTCCTGAACTCCCTGGCCGCTTCAAATTGCATGCTGCTGTCATCCGAGTATAACCCCGCGGCCCACTGCGTCAGGTTCGCCAACTACACCCGCAAGACATTATATATAGAGAAAAAAAGTTCAGGAACCGAAACAGAACGGAACGAACAAATCTACTGTAGAACGAAAAGGAAAACAAGAGGAAAAAAAAACACCAGCGCCGAACCCACCATCTTCTCAAGGGCCGGCGGTTGCGATTGCGCATGCGGCGCCGCCTCGGAGCAGCGCTTCCTCCGGAGGGCGCTCCCGCGGCTCTCCTTGCGGATGCTATCCATGGCGCTTACGCGCCGCCGCAGCCCGTCGGCCGCACTCACCGACGCCTTGAAGCTGCTCCGGCGTAACTCCGCCTGTTCGCTCGGCCGCAGCGACATCTAGGATGGCGAGCGCGCTCCGATGTTCTCTCGTCTCGTCGGAAACAACCTAAGCGCGCGGCGATTGAAGCGGCGGCTTTGGATGGAAACAAAGACTACAAGAGGAGGCGTTGGCGGTCGGGTGGGTCGTCGGGTGTCGCATTTATATCATGTAGACCAGGCCCTTGTACAGTCCCCAAACTTCCAACTTTAACACTACGTAAAAAAAAGATTTCTCATCATATTAAATTTGTGATACATGTATGGAGTACTAAATATAGATGAAATCAAAAACTAATTACACAGTTTGGTTGAACTTTGCGAGACGAATCTTTTGAGCCTAATTAGTCAATGTTTAGACAATAATTCATAAATACAAACGAAATTGCTACAGTATTTGCCGTCACATCAAATACTATGCAAATGTCGATTCCAGTCGAAACTAAACGAGGCTCAGCTCTACCAAGTCGGTAGGTGCTGACATGCCGTGGAGCCGTAGAGGAAGGAAGCAGCCAAGACCAACCCCAGACCAAAAGGAACCAAAAAGTTGCTTGCGAGTTGCGTCGGGGCTATCGATTCATTGTCCTTCCAAATCTAAAGTCCTGTTTCGATCCGATAATTTCTTTGGGTAGTGTTTGGAAACATTGGATTATCGGATGTCCGGACGTCTAATCCGGAGCAGTAGCATCGGACGGTGTCACATGCATAAGAAGAATGGAGCCTACGTCGCCTATTTTTCGCGTGCCCCACCACATGGGCCCCCACGCTTGTGCTCGGTTTCTCACGCGCCCATCTTCACCCACTCAATGGCCCCAGCAATGGGTCTGTGCCGCTCGGAAGTCACCCAGCAGCTGTAGCAGGTCGCTGCGGCGGGTTGGTCCCATTGCAACATGTGTAACATCATATCTAATTTTGCAACACCGAGATGAAAACTTGTCACATACGTCTGAAAACAGCTGAACACACTTGCAAGATACGTCTGAAACACTTGCAAAACACCTAGAAAGCACTTGAAAGCTAGTGCAAGCATATACAACATCCACATGAAACACCGGAAACACTTGAAATATACGTTTGCAACATGCATTAATATGCAATATCTGGATCTACTTTTGCAACATCCAGATGAAACATTTTGCAACGTACCGTCTAATACAGATGAAATATTTGGAACATACACTTGAAACATACGTGTATAGCCATTGCAACATCGCGATCTACTTTTGTAACATCCTGATCTACTTTTGTAATATCGATATAAAACACTTGCAACATACCTCTAAAATACCTGAAACACTTGAAACATATGTTTGTAACATGCTCTTTCAACGCAAAACATCTCCTTGCTGCTTCGGCAAATGAAGGCTCATCGGCGCGTGGAGGTCACTGGTGTGGTCACCGCAACGTGGAGCTGGGCGGCGACGCACTGAGGGCGGGTTGGGGGTGGCACGGGCAGCGGTGGCCCAAAGGGCAGGTGGGTGGCGCGTGGAGGTCACTGATGTGCTCGTCGATGGCACGGAGCTCGCTGGCAACGCGGAGCTAGGTGGCGATGCGTAGAGGGCAGGGTGGGTGGCGATGGCACAGAGGACGGGAGGCGTGGCAGCGGTGGCGCCGAGGGTGAGTACATAAGAAAACAGACGATCGGACGCCTTGAACCCAGAATTTTCGTTGGACTATTCTATACATGTAAATGAATTACAGTTGAAACTTTCTGTGCACAAGAAAACAGAAGTATTTTACTCCCCTGTAACATGTTTTTGGGGTAGGGGGGAAAACAGTGCGCAAATTAACCGGGAACCAAGCTATGGGCAGAAAAATCCTTAACTACCGCATCACATCAAGCATCAAATTAGAGCTAAAAACTAATTAGATTTCGTACCACAGAACATGAAGTTTTACAACAAAGCGGCAAAGTTGAGATGAGGGCATTAGATTGGACCACAAGAGGGGAAAAGGAGTTTAGATCGGAGCTCAGCTAGGACTGGCAGTGGAGGGCTAGAGGTACACCTCGCCATTCATGAGCTTATGGAGTGACCTCTGAGAACCATTGACGAGAATAGAGAACTCCATATCTGAATACTCAGGACGCCGTGAACAGAATCACCTCTTCTCAGCTGCGCTCCACCTCCTGCTGCTCTCCTCGTCGCCGGTTGCCTCCCGAGCTGTTCCACGTGGATGGGTCCTTCCCACGGGCCGCAGCAGTGCCGACGAGGATAAGGCGAAGGTGGCGGCGGAGATCGGGAAGAACGTTGACGAGGGGGCGGGGTTATCACTGCCGCTGTCTGTGCTGCCGGTACTTGCCATAGAGGCGGCAGCGCACGCGACGAGGGGATGACGCAGGAGTTGTGAGGTGTGACCGCCCCTTGAGCAGATGGGAGAACGCCTTCGGCCTCCCGATAACCGTCAGAAAAATAATGGAATGTCTAGACACGATTTTATTTTTCCGGGCATATAGGACCAAACCGCCGGTTACAAAAAAAATAGTCTTACCAACCATCCAAGCAAAGTGTCAGTGGTTTTGAACCAAAAACCATGCTTCCAAACAAGATGCTTTTTTATATAATTTGTTTCAAGAACCGTTTAGTAGACACGAACATGTGCTATCTGTAACACCTCAGGTGTTTAAATACTAAAACAGGTCATGTCATCATATGCATTGCTAATCATTTGGTCTTAGTGAAAACTTTGTTATGCATACACTAAAAAAAGTTTACTTTTATGTATATGTGTTGACTTGTATGGTTTGAATCAAGTTCAAAATCTTTGTATTGCTTTAGAATTTCCAAAAACCCTTATTTTCAGTATTTAATTCTACCCTAAAAACCCAATTCAAAATCTAAGCACATTTTGGGGTTGAGCCTAAAAGCAAAAGTGTAGAGCTTGTCAAGTTGTACAAAGTTTGTTTTTGGAATTTTCAAAGTTGTTATATAAAATTTGAAGTAATTTGAAAAGGCGAAATGTACTTAAAGTGCCCCCTTTTGAATTTAAACTTGCATTTCAAAATGTAGACCGAATTAGAGTATGGTTATTAAAGCAAAGTTGTAGAACTTTGAATTTGAAACAACTTTTATTTTTGGAGATTTTTTAGTTACTATACAAATTTGGGGGTAATTTGAAGAAATTAGACGAGTGGCAATTCGGTAATTAGTTGGAACAGTACCAGCGGGCAGCTGTCACCGCCGGCGACCTTCTTCGGCGTTCCAGGTGCGCCCGTGGCCTTCTCCAGCTTCGCGCTGGCACGAGCAAGCTGCTGCGTGTCATCTCCTCGCTTACTGGCCGCTCTACAAAGCTTGTGCCGTCGCCGTTCTTCTCTTTTCCCCTCCTTTGTTTTCCCGACGCCACCGCCATAGCTCCGTCGAGCTCGCGCCGTCGCCGTAGCACCGTTCCAGTCGCAGCAAAGCCGTCATAGCTCCGCTTGCTCCTTGCGCACCCAGCTAACCCACCCTTGTAGCTTGACTTCGCCGGGAAACGTCGCTTGGTGCCTTTCTTCCTCGCGGCCGACAGCGTCACTGGTGATCCCGCTCCACCGTGGCCGGAGCTCCGTGGTGAGCCTCTGTCCTTGTGAAGTGTTGTTCCATTTTCTCCATGTTGCCATGGTACTTTGTGCCTCGTTGCTTGATCATTTCGTCCACCACAGCCACCGGAACATCGCCGTCGACGACAGCCTGCTCCGCCGTGTCTGCTCTGCTCGCTGACCCGCCTTTCTGTTGCTCCTCCGGCTCAGCCATCGACTCCAACGCGTTTGGGGAGAGCTTCTGGTGCTTCCTGGACCTTTCAATTAACCACTACCGGCCTTGTTTCGCCGACGTAGCGTAGCCGCACCGTCATGGCCGCCATGGCCGGCGTCAAGCTCGAACCTCGCCGTGATTAGTCTCGTTAGTGCCACCAATCGACGCACTGTGATGTGGGGAACATGGTAGTGCATTGGCCATGGCCGGAGACCTCACCGATGGCAAGTTATCGGCGGTCAAACTGCGGTCGTCGCTGTTGAACGCGGGAGGAAGACGCTGACATGTGGGGTCACCTTGTCAGTGACTCTGTGTTTGAAAATGGATTTTTCTATTTTGCTGAATTGAATGAATAGTGTTGTGATTTGTTATTTTTGTATAAAATTAATTAGAGCTCCAAAATTTATGAAATTTTTTGTGTGACCTCTTTGTGATGTAAACTATTTAGGAAAAATATTAAATGTTGATTTTCAGTACATTTTGAATGTGATAAAAATTGCTCTAATTAATTAATAAATGAACTTCCATGATTTTTCTAGGCTTTATTATTTATCCAAAAATTATGAAAATTGTTTTTCCACTTAGTTATCATGTGATAAGCCTTCATAAAAATTTTGAGCTCATTTGGACAAAGTTGATTTATTTCATATCTTTTAATTAAATAATTAATTCATAAAAGCAAATAGTAAACCTTAATAATTTAGGTTTTTGTTTGAATTTTCGGATTGAGTGATGACCTTGAGTCATTAGTATAAGATGATCCTTGGTACTTAAAGTATGTGTGTGAATTTATGAAATGGTTTAAGTAGTTGTTGGCTTATAACTGTACCGCGAAGGAAAGTTGTATTCAAGTTGTTAATTTTGCATCCATCGTCAAGCATCATGTTTTATATCGCGCATCATATTAAACATGGCATTGTTACTACGTGTAGTGAACGAAAGTGAGCACGTGGTAGTCAATCAAGTTGAGGAGGAGGTTAAACCGTCTGTTGAGGTAGGGTTTGATAATTGTGGAACGTCTTCAGAACCTGACCTTTCCGTCAACCAAGGCAAGCCCCGGATGCATTTAAACCTACCTTGTGTTTTACAAATTTATATATCGCTTTTGCTTTTAAGTACTGCATTAAGTGATTAGGAGTTGAGTGAAAACCTAATTGGTGCATTATCAACCTTGTTTTTCAATATCAACCTTGTTACCCGTTTCAATCCGAGAATGCTTAATTATGCTTAGTCATGCTTAGAACGATAAAAGTTGGGTGATTACCGGTCACCTGCGAGATATAAATGGTTTCTTGGATACGACTGATTATTTATGTGATCATGAGATATGAGCATGTGAAGTAATAAATCTAGACCGGGCGGACTTGGTGTATGGGAGCCACAAGACATGGATGTCTTATGAGCGGGTTCTTTCTGCCTGTGTCGATTAAGACACGTCTATTGTTGAATTGCATGAGGTGAGACTTTGTAGTACCGATCACATACTCCGGTAAGCCTTAACTTGGCTATTCTATTACGAGAATGGCTACTCGCGCACTGGGAGTGGAGATATGGTGAGAGTAATGTGTACCCATGTGGCAATGGGTTGGAATAGTGGAGTACTGTATTCTCGAGTGGCGCGGACCCGTTCTTGTTTTAGAGGATCTGAGGGTGGGTTGGTATATGTAGGTCAGGGACCTGCATATGTCGTGTGGTTGGGAATCCCCAGCTGAGTTATAATCGGTTTGAATCGTCGTTGCTCCTCGGTTATGGAGACTCAACTCACTGTTCATCATCGTAGTTAATAACTGAAACTTAAGGAAGTTTTGAGAAAGGGTTTGATATGAAGTTCATGATCTCATTACGGATCATGGCAGATTCATATATGATTTTGAGACAGATTTACATGTTGAATAAAAGAATCTTGTTAGAAAGCTTTTACGCAAAAGAACTTTGTTTATTACTAAAGCCATACCTTGAATCCCCGAGCCTGCATTCCTGAGTCTTATTAGTTTTTATTTTGGTTAAGTCTTGTTGAGTAATTTTATACTCAGGGTTCGTTGACCCTTGTTGCAGGTGAGCCTCATGAGCAGGTTTGCTTTGGACCGTGCTGCATGACTCTTGTTCAAATCGATGATGATAAGTAACTATGTGACCCTTGGGCAGGGTACTTATATTGTGTGTTTGTATTATGTTACTAATACCACTCCACTACTATGGTTTGTAATAATTATCGAACTTAGTTTGTAAGGTTTGAAATAACTGGTTTGTAAACTAAGTTATTGTAAGACTTCCGCTATTTTACTCTGATGTAGATATTTGAATAAATGTTGTAATACTGCAATGACTCTGTAATGGGATATTGCTCGGAAATCGTGGATGATTCGGGGTTCTCCGAGGACACCCGACAGTCTTCTTAAGTTACCGGGAACATATGCATAGTTGTCAGAGGTCATTGGACAGTGACATGAGTATGTGAACCCTATAATTTAGGAGGTTCCGCCACACTATCCTAATGTTTATAGTAGATATATAAACACTGATATCCTATTTTTTGTGGTTGCATCGAATCATTTCAAGAAGACAAAAAAAAGATACGCTTGCTATACACACGCACAAGTCTACAAAATATGTGACCATCCAAATACTCCTTCACATGAATCATTGTACAAATCATTGCACACGGTTCCTTTGACAAAGATCAGCTATAGCTTGCCAAGAGGCAGAAGTAATTAGACTAAATTACAATTCCTATGAACTACTAATGAGTGATGATACATGTAGACACTCAAGATGGCAAAACAAAAACCTGCATCATTTACAGGATAGATGCTTAGTTTAAGCCATTGAAAGCAGATGTTGTACATTGCAACGAATGATATGTTATGACGTCTTCCTCATCTCCTCTGGAAATTGAACTTCATGATTGCAAAGCTGAACATAAATGCAAAGGCCACAGTGAACAAGATATGCACCAATGCAACAACCCATAACAGGTCACGATGGAAGCCAAAGTACTCTGTAACGAACTGTGCTGCAGTTTGGTCTCTGCCATCAATATTGGTTTGGATATCACCATACTGGGAGGCAACCAATCCATATAATGTCCATGCGACTGGGCAAATCCAAAAACCATCTCCACCAAACAGGAATTTTCTGACAAAATAAGCACTACGCCAGATTTGAACATCACTGCCGGCCTCATCCCTGCCGGATTTGTGAGAACCGACAGTGATGTACCTTCACTGCCGGTTATGAGCTCGAAAATGAGAAAATAATTAGGGCTGGGTTAAAACTGGCAGTGAAGCACCACATCACTGCTGGTTTGTGGCTTGAACGGGCAGTGTTTTGGCGGCCATTCATCACTGCCGGTTCAAGCCACAAACCGGTAGTGATTGGGCTTTATCACTGTCGGTTCTAGCCAAGAACCGACGGTGATAAGCCTACAACACAAAAGGCTGTAGCTGTCTTCTTCTTCCCCCTCTCTTTCATCCCGAGAACAGAGGCGCGCGTTTTGGCCCTTCCCTCCATTATTGCGGCTGCTCTTCACCATGAAGCTAGCGCTTGGATTTTAAAGAATAGCTTGATCTTTTTGCTTTAAGGTTAGTAACAAACATTCACTCATTTGATTTAGTTGCTTAATTAGCTTCGTTTTGATGGCTACATTGCTTGATTCTCATTCTAGTTCTTTCTCTATTCTAGAGAGCACTTTTTCAATTGGACATTTGTGCAAGGCTAAAAAATGGGGTGAATCTATCATCCAAACGGTTGGTGTCTATGAACACATTTAAATTCATGGCTAATTATTCCATGGTGGTCAAGATCATCATTGTTAGTATGTGATGCTATAATTAGTTCTTAGAAGTAGAGTATAATAGTTGTTCTTCAATATTGTGCAATAATTGTTTTTTACTACGATTTTTAATTTACAGGGCCGGGGCTACCAATTTCAATTTTCCAATAATTAGTGTAAAATAATGTTTTCCAAAAATGGTACTTTCGAGCTACAATTGTTGTTCATGAAGCTTGATTTCTTATTAATTTTTTGTAATTACTATCTCAGTATTTTTGTTGTGCAGAGATGGGTCGAGAGTGGATGCATCTGTCCCGAACGGACAAGCAGTACATGCATGGTGTCAGCCAGTTTATCACTGATGCCAAAGCCCATGCTGGAAATGGGAACCCTGTCTTCTGCTCATTAAAAGATTGCAAGAATTAAAAGAACTTTCATCAAATTGAGTCTATACGATCGCACTTGATTACCAGGGGATTCATGCCAAACTATACGATATGGACTATGTATGGTGAGGTTGATGTGAATGTTCTGCAGAAAAACAATGATGATGTGGACATGCCTAACGTAGCCATCCACGATGGTGACGAGGAACCTGGTGTCAACACGAAATCTATGCCCACAGTTAATAATGTGTTTAGGAACACACTAGCTGACGACACCGAGGATAACGATGGCATTTCTCAGTTGCTACGTAATGTAGAGACCAGATGTCTTAGTGAAAGACAGCTGAGAAAGCTAGAAAAAATAAGACAAGATGGCAAAACACCATTGTATAGGGATTGTCCAATGAGCAAACTGAAAGCCGACATCATACTGTTAGAGTTCAAATCGATAAACGGATTGAGCGATAAAGGCTTCGATCAGTAGTTAGGTATAATAAGGAAAATGCTTCCAGAAAAAAAATGAGTTGCCAGAAAAGACATACTTGGCCAAGCAAATGATCTGCCCCATCGGCCTCGAGGTTGATAAAATCCACGCGTGTTCCAATGATTGCATATTGTACCATGGAGAAAAATACAAAGACTTGGACAAGTGCCCCAAGTGTGGAGCTCCACTGGTACAAGAAAGGGCCGTCAGATGAGGGTACCAAGACCAGAGGAGGTCCCAGTAAAGGTCATTTGGTATTTTCCTATAACTCCCCAGGGTGCATAGGCTGTTTGCATGTGCAAAGTCAGCCAAGCTATTGCAGCTGGCATGGCAAAGAGTGTAAGAAAGATACAATGATGATGCACCCCGCCGATGGGCATGACTGGAGGACTGTCAATACTATGTTCTATAAGGACATCAGTGGAGAGGTAAGGTACCTTTGGTTTGCTTTGAGCATAGATGGGATGAATCCTTTCGACTAGGTTAGAAGCAATCATAGCACCTGGCCAGTGACGCTCTGTATATACAACCTTCCACCTTGGGTCTATATGAAGCGGTCGTACATCCAGATGCCACTACTGATCCTAGGGCCAAGATAACCTGGGAATGACATCGATGTGTTTCTGGAACCAGTGATCGATGAACTAGTGGAGATGTTGGAAAATGGTGTGCCAGATGTTTGGGATGAGTACAAAAAGGAACATGTCACGATCAAGGGAGTACTTATCGCTACAATCACCGACCTGCTAGGTCGAGGTTCATTGTCCGGAGAGAAGACAAAATGCTATACTAGATGTGTCGAGTGCTTGGACGACACCGATGCGGTAAATCTGCCAAATAACTCAAAGATAGTTTATATGAGACACCATAGGTTCCTACCTAAGGATCACTCTTACCGTAGGAATAGAAAAGATTTCAACGGTACTATTGAGAAATGCTTAGCTCCAAAATATCGAGACGGGCCTGCGATACTTTGAGAACTCAACAAACTAGAGGTTGTCCTTGGGAAGGGGGACAATGCAGTAGCAGCGCCTGATGGGAGCGTTTGGAAGAAAAAATTAGTTTTCTGGAAACTACCTTACTGGCCACTTCTGAGTGTACGCCACTGTCTTGATCCCATGCACATCACTAAAAACATGTGCACTAACACTCAACACCTTGATGGACACCGGGGGGACATCGAAGGATTCACTAGCCACACGCCTGGACATGCAACACTTGGGAATCAAGAAGGAGCTGCATCCCGTGGAGCTAGAGAATGGCCAGTTCGAACTTTCGGTTGCGTTATGGACATTGAAGAAGGAAGAAAAAGCGTGCCCTTATTTCTTTCTTCAATGAACTCAAAGTCCCGACAGTGCTACTGTGCGAACCCGAAGAGGCTAGTGAATATGAGAGAACTCAAGTTTAACTATGGCCTTATGAAGGCCCATGACTATCATGTCATTATGACTCAGCTGCTCTCTATTGCCCTACGTGGTATCCTCCCCCCAAAGGTCCACACGCAATCATAAAGCTTTGCTCATTCTTCAACGCGATCTCAAAAAAGGTCATTGATGTGTCCACGCTAGAGCAGCTATAGCGGGACATAGTCGAAATTCTCATTAGGCTTGAGATGCATTTCCCGCCGACTTACTTTGATATCTCATTGCATCTACTCATTCATCTTGTTGACCAAATTAGAGCCCTTGGCCCAATGTACCTGCATCAGATGTTCCCTTTTGAAAGATTGATGAAAGTTTTCAGGAGGTATGTTAGGAACAGATTTAGGCCAGAAGGAGCATGGTTCAAGGATGGTCAACGGAGGAGGCCATTGAGTTCTGCACATATTATCTAGACATCAAAAGGGTCAAAGTTTCAGAATCTCGTCACGAGGGAAGACTACGTGGCAAAGGAACGATCGGGGAGAAATCTGTTACAGTAGACAACCCTGTTTATTTTAGACAGGCATAGTTCGCTGTTCTCTAGCAAGCCGAGGGTGTGATGCCATACATTGACGAGCACAGGCAATCGCTACAAACTTTGTATCCGAGCAGGTCACAGGCTTGGCTGGATAAAAAATATAAGGAGGAATTTGTCAGCTGGTTGCGACGTCGCTTGCTTGGAATAAAGTTGGGTAATCAACTGGATGCCTTAGCCAAGGGGTCTTCGAGTACATATCTTAAGTACCAAGGGTATGAGATCAATGGATTCATATTTTACACAAAAAAGCAAGATGGAAAGAGCACATACCAAAATTGTGGTGTTTGTTTTGATGCTCACGATGAAAATGACAACGTGCAGACGACATACTATGGTTTCATAGAGGAGATATGAGAGCTAGCCTATGGTCTGTTGAAGGCAGCTCTTTTTGCTGCCAGTGGGTCTGGCTCAAGGAAATCAACACTGACAGTGAATGGTTCACTACCGTTGATCTCATTAAGACCGCATACAGAGATGACCCTTCGTCCTTGCAAGAGATGTTATGCAAGTCTTCTATGCAAGGGACAACAAGACAAAAGAAAGGCTAAAAGTAGTCCTAGAAGGGAAAAGAAAGACTGTCATTGTCGATGGAGTGACGGACGAAGAAGACTACAGGGGCTATTAGGAAATGCATCCATTCGGGGCAAATGTACCCCTACCTATCCTTTAAGAGGGTGACAGACATGCTTACGTACGAATTGATCATAATGAGGCCCTCATTGTTGATGCACCTAAAGATAGTTAGATTATTGTTAACTATGTAATCATTATGCAGACGTTGTATCAGTAATTCGCACTGAATATTTAATTTATATTTTGTGCGCATCTCTACAATTTAATTATTGACTATGTAATAAAATATTAAGATGATATTCACAAACACTATTATTTGATAATTATAGACCATTAATTAATTATCATAGAATTAAATAATCAAGACATAAATTTTTGTGTTATTTTAGAATATAAACTAACTGTATTATTTCTATTAATAAATAAATAAATAAAAGCATACTAACTGAATTCCCTATCTTAGCTCAACGGTTAAGGTCGCGCACTCTGTACTCTGAGACCCATGCTCAAATCCCAGGCGGGCCAAACTTTTTTGATTTTGCATTTATTATTTAGTAGTGCATAACGATGGGATAAAAGAAAAAAAACCATTCTAACCGAACTCCCTATCCTAACTCAGTGGTTAAGGCCGCACACTCTCGACCCCATGACCCGTGCTCGAATCTCAGGCAGGCCAAACTTTTTTATATTTTTTTACTAAAAGATGGCGGCAGGGCCCTTCACTGTCGGTTTTGATTTTAAAACCGGCAGTGATAGCTTCTATCACAGTCGGTTGCTCAAACCGACACAAAAGACCAAATTCACTGTTGGTTTTTAAACTAAAACCGACATTGATGTGTAGATGCTCCTCACATACCAACAGTGCTCCTATAACCACAATAGTTGGAACACTGCTCCCACCTACCCCGACAACTTTAGTTCAGAAATAAAAATGTACCACAACTGCTAGCCTCTATAAAATGGTCCTCGGCCAGGAGCTAGCCTCTCCATGCATGTTGGTTTTAGCCAGGCCTTATCAGCCATGATACAATGTTTTCCTCTCACAACAAACCGGCAGTGATGTCCATGCTCCTTATATAAAACAAACTGTCGGCCACATACATCTATCCTACCCACCCACGAACTCTCTCAGTCTCATTTCTCACGTTTCACTCTCACTTCTCAAGACATCCACTCTCTCTCTACGTGATTTGGTCATGGCTCCTGCATTTTTCAATAGTATTGATATGTTGTCTTCTCCAATATTCTATCTATATTCATTTGATCTATATTTATATTCATGTTTCTTTGCATTCTACATTTATATATATTCTAATTCTTTGCATTCGATCTATATTTAATTATGTTGTTATATTTTACTTAGAAGAATTTTTTGTACATATATTTTATGTTCATATTTTTTTTGCATTTTATCGATCAGGTGGTATGAACAATGGACCTCCCCCACCACAAGAACCAGGTTTCCATCCTGGCGATGAGCTATTCGCTCCTAATGTGGTCATTCCACGGTTTCTTGTTCCAGCTATTGTATGAAATATTTTCCAACATTTTTGTTTTTATGCTAACAAATAAGTCTAATTAGTTTAATATCATTGTTGCATGCATATATGTCGTAGACTATATCCCCCAATAGATTGGCTGCGAACAGCACTTAGCTGGTTCTTTATCTCGGACATCGTTGAGAACACGGTATCTAATGCAAGTGGTCGGTTATGGACGTGTGAACTCAGTTTTTCCATCTCTGTGAGGGGTTCAAATCATCGGAACCATATCCACAGGACGAGAATATAGAGCCCGGACGTGATAAGCACCCAATTAAGTGCTGTGCGCATCTGTTTAGAGACACTTCGATGTATTTGCTATGATGTGCCTGATTTCTCGTACTTCAAGGCACTTGCTTTGAATAGTAGTAATATCCTCATCCTGCAAGCAAGAGAATGGTTTGCAAGCTACAACTATGCGGATGTGGTAAAATGGTCACTTATACCTAAGTCATGGTTATTTGTTATTTATTATTGTAATAACATTCTCTAATTTTTTTCTTTTTCTCCGTATGCAGATTGCTCTCCAGGATCTTACCTATGCTGCATGTGGCTTGTGGGTCGTTCTAGACTAAGCTACGGAGCAACTCGGGTACGATTGGAACTTCTGCAATGGAAACCTTGGCTAGCTCAATATAGAAGGATGCCAGTACTGGCATAAGGATTACTAACAGGGGCAGTGGTCGTTCAGTAGGTTATATCTATGGCCGACCATTCTTTCGGTATTAGTGAGGCACAAGAGAGTGCACTCATACGGGCATTGGACTTCATCGATACAAACGGATACATAATCCGTGACATCAATTACCATATATGGCTACAGAGACATGTTAGTGTGCGTGGCATGATCGATCCCGACAGTGATTCTGATAGTAATTAATGTTTATTTACCAAGGTTTTCAAGGTCGTAGTTTAATTGAGTTCTAATTTTAATATGTATGGCTTTGTGTGTTTAATTGTTATCATGCATGTAATTCGTTTAACATTTGTTGGGCAACTAGAAATATACATTCCGATGTCGTATTGGTCTCAAAATTATTTTCAAGCTTGCACGTGCCACATGTGAAGGAAACACCAAGTTTGGATTTTTCGGAGATGGTTTGCTACTTTCTGAGGTTTAATTCAATTTCCGCGCAACGACACCGTTTAATTATAGGTTGAAATGAGTCTACCCACAAAAAGATCCAGAATGGTGCCAAACTTTTACACAGACTCTAATGTGCCTTAGGGATAAGAATTTTGTGGAGGTGGATGAAAAAAATCTATTGGGTCCAAGATGAAATTCACCCTCGTTTGTCTTATTCAGCACAGACAAAAATATAATAAATAAAAAAGATCAGAAAAACTTTAGATCCTGTGTGGGGTCTTAATTTTGATGTTCATGCTTGTCAAAAAAAATTCAAGCCATTTCGACATAGGCGAAGTATACATGCTTCACAGAGGTACACGTGCCCTTTCATCGAACCATGACTGTACATATAGGTTATTAAGGTTTCTATGGTTCATAGGCATTCCAGTATCGTATTCGTCTCAAACTTTTTCTTAGGCTTGCACGTGCTACGTGATGGAAAACACCAAGTTTGGAATTTTCCGGAGATGGTTTGCTACTTTCTGAGGTTTAATTGAATTTCCACGCGACGCCACCGATTAATTATAGGTTGAACTGAGTCTACCCACGAAAAGATCCAGAATGATGCTAAACTTTTACACAGTCTCTAATGTGCCCTAGGGATAAGAATTTTGTGGAGGTGGAATGAAAAAATCTATTGGGTCCAAGATGAAATTCACCCTCTTTTGTCTCATTCAGCACACAGAAAAATATAATAAATAAAAAAACTGATCAGAAAAACCTAAGATCCTATGTGGGGTCTTAATTTGGGTGTACAAGCTTACCAAAAAAATTTCAAGCCATTTTGACATAAGAATACATATGCTTCTATTTATTTAGTATATAAAAGAATTTTTTTAATATATATAAACATCACTATCAGTTTCAAAAAACCAGCATTGATGAGAATAAACTGACAGTGATACTGGTTATCACTGTCGGTTTATCTTTGAAAACCAACAGTGACGAGCTATTTCCCAAAATAAATTAATAATTTATAAAATATAACAAAAAAATTTGGGTCACTTGGGACTCGAACACGGGTCTTGGAGGATAAGTTGAGGGGTCCTAATCATTGCGCCAGTAGGAGGAGTTCGAAAGAAAATGAAAACTTATCCTACTTAACACCTAAATTAACACGGAATGACCCGACAGTGATGTACCCCATCACTATCGGTTTGCAAGCAAAACCGGCAGTGATGAGCTATTTCCTGAAATAAATTAATAATTTATAAAATAGAATAAAAATTTTGGGCCGTCTGGGGCTCGAACATGGGTCTCGAGGGCTAAGTTGAGGGGTCTTAACCATTGCGCCATTAGGAGGAGTTCGAAAGAAAACAGAAACTTATCCTACTTAACACCTAACTGTTACACAACATCACTATCAGTTTGGGGATTGACCCAGCAGTGATGTACCCCATCACTGTCGGTTTGTAAGCAAAACTGGCAGTGATGAGTTATTTTCCGAAATAAATTAATAATTTATAAAATAGAACAAAAAAATTTGGGCCGCCTAGAACCCAAACACGGGTCTCGGTGGCTAAGTTGAGGGGTCTTAACCGTTGCGCCATTAGAAGGAGTTCGAAAGAAAATGGAAACTTATCCTACTTAACACCTAACTTAACAACTAACTGCTACACAACATCACTGTCGGTTTGGAGAGTGACCCGGCAGTGATGTAGCCCATCACTGTTGGTTTGCAAGCAAAACCGGCAGTGATGAGCTACTGCTATAAAAGTGGTGCGGGTTGAAATTATCCCAATTCATTTCAACCCCATGCCAACCCCTCCCCCCGCGCCACCAGAGGACCACCCCATGCCGGAGCACCGCCCCACGCCGTCCACCGCCCCAAGCTGGAGCACCGCGCTGTCCGGAGCACCGTGCCGTCTGTCCCACCGCCGAGGCCTTCAGGAGCGCGTGGATAGCTGCTTTTCCACCCCCACGGTGAGTATGTGGCTCACTGCCCGCTACATGTCTGATGAAATGTCCCACAGCTGCTTACTTGAATCAGTTTGATCATGTAGTGTGTGCTGTCATACAGTTTGATCATGCACCTATGAATGCTAGAACCTACATTTGCCACACAGTGTGTGCTGTCTGTTTCTTTGTGTTTCTAGACGCATTGCTAGTAAGTAGTACATTGTTACTTAGTAGCACATTGCTCAGCTCTATTCATCAGTAAAATGATAAGAACAAAAGCGTAATTTTATTTTTGGTTACCAGGATAAACATAGTAGGGACTCGTAATACTTGATAGAAATTGCTCTTTGAACGTTAATGGTAGTATGTTTTCGGAGTACTTGCATTTTCTCTTTGAAACAAACTTATGTTTTCTCTGTGAAACCATCTTGTGCATCATTGGAGCTTGGATGGATACATATGTGAAACCAATGGCTGGTCTCACCTCGTAGCTTGCAATTGCAACTACGCTCCCATCAGGCGTATACTCAATGTTTTTGGAACTGTGCCACCAATGCTCAATGTTTTTGGATGTGAGGATGGAGTATATATACTTTAGACCTATAGAACTAATATATGTCCAAACTTGTTATGGAATTCTCCATGCTATCAGCATAAAGATGCATAATTATTAACTTATGCAAGATTACAAGTAAAAAATCTCTATGAGTATATCCAAAAGTCTCTGAAGACTCCTATCTCTAGCCCCCGAAAGTTTTAATGTTGGGTGATTTATAGTGAGACTGAAGACTCTGAGACATCTCTAGGAGTATATCCAAAAGTCTTAAACTAACTCTCTAAATCATCATTTGGTTTTTAACAAATAAAAAATATTCTTTATATCTTTCCTACATCTAACAACTATTACTAAGGCACGTGAATAGCTGTTTTCCAAACACTCCTATCTATGCAATGGTTGTGTGTTATTCGTAAATATATTAAATTGTATAAGAATACATCATGTTTGAATGACAACCTAATTTACTTAAATGTATAGGCAACCATGGCAGGGTATGTAGTGCATGTTGGTCACATGCCTAGGATTTATTGAACCTAGGAAGATTGCTATGCTCAAGTCAATCGCTACACTGGTAATTTACATAAAAAATACAACACAGAAGCTGAAGCTTTGAGGGCCTACTATAGTCATCCGGCTTACCTTGCAAACCATGGGCAACCGGCCTACTATGGTTCAATGAATGCAAACCATGGCCATCTACTGGCACTGAAGATCGAAGAGAAGCCACCCATCGGAGATGTGAAGATTAGGAGAAATGCTCCTTGGTCTTGGAAAGATGTCATGCTTTTATTTATGGCTATGGTCATCGTTTTTCTTATTTGGAAGTTGATGTAGGCTTAGTTTCGTAGAATAGTAGGTGGACTTTGTTGTATGTGGTCAATCAAACAATGAATTTGTTCTAGGTGAACATATGCTATTATTTGACTTTATTGTATGTGGACTTATCATTAGACTTTGCATTAAACATATTATATATATATACATATATATATATATACATATATATATACATATATATATATATACATATATATATATGAACATATGCTATTAGTAGTTGTCCGCGGCCAAAACTAACCACGATCGTGTCACAGCCATGACTCATCGTCGCCTGTTACCCCATCGCCGAAGTACAAATCAGCAACATAAAGCGGCTGATATCGCTGGGATGGGAGAGCCACATGATCCATCAAACGATGATGATGTCAATCAGGTCAGTGAGAATGAGCAGCCATGGACCCCGTCCGACTTGCTCGATCTGGGTCAAAATGATCAAGATGGCCAGGTAACTTTGGTATCATGTGATAATGTAGCCACACACGCTAATCAATTGAGAGGGTCATAGCTTACTTGCTGTCTCTAGCAGGAGCCTCCATCGGCCGAGGAGCCAGAGGGTTCGGGTAGCAGGAAGGCTAGATCCAAGCGAGGCGTGTCAAAGATTCCTGTTGGTAGGAATGCACACTGGCACATTATTGAGTTCGATGAATTCGGGGATCCACTCTCACCGCCTATAGCTTTGACCAAATACAAGACTATCCTCAAGTCACTTGTTAGGGACTTCATCCCGATTAGGTACATGAAGTGGATTGGGAAAGATGATGACCCTGAGGTTCCTGAAGTGAGAAGGATTACATATGGGATGTCAAGATCCCAGAGTATTTCACTTTCCCAACTGAGTATGACAGGGAGTTAGTTAAGAAAAAAGAAAAAACAAATCATGGGGACATGCTTCAAGAATTTCAAGGGGACATTGTGCAAGAATTTTGTCCTCCAAAATAAAGAGCCAGATTTCGATGGTGGATAGTTTTGCAAGCAGAAGGACTTCTGGCAAGCATTTCAAGGAATACAGGTTATCCGAGGAGTACTTAGCACTGAGCAGGAAGAATAAGGAGAACTCACAGAAAGCGATGAATCCTCATCATCTTGGCTCTCGTGGCTACGCCAAAAAGATGCCAGAATTTGAAGCAGAACTTCAAAAGATGGATCGTCTTGCTGAGGAAGGCGTTTAGGTTGAGACAACCGATTGAGAGCCTAGATTGGTATTATACTGTATGAGGAGGAATGTACGGCACGCCGAGGACAGAAGCTTTAGCTCCACAAATGAACCCATGAGTGAACTCATCCAGAGGATCTCCCAGGTAACTGAGGAGGTGAGGCAAGGGACTCGCACTTCTAATAGGGAGAAAGACGTGCTCACCCAAGCACTCGGAACCAAAGAGCACCCTGGTCGCACTAGAGGAACTGGTGTTGTTCCTTGGAAACTAGCATTCCTCCAAGAATCTAACACTTACTGGAGCTGCTCGAGGGGTAGAACGGAACAGGAGGTAGAGTATTTGAGGCGACTAAAAGAGATGGAAGACATAATGGAAGCATAGGATTGAGGCGGCTGTTGAAGCACGAGTCGAGCAAATTTTGCTGTCCAAGGGGTCAGGAGTACCACAAAACCCTACTTCTACTGCCTTTAGCCCACAGTTTAGGGGTCGCAGCAGCTACGGATTGACCCCGCTCGATGAAGAAGAGGCGAATGTGCCTCATCCAGTGGATGGCATCACTGAACTCGTCAATGTCAAGTTGTACATCCGTTAGGCATGGACAAATGACAAGGTGGCGCTTGGCCAGGCCTGGCCTATGGGAGACGGGACAATTAATGGCCGCCCAATTCCACAGGGGTACTGCTCACGATCACCATTGACATAATACTTGATAAGAAGTTTAACAAGATACCCATTGAGTGCCCCATAGCGGAAGACATGCCGAAACTTGGTCAAAACAAGGGCTCTCAAGTGGCCTGGCACAAGCGCTTCATTAAGCTTGACCATCAATTGTCCTCTGATGATGAGGACGACTGCGAGTCTTCGCCCACCCATGATAATCACTCACCATCTCCCAACAGAGATCACTCCCCTCCTCATCTGGAGCCATCACCCCCGAGAAGATAGAGGTCTCCTTCTATTCCTCCTCGTCCAACTCCATCTTCATCAGCCCCGAGAAAAGAGACTCCTCCTCCCCCTCCTCCTCCATCTTCATCAACACTGGGAAAATAGAATTCTCGTCGTCATCCTCCTCCTCCTCCTCCACCTCAGCCTAAAACAAGATTATGGATATCCTCGTAGTCGTAGAAAAGGTCCTTGGATTCGGTCGCTAATGCTCCCAAAGTGGACCAATAGAAAAGAAAAAAGGCAGTTTAGTGGCAGCATTACCACCTTGATGAAAGAAAAATTTATAGCACACATCTTGAAGGAAGATTGTGGTAGTTTCTTCAATCTCTGTGCCTCACCGCCTTCGTATTTGTTGAAGTCCGAATTTGAAAGGCAAACATAGAATAAATACGCTACAACAAGAGACGAAGAAATACACAATAAAGATTTAAGGAACATATAGAAGTACATCGAAGACAACCCAGGATTAACCATGGAAGAGGCCGCGAATATCTATTATGATGTACAAGGGATAGGAACACCAGCAATGAAGTATGAAAGAGGAAATCTTTTGGTTCCCGATGATGAGTATAAAAATTTGACAACATATATGCGCCAGTTGCATGAATGTTACATGGCTCAAGCAACAAAGACAAACAACTTTGGTTTTGAGGTTATTATCCGTTCGCCACATGTTTTCCATTATCCTGAAGAAGAAAAGTTCGATGTCGAGTGGGAGTGCTTGTTCCAGCTATACCAGAAATGCTCTCTCGATGTTCAAATATTGACACTGTGGACTATGTAAGTACCCTACACACACGATATTACAATTAACTACTCTCTCGAGACAAATTGTTAACTTTTGAGCACTTCCCATAATTTTATGTAGGTGTATAGCAAAATTTTGTATTCTAAAAAGCAAATGGGATTACATAGGCTTCTTGGACCCCTTGCGAGTCAATGAGAGGATATGTCTAGGCCTCTATGGATATGACGTGGAAGACCTGAAACAGAGATTGATTGATGTTTTCGACGAATTCACGATGAAGAAGAAAACCCACATACTTCTAGCCTACAACTGCGAGTATGTGTTATTGGCTTTTAATTTTATGCTCCTTTTTTCGTTAAGATTATTTGATAATTAGGATTCTATGATTGTAGCAACCATTTCGTCTTCATTTGTGTCAATCTTGCAAAAAATCTGATCGAGGTGTGGGACTCGAAGAAAAAACCATTTCATCATCTGGATGCACGGGTGGTAGTGCTGAATTAGTAAGTGATCCTAATAACATATTATTTTCTAATCATACATACCGCTTTCTAATGTTTCTCCCTTTAATGTTGCTCAGTGTCCGAAGAAGACATATCGGTGGGACGCCGGTTCCATTCAAGGTTGTCGAAATGGAGGGAAGTATCTGTCACAGCCGGTGGGAAACAATGAATGCGGGTTTTATGTAATGTGGGCAATGCTTCGCTACATCGGCGGGAAATCAGAAGAAGCTGATAAGTTGGTGTGTATAATCCTCATTTCATTTATGTCTGTTAATAATTCAACAAAATGATTTACTGTTCCTCTTTGGATATCATCTTTTTTGAACGACAGCGCAAGAAATATAACCACCAAAGGCTGTTAGACATGGAGATCGTCGCACTGCAATCGGAGCTCGCAAAATTCATCTTAGCCGAGGTATTGAAAAAAGATGGAGTATTTTTCATTGCATAATCCGTGAGGTACAAGGACCAGTATGGCCTAGAGCGGCTCGCCAGATTATTGTAAGAAGTCCAAGAATATTTCTTTTTTATTTTGAGGGATCGAGATCTGGATAAGAACATTTGAACGGTAACCATAACATTTGTAATGTTTAATATTGATGAACCTATTGTCTACGTAGAGTATATTAAGCAAAACCCGATTCCATGAAAAAATATAAATTAAAATCAATTATAAAACAATAAAATGCGAATGGGCCATCACTACCGGTTAGCAACGAACCGATAGTGTTGTTTTGCAAAACACTGCCGGTTATCAACAAACCGACAGTGTTGTCTTGCAAAACACTGTCGGCTTGAGCCATGAACCGACAGTGTTGTCTTGCTCAACACTGCCGGTTTGAGCCCTCAATCGACAGTGTTGGCTAGTTCAACACTGCCGGCTTGAGCCATGAACCGACAGTGTTGGCTAGTTCAACACTGCCGGCTTGAGCCATGAATCAACGGTGTTGGCTAGCTCAACACTGTTGGCTTGATCAATGAACTGACACTCTTGAAGCAACCTTCACTATCGGTTAGGACTACAAACCGGCAGTGTTGTTCAACTAGACACTGCCGGGTGAAGTCCGAAACCGACACTGTTTCCTCTAGATTAGTGTCGGTTTTTAAGAACCGACAGTGATGTCAACCCCCTATCACTGCCGGTATGCCACTGTCGGTTCAAAATCTGGCAGTGAATAAGGTTTTTGAACCGACAGTGATGTCCATATCTGGGGTAGTGAAGGGTTTTGAATGTGCAAGGTATAACAAAAAAAAACGACATGTTTAAATTCGGAAACCAACAAGTAATGACAATAAAAACGACATACGATGGGAGAGTAACAGGTCGAGGGATGAGATACCCTGAAAAGAGGTTCCATGCATTGTAGATTGTGGATGACACGACAGATGCTACAGTCTCGTTAGGTGTCAATCCTGTTGCCATCATTCCGTGGAATGTGAAATACAAGAGTGTGAAGTACATGAAGAACAAGTACCAAAAGAACTTGGCAGCAACTCACTCAAATCCTATCATTGAATAGACTAGTATGCTGTATATCAAAGTCTGGACCAGGATATATTTTTTTCTAGAATATGCAAAAAGTTTACCCATCTTTGTATTAAGATTGAGAAATAGTAAAAGTTACAACGACGCGCCATGGATATAGCACACTAGGGGGAATAATGTTATATAATCGGCTCTATCCTCCCTAGCATAAGGAGATCATGGGCTATTACTCGCTAATCAAACTACCTAGCCAACATCACCAAGTCAGACGCGCTTGCTAGTGCGGCGCCTCGGTCGCTCTCCTTGTGGGTCCAGGAAGAGCTGTCGCATTGCCTCCGCATGCGAGGGGTTGAGCTGGTCGACGAAGATATTGTCATAGACGTCTGTGGCTGCCGTGGATGACCTCGTCTGTCTGTCGAGAAATCCCATCCGCTTCATCACCAGCACCTCTCCCCGCTTAGAAGCTGGGACACATGAGAGCGCCTGAGCGGTGATCCTCCTGCTACGGCTCGGCAACTGAACCAGGATGTACAGAAATTCAAATGCAACCTACAAAAAGACAAGGCAGCGTTGTTAGCTTCAGACTTTAGAGGCCAAAGCAACTTGACGATATTATGGATATATGAATAGTAGATTAGTAGCATGTGCACATATGTAGTTTTGATAGGCCCTAACTCGGAGTTAGATTCTGTGCATTATTTATAGTCATATATCCTTGTTGGAATTCTCCATCTTGGACACTAGGCACATAGATTTAGATAAAGTGTTGCATCCTTCATCTTCTTTGATAAGGTGTTTCATCTTCGTCTTCTTTGATTGGCACTGAGTTGGGATCAATTTACATGTCTACTCTTTTTTAGTGTATGAATGATTTGTTAATTTTGGATTAAGGGTCGTTGGCCTCTTCTTATAGGAATGGAGGATCGGCTCTAGTATTTGGGAGGAAAAAAGGATATGGATGGCGGTAGGTGAACCAAGAGGAAAGAATGACACTTCAATTTTTTTTTTGTTTTCAGCTCCCTTTTGCAATTTATTGTAAAGTGTTTTTGATGTCACTTGATATAGGCATGCACCAGGCAGTACCGGTGGCTAGAGATGATTGACGGGAGGTAAAAAGAATTCTTTATACTTGACATTTTCTTTGTACAAGGAAACAAAGAGCATATATATATTTTTAATCACAATATGGATGGAGATACTCATATATACTTGTATACGCACCCCTATGAATGATTCTAGTCCTATGAGTACACCCTTTAATCATACGAAATACAAACGTGTATATGCGGGATTTCAATAGGTCAGGAAATCAAGTCAGGGATACATACTAATATTATACTCTTCTTTAATTTGTCTTAGAATCACTAGAATGGAGTGTATTACAGATGGAGGGAGTAGTGTTAATGACTATCGGATAATCGGACTAGCAGTAGAGATTAATGGTTGCGAACTTGCGATTTACTCTTTTCCTATCTATAAGAGTACTCTATTTCCCTTTCCAATCCTTTATTTTTAATTTTTTGAAACTCAATCCTTGGTTTTTGGCAAGATGAGAAAAAAATTCCTCTCCAACTACTCCTAATCATTCCTCCTAAAATTTAGGCACTTGGTAAATCCTCCCCCGTCGAGCGTAACTTTCCGCGGAGTCACGGTCGCGTGGATATACGCATATTCTTCGGTCCATTAAAGGTGGAAGGGCGGAAGAAGAATAAAGAGTATGAAAACACTACTACACTCGCGCCTTTCACAGCCACGTCGTAACCCACATCACAGTCTAATTTCGGCCTCGGCCATAAGCTGTCGACAGTGATAGTTGTAGTCATCACCGTCCCTATCTGAGACCGTCTACGGTGTACACTCACACCGCCGTATTGACTTATGATCCATCTATGATAAGGTCCTAACTTCCGTTACATTGGAGCACGACCTGGCTGTATTTGTATACACTAACACCGTCGTATTAGCTTATGATCCATCCGTGATCAGTTCGTTGTTTCCATCGCATTGGAGCACGACCCGCCTGTGTTGGTGTACACTAACACCGGCTTATGATCTGTCCATGATCAGGTCGTTGTTTCCGTCGCGTTGTACCACAACCCACCTGTGTGGGTGTACACTAACACCGCCATTTTGACCAATGATCAGTATCACAGTTGCCTTGCATAATGACCCAATTGTGTGCAGTGCGTGTTCACCGTCGCTTTGGCGCCCGACGCGTCTGTGTCAAGGTGGACATAACCGTCACTTCAGCGTATGAACCGTCTGGTCATTGGTAATGGTCACCATCACATTGCAGTACGATTCGGTGGTGATACACTATTGACTCCTGCCGCATGAGACGAATAGCGGCGGTGTTGGCCGTCTGCTTCACCAATGGCTAACATTACGATGGTGATGACAAAATAGACAACGGACCCTTACATCCGACTGGTGACATAAATTGCATCTGGTTTTCATAATTTATTTACTAATTCAGATGGGCCTTAATAACTTACTGAACACACACCATACAGATATAATCATTACACACCATTCATCATGTCCACAACGAAGAATACTTTTTATAATAAGAAGCGACACTAACATAACAACTGTGTCAACTCAAGAATTAACACAAGCGGTACATAGATAGGAGAATAAATGTTCTGCTCCCTACAGACTTACATAACGAAAACAAGGTAGATGTGCTTCGCTCCTTCAGATTGGCACTCCTGCTTGCAAGGCAAAGCTTCATTCAGCTTAGTAGCCAGTGCACCATGGAACCCCTCTTCTTCCTCCCTTAGCCATTGCAGGAAAAGCGTTCAAAAGCACTCAGACTCCATAACCTGCACAAAGCAGCAGCATTAATAATATTGAACACACAATTGCTTTAGTTACCAAGGAAAAACTAGACTATATATAGAATCAAAACAACTCCCTACCTGAAGAAAGAACAACATATGCAACTTTACTGCTCTCCTACTTGACTCCATGAACAAGGGAACATAAGGAAGATAGTGAGGTCCCTCCTGGACATAGCCTCTAGGTAGGTCTATGATACCACACGACCTGGGTAGGGAGGACAAGAACTTTTCTGAGGTTCATGTCATATGCGATCAGTTTTTTGTACTCACTAATAAGGAAAATCAAATTCCATTCCAGGTGAACTTGCAATCACTCTATAGTCCACATTGCAAACATCGTAACCAAATTCAATATTGTTCCAGTCCAAATATATCTAGCGTGGTCACCTGTATGCTTCAATGTCTAGTTATCTGTACCATAGTCTTCTAGGACCCAGAATGAAAGCTGATACTTACTAAACATACTAGTAGTACATACACACAACTGACACTGAGCTTTATGGATGGAGATTGCTTCACCACATGGCCTATGAATTTTCCTCCATGTCTTTCCCTACATATCAATAGCAACTATCTGGGACAATTCCTAGCCAGTGCATAAAACCATTAACAAACGCACTTGTCGAATATGTGCGTACAACACCCTCGCCCCTATTCAAATTCCTTAAACATCCATGCTGAACTCTTAGATGAGTAGATGTTCACACCTACGGACTCACCGGCCCTCTTCTTCCCATATTCAATCACATGGAAGTGCGAGGAGACTGTCGGATCGAACCCTAAGCAAGCTGAACCAAAAGAACGGTTGTTATCCGACAGTAACCACCATTTGTTAGTCACCAGATTGTAGACAACATAGCGAAACCCAACGCACCAGCATAGGATGAGCCCGCTGCAGCAATCTGAGATCACAACATCCTCAATGGGGAAGGGCAAGAAGGTCAAGGAGGGGTATTCATTGTTGATGCTGATGAACTTGCGTTTGCCTTTCTAGCCTGCGATAGAAGAATCTAGCGACAATCTTGGGCAGCTCCTTACTGATACTCAGATTTAGAGATAAGGTGGTTCTAGGAAGCGATAGACACACTTGTAGCTGCACAAGGTGCGGGCGGTAAGGCATTGGAGGATGAGGTCGAAGACATGGTCTATGAGGACGGCCACTTCATTCCTCTTGTTGGGGGGCCTCCTCATCCATCTTCAGTTCTTGACTAGGATCTGGTGGAGCGGGATCGGCAATGGAAGTAGTTGCGCCATCGCCTAAATCAGAGAAGGAGCGCCTGCGAAGATTGGATCATGAGCTCCTTAGTAAATAGATGGAAGCTTGTTTCGTACTCAGATGAGTGAAGAGGGGAATAAAAATCCAAGAAAGATGGAGGGAAGTGTGAAAGAATTACCATTGCCTTTGGATCTTGCGGGATTCACGGCAACGGTGGTGATGAGTAGTAGCCTAGACACTGGTGGATCTGTGCGGGCCCTGCTGGTGAGGCATACCACCATGGGGTACTAGCTTGTCAGCGGTGAGTGGCGGCTTGCACCCCGCTGAGTAGGGGCGGTCGCGCAGTTTAGCACTGGGGAGCAAGGAGCGGTGATGAGGAACAAAAGCTATGGGCAAGGAGAAAGACACAGGGTGGGGAGCATGCTTTGTAAGCAACCCTTTTAGACGCGGGCTTGGAAATTGATGAAAGTGTTACCAACTAGATCGTATGCAGGTGGCGGTGAAGGCTACCGACGGTGGTGAATGGGTCCTGCGAAGATGTTCTAGGAGCCACCGTGCCACTATCGCCACAAATGGCGGCGACTGCTGCCTGGTTGAGGGCATCACTCATTCTACCTTATTATAAATCGTCAGTCATTTTACCCAATTGTAACTAGAAAAATGTTAGATTAATGGCTTGTTTGATTTCCTCCTACTAAAGTTTAGAATGAAGCTCTCCATTGAGAAGGGGTGTTTCATCCATATTTCATTTTATTCTACATGATGTGGCCGTCTTGGAAACAATGTAATGAAACTCTCCACTGAGACTGGCCTAAGAATGAAATAAACTTGAACTGAGTCCAACATTCAACAATAAATCTTCCATTAATATCTTATACATATACAATCTATGGGTCCTGGAATTGAAATACGACATTCCAATGATGCTCATAACTTGCTTTGCTTTGATTAAGGGTCATTTGCATCTATCTCCTTAATACATTCAATTAGTGATGGAGCTAGATGCAACAACTTTCTTCCATTTGCAAAGACCTTACAAGTATGGGGGTAACCCATACCCGACTAAATAGGAGAATGGAGATGGGAAACATCCTCGTGAAACTTCCTCTAACATCCCCCTAGGAGCAGTGGGAGGAAAAGGAGAAGCAAAGCAACGCGGATATCTATTCCCACATTTGGATTGCATTCATGAGCCAGAACTGCTCTGGCTCACAAAACCAATCTAGATGTTGCTTAGGCCCTTGTTCTAGTGAAAGCTCCAGAAGATCCACCGGTGCCAGGGCCCTTGATCCAATGAAAGCTTTCCATGGTTTTGATTCTGCATGCTCTAATCACGAATGGCGATCAGTAGCGGGACCGTACCATGGAGGCATTCCTCCCTACCTTCGTCAAACATTCTCTAGCACCTAGGATGAGCGGACATAGCCGTGCCCAGGTGACATGAAAGTTGTACCATCCACACCATCTGCAAGCGGCGATGAAGGCTACCGGCAGTGGTGAATGGGTCCTACAAAGATGTTACCACCTAATAACGATGACCATGTCATACATGTCAAAGGCGCACAAATGGAACATTCCAGGCAACAGTACACATAGATATGTTCAAAGTTCAAACTCATAGTAAATAGTAGTAGTATGAACAATTTTTGTACATGATGCCGAGGCAGATTACAATCCAACTACTCGTGGGGAGCGTTAAGAATGATGTTCGGTACATCCATCACGGCCAAGATGGTCAGGCTAAAAGTAGATGATGGGGTCCTCTTGATCGTGAAAGGACGTCCATGGCGGGAACCCCGGCTCTAGCCCATGAAGGACCCCACGCCGAAGCTGGGCGGCGGCCAGGGCCCCTATGGCACCTTGGCGAATGTTGTAGTTGGTCACCTCCACAACCTGCGCCGGTAAGGCATGGAGATGCTCCTCCACTGTCGCCCCCGTAGGTGCCACCGCGCGAACAGCGGCGACTGCTGTCTGGTTGAGGGTGTCAAAGCAGTGGCTGTTTTCCACCGACAACTAGGCAGCGACATGAGCGCTGTCATTGGCATCCTAGTGAAGGAGGATGGACACCGTTGTCTACCAGGCCAAGTCATCATTGGCCTGATGCAACTCTGTCGCCTCGGCCTATGTGGCATTGAGCTGCTCCTCTATGGCTAAAAAAGGTGCAACAAAACCCTACAGCTAAACACATGACATGGCATCACATGAACTGAAAGAGCAAGATCATGCCCAATATGACTTACCAGCGAGCCGCGCCTAGGCCTCAGCAACTGCAGCCTCTGCTACAGCCATTTTGTGCTCCGTCACGACAAGCACCATCTGTATGGCATCGAGGCAAAGCTGCAGCCGGTGCGCCTCCCGGCTCTCGTCCCCGAGGGCGGATCAGGGCGCCAGTTGTGGCAACGCCGAGGTGCATTCCCCATTAGTGGGGAAGCATTGCGGCGGATGTGCCATGGAGATAGCACTGTACAAAGGGGAAGCATCAAGACCACCATCGCAAGATAAAGTGCAAGATTCATACTTAATTACCCGTACTCCCATCACAAACTATCATGGAGGAGAGGACCTCCGAACACCCTCTCCTCCGGTGAGTCTTTCCTTGGGAGCTTTTGTCGCTCTGCCATTGGATGAGATTTGGAAGATGGGGTGTGTGGGTGGTAATTAAGTGTAACAAGTTTAGAAAGCAATCATACTTGGTACCCCCTTTTATCAAAGGATATATAGGTGAGTTAGGCGTCCATTGGATTTCCCTACGATTGCACTAAGTGAGAGCATGAGTTAAGGTGAGGCCATGTCTCCCACAATCTTAGTGGAGCACACTTCTCTCGGAACGACATTAGAAGTTGGACGGAGAAAATTGACTACACCACGTGGCTCGTCTAAAGGGTCTCATCCACCCAGTCGCCCACCGCCGGAGTGGAATAAAGAGCGAATAAAAATAGGAATGTGAGTACCACAAGGACATGAGGCAACATTTCGTTAAAAAAGTAAATCTTTATTCATAAGTCCAGTAGGTTACATTTGAAAGGTGTATGATAACAAAGATGTGTATCGAAGACTGCTGGGTGTACAATAAGAAAGACCTATCGAGTACATAAAACAACCTATACTTGACTACGACGTCACAAAACTTCCACTAACATCACCCAAGAAGGGGCATGGAGCGGAGTTTGAAATGATAGAGTTGTAGTCGTAGGCTGCTCTGATGAAGAGAGCCGACGTGACACCCACCTCACAAAGCTTCCACTTGCATCCCTCGTAGGCAAGGGTTGCAGCGGAAAGCACGAGGAGACCTGCCCATGTCCAACTCCTCCATGAAAACAGAAGAGAGGATCACCCTCGGACATACCAAAGGTGGTGATCCTCCCTATATCTTCGCAAAACATCCACTAGCACCGAGGCCAGACAAGCAGCCATTGCTGCACCCCAAACATGGAAGAAAGCCAATCTTCAAGGCCTTATCCCATCGCTAGTGTTGCTGCCAGAGAAGTTTAAGAACAAGCACCATGGCGATGAAGATGGATGACAGGCTCAAAAGCTTCCTTTCACTAAAACTAAAGGTGGTTCTTGGAGGAAGAAGGTGTGTGGAATGAGCACAACTGATGGAAAACTAGCTTACCTTGGCTTAAATAGCCCCACCTCAAGACGCGCGTGGGGAAGGCAATAGTCAAGGTCCATGACATCCACGGCCACCCATGTGATTCATAGGCAACAGAGCGATTCCCTAGCACATTTGATTCCCTGCCACATTTTATCCTCATCTAAAACTAGACTTAATGATGACATGTACTCAAGCATATGAGACGACACGAGCAGGGAAGGCAATAGTCAATGTCTATGACATCCATGGCCACCCACGCGAGTCACACGGGCGATGGAGTAGGGCACACAGCGTGGACCATTTGATTCCCTGCCACATTTGAGGTGCATCTATAATGTAGTTGCATTGTAGTGCTTTCGAGGTGTCATTTTTGTGTAGTATTTTGGAGTGCCCTCATTAGTATTGCCCATGTACCCATAACATTAGAAATCAATATAAGTATTCTACTACTACATTGTTTCTACCTTTTTCATTGTCACACTAGCCTTCCTCCTCTCAGAGTAGGGCGATGTCACACTAACGCTGAATCACCGTATGAAACGACGATGGGAGCTATAACACCACCATAATGTTCTGTTCATGCTAGAGAAATAAACCAATTTGGAAACACAACAAATTAAAGATGGGACACTAATTTAGCTGCAATAATGACAACATTCATCCTAGACAAAATTAACATGGCCATAGACAATCAAACAACATTGGTCCATTTGAACATGTCATGACACAGAGATACATCAATGGAGCTTTATTCACTACTTCGCTAATGTCTCCAAGAAAAAGAACAAGAGAACATAAAGAAGAAAGTAAGGTCTGCTCATGAACCATGCCAGGACTTTACGTCTACCATAGCTAGGTCGACACTGATAGGGATGACATGAACTTTTCTTCGATCTAGGTCATACACGATGATTGTTCTTTCCGCCCTAACAAAGAAAATCAAATTCCATTCTGGGTGAACTGTAATCCCTGTGTAGGCTAAATCATAATCCACATAACCAAATTGAATATTAGTCTATCCAAACACTTTTAGTGTGCTGTCAGTATGCTTCAATGTCCATTTATTAGTAGCATAGTCTTCAAGGATCTAGACTAAAAGCTAGGCCATATTGTGACCACTAACACCACCAACAATACATACACACAAGTGACCCTAAGCTTGATGGATTGAGGGTAGAGTACCACAAGGCCTAGGAACTTTCTTACATGTCTGTAGCACCCGGTTTTAAAGACAAAACCAGATACACACTATATGTGAGCCTAGGGAGACAAATCTCACATATAGCCACAAATAAGGGTAATATCAAGAGACAATACTTATTACATAACGTATTAGTAAAAGAAAAGTACCCTTAGAGTATAGACAGCGCAAAGTTGACTCCGATCTTCTAGCAAAGACTCCAAATCCACAGGGACGACTGACTGGTTGACGACAAACCTAACTCCTTCAAACCAGCAATCTGGTACCCATTTGGGATTTTTATCCAATGTATAGAAAAATAAAGCAAGCGTAAGTACATGTCGTACTTAACAATTATATCATGGGGTTCATGAGGCTCAAAAGGGCTGACACTGGTTTAACTGCGATTAGCTTTAATAGTTTATCTTTTTAAGCAGTTGGGTGGCAAAGAATTTATCATTCCCATAAACACATGATCAGGTAAACATAAATAATGTATAGCATAAACAATTGATCATTAGTACAATTATCCATTTGTGATCATCTCTATTCCATAAGGGTCCAAGGCCGCTCGTGTCCGTGAGCACGGCTGTTATAACAGTTTCACACTCTGCAGAGGTTGTACACGTTCACTGTGAGTCATGATTTACCCTTTCGCCCGAGGTAGCTAATCTCTTGACCCACTTCCAAGGAAGGTCGGCAGGGTTCACTATGAAACCTTTCAAAGGTTTCATCTAAAAAGTTAGGGCTGCTAGGCGTATGTGGCCCATCTCTAGGAGTGGCACGCGTGGGCATCGCAGCACGGTACACACTTCCTAGCAGCAAAGGAAACATACCCTGCGCCTTAAAGGTAACCACTAACAAGCTAGAAAAGATCCTCATACTGAGCTAAAGTCAGAGCCATATGGCCCTCACAGCTGTACTGTAAGTCCCGGATGATCGCTTACAGATAAGTCCTTAGGGAGAGGAATCTGAAGCATATAAACACTTCAGCCCCTGTTTCCATGTTACTAAAAAGTCATGTTTTAATGTTTATTGCATATACCATTAGTCAAGTTACAAGATCATGGTTTTGATTAAGCACTAGCAAAAACTACCCAATGCAATATCCCAAAGGTTTTCAAGGTACAAGTTATCAAATATCTAAGATATCCTATTTGGCAAACAAGGTAGACACATGCAATATGAATTAAGTGTTTAAATGTGAATAGGTAACAAGGATGTTCCCATGCTATACTTGCCTTACACACCGATCCTTCGGTAAGCTTTATTCTTCGATGTCTTTCTTCTTCTCCTTGGATCACCACGTGTATCTCACCGTCTGGACAATCGTAGAACATCACACAAACATCCATATGCATACATGCATAGCATACAATTGCATCTATATCAGAACAATACACCAATCATAGAAAAATTAAGTAAAAGAGATTGAAATATGATTCTATGCATCGCTACGAACACACAGTCGCGAGGGACACGCTAATCGAAGCTACGGTTGAAAAGTTACAACTACCAAGAGATTTGCTTAATACGTGGAAAAGAAAGCTATAGGCTTCATTTATGTTAACTATATGAATTCATATACAAAAGATATTTTATAAATAATATGGATTGAATTAAGTCAATTTTATATTTAAATTATAAAACAAAAGTAAAATAAATCATATTTTATGTATAAAACCCAGTTGCATAATCTTTAATCAAGATATGATTTAAACTATGATTTTTATGAAATAGTAATGTAGTAAACATCATTACTAATACGTAGATCTTGACGTTATGAAACAAACGCAACTTGAACGGTCTATTTCAGAGTTAGAATGAATAAATTATGATTTAAACAAGTTTTACTTTGGTTAATTAATAGATTAAATCTACTCATGAATTTCAAGTGTTGAAAACATGCCTAATAGTTGTATAAACATGTAGAATACGTAAATACGATCCTAACGCAATTCGAATGGATCAAATCGGACTTAAAACGCAAAAGTTACGCATGAAATAAGATTCAGTGGTATTTCTATAAATATTTGAACTCAATTTTGAATTTAAACAATTAAAATTCTGAATTTAAATGTATTTTGGACTGGGCATACTATTTCTAGAAACTACAGGGACTTGAACGAATAAAAACAGGGCTGATTTGTATTTATTTTGAACTAAACCGGACTGCTGGTTGATTTCTTGGAAGTACGGGGGCTAATCTGTAAAACGTCTGTGGCTTGACTGCGGTTGACTCGGCTGCTGACTAGGCTGACACATGGCGGCATAGGATTGGTGCGGTTCACCACGTGGCGTGGGCGTGTGTGCTGACGCAGCGCGGTGGACCGAGTTCATGGCCCGCTGTGGACCGGCCACTTAATCCAATCAGTGGTGTAATCTTGGCCGTTCACCTAGGATCCGGTGGCGCAGGATACCCTGGACAAACTTCGGTGTCTACATGGCACCTCCGATGAGGCTGACATGGCCGGCGGTGAACCGAGCTCGACGGCGGGCGTCGGAGGGGGCATTCTAGACCTCCTCGGAGCAAACCAATCATACCGGGATGATCTACAAGCGCGCGCGAACACGTTGGGGGCACTACTGAGGCGAGGGAACACGGCGGGGTACCGAGCCCATGGCGGCGCCATGGCCAGCGGGTCGGCAACTCACTGCTACGGCATTTTAGAGCACCATTTTACAATCCAGGGGCACGGGAAGATGGAGGAGCTCACCTTGAGTCGTCTGGAGGGGAGCGCGGCATCCGGGAAGACCTCGAGGGGGTGGGTTGACGGCGGCGGCAATGGCTGGAGAGAGAGCACGGTGTGGGTGAGGGCGAATCTGACCAAAACAAAACCAAAACGCAAATTTGGAGTTACCAACGGGCGTGGGGGAGTAGTTCGGTGACTTGGGACACGTCGGCGACGTCGATTTGCGCTCGGGAGGAGTTCACCGGTGGCGGTGAGCTATTGGACGTGGGCAGAGGAAAGGGGAGAAGACGGGGGCTCGGCTAGAGCTTTATAGGTGGGCAAGGCGCAGTGGATGGAAGGCGAGCGAGGCATGCGAGCGAGATAGGGCGCTTGCCTTGCATGCGTGGAGGGCTGGCAGCTTGCCATGGAAGCAGCGCCATCGGCGGTGACTAGGAAGGAAAGGAGCATCGGGGAAGAAGGAAAGTGGAGGGAGGTGGTTTTGATGGGCGGGACCCGTGGTGCAGTGAGAGCAAAGCACGTGCGGGCGGCTGGCGGTGTCTGACCGAGCGGGTCGGGGCGCGAGCGAGTGCGGGTGCGCGCTGACGAGCGGGTCTCGGCTTGTAGCGAGGGAGAAGGGAGCGGTCGGCTGGTGCGGGCGAAGGCCGAAGCGGGCCGCAGGGAAGCTGGGCCGCGCGTGCGTGTGGAGAGGCGGAAAGGAGGCGTGTGGGACTGGGCCGGTGTGGAGCGGTAGGAGCGAGGCAGGCTGAGGCAGGCCGAGCGCGGGAGAAAGAGGAAAGAAGGGAGGCGTGAAGCAGGCCAAGGGAGGGAGGTGGAGAGCGCAAGCTGGGCCAGGCGACGAGCTGGGCCGACGAAGAGGAGGAAGGAAAGGCCAGGAAAAAAAGAAAACAGTGGGCCTTCGGGCTAGAAATGAGAGAGAGGTTTTCTTCTTTTTTTTTTCAAAATCCTTTTCTATTTTTAGTTTTCAAATCCTAAGCCAAAATCAAATGTAAACCAAATGCAAATTAAAATAGAGTTTTGAACATACTCTTCATCTCAAATATAAATAAGCAATTTTGGTAAGTTTCCAAAAAATAAATTTTACAACTTTTGAAATACTTTTATTTTCTAATTTTATTTTCTTTCTTTTCTTTTATTTCAAAGCCATTTTCAAACTCTTTTAAAAACATTCCAATTTACTTTGGAGTTTTGGATCAACACCATCCATCACAATAAATAAGATGCAACAGCATGTATGCTCACACATGTTACTACCTTATGTTGAATTTTAAATTAATGAAGATTTTTATTTCCTATATTTCATGTGCATAAAAATTCATAAATAAATCATTTGAACTCTATTTCAAAAGAGGCTAATTTTAGGGTGTTACAATTCTACCCCCCTTAAGATGAATCTCGTCCTCGAGATTTGGAAGACGTCGACTAAGAGATGGGAATACTTCGTCTTTGGATTCTTCTTTACTTTCTCATGCAGTTCCATCGTCTTGATAAAGATCCACTTTACTTTGCATACCTGTTGCCCTTACTCCAAGTAATTTGCCTAACTAATTTCCAAAACTTTGATAGGTGCCTTGAACAACTCTCAGGTAACCCTGATCACTAGGCCATAATTCTCTTTTCTCATATGTTCACCTTTCAACAAAGCTTCCTTATGTTCTTGGTCCAAAAGATGATCTACGACCAATCTTCAAAACATTGATGATCTTGGTGAAGTTGCTCGAACTAGGAATACAACTCTTAATCCTTAGTGTCACTCGAACCTTCTTAGCACAATTCTCCGTTGCTAAGGGCATCAGTCATGACTTCGCTTCTTGAAGTGATAGCACTTTTCCAAGTCCTAATCAATCTCATTCCAACGAGGTTATCACAAGCTAAAGACCAACTTGGTGAAGATGTCCTATATATTCTTGTGATCCTCCTAGATGTCACTTTTACTTTCAAGAAGATGGTTCTTCCATTCTCCACAATGGATAGCTCTAGATAATCTGTTAGTTCAACTAACGCATATAAGAACACATCCTACACCTTCACAAGATGCATTATTGTAGATACAAAGCTCTCGCCCTGATCTTACAAGCTAATACTCAGGTTTTACTTTGACCTTTTGGACTCCTTCAAACACTTGACTGAAGTCTCTTGATCCAAACTAACTTAAAAGCTTCTCCAGTAACTTTATCAATATCTTGCTGGTCTTGGATAGACCTTTCTTGGACTTCTAACCAAAACTCATTGAAACTCTGAGTTCCTCTTGCATCTTTGGGTACCACCACGCTTTCGCTGCGCAAACTCGAACGTGTGATACTTCATCTTACAAATTCCTCAACTTGGCTACCCCCCTTAAGAAAAGATAAAGTAGGGGGTACCAAAGTATAGCTTGCATCGTCTTGTGATTGAAGTCTACTATTGTCCAAAAATTCCTCATGACTTTTGATCATCCAAAATCAGATATATAAACCGAATAAGATAGGCAGCTCCGAAGGCGGAATAGGAAAATAGAAGAAAACCGTAACCCAACTATTTATTTCATTAATCCTTATACCTTAAACCTATAAACTAAATGAAATTGCGGGAACACCCAACAAGATCATTGCAATCATTACAAAGAGGCAAAACAAGCATAAACATAATGACAAATCAACAAAGCACTTAAAAATGCATAACTCATTCTTTGACTCAACTTACGATACTATCGTGTTTATTACATAAGGGGCACAAATTCCTAATTCTTAAAAATGGCATGATTACAGGGACATCTCTCGCATGGGAGTGACATGTCATCCACTACATCAATTTCACCATCTGCTTCTTTTGGGTTGGGTATCACTGACACTTCCTGGTGACAGTTCGGTTGTGATCTGACTCTGGCTACTTCCATGGTATACTTGTTGATTCTTCTGTGGGCAAGATTTAACATAATATCCTTCCTACTAGCAATGATAACACTTTCTCTTAGCTAGATCTTTAGTGATGTCATACTCCATAGAATTGTTGCTTAGAGTATTGTCAGCTTGCTGACTCTATAAGTTCATCTTTGTTTAATTGGACCGCTTTTTAGCTCGCTTGATCTTTTGGGGTTGAAACTCTATGTAGGTGATTGTCCACCCATCTATGCATACCTTATGTGGAAAGACTGGAGTAACCTTAGCTTGAGAAACTTCTAATTCTTTAGAGTCTAAGTTTAACTGACTAGGGATTGGAGTTGGATGTGACGATGTAATAGAACTCAAATGTTGATTGCTTCCCAATTCTGACTCTGGTGAGATCTCCTTTCTCTTCTTATCCACATTGTCCTCAGGTACAGGCTAAATACCTTCATACTCAATTCTTTCTCCTAACGGTGTGGTTAGAAGCACTGAATGCTGGGCATACTTGATCACTCCTTTACAAGCAGATAGCCATCCTATTCTAAGAATGACATCAATGTCCACTAACTCTAATACAATAAGGTTTGCTTCAAATTTTACTCCTTTGATGTTAAGACTAACTCTTGGGCATTTGTGGTTCGCCTTCATTTCTCCTCTTGGGGACTTAACTATCACTGGTCTCCTCATTGGAAGCATAGTTATCTGATGTTCCTTTACGTATGCACTAGAGATAAATGAATGTGATGCACTGGGATCAAACAACACTATGGTGGGAGTTGAGTTTACTGGAATGAAACCATACACAACCTCCTTAGCTCCATGAATGGTAGTCATATCCATATTATTCAATCTTCCTTGGATGTAATTTCTCTTTATTTTACTTCTTTGCTCCTATTTCTTCTGGACCTTCTGTTCTTGCTTCGGCTGTGGGTGGTCATGGCATTCATGTGCCATTCTTCCAATATCTTCATTGGACTTCATATTCTTCCAAGCTTCTACTACTTGTCTCTTCACTAGTCCCTTTGGTATGTTGGTTTGACTTTGTAGCAAGCACTATTGAAAACTCCTAGGTTGAGGCATTCCTTTTGGTGCTTGTTGTTGCACAGCTACAAGCTTCTCCATGTCGAATGTAGTCAACGGCAATGTAGCTTGGTCCTCCTGACCTTTGATACCAGTGGTCTCCTCATTACGATCTATCTATATAGACAAGGATAGAGGATTGAGAATAGAGGCAAAGTTTTCATAACAGACAGAGGCTGAAGTGAGCATAAATTTTAGCAAATAACAAGGTTGGAGAGACAATAAGAACTAAGCAAGATAAAAGCATGCTAAAATGTCCAGTTCTATCTAGGCTTGCGTCCTACAGTCAGCATTGCTCTGATACCACTTTGTAGCACCCGGTTTTAAAGACAAAACCAGATACACACTATATGTGGGCCCAGGAAGTCAAATCTCACATATAGCCACAAATAAGGGTAATATCAAGAGACAATACATATTACATAACGTATTAGTAAAAGAAAAGTACCCTTATAGTATAGACAGCGGAAAGTTGACTCTGATCTTCTGGCGAAGACTCCAAATCCACAGGGACAACTGACTAGTTGACCACAAACCTAACTCCTTCAAACCAGCAATCTGGTACCCATCCGAGATTTTTATCCAATGTATAGAAAAATAAAGCAAGCGTAAGTACATGTCGTACTTAACAATTATATCATAGGGTTCATGAGGCTCAAAAGGGCTGACACTGGTTTAACTGCGATTAGCTTTAATAGTTCATCTTTTTAAGCAGTTGGGTGGCAAAGAATTTATCATTCCCATAAACACATGATCAGGTAAACATGAATAATGTATAGCATAAACAATTGATCATTAGTACAATTATCCATTTGTGATCATCTCTATTCCATAAGGGTCCAAGGCTGCTCGTGTCCGTGAGCACGGCTGTTATAACAGTTTCACACTCTGCAGAGGTTGTACACATTCACTGTGAGTCATGATTTACCCTTTCGCCCGAGGTAGCTAATCTCTTGACCCACTTCCAAGGAAGGTCGGCAGGGTTCACTATGAAGCCTTTCAAAGGTTTCGTCTAAAAAGTTAGGGCTGCTAGGCGTATGTGGCCCATCTCTAGGAGTGGCACGCGTGGGCATCGCAGCACGGTACACACTTCCCAGCAGCAAAGGAAACATACCCTATGCCTTAAAGGTAACCACTAACAAGCTAGAAAAGATCCTCATACTGAGCTAAAGCCAGAGCCATATGGCCCTCACAGCTGTACTGTAAGTCCCAGATGATCGCTTACAGATAAGTCCTTAGGGAGAGGAATCTAAAGCATATAAACACTTCAGCCCCTGTTTCCATGTTACTAAAAAGTCATGTTTTAATGTTTATTGCATATACCATTAGTCAAGTTACAAGATCATGGTTTTGATTAAGCACTAGCAAAAACTACCCAATGCAATATCCCAAAGGTTTTCAAGGTACAAGTTATCAAATATCTAAGATATCCTATTTGGCAAACAAGGTAGACACATGCAATATGAATTAAGTGTTTAAATGTGAATAGGTAACAAGGATGTTCCCATGCTATACTTGCCTTACACACCGATCCTTCGGTAAGCTTTATTCTTCGATGTCTTTCTTCTTCTCCTTGGATCACCACGTGTATCTCACCATCTGGACAATCGTAGAACACCACACAAACATCCATACACATACATGCATAGCATACAATTGCATCTATATCAGAACAATACACCAATCATAGAAAAATTAAGTAAAAGAGATTGAAATATGATTCTATGCATCGCTACGAACACACAGTCGCGAGGGACACGCTAATCGAAGCTACGGTTGAAAAGTTACAACTACCAAGAGATTTGCTTAATACATGGAAAAGAAAGCTATAGGCTTCATTTATGTTAACTATATGAATTCATATACAAAAGATATTTTATAAATAATATGGATTGAATTAAGTCAATTTTATATTTAAATTATAAAACAAAAGTAAAATAAATCATATTTTATGTATAAAACCCAGTTACATAATCTTTAATCAAGATATGATTTAAACTATGATTTTTATGAAATAGTAATGTAGTAAACATCATTACTAATATGTAGATCTTGACGTTATGAAACAAACGCAACTTGAACGGTCTATTTCAGAGTTAGAATGAATAAATTATGATTTAAACAAGTTTTACTTTGGTTAATTAATAGATTAAATCTACTCATGAATTTCAAGTGTTGAAAACATGCCTAATAGTTGTATAAACATGTAGAATACGTAAATATGATCCTAACACAATTCGAATGGATCAAATCAGACTTAAAACGCAAAAGTTACGCATAAAATAAGATTCAGTGGCATTTCTATAAATATTTGAACTCAATTTTGAATTTAAACAATTAAAATTCTGAATTTAAATGTATTTTGGACTGGGCATACTATTTCTGGAAACTATAGGGACTTGAACGAATAAAAACAGGGCTGATTTGTATTTATTTTGAACTAAACCGGACTGCTGGTTGATTTCTTGGAAGTACGGGGGTTAATCTGTAAAACGTCTGTGGCTTGACTGCGGTTGACCCAGCTGCTGACTAGGCTGACACATGGCGGCATAGGATTGGTGTGGTTCACCACGTGGCGTGGGCGTGTGCGCTGATGCAGCGCGGTGGACCGAGTTCATGGCCCGCTGTGGACCGGCCACTTAATCCAATCAGTGCTCTAATCTTGGCCGTTCACCTAGGATCTGGTGGCGCAGGATACCCTGGACGAACTTCAGCGTCTACATGGCACCTCCGACAAGGCTGACATGGTCGGCGGTGAACCGAGCTCAACGGCGGGCATCGGAGGGGGCATTCTGGACCTCCCCGGAGCAAACCAATCATACCGGGATGATCTACAAGCGCGCGCGAACACGTTGGGGGCACTACTGAGGCGAGGGAACGCGGTGGGGTACCAAGCCCATGGCGGCGCCATGGCCAGCGCGTCGGCAATTCGCTGGTACGGTGTTTTAGAGCACCATTTTACAATCCAGGGGCATGGGAAGACGGAGGAGCTCACCTTGAGTCGTCTGGAGGGGAGCGCGGCATCCGGGAAGACCTCGAGGGGTGGGTCGATGGCGGCAGCAATGGCTGGAGAGAGAGCACGGTGCGGGTGAGGGCGAATCCGACCAAAACAAAACCAAAACGCAAATTTGGAGTTACCAACGGGCGTGGGGGAGTACTTCGGTGACTTGGGACATGTCGGCGACGTTGATTTGCGCTCGGGGGGAGGAGTTCACTGGCGGCGATGAGCTATTGGACGCGGGCAGAGGAAAGGGGAGAAGACGGGGGCTCGACTAGAGCTTTATAGGCGGGCAAGGCATGGTGGATGGAAGGCGAGCGGGGCACGTGGGCCAGATGGGGCGCTTGCCTTGCATGTGCGGAGGGCTGGCAGCTTGCCGTGGAAGCAGTACCATCGGTGGTGACTGGGAAGGAAAGGAGCATCGGGGAAGAAGGAAAGTGCAGGGAGGCGGTTCTAACGGGTGGGACCCGCGGTGCAGTGATAGCAAAGCGCGTGCGGGCGGCTGGCGGCGTCTGACCGAGCGGGTCAGGGCGCGAGCGAGTGTAGGTGCACGCTGACAAGCGGGTCCTGGCTTGCAGTGAGGGAGAAGGGAGCGGTCGGCTGGTGCGGGCGAAGGCCAAAGCGGGTCGCAGGGAAGCTAGGCCACGCACGCGTGCGAAGAGGCGAAAAGGAGGCATGCGGGACTAGGCCGGTGCGGAGCGGCAGGCGCGAGGCAGGCCGAGGTAGGCCGAGCGCGGGAGAAAGAGGAAAGAAGGGAGGCGTGAAGCAGGCCAAGGGAGGGAGGCGGAGAGCGCAAGCTGGTCCAGGCGACGAGCTGGGCCAACAAAGAGGAGGAAGGAAAGGCCGGGAAAAAAAGAAAACAGTGGGCCTTCGGGCCAGAAATGAGAGAGAGGTTTTCTTCTTTTTTTTCAAAATCCTTTTCTATTTTTAGTTTTCAAATCCTAAGCCAAAATCAAATGTAAACCAAATGCAAATTCAAATAGAGTTTTGAACATACTCTTCATCTCAAATATAAATAAGCAATTTTGGTAAGTTTCCAAAAAATAAATTTTACAACTTTTGAAATACTTTTATTTTCTAATTTTCTTTTCTTTCTTTTCTTTTATTTCAAAGCCATTTTCAAACTCTTTTAAAAAACATTCCAATTTACTTTGGAGTTTTAGATCAACACCATCCATCACAATAAATAAGATGCAACAACATGTATGCTCACGCATGTTACTACCTTATGTTGAATTTTAAATTAATGAAGATTTTTATTTCCTATATTTCATGTGCACAAAAATTCATAAATAAATCATTTGAACTCTATTTCAAAAGGGGCTAATTTTAGGGTGTTACAATGTCTTTCTCTCCATATCCACAACAAGTATTAGAGAGTACCCCATGATGTGCAGACAACCATTAAGAAACACACTTGCTGATCTTGAACGTATCACATCATCATTGACCTGGCCCCATTCAGATTCCTTATAGATCCATGTTGCAATTTGAGATGAGTAGATCTCCACACCTAGGCACTCAATGTTGAAAGGTCCTTGTTTGGTTTTGGTAATTGAGTGACAACCTTAGGTGGACTAATATGTGTTTGAGTAAGATACACATGTGATTAGTCCACAAGTACATGTGTGTGAGCAACATATGCCATGATGGTGAAGATGGCTCAAAAATGTTGCAAAGCTCACACATGTGATGAAGGAGCTCATTGCACATGGGACATGACATTGGGTCATGTGATCAAGGTGGAGAAGATCAAGACATGACTTGGCTCGACGGACCGGTTGCAAGTGTGAAGGACAAGTTGAGTGATGACTTGGCACCGTACTATCAAGACATGACCAGTTTTAGGATAGATGGCCGTACTATCAAGAGGGGCAAACTTGCTTGCATATCGGTCATCTAGTGCCACTTGAGTGATCTAACTTTGCATCATTGCTAGGATCGAGTGGCATGGCAAGTTGAGTGGCTAACTCCTTCAAAATGTTTGTGAAAAGCTAACACACATACACATGGGGGTGTACACTTGGTAGTGTTGGCACATTTGCAAAGGAGAAAGAAGTTGGAGTTGAAACGGATCAACTTGGCGAAGAAATGGAGGCTAAACAGGTCACTGTGAGTGATTGTACGCTGTCCTCAGCTGGACCTACACGTCCAGTCAAGTGATAGTAGAAGAGGTGAGGTCTCGTTCTTGTGACCGGACACTAGCGCGAAGAGTGACCTGATGCATAGGGGCCACGTCCGGTTAGTGCTAACGTACACTAATGTGGTGGCGTGAGGAGTAGTAGTGACACGTGGCAGACCATGAAGGACCAGACACAGGTGCTATGTCAGATCGTGACTGACCTAACGTGTCTGGTCACAAAACAGAGGCTTAGGGAGCTCTTTAGAAATGACCAGACTCTGGTAGCGGTGTGTCCGGTCATCGGTTCGGTTGCGAGCATGTGCATGGGACCTGATGCAGCGCGGGTGCGTCCGTCCATAACCTGGTGGGTCTAGTTGTTACTTGACTATTGAGGAGGTGTCATGGCCGTTGACATTAGGTAGCTTCGGTTGAATGCGAGCACCACATGGATGACGATTTGTGACCGGATGCAGGGCCTGGCATGTCTGGTCATGTGGACCTACGCGTCCGGTCATTGCGAGTTGTGCCCAGTGAAGGGGTAACAACTAGTTTTGCCCGTAGGGCTATAAATAAAAGTGTTGGTCGGCCTTGGGCTGGTTGCTGAGCACCCTTGAGCCTTGGTGGCTTGTGTAGGTGTGCTTGGGAGCCCTCAAACTCACTTGTGCTTCATAGTGATCATCTGATCGAGTGAGTGAGCGATTCTACGCCTAAATATGTTGCTCCTAACTTAAGAGGACCCAAACTAATTAGGGTATCATCAAAAAGTGGATGAATGTTTATAGGTACCATCGGCATTGGAGACTTGGTTCAAGTGATATTTATTTTGTTGATCACATGATTAAGCCAAGCATTGAAAAGCAATGATCATTATCCCAATGCCATGACAAGTTAGTGAAGTCCAAATGTGCTACAACATACAAGTGCAATATTCAAATTGTTGGTGATTTATTGAATTAATTGATGGCTTGCAAAGATATGAGTTGAAGCTTGCTAATTAGATAATCATGAGCTAACCAAGGTATATCTCTTGTTGATCATTTCATTTGGGTACATATGAGTTGATTGATCACTTCATTGTCTCCGAGAGTGGCATTGAAGCCAACCCAAAGAAAATGTCAGCCATCGCAAGGATGGGCCCGATTCAGAACATAAAGGGGGTACATCAGGTTACGGGGTGCCTCGCCGCACTCAACTGCTTCATCTAGCACCTCGATGAATGAGGCCTCCCCCTTTATCGACTTCTAAAGAAGGCCGATCACTTTGAATGGATGTCAGAGGCCTACGAGGCACTTGACATGGTCAGGCAGCTTCTGATGAAGGCCTCAATCCTGGTTCCTCCTACTAATGGAGAATCCCTCTTGCACTACATAGCAGCCACCACGTAAGTGGTTAGCGCCGCCCTAGTAATGGAGCGGGAAGAAGAGGGGCATGTCATCAAGGTGCAGCGCCCTATGTACTTCATCAGTGAGGTACTATCTGACTCTAAGACTCGCTACTCCCAAATCTAGAAGCTCCTTTATGCCATCCTCATCACCAAAAGGAATCTACGCCACTACTTCAAGTCACACCCCGTGACGGTCGTGACGTCGTCCCCCCTCGATGAGGTCGTGCAAAGCTAGGATGCCACAGGGAGAACCATGAAATGGGCACTTGAGCTAATGGACCAAGGCATTTTGTATGCCCCTCGGACGGCCATCAAGTCCCAGGTATTAGCTGATTTCATCGCGGAGTGGACCGAGGTCCAAATGCCGGCAGTGGTCGTCGATCAAGAGTACTAGACAATGTACTTCGATGGATTGCTGATGAAGAAGGGCACCGACGTAGGGCTAGTCTTCATGTTGCCCCTCGGGGTACGTATGAGGTACATGTTTCGTCTCCATTTCCCCTCATCCAATAATGTGGCTGAGTATGAAGCACTCATCAACGGCCTACACATCACCATCGAGTTCAGCGTCCGACATCTCAATGTTTGGGGAGACTCCCAGCTAGTCATTGATCAAGTCATGAAGGAGTCAAGCTGTCATGACACCAAGATGGCTGCATACTGCCAAGAAGTCTAACGACTAGAGGACAAATTTGATGGCCTCGAGCTCAATCACATCCCAAGGCGCCTCAACGAGGCAGCTGACACACTTGCGAAGGCGGCATCCGGCCGAGAGCCGATGGCAACGGTTGTCTTCACCAATGACCAACACAAGCCATCGGTCCACTACAAGGGGTCAAAACAGGCCGATGATGCCCCCCAATTCAACCTCAGGGGCTAGCCAACCGTCGACTCCGTCTAGCCCCAAAGTGATGGAGCTCGAAGAAGGCCCAGCGACAGAGCTCAAACCTCTAGTTGACTAGAGGGTACTCTACCTCGACTACCTCCTCCATGACACACTATCGATGGACAAGATGGAAGCTCATTGGCTCACACATCATGCCAAGTCCTTTGTTCTTATGGAGGGCAAACTCTACAAGCGGAGCCACACCGGGATCCTACAACACTGCATCCCCATCGAACAGGGGAAGTGTTTGCTGAGCGATATCCACGGTGGGGTCTGTGGTCACCACACCATGCCTAGAACCTTGGTTGGAAACACACTCCGACAGGGCTTCTACTAGCCCACTGCAGTAGCCGATGCCGAGTAGATCATGCGCACCTACAAGGGATGTCAATACTACGCTCAACAAACTCACCTCCTGGCCTAGTCACTCCAGATGATCCCCATCACATGGCCCTTTGTGGTCTAGGGGCTCAATCTAGTTGAACCTCTCAAGAAGGCACCCAGAGGATACACCCACTTGCTTGTCACTGTGGATAAGTCCACAAAATGGATAGAAGCTCGATCGATCTCCGTGATCAAGTCTGAGCAAGCCATATTGTTCTTCCTCGACATCATCCATCGCTTTGGAGTCCCGAACTCCATCATCATAGACAATGGTACGCAGTTCACTAGTAAGAAGTTCCTTTGATTCTATGATGAATACCACATCCAGGTCGATTGGGCCATCGTCATGCACCCCCAAACAAATGGGTAAGTCGAGCGTGCAAACGGCATGGTCCTACAGGGTCTCAAGCCTAGGATCTTCAACCGGTTGAACAAGTTTAGCGCACGGTGGGTCACCGAGCTCCCCGTAGTACTCTGGAGCCTAAGGACAACTCCTAGTCGAGCCACCAGTTACACGCCCTTCTTCATGGTCTATGGTTCTAAGGCCGTCCTCCCAACCAACCTCGACTATGGCGCACCAAGAATTAAGGCATATGATGAATAGGGAGCTAATGCATCCCTTGAAGATGCCATGGACCAGCTGGATGAAGCTCACGACGCTGCCCTCCTCCGCTCAGCCAAGTACCAATAGGTGTTACGATGGTACCACAACTGACGGGTGCAGAACTGAGCCTTCAACATCAGGGATCTGGTTCTCTGCCTCATACAGAGTAACAAGGACTATCACAAGCTCTCCCCGTCCTAGGAGGGGCCATACATTGTCGCAGAAGTACTCTAGCCAGGCGCCTACAAGCTGAAAACCATCGACGGTGAGGTCCCATCGAGCAGCTACATCATTTTTACCCCTAAATAAATGCATACCTTCTCTTATCAGTTTTGTCATTAAAATTCCTGATCTTTTGTGACATCTGACCCTTGCAAGTGCGAGGGGTCGGACCTCACTCGGGGGCTGGTATGAGTATACTTATCCTACAAACATTCTCTGTGCCTACCCTCCTTTCTCATGGTAAATCCTAAGAGCTAGAAGTTTGGGAACAAGCTCTTAGTAAAACTAGGCGGACTGCGAGACACCTACGCCCCAGCGGCTATGGTCTCTTTGCTCTCTAGCATGATCAAAATTGGATAGCCCTCACTCCAAGCTTTTGCGACCTTAACCACGAAAAGGGTCAGGATGCACTAAACCTTTTTTACACAAAAAAGGGAGAAGGAATAAGAAACTATTTGCTATAACAAAATTTAAAAGCTTGTCCATTTGTTACAAGTTTCACCGCATAGCTTCCCTACTTAACTAAATTCTTGCACGGGATGTCCACATCCATTATATTCGTAGGAAATTCTTGTTTTGGTAGGTAGCCCAAATCGACCGAACGGCATGACCATTGCTAGGAAATGGATGGGACGAGCTTCCTCTTACAAAGTGATTTCATCACAAAAAGGGACTGATGTATTCATGAAATACAAAAACTATTCACATGAGGGCTCCCCACAACTTAAACGGTTACATTTGCTGACCACTTCTACTCTAAATACTAATGTGGCTGCCATGCCACGCTCTCCATCGGCAACGTCCTACTGCTCCATGGGATCCCTAAGGGTGTCGTCATCTACAACATCGAGCACCACATCGGTGACCACCGAAGTATGGCTACCATGGCTGGTGGATGTCTCCAACATCTCATCAAACTTTATGAATTGGCCTTCCTAAGCGGCTACAAGGGTGAACCCCCATCGGTGTAGTCCTAGGCAGTTTCCCCACCAACAAGGCTCGCTCAGAGAAGCTTCGCCAGGAGAAGTTTATGTACGGCTCCATCCCGATGAAGGCCTCATAGACGATGACAAAGCCAGCAATGTGTAGCACCCTCCAGTGCGCCTCCTGCTTTAGCGGAAGCGGCCCCTTCTCGGCTAAGGCGACCAGCACCATCTCATCTACGTCGAATGACCTCTAGCTCGACATCACGCTCTAGATTCATGAATGGATCTATGAGTTCTCCTCTCCCTCACATTACCCTCTCTCATGTAGGAACTGCTATGGCGCATGAACGCACTTGGTGAAAAGGAAGAAGGAGGAGAGACAACATCTCAAGAATTGGTGGAGGAACGGGATGAGAACCCTCTCCCTTCCCCTATTTAAGGAGGAGATGTAGCAGTTGGAGGAAGGCAAAGGATTAGGGTGAAAACCCTCTCCTTCCCCTATTCAATGCAGATGGGAATTTGATGGGATGTGCCCTGACCGATGGGACGTGCCTTGGTCGATGAGGCGATGCCTGGTCAAACGGGATGTGGCCTAGGCAATGCCCACCACTACCTGCACACCGGGGGCAAGAAACAAGGCGCAGCCACATGCAGGCGGCTCTCCACCTTCCTAGGCAGGACTTGCAAGAGCCCAAATGACAGAGCCTCCATCAAGGGGAGACCAATGGGCCTCCTAATTCAATCGGATGGCCTAGGCAAACGCCGAGCGATGGATGGTCATCGAAAGATAAGCACCCTTATTTACTTACTTTACGTATCAATTTCACTATCGAGCCTCTGACCCTAGCAATGGTAGGGGCACAGACATCGCTTGGGGGCTATCAAGAGTGTCTACTTGTTTAGACATTCTCTTTGCCTGACCCCTCTATACATCTAAAAATCAGAGGCATGGTGTGCGGGTGCAAACTTTGAGTAAAACTGGTCGAACCGATAGACCCTACACCCCAGCGGCATCGGCATTTTGTTCACCAGCGTGATCAAATTCTTTGTCCCCGCACCCCAAGCTTTAGCGTCCACCTTCTCAAGAAGGGTTTGGAGGGGTCTACCTATGAAATCTCCTTCAAGGAGAAGCCGTCAGGTCACCCAAGTCGATCAATTGGCTCGGATCGCTATCGAGAGACAGAAACGAAAAATCACGATGCTCGTGCAGGTTATGTTGGCCCCATCGCAAATGTCAGACCCGAACCCCACATAGACATGTCTGGTAAGATCTCCCCATCACTCATGCCACCAAGGTAACATCACCGACCCTTGCCTTCATTTCCATTATATCATACATTCATCCCATATATCCAAGCGTTGCATATGCAATTGCTGCATCTCAACACTTTGTGTCGCGTCACAAAGCGGTAGTCACCTCATTCGATATGAGCGACAACTGACTGAGGTTCGAAGGCTGGCTTACGAAGGGCTTGAGGCCACCTCGTGTCAAACAAAACCAGGGGAGAAAAACTCAGATGAGCCCCAGCGGCCTTGCCCGACCCCGCTCAAAAGCGGACAGGGACATCTTGACCTTTCTCGTTTGATTCTAACCTCGAGCCAAACCCATAGAATCTCCATCGAGGAGAGGCCAATAGGCCACCTGAGCCTATCGAATGGCTCAAGCATCTACCAAGAGATGGGTTAAGATGTAGTGGAATGCCACATGAGGGCTCTGCCGACCTCATCAGTGGATGATGGACCTGGATTCCACTCGAACATGCCCATTAGCGAGCTCATTGAGCGCAACACTCGTGGCGTTGAGGCAAGTGTCATTAGCTTAGCCCCTCTGGTTGTGGAAACCGAGGATGGGGTGACACGTGAAACACGGCCAACCCTATCAGACCCCAAGAGGCTTGGGGCTCAAGCTGCCTAATCCTAGATCGAGAGACCAAGGTTCGAAGGCTGTCCCATGAAGGGCCCAAGGCCACCTCACGTCGAACCTCAGTGGCCTTCGCCCAAGGTGAAAACATAGATGAGCCTCAGTGGCCTTCGCCCAACCCGCATAAAGGCAGATAGGGTCATCTCAACCTTCTCATTTGATCCAGCCTCTAGCCAAGCCCATAGAATCCCCATTGAGGGGGAATCTGTTGGAAGGCGGGTTAAGGAGAAATGGAATGCCACCCGAGGGCTTTGCCAACCCTGTCACGAGCGATGGGACCAGATTCTGTTCGAACATCCCCGTTAGCGAGCTCATCAAGCATGTCACTCGAGCTATCGAGGCAAGTGACGTTGCCTCAACCCCTCCAATTGCGAAAACCACGGACGGGGCGATAGTCACAAAAATGAGCCAACCCTTGACCGAATCTCTACCACACATGGGGGCTCAGGGAAGGTTGGACTTACAAGGAGACCAAACGCATGGTCGTAGAACAATAGCTAAAATCCTAAGGAAGGGGTACGTGCGAATACATGAGTAGTTTTGCTATCCTCTCTTCAGTCTCCAGCGACTGTAACATCCTAGCCTAGGGCTTAATAGGATTAATAGGATACTCATACCAACAAGTTGCAACTTCTTTTCTAGAAGCCCATCTCTAAAGAACTCTGAGGTTAAGCGTGCTTGGCCTAGAGCAATTTTAGGATGGGTGACCGATCGGGAAGTCTTTCCTGGGTGCACATGAGTGAGGACAAAGTGCGTAAAAAAGACTTATGTGGGTCTGTGAGGGCAGTCTATGTCCTAGAAAAGCTACCAGATGTAAGCGGGCCTGGCCTTGTAGAGGCAGGACGTTATAGCGACATTTGACCCCAGCAACCTTAAGGGGTTGTATCTCACTCGGGGGCTGATAAAGGTATAAATACCTCCTTTTTCAAAGCAGACGCTGCGTCGGACCTTCTTCTCACGTTAAAATTAGTGGCAAGGTTTGTGGGAACAAATAACCAAGTGTGCCTGGTTAGACTACAAAAAACCCATGCCCCAATGGCTACGGTAACTTTGCTCACCAGCATAATCAAAGTTTCTCACTTATACACCTCGGGCCCTATGGTCTTAACGAACAGAAGGGTCGGATTGCATGAGCCCCTTTTTTTTATTGCAAAAAGGGAAGAAAGCAATTTCAACCAAACAAAACAAAATTATGAATTTGTCTAACGAAATGAAATTATGAATCTATCTTTAAGATACAAAAGGATCGACACTTGTCCATAGATTTTAGATAATGTCTATTAGACCCATTCGACTAACTATCCCCTCTAGGGGAGCACTATGTCTTTGATTCTGTTCGCCAGATTCTACGCAATAGGAGTGACAGCCATCTTGATCTCATCTAGCTCGGAGGTTTCATAGCTAGGCGTAAAGCCGAGGCTCATTGTCTCCAAGTCAATGCTCTCCGCATAATGAGAGAAGGCAATAGCAAAGGCTTGGGTGATCCTAACATGAAAAGCATCCTCCCCAAGCTAGCGCACCCACGCCATGATGTCTACGGTAGCAGAGGCCACAAGCGAGCTAGTTCCCTCTGGTCGTGCCACCCCTAGGTCATCGAAGACCACCCCGATGGTAGCATGCAGGAGATCATGCTCATCGCTCTCTATATGAAGGATCCCCTACGTCTCGATCAGCTCTGTGACCAGCCTGACAGAAACACTCTCGGTCTCTAGCCTTCAGGCTACCATGGCTCCAAGATTGGCCCAGAGGGAGCTGACTTCCTAACATGCCTCATCACACCCTCGGACAGTCTAGTCACGCTCCTCATGGGCTACGCCGTGCTCTGAGTGGAGTCTCTCCATAGTATGGCGCAACTTGTCCTGCTCCTTGTGCAGCCGGGCTATCCCCTTGGTGTCCTGGCTCGCCCTCTATTGTAGGGCCATAGACCTCTCCTCCACTCCTAGCTTGAGCTCCCACTCCTTCTCCACCTTGGCCAGGAAGTCGAGGGCCCGCTGGCGGGCCTCGGTGTTCCTCTAGAGCAGCTCATCCTGCTCCTTCTGGACTCTGGCAACCTCCTTCTTGTTCTACCATGCCCTCGCCGATAGATCCTAGAACATCCTCTTAGCCTCCTCCATGTCCTGACATTCCTCGGCCTCCCGCTGTCGGAGACCGGTCACCTCCTCGGCCAAGGGAGTCAGCTTGGCCACCCGCTATTGGGCGGCAGCAAGCTTGGCACTCACATCTCCACGCAGCCAGGCCTCCTCGGTGAGGCAGCCCTATTCCACCTTCTGCTCATGGAGAAACTAGGATTTCTCCTGGTTACGAGCGATAAGGGACTGAAAAGAAGATCAATGTCAAAAACACAAAAATACATGAAGAAAAGAGAAAGCGAGAGGGGAGATTAAGCAGATACCCGGCCAGTAGGAATGATGATGACACGTAGGATGCCCTTGGCCTAGTTCAGGACATCCATCATAGCCGAGATCCCTTCATTGAGAATCTCCCACTCTATGCTCTCGGTAGCATCATCGAGCGAGAAGAGAATCGACGTTGGGTCTTGAGGATCCATCCACTAGAGCAGTGACTCACCCTGCGCAAGTGAGTGGCTGCCCCCTGATGTTAATGCCAAGGGCAACCCCCCACTAGTCCTCTCCACCACCGCCATGAAACCTAGGGACCCTTTGGCCGTGTTCCCCTCTATCCGTCCCACCTCGAGCACCATCGCCTAGGCCATCGGTGGCACGGATCACATCGCTTCCTCGGGCACCACTGCGGCTGCATCCGACTACGCCTGGCTTATCACGATCGTGCCCACCTCCACTTGTGATGTTGGGGCCTCGACTTGCGCCGCTGTGCCCACCACAGATAGTGCCACAAATACGAGCAGTAGCTCCATCCGCTCCGCCATAGGCAGTGGAATCACCTCCATCGCCATTTGCTCGACGACCTCCGAGGGCTCTCCTTCAGCCTCGGCGTCCACTTGACCCACCAAGGGCATGAGCGCCACCATGGGCGGCACCTGACCGGCCGATGAGGCTGCAACATTGGCTCCACTCCTACCTAAAATAGGAGCGACATCGGGCGACAACCCCTGACTCGCCTGAATGGCGATGCTCTTCTTGGGCGCCACCGCCAAAAAACCGCACTGCCTCAAGACGCTGCAAGAACACTAAAAGCATGAGTCACGATGAAAATAGAGAAAAATAGAGAGAAAGCATACGAACTAGTGGCTTACATCAGCACTATTGGGTGGGGCTATTTGGGGAATGAACCCCTAGGTCTCTGCTCTGCCTCATCGAGGCGGGACCATTTTGAGCCTGCCCCTGCTCCTAGGCAGAGGGGCTCGCCTCCTGTGCCTCTAGGGGCATGGCGGCGGGGCCACCCCCCTCTGTTAGCACCTCGGGCATGGTGGTAGATCCACCTGCCCCTATTAGCTCTTGGGGCATGGCAGCAGAGCCGCCCCACTCCACCGGCACCTCGGGCATAGTGGTATATCTGGCCACCCCTACTACCTCTTGAAGCACGGTGGCAGGGCCACTCCCCTCCAATGGTACCTTGGGCATGGTGGTCGAGCCGCCCTCTCCTATTGGTCCTAAGGATGGGCTAACAGTTTGGCCCATCTTCGCTGGCCTCATGGACGTGCTTTCCCCTGCGTGGAACGGGAAAGGCCCCTACGCGGATGAGTGTATACCTATCGGCGTATCCTCACTCGCCAGGTCATCCAACTTAGTGTCAGTAACTACCTCATCATCCTCATCATCATCATCACTGTATGTCTCCTCTCCTTGCTCCTAGGCCTGCAACTTCCATTGCTTCTTCCTCCTCTCGTCCTCCTTGGCCTTCTTCTGCCACTCGGTCGCGGTGCGATTCACTGCCGCCACGAGCAGGTCCTTTGGTAGCAGGGCCGAGCGATCCATAAAGATGAGTCTCTTTGGCTGGTCCCGCTATCTCAATATCAGCATCAAGGGGTTGGGAGTTCAATTAAAAAGGCAGCACGAGAAAAGAGAACTTATGAAGTCAATGTACCCTAGTTTCGGCCGCATTAGGGGATGCCCCCGCACCGGATACACAAAATCAAGAGCAGCGCCGACATCATACCATGAAGGCTCCATCACCTTCTTGATGCGCCGTGCCACTTCGGAGGGGGAGAGCGCTCCCTCGATGAGCGCCATCCTATCAAGCACCACCCTGGGCACCATCATGTGCAGGGGAAGCGTGCGCCTCATCAGCAGAGCCACTCTCTGCATGTTGTAGGCACTGATGATCCCTGACCCCTTCATGCCCCTCTCCTTCAGGATGCGGATGGCGGCGAGGTGGTCCTAGATCCTCTTCTTATCTTTCTCTGGCACCACCACTTCCTCCATGATTCTAGGACCTCTTTGATGAGGTGCCCGGTGAATGCTGGCAAGGGGGTGGCTGCATCGTCCTTGATGTAGAACCAATGCGAAGGCCACCCCTTATTGGAGGTCGATAGATGTATCGGTGGGTATTCATTTACTCAGTTGTTGTGGAGCTGAATGCCGGTGCATCCCATCGGCACACTCAGCTCTTGCCTCTTCTCTTGCTTCTTTAGGAGGGTGACAGCGAAGAAGTGCCACCATAGGTCGAAGTGGGGACTAATCCCTAGAAACCCCTCACACAGGGTGACAAACGTCACAATGTGTTGGATCCCGTTGGGAGTAAGGTGCTACAGCTCCACATTGTAGTAATGCAGCAACCCCTAAAGGAACTTGTGCACGGGAGTGGCAAATCCCCACTCATGGAAGTAAGCGAAGGACATAATGTAGCCTTTGGGCGGTGACAACGCATCCTCATTGCTAGGCAGCCGCCACTCCTTGGCGGCGATCTATGCACAAAGAAGGCCACGGTGAACAAGGCCCTCTAGGCGCTAGAGGGTGACATCAGATCTACACTGTGGATCCATTAAATGATTGGGGAGGGTGGATGCGAACTTAACAGTGCTTGAGATGTGGATGTGGAAGTCTTAGATGATTGGTGGTAGAGGTTGTAGATGCAAAGGTAAGGAGGCAATGTACGAAACCCTAGGGGTGAACCCTTTGGTTTTATAGGGGCGACGGATGAGAGGAAGACAACTGTCCACCTATATCTCCACGCCTACCATGATTCACCACCTCATCACCAAGTGGGATATGCGCTCGCAATCCCTATCCTTTCCCTCCGATGATGTGCCGAACATTTTGCCTCCTCGGGCGGACTAGGACTCTTTACTAGCAGAAAAGATATGGGTCTAAAAGTGTTCCTCCGGCCCACCTAGGCCTAGGAGTTCAGGGGCCGGCCCATCAACGGTTTCAACGACCATCCCATTGCAGCCTTACAATGAAGGATGGGCCCATGAGCGGCCAAAACCCAGTCACATGAGTGCCACAAGTATCTCGACCCATAATTGAGTCTCAGCCAGGCTAACTCTTGCTAGATCCCTATGAATGGGATACCGGGACTCTAATCAAACTATCCAGTTGTCAAAACACCAAATCTCATAGCCATAACTACAAAGGGTCCGAATTACCCCCGGACGATTCTGCCCGAATCACCCGGGGGCTACACCCGACGGGTGTGCTCGCATTGACCCTCTAGCAAGTCAAATCACCTAGGGGCTCAGGGGCTACTATCGGGGATCGAATACTAGGGTACCCAAAGAGGAGGAGCTACTAACCATCAAACATTAAATCTTCCGAACATACAAGAACACAACTACACTTCTTGCCCAATGACCGAAGGTTGTCTCCATCTCGCCCGACCCCTGAGGGTCGGTTCCACCTCGCCTGACATCTAGGGGCAGACTCCACCTCACCCAATGTCTGGGAGCAGACTCCGCCTCGCCCGATGTCTGGGGGTAGGCTCCACCTCGCTTGATGTCCGAGGGCCGGACTCTGCCTTGCCCGATGTCTAGGAGAGAATCTACCTCACCCGACGTCTAGGGGCAGGCTCTGCCTCACCCAACATCCGAGGGTAGGCTCCGCCTCGCTCGACATCTAGGGGCTGGGCTTCACCTCACCCGACATCTGATGGCAGGCTCCACCTTGCACGATGTCAGAGGGCAGGCTCTGCCTTGCCCCAATGTCCGGGGGTAGGCCCCACCTCGCCCAATGGTTGTGCGCTGCTCCTTCATAACTATGCATGCAGATAAGGCAGGGCACTCAAGTCAACCGCAATATCGATGACCATACCCTGCACGCCAGCAGGAAGGTACCATCACGATATGACCAGACGAGCGCTTTAAGCCCTTCTAGGCATGTTAGAGCTCAAATAGTGTTATGGGCGCCGACATTTGTTCTACAGTGTTATGGGCACCGGCATTTTCGCTCGGACATGAATCCTAACAAAAACATATGACATCCACTATGGTCTAGGAGGAAACTCATGTCATCTATAGTAACAAATGTGGGGCCTCTACACCATCTACTCCCCGTAGGGTCACGGCTCGGCACGCTGGCGCACCACGCCACCCACCGGAGTGGGATGGGACGTGACCACTTGCTGAATGAAGCCAGAGTATGAACCTATCAAGATCAGCAAACGTGCTATCCCTGACACCGTCTACCATGTCAGTAAGGCAGGCTCAAATGAAAACAAAGACCCAGCACCTTCCAAGGACCTTCTCTGCCTCTAGTTTTTCCTCTTTCTCCCATCTGTAATCCCTGCTCCCCCTTGGTCTATAAAAGGGAGGGCAGGGCACCCCACTAAGGGGACGGATAAATTCAATACACCACGCATCACATAACACATAGCTGAGTAGCAACCGAGCTCTCAACATCGTTTCAACATTTCCATCAAAGACTTGGGACCTGTCCCTCTCTCAACCGTTTATACCCCCTACTACAAACCTTTCAGTGCTAATAACATGAGCAGCAATAGTAGATTGAACATAGGGACATTCTGCCTGAACCAGTATGAACCTTGTGTCTTTTAGCACACCATCCGGGCCCAACACGCAATAAATATAAACTTACTAGTTGGTGCTTACTCGAAACACCGACACAAGGTATATCTCTTATTGATCATTTCATTTGGGTACATATGAGTTGATTGAATTGGATAAATATGTAATGTTGCTTGCTATGAGATGTTTGAATGGATAAATAGCTTAGTAATCAAGTTTGGATTGATTTGTGTTGGATAAATTCATGAGATGACTTTGAGTAAGTGGATTGAATGTATATATGTCTTGTGAAAGTATTCAAACAAGTTAGTTTTAAGATTGATTCACATTTGATGAAGTATAGCTCAAGTGATTAAAATATGTCCTAAATTGAAAATCTGAGTGAGCTGTGATCTTAGCCATGTTTGAGTGATCAAATCTATTTGGATTGACTTGAAATTTGGTATGCATGCTCAAGACTTATGGTATAAGATGTACAAATTTCATGAGAATTGGATAAGAGATGCTTCAGTTTTGGAGTAGATCTTGTCAGTTATAGTGCAACAATTTTTAGCATGTAGCAGTGGTGGAAGAATTAAAATCTAGTAGCAATCTACATGTCAAATGAAACTCAAATTTTTAAAGCTACTAGATAACTTAGTGAAGCACATCTCCACCAAATATTTTGGCATTTGGATCTGTACATTGGGAGTTATGGCTTTTTCATTAAAGGGTACAGAATCTATCAGAAAAGTGACAATTATTTGATTGATCAAGAGTCACTTTGATTGAAAGGTCCTCAAGATGGAATCATGTTTATAAGTAATTGAGGCACCTAACTTTTGTTTTGAGATGATCCAAAAGCATGACAAGCAAAGAGTACAATGTCATTTGATTGAGTATACTTGGCACATAATTGGTACTCAATTGAAGATCAAGACCAAGCTCAAGATGAAGATGAAGTTTAAGTTCTAGTGCTTGTTGAAGATCATTTGGTAGAACAAAATTGACTTAAACAAGTAGAAATAAAATGACTTAAAAAGGATTCAAGGTTTCACACAAGTTAAGTCCATCACTTAGATCAATCAATCAAGCTATTTCATGTGAGTATCAAGAATAATTCTTTAGAGAGAGGTCACTTCTCCCTAGTGTAGGGGCTTTCCGCTTATGTGTAGGTAAACCAAGTGTGGTACTTAGAAGGCTAATATAGAAGTGGTGATTAGAAGAACATTTGAGATGCTTAGTTGAAGCAATCAAAAGGGTTGATCAAGAAAAGCAAGCAACACCCAAAAGAGGGCTAGTCATGATATTTTAAGTGGTATTCTCACATTGATGCTCTCATGCAAGCAAAGATAAAATGAAGAAGCAAGCCAACCACAACAAGAAAGTGCACTTGATCATTAGTGGTTTTTAAATCATATGGGTGAAGAATGGATTTCTCTATTCATGATTGGTCTTCACCAAGCTTATAATTAGACTTCATATTGCTATTGGAGTAATGACTTAGAATCTATGTGACTATCCTCTACTCCAACATAACAAAGGTATCATTGTAATGTGCATGATCATTTCATCCCTTACTAGTATGCGGTTAATGCATATAGTACATGCTTCATAGGATCATGCATATCAAATGAAATTTTAAATTCATAACCTACCACTATTGCTTGAATAGTTGAATCTAGTGGTAGTGTATTAGTTTGTTCATGAGCTAATGAACCCAAGTACTTGATTTAATTTGGATTGCTAACAAGTGACAAGTACAACATTGGCAAGATGACCTATGTAAGAGGTGTGAAGAAGCTTGTTATTGGTTCAAACTGGACTTGGAAGCTTAGGCACATCAATTTAGTTCAAGTCAACTTAGAAGCTCATGATACATAATAAGAGTATAAGCACAAGACAACAATGCAAATGGATATCTAGTTTGAATTGTTTCAAGTGGCATCTAGACTCAAGTATTTCATCAAGAATTCACAAGTAGTGTCTAGATCAACTTACAAGTGATATCCTACAAGTGGTACTCATGAAGATAGTAAATGTTCAAGAAATGGTTTTATTGTTAAATCAATCATACACGTGGTATCACATCTCTACATGTAGTATCAATAATACAAGAAGGTGGTTCCACAAGTGATCCTCAACTTTAAGTGATCATCAAAGTGAAGAATGCATCCCTCATCAACAAGTGGTACACAAGCTCAATATTCATCAAGTAAATGGCCCATGCTTGGACATAGGGGGAGGAGCCCCACTACAATTAGTATCAAGGTCACAAGATCCTACACATGGTGTCTAAAGAGCTATACAAGTGGCGTCCATAAAAATACAAGATTTAAGTATCAACCATCTATCCCTAGAGCAACCCTTTTTATCAAGAGATGCACACCTTTTATGGAAATTGGTAACAAAGGAGGAGAGATTGAGACAAAGATATTACAAATTAGGGATTTGGACATGAACAATGGACAAAGAGGGAGCAACATTGAAGGGAGAGATTGAGACAAAGATATTACAAATTAGGGATTTGGACATGAACAATGGACAAAGAGGGAGCAACATTGAAAAAATGTGAAGGATCAAATTCTTGGACAAAGAGAAGCACACAAGTAGGGGGAGCAAGCTCATGAACTTTGATTGGTTGCATTTGATATGTGCATAGTCATGTGCTTCCTTGCATTGCATAAGTTTCAAATTGAATATACATGCTTGTGTGGTGTATGCTAGTTGTAGAATTTGATTGATGAAATGAAAACTAGCATGCATAGGATGATAGCTAGACTTGTATTTCTACATGTGGTACTAGAACCTTGCTTATAATGTTGATCTCATGGGGTTTCTAGTATTTTTGTTGTCTAGCTACTCATGGTGCTAAGGATGGTGTTAAAAGTGCAACTCCGATTGGTATCACGCTTCAAAGGTTAATTCTTTACACCTTAGCATCATTGGTAGTAATTACTCTCCCACAATTCCAATCTATGCATATGTGCGAGCTTCAAACCAAACACTCTAGCACATATATAGGGGGAGCTAAAACTACCAATTTAGGTTTATGGTACTTGTCCATAATCATTTACACATGGTAAAATTGCTTGGACAAGCAACATGAATCCATTTATCTTAATTTCCATATCTTTGTAGATTTATCATCAATTACCAAAAAGGGGGAATTTAAAAGGTCCTTGTTTGGTTTTGGTAATTGAGTGACAACCTTAGGTGGACTAATATATGTTTGAGTAAGATACACAGGTGATTAGTCCACAAGTACATGTGTGTAAGCAACATATGCCATGACGGTGAAGATTGCTCAGAAATGTTGCAAAGCTCACACATGTGATGAAGGAGCTCATTGCACATGAGACATGACATTGAGTCATGTGATCAAGGTGGAGAAGATCAAGACATAACTTGGCTCATCGGACCGGTTGCAAGTATGAAGGACAAGTTGAGTGATGACTTGGCGCCGATGGACCGAAGCAACGGTGAAGAGTAAGTAAAGTCAAGATCGATGAACCAATATGGTCACGTGATGATATGGAGTGGATCATATCATTGTTGATCATGTTGGTGCATGTATTGCATCAATATTGGAGGAGATGGAATGGAATGCACAAGGCAAAGGTATAACCTAGGGCATTTCATTTCATCGGTCATAGGTGTGTAGAGAAGTTGATGACTAGGCTTAGGATAGATGGCTGTACTATCAAGAGGGGTAAACTTATTTGCATATCGGTCATCTAGTGCCACTCGAGTGATCTAACTTTGCATCGTTGCTAGGATCAAGTGGCATGGCAGGTTGAGTGGCTAGCTCCTTAAAAATGTTTGTGAAAAGCTAACACACATACACATGGTGGTGTACACTTGGTGGTGTTGGCACATTTGTAAATGAGAAATAAGTTGGAGTTGAAATAGATCAACTCGGTGAAGAAATGGAGGCGAAATAGGTCACTGTGAGTGACCGGACACTAGCCTCAGCAGGACCTGTGCATCTGGTCAAGTGATAGCAGAAGAGGTGAGGTCTCGGTCTTGTGACTGGATGCTGGCGCGATGAGTGACCTAACATGTAGGGACCGCATATGGTCAGTGCTGATGTACACTGACGTGGTGGCGTGAGGAGCAGCAGTGACGTGTGGCAGGCCGTGAAGGACCAAACTCAGGTGCTACATCTGATTGTGACTGACCTCATGCATCTGGTCACAAAACAATGGCTTGGGGAGCTCTCTAGAAACGACTGGACTCTAGCAGCAGCGCGTTCGGTCATTGGTTCGGTTGTGAGTGCGTGCATGGGACGTAGCGCGGGTGCGTCCAGTCATAACCTGGTGGGTCCGATCATTACTTGACTATTGAGGAGGTGTTAGTGACCATTGAGATCAGGTGGCTCTGGTTGAACATGAGCACCACGTGGACAACGATCTAGACTAGACGCAGGGCCTAGCACGTCCAGTCATGTGGACCTATGTGTCTGGTCGCTTTGAGTTGCGTCCAGTGAAAGGGTAACAGCTAGTTTAGCCCATGGGGCTATAAATAGAAGTGTTGGTCGGCCTTGGGCTGGTTGCTGAGCACCCTTGAGCCTTGGTGGCTTGTGTAAGTGTGCTTAGGAGCCCTCTAACTCACTTGTCCTTAATAGTGATCATCTGATCGAGTGAGTAAGCGATTCTAGTGCGATTGCATCGAGGTTGCATCAAGTGGCACTAGGTGTTCGAGTTGCAAGCTGGCGGTGCTTGTTACTCTTGGAGGTTGCCACCTCCTAGACGGCTTGGTGGCATGTGACGCCGTTGAAGCACGCGAGAAGATAGTGCGGTGCTCTAGAGGAGGATTTGTGCGGGGGATTGTGCTCACCCCGCAGGGATCACAAAGAGCAACTCTAGTAGAGCATGTCATTGAGCTACCCTCACTTTTAGGGTAGGTTCTTGCGGTGCCCGACGTGCGGGCTTGGTGGGTGATGCCAATTAGCCGTCGAACCACCAAGTGAGCGGTCGACACAATGGGGACGTAGCTTGGTGGCAACCAAGTGAACCTCGAGAGAAAATCACCATGTCAACATTGTCTTCATCATCTTCTCAGTGGTTTGCATTCCGTGCAACACAAGCTTGTACTTACATTTCATACATTGTGCTTGTGTAGTTGCTCTTGTGACTAGTTTAGCTTTAGTAGCTTGGTAGTTACCTTCTTGCTTGTGTAGCATAGAAGTAGCTCCCTTGCATGGCTAATTTGGTTTGTGTAACCTTGTTAGTTACTTTGCTTAGTTTGTGTAGCTAAGTGTTGTGCACTCTCTAATTTGGCTTGTGTAGCCTTGTTATTGAGCATTACTAGTGAGCTTAGGAGCTTTGTGCTTTTGCTTACTAGATTATGTAGGTGCTCCCCGGTTTGGTTGAAGCATTAGTTGCATAGGTTTGTGTGACCTTGCAAGCTAGAATTGGATAGGTGAGCACTAGCTAGTCCAACACCTTTGTTGCCTCTTTTGGGTCTTTATAAGGTGCTTGTGAACTTAGATAGAGGGGTGTAATCTTGGCTAGACCGATAGTTTTAATTCCGCATTTGTTTCGGTTAGCTGGCGTGAATTAGTTTTAGAAAGGACTATTCACCACCCTCTAGTCCGCCATCTTGACCCTACAAATGTCCTCCTCCTCCAAAAATTCAATCACATCGAAGTATGAGGAGGCTATCGAATCAAACCCCAATCGAGCCTGACCAACAACATCGATGCTAGGTGGCAGTACCCGCAAATTCTTGGTTGTCGGATTGTGGACAAGATAGTAGGATCTAGCAGCCTCAATGCACAAGCATAGGATGAGGCCATTGCAGCAATCCAAGACATCTACTATGTCAATGGGGAAGGACAAGAAGGACAAGTCAGGGCGTTCACCAGTGACGCTGGTGAAGTTTCACTCACCATTCTCGCCGTCGTAGAAGAAGGCAGCCACAGTCTAGGGTAGAACCTTATGGCTATTGGAGAAGAGGCGGTTCTAGGAGTGATAGACACATTTGCAGCACAACAAAGAGCAAGCGAGGGAGGCAGCGAAGGATCTCTAGAACAACATCCTCTATGAGGCTGGCTAGTGCATTTCTATTGTTGGGGGCTGCCTCCATTTCGAAGAGCCTATGATCATCATTGTGTAGTAGGATGAGAGCTTCCTTAGTAATGAGATCACTAAAGAGGAAAATAATCCTGACAAAGATCCATCAGTGAAGTACGAAACCATTACCCTTGCCTTTGGATTTGGCTATGGTACGGCAGCGAGCCGTGCAATGGTTCACACAAATTGCGAGAAGGAACAATGCGCCTGACCATGTGGGAGGTGGTAGTGGCACTGTGCGAGGCGTGCAATGGTTCACATAAACTGGGAGAGAGGAACAACGCACCAACCTTGAAGATGGAGAAGTGGAATGGTGATGCAACTGTGTTGTGGGTAGTTGGGAAAAACTTGCTCAATTTACTACCGCTGTTAGACCAAGCGGTCGTGTAGGGCCGGCGGCCAGAACGCCTATCTAGTCGGCTTTTCATGCGATAGAGAAAATACCACTGCCGCATCTATTGTTAACCCGTGGGTGGTAGAAGTTTTACATGCCAGTTTCCTTCGTTAGGATGCCTCGCTATCGGTCCAACTGGCGGTAGAAGCATAACACAGTCGCTTCTATCGCTACGGTAGTGAAGGTGGTGATAGTGATAAGTTAATCTGCAGTAGTGAAGGTTCTATATGCAAATGTACAAGAGAGAAAGAATATATATATAAATTTGGTTAAAATAATTTAGAAGTAGTATGGGATTCTTGTTGTAAAATTGTCTTCTATATTTTAGGAGTGAATTATTGGAAATTATTGGAGATGATCTTCTTTTTTTCTCCCAATACATTTTTAGGAGTTGGAAAACATCTACATTTGGGAGGAAAATTTAGGATACTCTTGGAGATGGGAAGACTGAAGCACATAGACAAGTATAAACACTAGTGCAGGACTGTGTAGCAGTCCCAGTTGGAAAACCCCCTCTAGTAACTAAAGGCCTGCCCTTTAGTCTCAGGTCTACTAACCAGGGTTGATGGGGGCCATATATTCCTGGTTGGTTATACCAACCGGGACTGAAGGGGCCTCCAGGCCGAGCCCGAGGGCCGACACCTCTAGTCCCGGTTGGTATAACCAACCAGGACTAAATATTACTCTTTATGTTTTCTTTTTCTTTTCTTTTCTTTTCTTTTGCATTTTCTTTCCATTCAATTTGTTTTCATTTCAAATAGTTTTTGTACACATATTATATGCTATACTATTGTAGGTCATCCATAAATAAGAACAAAACTAATCAAGTAAGAGCTTATATATTACAATTATTTAAAACAAGTCATTACAAACTAGATGTCCATGTACACCCCAAAGTTCATGCAAACATAAGTAACTAGAAATGCCTTTGACTTTCTTGTATTCTGAACTAGGTGAAGTGTAGATCGCCGATGTGGTATCCACAAAGGCATTAAATAGTGCACTCTCCCTTGCTTCAAAAGTACGAGCACAAGGTCTACTAATGACGGTTAGTGGTGGCTGAGAAGTCAGTGGGTCAGATGATCCCCTCTTTGTAACAGAACCGACCAAATCATAAGAATGTAAGTACAAAAACAATCACCGAAGCGATCAAATTCCTGTACTTAAGCTCCCATAATCCCGGTAGTCCAGAAATCACGAAGGATTTCAACCAACTCTCGACATACAAACCAAGATCGTAATGATTCAACACAACACATCATCCATTACAACATTTCACAAGTAGCATTCGGATTACATCCATCAGAGTTCAAATAAATATTACAAACCAAGTTTGAGTGCGCGGAAGCAACATAGTTTGGTACAAAACACTATAGTTTTCAAATACATTGCCAAGTTTGAGTCATGTCCTACAAAAGCATTATCAGGTACGAGAACTAGAAGAGACCGCGCCCAACGGTCTAGTCTTCATCCCCAGCTGGGAGAAGGCAGTACTTGCAGCAACCAAAGTAGAACTGGTCATCTGCAACAGGTGGGAGATAAACCCTAAGTACGAGAAGGTACTCAGCTAGACTTACCCGACGAAAAACAAAATGAAAGACACCAAGGGTCATGCAAGGCTTTTCAGGTGGGCTAGCTTGACACAGTTGCATAAAAGAGCTTATGATTACAGTAACCAATTTAAACTTAGCATCAAGCTTATCATTATTTACCTGTCCACTAGATTAGCACCTGTACTAGAGCACTCACTTATTAGGAGCAAACAATATTAACCATAGCAGGTATAATAAGGCTGTCATCATCATATCATCATTTCCGAACCATTATGTTATTAAGTGTATCTACATTGGAGATAAGCCCGTCAAGTTCTCACTAACCGGGAGAGACGGCGATTCGAATCGAATTACAAGAGGGGGTATTCCTAACCCTCACCCTGGCATACTTTGCAAGAGTAGCCGTGGGTCACCTTTGGGACATCTCAGGAACCAAATTCGCGGGTTCGATCAGCGCTAGCACTCTTAGGGATTACCCTTCTGCCAGGACGACCAGGACTTTTAAATCACCTGCCCTTGGACTCACGCCTACGGCTCCCTTCCGAGGCGCACTTTATACTTATCGACTCCCGGCCTGAGGTGAGCTACTCGGCTTCGTGGTCGGTCTTCAGGCCGGCCAACTAAGAGAGAGGCATGCGTTCAACATGAACAGGAAAGGCTCCAAGAATCAGTCCTTAAGCGACACGGACAGAGTCACTGCAAACCGGCAAGCCTCCGTCCGGTCTTCATTTCAAATTAAGACTGGTTCTTTTCCACGATAGCAAATATAGCCAACCGTGCCACATGTATCATCCTATATCTCGCAGGTGACAGGAAATCACCCGACTTCTACCGCGTTTAAGCAGGGCTAAGCACTACTCGAGCCTGAGCTACATAGGATTCAGGGTAACAATATCTGGACAAGGAATGGGTAACCAATGCAGCAAGTGTTTGCATCCAACACCTAAACTTAATGCAACAATATATGTAATAATAATACTGTAACTGCAGTTCGGAAAATAGGAGGCTTAATATGCTCCGGGGCTTGCCTTTCACAAAGTTGCAAGGACGGTGGTCAGGGCACTCAACGGCGACCTCGTCTGGCACTTCTCCTGAAGGCTGCTCCTCCTGAACCTCCGGTGTCGGCTGCTGCTGCTCGTTCAGTTCCTCGAATTCCAGCAGGGTTACTCCTTCCGGTACACCTATTGCATGCCGATGCACAAGATAAATATCATGGATGCATAAGGAATGACATGATGCTCATGATGAATGAATCACAATGGGTGTTTATGAAAACATCACTGGACACTCGTTTACTGAGTAATTAGCTCTATTCAAATCACTTTAAGCTTGTATCCAACTTAACTTAAATAACAAGAGCAACTTACCTAATTTGCATAACCTAAGATAAAGATGCTCATCTTCAGTTAAAGGCCTAACACCTAGGAACAGTACCATGAACTTAGAATAGTAAAGACATACTTAAAATAGCAGTTAAAGCTTCATATGCAACAAGTAGTCACTTAATTCTATCATAACCAGAGTTCTATAACTCCAAATAACTTGCAAGAGGACATTCTGGAAAGCTTATGAAATTCTCTACAATTTATTTGTAAGCATCAAAGCATGATTCTGAAGTTGACCGAATCCAATTCCAGTAGACCTAGAATCTGTCCCGCAATGACAGGGTTGCTAACTTAATTATTTAATGATGGTGCAAAAGCCTAATTTGACCAAACCAAGTTTATCAACTTGTTTTTCATACCTAAGAAACATCAGAAAGGATAGTGCTAACTTCTAAATAAATTATTTAATATCCTTTTTAATTTATCTAGTTAATTAGGTGATTAAAGCAATATATAGTAAAACTGTTCAGAAAAATCTACAAAAATTACAGTAGCTATCTCATGCTTCACATAGACTACCATAAAAATTTCAAATTCATTGAGTAAGTATAACAGTCTTCACAAAAATGATAAGGCATACTGGCTTAAAATAGCATAATTAAGAAATCCAAATGAAAAGTGTCAAGCAACAGATTTCCCATTTTTCCTAGCATCCTTCTATCATAATAATAGCACCCATCAAATTTCACCTTCACTGGATCTATATAAAAATTATGAAAATTCACACAAGATCCACCTATTAATAAAAGGAAATTCTATAACTTAAAAACTACATATGCACTAGCTCTGAAATTTTTACCAGAGCTTCTAATAAACCAAAATAGAGGACCCACAAAATTTCATAATTTTTGGACCACAGAAACTCAAGATAAAATTCAAACAAGTTTGCATGCTTCTAAAAACATATTTCAAACTCCTATTTAATTCATCCAAGTTTTCTAAAACATGTGCTCCTATTATATTTTTATTAAATACTAGACATGACTAGGAACTTAACAAAATTAGAACCATAGCATTTGGATCTATATACTAGGAGCTACATATTTTTCAAGATGTACATAAATCTGTGAAATAAATAAACGAAATAAAATAGGAAAACAACACTCAGCCCTACACGGGCCAGCCCAAGAACTGGCGGCCCGCGACTCACGCGCTGGCGCGGCCCAACGTGACGCGGCCCACGCTGGGCTCCCGCCTCAGCCGCGACGGCTGACAAGAAGGGCCCGCGCGTCAGCGAGGGAAACAGGGGAGGCGGCCTCGACGACGGTGGAACTCAACGCCGGTGGCTTCTCCGGCGACACCATCTACTCTACGACGTTCGCCATGACCATGCGCATCTATTGGTGACCTCAATCGGTGCTATGGTGGTGGCTAGAGGGGTTGGCGACTGACACGGCGGCGCACGGCCACGGCACGGCCGGCTCCGGTGAACTGACGACGACACAGCCCCTATCGGTGACCCTACGAGCTTCGGTGGTGTTCCTATGACCTAGCGCGTGGCAGAGGAAGGAATGGGAGTGGCGTGAGGGCAGCTGGCCGCGTGGAGCGCCAACTCCGGCGAGCTCCCGCCATGGCTGCGGTGGGGAAAAACGGCAAATGCGCTCTTACCGAGGCTCAATCGACTCGATTGAACGGTGGAGGTGATGGAGGGGAACACGGCGAGGCTACAGGCGGACGGGGCAACGCGTTTTTGCGGTGGTTTGCTCATATGGCAGCGGCGATGCTTGGTCGGCAATGGCGGACGGCAGAGCTCTCGTCGCTGCGTGCTGTGGGAGGAGAGGAAAAGCGAAATGGGGAGGCGAGTGCGTTCGGGCAGGCGCGAGTGGCTTCAAGGCGCGGCTGCGACGCCAGGAGGCGCACGACGCGTGGCCAGCGCGACAGCATGCCGGCGACGAGTGTCCCCCACGCGTCAGCTAAAATCTGAAATTTGATCACTGTAGCGTCGATTCAGTGTTCCATTCCGAGCCTGACAGCGTGACTTCAACACCTTATTACGGCTAATCCAATGCCCCTTTGCAAAAATGGTGTACATGAAAAATGTAGATGTATGGTAGGACTACATCTTTGATTTAGAAATCAACAACTCATTCGACCTGGATCAGAAGTTATATGAAGCCCAAGTTGGCCTGATCTCACTGAAATGCACCATGACTTAGGATATTTTTCTAAGTGTTGAAAACAGCATGTATTTCTGACTTGTGGGCCATGTTTGACCATGCTCTAGACCTTTTCATGAGTTGACCATAAAACAACTTTTGTTCCTTAATAAATTTACTACAACTTTGCTTTAGGTTGCTCCAACATGCATAGACTCTAAGTTACTCTTTTTAAATAGTCAAACAGTGAGACTCCTAGGGTCAATTCTAGTCAAACCTTCACTCAAGGGCAATTTTGTCATTTTGACCTACATGAACAATGTTCCAACAAGTAAACTAAATGTAGTTAAGGTGTATTAGACCATGATCAACCATTTTACAAAGTTGTTATTCCACTTCTACTGATCACATGTGATAAAGAAAGTAAAACAAGCAATTCATACATATGTTTCAATACACTGTTTCACATGTTGCATGACCTTGTTGTTATCCTATACTTGTCACATTACTACCATATTGCCATGTTTCCAAGTATGAGAGTTTCAGGTAACATTCACATGTTGCACTACTACCATTCACAACAAGCAAGCATGAAACATACACAGTTGAAAATGTTGCATATGCACGTTTCAGTAACAATGACATGATGACATAGATAATGCACATGTTTATGAAATGACATGCAATTTAGTGGAAGCCAAACACCTAGGGTGTTACAGCCCTCCCCCTTAGAAAAATCTCGTCCTGAGATTTGGAAAGCGTACCATTTAATATAGAAAGCTGGATAGTTTTCTTTTAAATAATCTTCCCGCTCCCAGGTTGCATCCCGCTCACTATGATTACTCCAAACTACCTTGTATATCTTAACCACTCGTGTACGAGTCACTCTTTCTTGAGTATCCAGAACTTGCACGGGCTTTTCCTCATAAGAAAGATCAGATTTCAAGTTGACTTTCCTTGTTGCTATTCTTTCCTCGGGAATACAAAGACACTTCTTCAGCTAGGACACATGGAATACCGGAAATATAGCTCCCATCTCACGGGGTAGATCGAGTTTATAGGCCACTCTTCCACTTTTCTCGATAATGCGGTAGGGTCCAACATATCGAGGCTCAAGCTTCCTTTTAATTCCAAAACGCTTGACTCCTTTCATAGGGGATACCTTCAGATAAACATGGTCACCTACTTCAAACTCAATAGGTTTTCTTCTCTTGTCAGCATAGCTCTTTTGTCTGGCCTGAGCGGCAGTCATATTCTTCTGTATAGTTCGGACTTGCTCTTTGGCTTCTTTTACAAAATCAATACCATAGAATCTTCTTTCTCCGGGTTCCACCCAGTTCAAAGGAGTTCTACACTTGCGGCCATAAAGAGCTTCAAAAGGAGCCATTTTGATACTCTCTTGATAACTGTTGTTATAAGAGAATTCAGCGAGAGGTAACCAGTCTTCCCAAGAGCCTTTGCAAGAGATAAGACAAGCTCTAAGCATGTCTTCAAGAATTTGATTAACATGCTCAGTCTGTCCTGATGTTTGCGGATGATAGGCAGAACTGCGGATTAGATGAGTGCCAAGATTCTGATGTAAGCACTCCCAAAAACGAGCCGTGAATTGAGGTCCTCTATCCGAAACAATGGATTTGGGTACACCATGGAGACGTACCACTTGTTGAAAATAAATCTCAGCATAATTGTGAGGGTGATAGGTAGACTTGATCGGAATAAAGTGAGCAGATTTAGTTAGACGATCTACGATAACCCAGATGGAATCACAACCCTTCTTGGTAGTGGGTAATCCAACAATAAAATCCATGCTAATTTCTTCCCACTTCTAGCCAGGAATAGAAAGTGGCTGCAATAGTCCGGGCCTTATGTGAATAGCCTTGACTCTGCAACAGTTATCACACCTTGCCACGTAAGCTGCGATTTCTTTCTTCATCTTGGTCCACCAATAATACAGCTTGAGATCTTGATACATTTTACTGCTACCGGGATGGATGGACAATTTAGAAGAGTGGGCTTCAGCCATTATTTGATTTCTAAGTTCTTTATCTTTAGGTACCACAAGTCTATCATTAAACCAGAGAATTCCCTTGTCATCGACCTTAAAGTGCTTGGTCTCTTTCTCTTTCATTTTCCGCTTGATGTGAAATACACCCACATCCGTCTTCTGGAGTTCGATAATTCGACTTCTAAGAGAGCAATCCACAGTGATATTGTGGAGTACTACAGGATGAAGGAGGTGTGCCAGATGAAAGTCTTCACTAACTAAGGAATTGCAATGGGCCTTTCTACTTAAGGCATCAGCAACCACATTTGCCTTACCAGGATGGTAGTGCACTTGAAGGTTGTAGTCTTTGATCAATTCTAACCAGCGCCGTTGACGCATATTCAACTCGGGTTGAGTAAAAATGTACTTGAGGCTTTTATGGTCAGTATAGATGTTGCACACATTACCCAGCAAGTAATGTCTCCAAATCTTCAGGGCATGAACAACTGCGGCTAGCTCTAAGTCATGGGTAGGATAGTTGACTTCATGCTTTCGGAGCTGGCGTGAAGCATAAGCAATTACTCGACCCTCCTGCATAAGAACACACCCCAAACCGGTGCCACATGCGTCACAGTAGACATCGAAAGGCTTCTCGATGTTGGGTTGTGCCAATACAGGAGCAGAGGTTAGTAAGGTCCGCAAAGTGTGGAAAGCCTCTTCACACTTCGGAGTCCACACAAACTTTTCATCCTTTTGCAGTAGCCGAGTCATGGGCTTGGCGACCTTTGAGAAATCCGGGATAAAGCGACGATAATAGCCAGCCAGACCCAGAAAACTTCGGACTTCTATGACTGTAGTAGGTGCCTTCCACTCTAGGACTTCTTGCACCTTAGTAGGGTCAACCAAAATTCCATCACCAGATAATATATGACCAAGAAAAGGTATCTTGTTCAACCAGAACTTGCACTTGCTGAACTTGGCATAAAGCTGGTTATCACGTAACCGAGTTAAGACAATTCTCAAGTGTTCAGCATGCTCTTCTTCATTCTAAGAATATACCAGGATATCATCAATGAACACGACGACAAATTTGTCCAATTCCGGCATGAATACAGAATTCATCAGGTACATAAAGTGTGTCGGAGCATTTGTCAACCCAAATGACATGACGAGGTATTCAAACAAGCCATAACGAGTAGAGAAAGCTGTCTTAGGTATATCTTCAGGACGAATTTTGATCTGATGGTAGCCAGACCTCAAATCGATCTTGGAGAATACCTTAGCTTTGGAGAGTTGATCAAACAGAATATCGATGTGAGGAAGAGGGTACTTGTTCTTGATAGTAACAGCGTTTAGGGGACGATAATCCACGCACATGCGTAGAGACTTGTCCTTCTACTTCACAAATATAGCCGGACAACCCCAAGGAGAAGAACTAGGTCGAATCAACCCTTTCTTTAATAGCTCATTCAACTGACTCTTTAGCTCAGCCAACTCATTGGGTGGCATTCTATAGGGTCTTCGAGAAATGGGAGCCGTACCCAGAATGAGTTCTATCTTGAATTCTACGTCACGGTCCGGAGGTAATCCAGGCAAGTCGTCAGGAAAGACATCTGGAAACTCACAGACAACCGGTAGATCCTTAATGGCTTTGGCTAAGGTAGCATTGGCTGTACTGTGGATAGCAATATCACGAGGTAACTGCACTAGAAAACCTTTCTTATCCACAGGATCCCTCAACATAACCACACGGGTTGATGTATCGACAACACTCCATTCCCGCTCATCCACTTCATTCCTAGGATTACATCGATTCCTACCCCCGGTAGAACTACAAGATCCACGAGGAACTCTCGATCCCCGATCTCTATCTTTACATCTTTAACTACTTGGTTAGTCATGATATTATTCCCAGCAGCACTAATACAATAACCTCCCTTGACAATTGTAATCACATTCATCTGATGCTTAGATGCAAAAGTTGAACTCACAAAGGAATGCGAAGCACCAGAATCAAAGAGCACAACTGCAGGGTGATCATTAACAAGGAACTTACCAGCGGTGACCACTTCACCTGCAGGAATTTCCTCCACTGTAGTATAGTGAACACGCCCCTGACGGACGTTTCCTTGAGCATTTTTGGGAGGATGGGGACATCTATTTGCCCAATGACCAGGTTGGTTACAGTTCCAGCACGGCCTGTTTGCTGGTGGAACATTGGAGCTACTCTGCCTAGATGTATTCTTCGGCAAGGAAATCGTATACCCCTTGCGGAAACCGGTTTTAGCTTGGTTCTTCTTCTGAGGTGGGCGGTACCGGACATTAGCATTGGGTGGACGGTACGGGGCCTTAGATACCATTGGAGCCTTGGACTGGGAAGCACCAGCCTCAAAGTTCCTTTTCTGGTTCTTGGAAGCAGCATAAATCTTGTCATTGTTCTCCTGAGTCAGAGTGTCACTGATAAACTCATTGAAGGTGACACACTTGCAGTTGCCCATTGACTTCATCAGTTTTGGGGAAAGTCCCCTCTTGAAGCTAGCTATTCTCTTGGCGTCAGTATCGACGAACTCGGGAGCATACCTTGCTAGGTTGTTGAATGCCTGGAGGTACTCATTGAGACTCTTATTGCCTTGGGTGAGCTTCATAAACTCAGTATGCTTGATGGCCATGAGACCAGGAGGGATAAAGTGTCCCCTGAAGGCTGCCTGGAACTGGTTCCAGACGATCTCAACGTTAGCAGGGAAGGTGGTCCTATGATGGGTCCACCAAATGCCTGCAGGGCCTTGGAGCTGGTGCCCTGCATACGTAGCCTTCATGCTTTCAGTCAAACGGAGCAATCCAAATCTTTGCTCTATCGTGCTCAACCATTCGTCCGCTTGTAAGGGTTCTTCTACCTCACGAAAGATAGGAGGCTTTGTGTCCATGAAGTCCTTAAAACTGCTATACTGGTTCGGCTCGGGTCCCTGGCGGACATACCGGTCCTCACGGTTTGCCATCTGGCGCATAGCCTCAGCTAGCATGCGCTGACTTTCCACCCAAGCGGATGGCATCCATACAATAGCACGCCGTATGGACGACGAAACAGAAAACAAGCAGGAACCCCCAAGTTAGTACTTTAATAAGCCACCTAAGAGTCCTTATTTGGGCATAAGGGATATGACCACTGGCAATACTTAGTATTTAATTAAGGATTTTCACAAATACTTTTGTTTTAAATACACAAATGATGTGTTTAGTGTCAAATCTTGCTCTGATGCCAGCTGTAACAGAACCGACCAAATCATAAGAACGTAAGTACAAAAACAATCACCGAAGCGATCAAATTCCTGTACTTAAGCTCCCATAATCCCGGTAGTCCGGAAATCACGAAGGATTTCAACCAACTCTCGACATACAAACCAAGATCGTAATGATTCAACACAACACATCATCCGTTACAACATTTCACAAGTAGCATTTGGATTACATCCATCAGAGTTCAAATAAATATTACAAACCAAGTTTGAGTGCGCGAAAGCAACATAGTTTGGTACAAAACACTATAGTTTTCAAATACATTGCCAAGTTTGAGTCATGTCCCACAAAAGCATTATCAGGTACGAGAACTAGAAGAGACCGCGCCCAACGGTCTAGTCTTCATCCCTAGCTGGGAGAAGGCAGTACTTGCAGCAACCAAAGTAGAACTGGTCATCTGCAACAGGTGGGAGATAAACCCTGAGTACGAGAAGGTACTCAGCTAGACTTACCCGACGAAAAACAAAATGAAAGACACCAAGGGTCATGCAAGGCTTTTCAGGTGGGCTAGCTTGACACAGTTGCATAAAAGAGCTTATGATTACAGTAACCAATTTAAACTTAGCATCAAGCTTATCATTATTTACCTGTCCACTAGATTAGCACTTGTACTAGAGCACTCACTTATTAGGAGCAAACAATATTAACCATAGCAGGTATAATAAGGCTATCATCATCATATCATCATTTCCGAACCATTATGTTATTAAGTGTATCTACATTGGAGATAAGCCCGTCAAGTTCTCACTAACCGGGAGAGACGGCGATTCGAATCGAATTACAACTCAGCTGAGGGGGTATTCCTAACCCTCACCCTGGCATACTTTGCAAGAGTAGCCGTGGGTCACCTTTGGGACATCTCAGGAACCAAATTCGCGTGTTCGATCAGCGCCAGCACTCTCAAGGATTACCCTTCTGCCAGGACGACCAGGACTTTTAAATCACCTGCCCTTGGACTCACGCCTACGGCTCCCTTCCGAGGCGCACTTTATACTTATCGACTCCCGGCCTGAGGTGAGCTACTCGGCTTCGTGGTCGGTCTTCAGGCCGGCCAACTAAGAGAGAGGCATGCGTTCAACATGAACAGGAAAGGCTCCAAGAATTAGTCCTTAAGCAACACGGACAGAGTCACTGCAAATCGGCAAGCCTCCGTCCGGTCTTCATTTCAAATTAAGACTGGTTCTTTTCCACGATAGCAAATATAGCCAACCGTGCCACATGTATCATCCTATATCTCGCAGGTGACAGGAAATCACCCGACTTCTACCGCGTTTAAGTAGGGCTAAGCACTACTCGAGCCTGAGCTACATAGGATTCAGGGTAACAATATCTGGACAAGGAATGGGTAACCAATGCAGCAAGTGTTTGCATCCAACACCTAAACTTAATGCAACAATATATGTAATAATAATACTGTAACTGCAGTTCGGAAAATAGGAGGCTTAATATGCTCCGGGGCTTGCCTTTCACAAAGTTGCAAGGACGGTGGTCAGGGCACTCAACGGCGACCTCGTCTGGCACTTCTCCTGAAGGCTGCTCCTCCTGAACCTCCGGTGTCGGCTGCTGCTGCTCGTTCAGTTCCTCGAATTCCAGCAGGGTTACTCCTTCCGGTACACCTATTGCATGCCGATGCACAAGATAAATATCATGGATGCATAAGGAATGACATGATGCTCATGATGAATGAATCACAATGGGTGTTTATGAAAACATCACTGGACACTCGTTTACCGAGTAATTAGCTCTATTCAAATCACTTTAAGCTTGTATCCAACTTAACTTAAATAACAAGAGCAACTTACCTAATTTGCATAACCTAAGATAAAGATGCTCATCTTCAGTTAAAGGCCTAACACCTAGGAACAGTACCATGAACTTAGAATAGTAAAGACATACTTAAAATAGCAGTTAAAGCTTCATATGCAACAAGTAGTCACTTAATTCTATCATAACCAGAGTTCTATAACTCCAAATAACTTGCAAGAGGACATTCTGGAAAGCTTATGAAATTCTCTACAATTTATTTGTAAGCATCAAAGCATGATTCTGAAGTTGACCGAATCCAATTCCAGTAGACCTAGAATCTGTCCCGCAATGACAGGGTTGCTAACTTAATTATTTAATGATGGTGCAAAAGCCTAATTTGACCAAACCAAGTTTATCAACTTGTTTTTCATACCTAAGAAACATCAGAAAGGATAGTGCTAACTTCTAAATAAATTATTTAATATCCTTTTCTAATTTATCTAGTTAATTAGGTGATTAAAGCAATATATAGTAAAACTGTTCAGAAAAATCTACAAAAATTACAGTAGCTATCTCATGCTTCACATAGACTACCATAAAAATTTCAAAGTCATTGAGTAAGTATAACAGTCTTCACAAAAATGATAAGGCATACTGGCTTAAAATAGCATAATTAAGAAATCCAAATGAAAAGTGTCAAGCAACAGATTTCCCATTTTTCCTAGCATCCTTCTATCATAATAATAGCACCCATCAAATTTCACCTTCACTGGATCTATATAAAAATTATGAAAATTCACACAAGATCCACCTATTAATAAAAGGAAATTCTATAACTTAAAAACTACACATGCACTAGCACTGAAATTTTTACCAAAGCTTCTAATAAACCAAAATAGAGGACCCACAAAATTTCATAATTTTTGGACCACAGAAACTCAAGATAAAATTCAAACAAGTTTGCATGCTTCTAAAAATACATTTCAAACTCCTATTTAATTCATCCAAGTTTTCTAAAACATGTGCTCCTATTATATTTTTATTAAATACTAGACATGACCAGGAACTTAACAAAATTAGAACCATAGCATTTGGATCTATATACTAGGAGCTACATATTTTTCAAGATGTACATAAATCTGTGAAATAAATAAACGAAATAAAATAGGAAAACAACACTCAGCCCTACACGGGCCAGCCCAAGAACCGGCGGCCCGCGACTCATGCGCTGGCGCGGCCCAACGCGACGCGGCCCACGCTGGGCTCCCGCCTCAGCCGCGACGGCTGACAAGAAGGGCCCGCGCGTCAGCGAGGGAAACAGGGGAGGCGGCCTCGGCGACGGTGGAACTCAATGCCGGTGGCTTCTCCGGCGACACCATCTACTCTACGACGTTCGCCATGACCATGCGCATCTATTGGTGACCTCAATCGGTGCTATGGTGGTGGCTAGAGGGGTTGGCGACTGACACGGCGGCGCACGGCCACGGCACGGCCGGCTCCGGTGAACTGACGACGACACAGCCCCTATCGGTGACCCTACGAGCTTCGGTGGTGTTCCTATGACCTAGCGTGTGGCAGAGGAAGGAATGGGAGCGGCGCGAGGGTAGCTGGCCGCGTGGAGCGCCAACTCCAGCGAGCTCCCGCCATGGCTGCGGTGGGGAAAAACGGCAAATGCGCTCTTACCGAGGCTCAATCGACTCGATTGAACGGTGGAGGTGATGGAGGGGAACACGGCGAGGCTACAGGCGGACGGGGCAACGCGTTTTCGTGGTGGTTTGCTCGTACGGCAGCGGCGATGCTTGGTCGGCAATGGCGGACGGCAGAGCTCTCGTCGCTGCGTGCTGTGGGAGGAGAGGAAAAGCGAAATGGGGAGGCGAGTGCGTTCGGGTAGGCGCGAGTGGCTTCAAGGCGCGGCTGCGACGCTAGGAGGCGCACGGTGCGTGGCCAGCGTGACAGCATGTCGGCGACAAGTGTCCCCCACGCGTCGGCTGAAATCTGAAATTTGATCACTGTAGCGTCGATTCAGTGTTCCATTCCGAGCCTGACAGCGCGACTTCAACACCTTATTACGGCTAATCCAATGCCCCTTTGCAAAAATGGTGTACATGAAAAATGTAGATGTATGGTAGGACTACATCTTTGATTTAGAAATCAACAACTCATTCGACCTGGATCAGAAGTTATATGAAGCCCAAGTTGGCCTGATCTCACTGAAATGCACCATGACTTAGGATATTTTTCTAAGTGTTGAAAACAGCATGTATTTCCGACTTGTGGGCCATGTTTGACCATGCTCTAGACCTTTTCATGAGTTGACCATAAAACAACTTTTGTTCCTTAATAAATTTACTACAACTTTGCTTTAGGTTGCTCCAACATGCATAGACTCTAAGTTACTCTTTTTAAACAGTCAAACAGTGAGACTCCTAGGGTCAATTCTAGTCAAACCTTCACTCAAGGGCAATTTTGTCATTTTGACCTACATGAACAATGTTCCAACAAGTAAACTAAATGTAGTTAAGGTGTATTAGACCATGATCAACCATTTTACAAAGTTGTTATTCCACTTCTACTGATCACATGTGATAAAGAAAGTAAAACAAGCAATTCATACATATGTTTCAATACACTGTTTCACATGTTGCATGACCTTGTTGTTATCCTATACTTGTCACATTACTACCATATTGCCATGTTTCCAAGTATGAGAGTTTCAGGTAACATTCACATGTTGCACTACTACCATTCACAACAAGCAAGCATGAAACATACACAATTGAAAATGTTGCATATGCACGTTTCAGTAACAATGACATGATGACATAGATAATGCACATGTTTATGAAATGACATGCAATTTAGTGGAAGCCAAACACCTAGGGTGTTACACTCTTAGCCGCAAGCAGCTTTTCCTAAAATCTTGCCGTAGTGCGTGTTGGCCATTCATTGGCATATTTCTAATCATAAACCAATGCATACATTGTTTGGTTTAGAATGGTTTCAAAGCTGCAACCTACGTAGGTTAAGTCATCGTCCTCAACCTGTAATTAAGTGTTGCAGAAAAAATGGATATGAGAACTAAGCTTTCTAATAACAACAAATCTGGATACAAGCTATGAGTTCGACTTCGACTTACCATATTATTCTGGTTGTTTTGAGCCATCCTTGCACAAAAGCCCGCAACATCATGATAAGAGCCTACATCCATAGCTTGTATCGACACGGAGGAATAAGTAGGTAGGGTGTACCCAATATTCGCAAGCTTATTTACACAAGCTAGGACAACATATTTTTGTGCTATAGCATTATCAGGTGCCTTTACTCCCACCTCTGAGATTTGTACAACACCTCTACCCCTCCTAGCGACAATGGAAAAGCCAATTCGATATTGGATGAATCGACCATTATCTACCTCAAAGCTCTCAACATCCACAACCTCAGCCCCAAAATTTAAGAGTGCCTCTTTAAGCCAAATGATTGAGTCAATTACCTATGATACATTTAAGAAACACATATATACATGTTAGAACAATATATTGTGTGCAAGCATAATTAAAACATATTGATTTATTGGAAACATATATCGTTGCTTACTATGCTAGGATAATTGAACGGAACATTCGACAACACTAGATCGAATCCATGAGTAATTGTATAGCCCCAACCTGGGACAATCGGTTCAAGGAGATGTCTAGCCATCTCTTGTCACTAAAGTTAATATATCAAAATTCATATCACTGGAGTCAATATATGAATTCAAACACCAAAATTCATATATATCACTGATGTCAAAAATTTTCATATACCAAAATATCAGGCACTAAAGTCTATATATCAAAATTCACATATGTAAACCCTATATATCAAAATTCATATAATTGGACCATATATATATACACAATGCATGCATATCATATATATACAATATATAACACTAAAGTCAATATATCAAAATTCACATCTATAAACCCTATATATCAAAATTCATTTAGCTGGACCCTATATATATACCAAATGCATATCATATATATACAATATATCACATATATACAATATATCACACTAAAGTCAATATATCAAAATAAATATCACCAAAGTGAGTATCTTTCTACACATATATATATATATATATATATATATATATATATATATCAAATTGTATCAAAATAAATCATAAACCAAATACTAGTCAGATTGAATAAAAATAGTTAGCCAATTATCTTAAGTTAGGGGTGAGTGCTCGGTTTCACACAACACGAAGGGATGAGAAGGGTTTGCAAAATGAGTATTGCCACCTGGCGGTAGACAAGGATGAGAACGAGGCTGGCCAAAGATGAGGCAAGTGCATGCCGGGGAGGACGACGAGGTTGAGGTCGGCCGGAGACGAGGACAAGGGCGTCACCGCATGCACCGGGGAGATGAGGATGAGGGCGAGGCTGGCACGACCAAGAACATGGATGAGGGCGTGGCTGCACGCGCGACGCGAGGACGACGTGGAAGGCGGCTAGATCGAGTCGAGGGGGAGGGAACCGCCGCGCGCTAGAGCCGAGGATGAGCCGCGCGTGCCGGAGCCGAGGATGAGGGCGAGGCTAGCCAGCCACCGGAGGACAAGGAAGAGAGCGTCGCCGCCACGCGCGCTGGGGAGACGAGCATGAGGGCCCGCTATGCGAGCTGGAGACGAGGGCGAGCCGCGCGCACCGGAGCCAAGGACGAGGGCGAGGCCGACCGACCACCAGAGGACAAGGACGAGGGCGCCGACACATGCTCTTGGGAGACAAGGATGAGGTCCCACCACGCACACTAAAAAAGAGGGCGAGCCACGTGCCGAAGCTGAGGGATGAGGGCGAGGCTAGAGCCAGAGAAGAGGGAGCGATCAGACGGTCGAACGGCAGGGGTGGTGGCATGGCCGAGTGGCTGATCCGACGCTTGAATGGAGAAAGAAGAAGAGAAGACACGAGTATATGTAGGGTCAGTACCCTTTACTTGGCCCAACCTGAGACTAAATGTTTTGACCTTTAGTCCCAGGTTGAGCCACCAACCGGGACTAAAGGCCTTTTAGTCCTGGTTGTGGACCCAACCAGGGACTAAAGCCAAATTTTGGCGCACGGCGAAATTGCTGCCTACACGATAGTTTCGTTTCCTACCCATGCAACAGTTTTTAACATTTCCTTTAACACAAATAGGTTAAAAATTGGAAATTGTGTAGGAAAAAATATAGCTCAAATGAAAAAGTTGTCAACTACAAAGTTGCATAACTTTTCGAGATATACAACTTTCGTTTGGGTCATTTCTCCACTTGAGGACATTTTAAAATTCAAATTTCAAATTTAAAAAATTCATATAGAAATTTCCTTGACAAAATGATCTCAAATCAAAAAGTTATCAACTACAAAGTTGTATAGCTTTTTGAGATCTAAAACTTTTATTTTGGACATTTCTCCATACGACAAAGTGGTAGTAAACATTGTTCATATTTTATATATCTCGCATATAGTCATAAACTATACGAGAGATATGTAAAATATGAACAATGTTTGCTACCACTTTGTCGAATGAAGAAATGACTAAAATGAAAGTTGTAGATCTTGATTTGTTCTACAACTTTTATATTCATGAATTTTCCAGCTGAATTCATTTACTACTTTAAAATATTGTTTGAAGTTGCCATTTTTTTGAGAATCAAATTTTGAATTGATAAAATAAATTTACATGAAAAGATGACCAAAATAAAAGCTATAAGAACATAATAAATTTATGGAGCATGAATTTAGAAAATTTTAGGAAAAAATCATCAAATTTGAAATTAGTATGACGGAGAAAGACTAGTTACAGGTTTTAGTCAGAGATTAAAAAGAGAAATCAAACTTATTTAAAAACTTAATTTCAAATAGAATTTTGAAATAGTAGATGATTTCAAATGAAAAAGTTGTCAACTCAAAAGTTGCACAACTTTTTGAGATCTACAATTTTCGTATTGTTTGTTTGTCAATTTAAGGTCATTTTAAAAATTCAAATTTTAAATTTGAGAAATTCAAAAATAGTTTTCCTTGACAAGATGACTTCAAATGAAAAAGTTGTCAACTACAAAGTTGCATAACTTTTCAAGATATACAACTTTCATTCTGGTCATTTCTCCATTGGAGGATATTTTAAAAATTCAACTTTCAAATTTAAGAAATTCATACAGAAATTTCCTTGATAAAATGATTTGAAATCAAAAAGTTGTCAACTGCAAAGTTGTATGGCTTTTTGAGATCTAAAACTTTCATTTTGGTCATTTCTCCATCCGACAAAGTATAGTAAACATTGTTCATATTTTACATATCTCTCATATAGTCATATATGAGAGATATGTAAAATATGAACAATGTTTACTACCACTTTATCGAACGAAGGAATGACCAAAATAAAAGTTATAGATCTTGATCGGTTCTACAACTTTTATGTTCATGAATTTCCCAGCTGAATTCATTTACTGGTTCAAAATGTTATTTGAAGTTATCATTTTTTTAGAACCAAATTTTGAATTGATAAAATAAATTCACATGAAAGATGACCAAAATGAAAGATGTAAGAACACAATAAATTTATGGAGCATTATTTTAGAAAATTTTATGAAAAAAATCATCGAATTTGAAGTTAGTATGATGGAGAAAGACTGGTTACAAGTTTCAGCTAGAGATTAAAAAGAGTAATCAAACTTCTTTCAAAATTTAATTTTAAACAAAATTTTAAAATAGTAGATGATTTCAAATGAAAAAGTTATCAACTACAAAGTTGCATAACTTTTCTAGATCTACAACTTTCGTATTGGTTGTTTCTCCATTTGAGGTTATTTTAAAAATTAAAATTTTAAATTTGAGAAATTCAAACATAGTTTTCCTTGACAAGATGACTTTAAATAAAAAAGTTGTCAACTACAAAGTTGCATAACTTTTTGAGATATATAAGTTTCATTCTGGTCATTTCTCCATTCGAGGACATTTTAAAATTTCAAATTTCAAATTTAAGAAATTCATATAGAAATTTTCGTGACAAAATGATTTCAAATAAAAAAGTTGTCGACTACAAAGTTGTATAGCTTTTCAAGATATAAAACTTTTATTTTAGACATTTCTCCATCCGACAAAGTGATAGTGAACATTGTTCATATTTTACATATATCTCATATAGTCATAAACTATGAGAGATATGTAAATTTTGAACAATGTTTAGTACCACTTTGTTGAATGAAGGAATGACCAAAATAAAAGTTGTAGATCTTGATTAGTTTAACTTTTTAAGATCTATCACTTTTATTTTAGACATTTCTCCATCCAAGGTCGTTTATGAGATGCATGCGGCATCGAAAACAATATTAAAGATCTTAGAGAACCTTAGAATAAATATTTGGGGGTACATATACGATAACAAAGACCTAACAATAAAATTACATATACGATAACAAAGACCTTTCTCTGAGTAGGTCAGTCTTACAATCAAAGTGTACCAATATATTATAAAATAATCACCTCAAAACATTCATCTAGCACCAAAGTAGGGTCAAATAGGTCCCAGAGGATGCCAGAGGTGGATGACAAACTACGCCTATTTGAGATGAAGGGGGTGGTTGTGCGCGCTTCAATGAACCCATGCCTCTCGGAAGACAGTACATTCATGACTTGGATGGATCCATCAACCTGCCGACAGCTTATTCATGCCTTGCGTGGATAGATAATCTGCAAACAGTCCAGAGCACACCGTATTTGATGTATCCTTCAACCTAGAAGATAGCTCATGCAACAATTACGTTGCACGAGCGTCACACCCAGCTTCTCCAGGCTTCGGCGTTGCTCCATCTTCAAAAACATTCTTCTAGTAACTCTTGTGTGCATCATTGCTGACTGCGCGTAATAAAATTTGTATGTGGAGGGCTCTCTCTCCCACAGAGAGGCCATATATGTGGATAGGAAATTGGGTAAACAACAACGGATGAATTGGGCACAAACCAACACTACATGTCATCGTTGGAGATGAGTGGCTCCCGGAGTGGCCGATTTTATAAGTGTGAGCAGCAGCACTGGTGGTTGGGATGAGTGATGATCGCCCGCTGTGGTAGGTGGGAGCAGTGGGGGACTTTTAGTCCCGGTTTTTAACTACAACCGGGATTAAAAGTACCCTTTAATCCCGATTGGTAGCATCCTTTAATTTTTTTGTTTTCATTTCTCTATTTTTTATTTGCATATGCATTTCAATCCTACACGAGTTAAATTTCAATATATACAAACATAATTATGATGTCGATACAAATAAATCTAATGAAATATAATTAACTTGCATACAAACATAATTAAAATATCCATACAAATAAACCTGATTAAAGTACATAACCGTTCGAAATAAATCTAATTAAACATAACAATATGGATAAATCTAATTAACACATGAACCTTACAAACCGGCCGCAGCTCTAGCCTGTCTCCACTGTCAATAGTGTATGTCTCGGATTGTGTAACCATAGTCATTGTCTATGTAATGCAAGACCGGCACTAAAACACTTTCCATTGCCTCACAACGCCGAAGACATGGTACCCCATAGATGTAGCCTACTGACAGACTATCTATGGCCTGGTTCTACCTAAATCTCATGCAATATTGGATACCAGCTGTCGTCCTCTGGCCTATCATTTCCACGAAGTGCCAGGCGTACCTAGTTGCTTAATAGCTTGCATAAGAATGGGTTGTAAGCCACATGTAGCATAGGTAAAATCATAGAACAAAATCTACAAGCGGACAAACAAAAAATATCAGGAAGCGCTTATATAATAATAAGAATAAATAAACAATACTCTCATATCATACACAATGTATCACATCCGTTTGGTTGAATATCGCATGCCTCTCGCTTACTCGAGGCACATCCAGACTAAGTTGACGTAAAACTTCTATCTTCAAGGATAAGAAATCAGGCATATGGTAGCTAATTCGTTCAATTGCCTGCAAAGAAAGCAGTACGACATCGATCTGGGCGCCTATCTTAGTCGACAACTGTCGTCCAGTCTACACGATGTCGTGACGCACCTCATTATTGTACCTAGTGGGGATATCAAAGGCGAGACTACACGTCCATAACTCGCCTCCTTCATCATTCATGACCACACATTCGTCGTCTCGAAGATGTCCCACACCCCGAGCAGCCATAGTGCTCATTTCAGCCACTTGACCGGTTTTATAGTCTGTGACATAGGCAACAATCATGTTATGAATGAATGTATATATGCAAAAATTATATTAGTACGCAAAACTTAAAATATTCCATACTATTGATGGGTCTGGGTGACGCAAAACGACCGTATCTGGCTATGGCGCGAATGGAAGATCATCAGGGTGAAAACCTGGTTCCTGTGACTGGGAAAGTCCGCCGCCGTTCATCGTAACTAAAAAAACTAAACAAACATTACAATAAATATAGAACCCCCATATAAATATACCATGCAACAAACATATAAAAAATAAATCATCAAGATATATATACCAAGTAAACTTAAACATTTTGCACATAATTTTTTTTAATGATTATTAACTCTCATTAAGAAATAATGTTGCTAACAAAGATTAAAAAACTATAAATATTTATTAAGGTTATGTAGAAATGATGTATAAATAAAAATAAAATCCATCATTATTATTCCTAATTAAAAAACCACATATTTCTATGCTTATTACTAAACCATAAAATGATCTACATTAGTAGCAATGAAAGATTAGAAGATAAAGTTGCTAACCTTTAGAAGATTGAAGAGATGAAGCCGGCGGCTGTGAGCAAGAACTCTTGACTTACCACTGTTATGAGTAGAACAATCGTATAAGTTATCAATATAGGTCCTCGCGTGATATTTTCCTGTGGTAAAAATATAAATAACAATATCTAAAATACTCTTGGGTGAAGTTCTGGTCGGGACTAAAGCCAAAAATTGAAAGTCTGTTCTCTACAAGTGACCGGTCATTTATATATTTTATTTTACTCTTTTTTCTCTTAAGAACAAAATCGAGGGCTTCCGTGCATAGTTGATTCCGTATTTGCGTGCTGCCATCTCTCTCGCTATAGCTGTATGGCAGTTGTAGCAATCCAGGTTCCCTTTACGACTGAGCCAATTTGCCCACAGCCACAGACCAACTTTTGAATATTCCTAGATATCCTACTCCCCAGCAAACCCAGAGGCCAGAGCAACTTTTGTTTTTTTTTTTTATCATTGAAGCCTTTCCTATCCTTCTGTCTATCGGTAAGGAATGATCCCATTCATGATGGGCCAAGAAAGTATAGATATTTCTCCCCTTCTGCGCCGCCCCTGGCCACACTTTCTTATCCCTTCAAGGATCGCCAAAGAATAAACCTCTCCGAGTGATTGAGCATGTGACAAGATAAAAAAGTATCTATCCCAGCTAAGGATGAAAACAGTACGGAAATATTCCGAACCAATCGTTTTTGTTTTTTATATTATGATACCGTTTTCTATATTATCATATCGTTTCTGAATTTCGCCAAATATTAAAATTTGTCATTTTTAATTGGTTTCTCGCAACCATTTTCAACCATTTTTTATACTCTTTAATTGCTAAAATATAGAAATATTCCGAACCGACCGCTTCCGTTTTCTACATTGTAATACCGTTTCTGACCGTCTCCTAGGCTTCTGCTTTTGGATCCACTGCAACTGGCATGGTGGCCGGAAAGGGGAAAGAAGCAAGAATCGGTCAGTCAAATCCAGCCACCCTGCTGTACGGGATGTCTTGCAGGCCGGTAGAGTAGATAGTGAGTTTACCTCAAGCCACAGACAACCTGTTTGCTTTTTGTTTCGGTCAGGGCTTATCAGCCAGCTAACAATACTTTCCTTTCACAACAAACCAACATCAGCTGAGCTTATCAGCCCAGAAACCAACCAGCGAACAGATTGAAAGACTCGAGCGAGAAAAGCCGAAAAAAAGGCTGAAAGACTCGAGCGAGAAAAGCCGGAAAAAAGGCAGGCGCGCGGCATCAAAAGATACTAGCTCTCTCCTCTCCTGCCAAGCAAAACCACACGTACACCAGCGATATTCGTTTCCTCTGGAGGCTATAATCCCTAAGAACTATAAATTCCAGGTTCCAGCTCCACACAGAGTTGTGACGATGTGTGTCATGCGCTTTCACTGAGACCTGCCAGTTGCCACTACAAGACTTCCGCTCCGTCCGATCTGCACGCACTTGTACCGTGGTGCAAGCTCGTGAAGACTGAAGAGTAAGCTAACCGGCTACCATGAGTAGAGAGCGATCGATCGAAGCCATGGAGTCTTCTTGTGCTGACCACGGCCAGCCGAAGAAGGAGACCACCGGCGCGAGCCAGGACAGCAACAACAAATCAGGCAAATCAAGGGCCGATCTCTACGCGGGCGCCGTGGCGCAGCGGGTTCTGTACGGGCCGAGCCGGTGCCGTGGCGGCAGCCCGAGAAAGCCGGCTGCTGTCAGTGTCGCTGGCAGCGGCAAGCCGCCGAGCAGGCTCAGCAAGATGTCCGGTTCCGCGGAGGCCACATGAGGTAGGAACTTGCTATAGTACTACTAGTAGTAGAAACTCTGACTGATGGGAGTTTAGCTGGGAGTTCCGGGGTGCAGGGACCTGTGTGTTGATGTGTGCGCACCCGGCGTGCTGTTTGTGACGGTGAATCGTTGCAACTGTTGTGTTATACAGTATATTACTCCAATATGTACAGTGCTGTATATGTATACGTGGTTGAACAAATAAATAACAGATCCGAGCTAGTTCAAGTAGGACTGCACAAGCACAATGTAGACTGGATTTCATGGTACTAGCACTTCCCAATTTATTTTTTTAACAAAAACAGAGCTTCACAACTCGTTCATTCTGGCCCTAGAGACTTTTGGCGAAGCCCTAAATTTGAAACCCGGTCGTGTGGGCTTCTACAGGCTTGTTTGGATGGGATAAAATAAGCGTGTCTATATTATTGTAGGATACTCAAATTTAATTTTAGTCACTTAGTATGAAATGGTTTTGACTTTTGAGATACTAAGCAAAGGTAAAGCACATGTGACGGCTTGACGATCTAGAGGCCAAGGCTAAGATGAACGAAGAAGCAAGTGCTTATTATGTTAGACACCAAGGACTAATCAAGTCATGAGTCATGCAATGCCAAGTATCAAATACTTGTTGGATCAAAAAATGAAGTGACTTCTATGAACTTGAACTATTCTGTGTTGAAATAATCCAAGTCACATACTCAAGAAGAATATGTTTAAGTTATAATGTAAAAAAAAAAAACCCTGCAAGGTTGACCTAGATTACAATCACACAATGATGTATGGTTTATAAAATATGCAATGCAACTCGATATGCTTGTTTGCCTTCTCTATATAGATAACTTCTCAATTACACTAACCGTTGACAGTAGTTAACAAATATTATAAACCGTCAATATAACATGTATAAGGGCATAAATATATTCACCAACAAAAGTCTAAGGGTTTAAACTAACAAATTCCACGAGTTTTGGTGAATCTGAATTTTCTACAGGTTCTATCCAGAAAACCGTCAAGATGGACCTACATGTCGGAATAAATCGGGCTTATCCGCAACGAGACGGACACCAGAAGGATCTAGAAGACAAATGAGGACACCACGCGAGGCAGAGAGGAGGCTGCCACGGCCCCACCTACAGGCCGGCCAGCCCCTGGGGCCCACCAGTCAGCCCCACATTGTTACGTTGGTTTTCAAACGCCTTAAGGATTGCATCTACGCCATTTATTCAAGTATGTTTGATCCGAGGGCTTAGGATTGATGCTCCGGCCTATATATACCAGCCCTTGCAACCCCCTGGAGGCATTGAAGTCATTTGAGAAGACAAAAACCCTAATCATCCTTAGAGCTCCACCATATTCTAGGGCATAGCTAAGGCTAGGTCTAGAGGGAGGCAACCAAGTTCCGCTTGGATTCCTGACCGTGTCAAGAGCATGGTTTGGTATAATCTTTGTACCCCCTCTCTTTTGTATCTCTCATTACTTTTATATGTTTACTACACTATTATGACATTATTAATTATATAGTTCATGTTCCAAGTTATAATGATCATTGTTTACTTTGATTATATACTTAGTATAGCTAGATTATCTTTATATTTCTGCATAAGTTCGTATAGCGCTCACTCTAAGGTATTATGGGTGAGTGGTCGACATTGTGTAAGCGTGGTGCTTATATGTTGTTTACATGCGAATACACCCTATATTTCGAGTCATGTGGTAGATCACGGATGTGCTACTCCCGTTGAGTCCTTTGTAGTCCACTCCCCGAATATAGGTATACAAGTAGGATCTAGATACGAAGAAAGACAAGCTCTGTTCTTAATCTTCCTTAGTAATATCCCTTATGTGTAGATATAAAGTTGATCTTAGCCATGACTAGTAGGTGTAATTGCACTAATCAATGTATGCTTCGACTTCTAATTAAGAATGACTTAGGAATTATTCCTCTAATATTCTACTTAACCATGCTAATGCCATAGATAGGAGTACTCTGAGTGATCAATGATTAGTTATTTATTATTCATATATATTTATCTCTTGACTTAACCCTGTTATGAGTAGAATTTGGTTATGGTTTACTTCTTCATCAATCGTATAAGTTATCAATACACATCCTCGCCTGACCTTCCCTGTGGTAAAAATATAAATAACGATACCTAGAATACTCTTGGGTGAAGTGCTACAATGGTATATTATCTGTGCACTTGCAAATCCATTCCCTTTTATATATTCTATCTAGTCACATGAAATAATAAAAAACTACTTAGTATCATTCTAGTAGTGATGCTAGGTAGTACTAACAAGCATCTCTGACATCATCACTAGGGACAACAACCAAGTAAAGTAATGTTAAGAGATGTAGACATATAATAGGTGGCTACTTAAAATAAGTGACAAGCTAATAAATACCAACACTAGCCAACTATCGTAGAACTACCATACATAGTAGGCTCCTCTGAGGATACAAGGAAACAAAAACAAGGGGAATGAGGAAGACACTAGTGGCCAAAATGTTCATGGGCTAGAACTCAATTATGTCAGAAAAGGGGGCACCTAAACAACATCTAGAGGTGGCAGCTAAGTTTTGGAATAGCATTGGTCCTGAAGTTTTGTACTAGTAGTGATTACAAATGAGAGGTCTGGGTGTTGAGAGCTACAAGAGAGAGGTGTTTAGAGAGCTTAGAATTGCCAGAATGGGACTAGGTTTCCCAAGAAGAAAAGGAGCCATTGCCTCACCATATACCTTTATAAGGGGTAGGGTTACAAAAATATAGTGGGGGTACTTCCACGGGTTGGTCCCATGTGAGTCTTTGGTCATCCTTATCCTCTTCGGCGGTGTCATATCCATTGTATCAACTTGAGATGGAAGATCGTGATGGCAGTGCCCCATATCGGGCATCTATCATCTAGGCAAGGTGGCCCTATCATAGGGGTAAGTGAGGCTTGTCCCTGTCTCCTATTTCATAGGGGGATGGCAATGATGGGGGTGTGAATCCTTCTATTGTGTGCATGGGTAGTGCACATCATGTCGGGGAACTATGTCGTACGATGGACCATTGACCCTCCTAGTAGAAGGAAAATAGGCTTGGCATCTCTCCTTAGGTGAGTTCTAAATTTCATGGGGTCATGTTCCTTGAATAGGAACTCCCTGGGCAATGGTGCTCCTAGTTGTTGGGCCTGAGAGCCCTTTGCAGGGTCAGTGGGCCTCGCATATCGAGTTGTGCCCTTTCCGAGTAGGGCATGGAGAACTCAACGGGGCATGAACTGGGTGGTATATGAAGCTATAATACTTAGGGGGTCAGCGTACCCCAAGTCTAGGTATTCATCAATTAGGTTCGTAGTTAGGGGCATATGCTTACATCACGATCGCTAATTGAAGCTGGTGTCATATAGGGAAAAACTTTCTTATGGAGTACCATATGGGGAAAACTTTCTTATGTAGTCAACTGAGGTGAAAATTTGTATTGTCCCAAGGTCTAGATGAACTCATAAAGAAATTTTCAATGAGACAGTTGGCAATCAGCTTTGGTAATTGGAGGTCCAAATTGAATACCAAGTTTGTGAAGAAGGACTCGACCCCATGACCAAATACCACAATTACAAAAGCTTAGTGGAAGGTCTTTGTTGAATAGAATACCTCAAAGGAGTTCTTAGATCTAAGTGAAGACAATTCCAAGCCCATGAAGAAGAAAAAATACCCAACCACCTGCTTGCATGGGTGGTTACAACCTCCAAATCCAAAAATGGAGGGCCCAACAAGAGGCAAGGAAGATGACCGAGTTATTGATCCCATTTAATGGCCTAGACGAATGGAGCTCCAATTGGCTAATGCTAGAAACCACATGAACATGATGGTGGTTTAGGATGGTGATATCCCATGATCAAAGAAGCAGCCAAGAATATAATTATGATCGCCGCAAAGAGAGGAATGATCATTCAACAAGCCTAAAAAGGGAGAAGGACATCCTTAGTTCAAGGCTCAATAATCCAGAGCACCGTACCCTAATCGCTTTCAAAGCATCTCCATGAGATTGGGTTGGAGAGAAGCATTCCCTAGTAGGCTTACATGTACAAGAAATGTGTCTGTTACAAGCAATTTACCTGAGAACAAGCTATGAATTTTTCAAGGAGGATGCCAAGCGAGAAATAAAAACATTTATTTGAGAATTCTTGTCCAATCCAGATCCCAACTTGATTCAATAATTAACTAGCATACTGGCTCAACAATAGAGCACACAATAGTAGCAACTGGAGCATTAGCCTCCACCTTTAGGGGACACTAGTTCCAAGCACCATTGGCTCTACAATGGTCATGAAGGCGTCTAGTTGATGACATCATGGGTTGTATGTATTTGGAATTGACTTCAAATGTGGTAGTCCTTGAGATGGATTTGGCCCAAGACAAAACTGTTTTAATGAGCATGTAAACATTGTGCTACAAAATAGATTTTGGGAGAAAGAACGTAACAAATGGGCCTTGAGATTAGTTTGACTCAAGTCGAATGGCCTTTATATGGGGTAACCCTAGTTAAAGAGGCTAAAAATAGTCCATCTCATGTGGGACAACTTGGCCAGATTCTAATTTACGATGATAAATTGTGTCACAAAATGTTTGCCACATCATCTGCCACATCAATAATGCTATGTCATTGTCCATGTGGTCGCACCCTATTTAATGTGTTGTGATGTTCTCTATCACAATTTAGAGTGCAAAGATGTTTACGATGAAAATGTGTTTGTCACTAAATTTGTGATGTTTTTCTATTTGATCACAAAAGGTACTTAAAGTCCCACCTTCTCTGATGACAGATTTTTCATCACCGAAGCACCATAAATGGTGTTTGTGACAAAAATCTTTGTTAGTGTAGTTTCTAAATGTGTTTGTTCATATTTTTGTTGAAGATATATCACTTCAATACCACTTGCATGCACTACCACAAAATACAAATTCATTGGGGGTCCAGAATTTCCTTGAGTGCAAAAATCTAGCCACTACAGAATAATAATTTCCTTGAGAGTTGTAGTAAACCACCAAGGTAATTTGTATCTTTGGCGGTTCCACTCGGCCTCTGATCCAATTTGCAATTATTCTTGAGTGTTATTGTGAACCTCTAAGAAAAACAACAATTTCCTTGAGTGCTACTATAAATGGCTAGAGAAAATAATTATTTAAAAATTAATATTTTTATGATTATTTAAAGTGACCTCGGATGGAGAAATGACGTAAACCAAATTTATAGTACTTGAAGAGATCTAAAACTTTATGGTTCAAAATATTTTTTATTTGAATTCATTTAGGGTCTCAAATATACATTACAAAATTCACTAGAGTAGACACAAAAGAAATACATCAGCAACTTAGTCACAAGTGACTTTGAGATGTAGTGGTAAGGAAGCAATGCACGAAGGCTGAGGTGTGGTTGTGAGTTTGAACCCTAGTGATTGTTGGGTTGCTAAGATTTTTGAACTTTTTTCACACATTTCCTTGGCGCTTGTAACACATTTCTTTTGGGGGTTTCAGGCCCTCAAGAAATCATATACTCTTATAAAATAAAATCCCACTAGCAATTTTTCTTGATATGCAAAGTGTCTACCTCAGTAGTCCACTATCATTTATAATTAAAGTTCACTAGCATAAGCAATTATGATATCCACACCAGCAAGACACATCATCAACTAACATACATTTAGTTATCCACATCAGCATGCCACGCTATCTACTAACATTAGTTCATAATAGTTAATCTAATCCTAAGAATTGTATGAATCGTTAAATTTTACTCCAAATTAGTAGTTCCCGCAACAACGCGCGGGGAAGTCTTCTACTTAAGTGTTATAGATGAAGCAGAAAATATATTTTTTATAATAAATTTATTAAGACCAATCTCTGTCTAAAGTTTCACGGTCTTATTTTCAAGGCTGCCATGTCATAAGAAATGGATTAAAACAGGAATAAAACACTAAAGTTTGGTTCTATGGTTTCAGACATTTAATTATGTGGCTCATAGAGAATTGGTAATCATGTTGGTAATGAAATTAAAAGAGTTGGTAATTCTGTGACTCAAATATAGGTTTACATTCTTTCTAGGACCCAGTAGATGGAGATTATATTATATATATATATATTTTTTGTTCCATCAAGGCTCACCCATTCTTTTATGATGCTCAGATATGTTGTCACATCACCTTATACAATCCTAAACCACAGTGATCAAATCAAAAGAAAAGTCCAGTATTTTTTCTTAAGCAATAAGCAAATTCCAAGATAGTACTAGGTACCATAGGAACCTCAATTTTTCTTGACATACAAGGTGTCCACCTCAGCAGTCCACTATTATTTGCAATTAAAGTTCACTAGCATAAGTAATTATAATATCCAGCCGACGAGACACATCATTAACTAACATATATTTAGTTATCCACATCAGCATGTCACGCTATCCACTAACATTAGTTCATAATAGTTAATCTCTTCCTAAGAATTGTATGAATCATTAAATTTTATTCCAAATCAGTAGTTCCCGCAGCAACGCGTGGGATGTTCTTCTACTTAAATGTTATAGATGAAGCACAAAATATATTTTATAATAAATTTCTTAAGACCAATCTCTGTGTAAAGTTTCGCGGTCTTATTTTCATGGCTATCATGTCATAAGAAATGAAATGAAACATGAATAAAACACTAAAGTTTCATTCTTTGCTTTTAGACATTTAGTTCTATGACTCATAGAGAGTTGATAATCGTGTTATAATCAAATTAAAAGAGTTGGTAATTCTGTGACTCAAATATAGGTTTACATTCTTTCTAGGACATATATATATATATATATATATATATATATATATATATATATATATATATATATATTGTCTATCGAGGCTCACCCGTTCTTTTACGATGCTCAGGATATGTTGTCACATCGCCTTATACAATCCTAACCCACGATGATCCAATCGTAAGAAAAGTCCAGAATTGTTTCTTAAGCAACAAACAAATTCTAAGATAGTACTAGGTACTATAGGAATCTTTTTTTTTTCTTGACATACAAGGTGTCCGTCTCAGCAGTTCACTATCATTTTCAATTATAGGTCACTAGCATAAGCAATTATGATATCCACGTCAGCGAGACACATTATCAACAAACATATATTCAGCTATCCACATCAGCATGCCACGCTATCCACTACTAATATTAGTTCATAATAGTTAATCTCTTCTTAAGAATTGTATGAATCCTTAGATTTCATTCCAAATCAGTAGTTCCCACAGCAACGCGCAGAGTGTTCTTCTACTTAAGTGTTATAGGTGAAGCAAAAAATATATTTTTATAATAAATTTATTAAGACCAATCTCTGTATAAAGTTTCATGGTCTTATTTTTAAGGCTGCCATGTCATAAGAAATAAAATGAAACATGAATAAAACACAAAAGTTTCATTTTTTTTATTTCAGACATTTAATTCTATGACTCATATAGAGTTGGTAATCATGTTGGTATTCGAATTAAAAGAGTTGATAATCTGTGACTCAAATATAGGTTTACATTCTTTCTAGGACCTAGTAGATGGAGATTGTATTTTATATTTTTTTTTTTGTTCCATCGAGGCTCACCCGTTCTTTTGTGATGCTCAGGATATGCTGTCACATCACCTTATACAATCCTAAACCACGATGATCCAATCATAAGAAAAGTCCAGAATTGTATTTTAAGCAATAAACAAATTCCAAGATAGTACTAGGTACCATAGGTAACCTCAAGAACTATCATAAACTCCTTCACGAACCTGGCTTTTTCTCCGTAAATAAAAAAGAAAGCATCTTTGCACTGTAGATAAACAAAAGTTCAGGTCATGTGGAACCTTGAGATGTGCCGTGTGAGTGACCCATTAGCCATTACGGACAGTACGCGATATGCATAGGCAAAGACAATAAAGCCCTAATTTCCTCTGCCTTGGCCAGTTGGCCCTGTGGTGACCATGATGATCATTTCTACCGGGCCGGCAAGGTATCTTGTGAAACTATATCGGAGATATTTTGTTGCAGCGAGTGTACTTGTTATATATATATATACTTGGTGGTTCACTGATTGTTGACAGAATACCGTGGGCAGTCCTATAAGAGGTATCCCACGAAGGTAGATTAATCGGCAGAGATGTGTGTAATCGAGAATAAGAAGGCAACAGAGACACAAGAGTTAGATAGGTTCGGGCCGTCAGCGCGACGTAATACCCTACTCTTGTGATCTGTTGGATTGTATTGGCTATAATATGATATTGCGTGTGTTTGGAGGAGGTCCCTGCCCGCCTTATATAGTCTGGGGGTAGGGTTATAAGTCAGTTAGATCTAGGAGACAACCGGAAAGCAATAACAGATTACAGAAATCATGGGATCAAACGTATCCTAACAAATCTTGTAGTATCTTTAGGATATCTTCCCGGTGTCTTGCAGGGCGCGCCAAGCAGCGCTGTGCTCCGCAAGGCTTCGTCTTGTTTGCTAGACCACCCCTGGAGGCGTAGCCCATGTAGTCTGCCGTGGGTATTCGGAGTCGTACCCCCCACAGCTAGTCCCCGAGCGCCTTGTATCCATTGTGCAACGACGTCTTGAGCTTGTTCGAGCAGGTGAGAACAAAGCCGAGCAGTCAAACTCATAGTTCGACCACCATACTGAGTCACCGAACAGTGTATCCCAAGTAAGGCTTGCCATAAGGATGTAAGGAGCTCAAGTTCAAAATCAAAAATTTCCTCGCAGTGGACCAAGTGTGCCCACTTAGAGTCCGACCACGAGAAAGGAAGACAGTCTTCTTCAACTTTAGGAGGCGTGGAGTCTTCCAGATTAAAGCAAATACACTCACCGCAAGGTGAAGTATGCCCACTTAGTCCCCGAGCCTGACAGTAGGTGACGTAGTCACGTGGTGCCTAGGGTCCAAAGTAGAAGAAAAGCAGAAGACCAGCCGAGCAGGCAGCCAAGTCCCCGGACGGAGCCCTGAAATGAGAAAAGCACATTCACCGCAAGGTGAAGTGTGTCCACTTAGTCCCCGAGCCTGATAGTAGGTGACGTGGTCACATGGTGCCAGGGTCAGAAACAACAGTAAACAGAAGAAAGTCCCCGGTACGGTGAGGAACCAAGTCATAGTGATGACGTAGTCCCTAAGCCACATGTAGAAATCTTGGAGGAATTAAATCGTGGAGAAAAAACCAGAGTAGTGGCTGTACAGTAGGAGTTACCGAGCCTTAATGGTATTACAGAGAAGCCGGCGAATATTCGGTGTGCAGTAACAAGTTGTGGCGAAAAGTGGGCGATATGGGCTGCAGTTACGCGGAAGCCCGAGGTAATGGCCCACCATGCCGCTTCAGAGAATTCAGAGAGGCACAAATCGTAGAGCGGTTTCCCAAAAACCCTTGAATGCAAAAAGTGGGGAGGGTGCTTTATAACTGCGCCTCCGCACTCCGCGCTCCCACCTTTGCGACTTCACCACTTTGTCTTCCTCCTCAGCCCTCGTGCTTCCCGATTCACATCCACATGCGCTTCTGCCGCTAGTCCCAATCTAAATCTAAGAGATGGCGCCGAAGAGGGTAGTTGGTAACCCTGAAGAAGGCGACCGCCAGAGCAAGCCGTGACAATGAATGGGTGATGTCGCTCATGGGGGAGATGGAACTCAATGGGATAGTGGAGGCGGGTGTTCTTCCTGACCATGTCACCATCAGATGGCAGTTCGATCGATGGTGAGCCCTACCCGATGCCAGCATACTGACGAAGTCGTAGTATTTGAAGATTATTTCTGGCGCAGATTATGATATCCTGTTCATCCTTTCTTGCCGGGATCTGTTGGTGTTCTGGGGAGTGAGTCTGTGTAATCATGCATCCCAACACCATCTTGCACATCTCCATTTTTATCCATTTCTGCGAGGCGTATCTCGGAATTCTTCCCCACTTCAATCTCTTCCGACACCTGTTTTTGCTGAAGAAGAAGGGCAAGCGACAGTTCCAGAGTGGTCAGCAGGGGTGTATCTAGCAACTCCATGACGGGATGACTGGGCTAGTACATCACTATGCTGCTAAACACCTCACTGAAGGGGTGGAACGCTAGGTGGTTCTACATGAAGCATAGTCCATCCTACCATCCGTTGCGACGTCGACCACATTCCGGAGAACCAGAGGAGCTGGTCGGAGAAGCTGAGTAGTGCTGATATGGATCAGGTGAGGGAGCTCCATGGCCTGATAAAGGTCGTAAAGATGAATGGCGTACTAGTGGCGGTGAGCTTCATAGTAGTGCCGCATCCAGCCCTGCAAGGAGAGGGCCCACGTGGGTTTTGATTTCAAGGGGGACACTGACGGCACCCGGGAGAGGACAGAGAGGCTATCAAAGGAGGCTGTGGTACGTCGAGCAGTTGTAACACCCTAAAATTTGCAATATTTTAAAATAGGAGAATTTGATTTGTTATGTATTTTTGTGGGCATTAGAATTAGGAAAATAATAAATTTTATCAAATTAAAATTAAATATAGGTATAAATACATGATGATGCATGCATGCTGCTGCATGTTGTTTTCTTGTATTGTGTGGTTTGAAATTACATTTCAAAATGATTTGAATTTGCATTCAAAAATTTGGGTGGAAATTAGGAAGAGAAAAAGAAAAGGAATTCTTCTTCTTTCTTTCTATTTGGCCTGTTGGCCCGTTTCCTCCCGCTGGCCCACTAGGCCTTGCTTCTTCCGCTGGCCAGCTGGTCGTGGCCTTCTTCTCCTCTCCTTCCCGCTCGGGCCAAAGCCCAGCTCGGCCTCTTTCCCACGCCCACGTGTCCTCTCTGGCCCACTGACCGCCCTGGCCCACCGGTCAAGGTTATCCTCTTCCTTCCGTCGTGTCCCAGTCGGACACCGTCATCGATGTCGTTCATGCCCGCCTTCATCATGGGCCCTGCGCCGTGCCTCTCAAGAAATACCCGCCTTATCAATAGCTGGCCGATCCCGCTCCGCCTGCCTATCCCTTCTCACAGCAAGTTTTTGCCCTCGCCGAATCATTGTGCCATCGCATAGCCCTAGACATCGGCCAGCTAGCCGTCGTCCTGTGCGGTGCATCATCCTCAGCCTGTTTCCACCTCCGTTTGTGGCCTTGGTAAGTTCGCCCTCTCCTTCTCTCCCTTGATGTCCTTGCCTTGCGCTCTTGTGGACTCTAGATCAAAAACTGAGAGCTCTAGTGAGCCATCCATGGCGCCACCGTAGTCAACCCGCCACCGGTCCTATTCCGGCTAGTCAGGCCCTCTCTCTCCCCTCCGGTTCCATCAAGGCCGTCCAAATCTAATCTGGCGGTCCAGGATGAAGGATACCCCTTTGTTTTGGAATTTTGTGAAAAAAGCCCTTATAAGTACTTAAGTCTTAACCCGCGGTCCCTAGCGCCTTTCTAGATTCTATTTTCTTCTTCTGAAAGTGTATTTTGGTTCGGTTAGATTAAAAATATGTTTTCAGTTATTTATAGTTTTGCCACTAGATTTGTTTTAGCCGTAAAATCTCCGTTTTAACTCCGATTTGATCCATTCAAGTTGTGTTAGGTTCACAATTAAGTAATCTACATGTTTATACTACTGTTAAGTAGGTTTTCAACTTTTAAAATATGAGGTTAGATTTAATCTATTATTTTACTATAGGAAATCTTGTTTAATTCATAACTTCTTCGTTTTAGCTCTGATTTTTGTGATCTTCGGGTCTGTGTGTTCGTAGTGAGGCATAGATTCATTTTCCAAACTTTTCATCTTGATTTTATGCTGTTGGTGTACTGTTCTAATCTATAGCTTTTGTTTGCTATGCATGATTGCTCCTGGATGCTTGTATGTTGCTATGATTATCGAGTATAGATGGTGAGCAATTCGTGGGAGATCAAGGGTACTACTTTGACGAGCAGGATCAACAGGAGTACTTTGCTCAAGGCAAGTATAGCATGGGATCATCCTTGTTTCCTATTCACTTTAAGTCATTAAAATCATGTTGCATGTGTCACCTTGATAGAATTCCCTAGAATTGAACTTATACCTTGTCACCTACGGGATATGCATTGGGTTGCTTTGCTAGTGCTCAATTAAACCATGATCTTGTAACTTGACTAATGGTATATGCAATAAACATTAAAATATGACTTTTTAGCAACTTGAAAACAGGGGGCTAGAGTATTTAGCTACTTTCTAAATGCTTCAGATTCCTCTCCCTAAGGATTTATCTATAAGTGATCATCTAGGACTTACAGTACAGCTGTGAGGGCTACATGGCTCTGGCTTTAGCTTAGTATGAGGACCTTTTCTAGCTTGTTAGTGGTTAACTTTATTAGCATAAGAATGGCTTGCTGAATTGGGTGTAGTGCGGCCTCTATCCCCATGTGTATAGGCTACGTGTCAATGTGCCATCTGGAAGGTGGGCTCTATATCTGTTTGCCGAGTGAATCTAATGGTCATAACTTGTTAGACGAACCTTTGAAAGGATTCATAGTGACCCCTGCCTGCTCACCTTGGAAGTGTTTTGGGAGTAATTAACCTAGACATATGGGTATCATGACTCACAGCGAAAGTATACAACCTCTGCATAGTGTAAAACTGGTATATCAGCCGTGCTCACGGTCACGAGTGGCCTTGGAACCCTTATGGAATAGATGAACACTAAGAATTATCTATTTATGTTGTTCATTACTCATGTTTACATTGATCATGTGTTCTGCATTGGGAATTGAAACAATTTGTTGCTACTCTTAAGCTAAAATTGTGACAATTAAAAGCTGAATGCTATTAAACCTGTGTCAAGCCTTTTGAGCCTCATGAACCCTATGTTACACTTGTTGAGTATGACATGTACTTACGCTTGTTTATTTTCATTGTTTGGATAAAAATCCTGGATGGGTAATAGATGGCTATGGGTATGATGATTTTCTTGAGGACTTCTAGACTTGTGGTCAACCAGTCGATGTCCCTGTGAAATGGAGCTTCTACGAGAGATCTTTTTCTTACTTCTGCTACATTTATGTGAAAACTCTGTCTTATTCGTGATGTAATAAACACTTATGATGATACTATTCATAATTTATCGGCTTATGTGTGTGACTGATTTCTGGGCGCACATAAGATTTTGCATCCCATTTTATCCTTAAAATTGAGTGTGACAGATTGGTATCAGAGCTGTATTGACTGTAGGACACAAGCCTAGTTAGCAATGGTCATTTTAGCTTCCTTTGCTTCACTCATTTCATGCTTTCTATCTCACCCTTATTATTTGCTAAAGTTTTATGCTTCTTTTGCCTTATTCTATTATGAAAATTATTGCCTCTAATCTAACTAACTAAATCTAATTTTGTAGATGCCTCATGCCAGTAAGACTGCCCGCATTAGCACCAGAGGTTACTACCCGCCTCGTGGTTTGTCCATGAAGCCTAAGGAGGAGGAACCCCAGGAACAAGAATTTGATTCGCCAAAACCTGTACCTACGCCTAAGCCAGTCCAGGATGAACCCAAAGAAGTTGAGGTCGTCCAACTGTTCGACGATGATGATGAGGAAGACATCGATGAAGAGGATGAGCCAATCCCTCCCCTAGGGTGGATGACAAAGGTTTGGTATAAGCTAGGATGTGAATCCTTCATTTCACACCATTGACTCATGAGCATGCTTTAGACCTACTACGATGATTGGGATGCAGCTGTGGAGTATGTCTGTGAAGAACGTACACACCCTCTAGAAGACACCTATTAGAAGACTAGGGTGTGCATCTCCATAAAGGACGAACAGAAGGGCTTATATTAGCTGTGTTCAAACTATGTGCATCATGCTCACTGTGCCACCATCACTACTAGAGAATAGACTTTAGAACGATGTCCCAATTTGGCATTAGCCTCGGCATTTTTTGCCCCCGGGACTAAAGGACCCTTTAGTCCCGGTTGGTAATACCAACCGGGACTAAAGGTCCCTGCCCAACGGTCGTCTACGGGGCAGGGGCCTTTAGTCCCGGCTGGTATTACCAACCAGGACTAAAGGAAAACCTTTAGTCCCGGCTGCTAATACCAGCCGGGACTAAAGCTTTTAGTCCCGGTTTGGGTGATGCCCCGGGAATAAAGATTAATCTTTAGTCCCGGTTTGGACCCCTAACCGGGACTAATAATCCCGGCCTATAATTCAGCTCATTTCTTCCTCTCCGAGCCCGAGCCATTCCATTCAAACTCACTGCCTCTGTTTTTCAGCTTGCTGTTGTTCTTGCTCTCTCCCCCTCCATTGGTGTTGCTCTTCGATTTTGGAGGTAACAAACTTAATCCTCTTATGTTTTATCAGTAGCTTATCTCATTTTGCGATGTAGATGCATGTGTAACTTTATATGTTGGACTTTATTATGATTTTATATGTAAACTTAGAAAATTGTAGAAAATCCGTACTAGTTGAACTTGCGGACCGTGTTCAAGTCGGCGAGCATGTTCTCTGCCAAGCGGTAACGGACGTCAAGGAGGAGCTTTGATTCTACGAGGGAGAGCGGCAACGGTCGTGGAAGACCATGTTCCCTTTCTCGTAGAATCGGAGCTCTTCCTTGGCCTAGTATGGTGCCGTCCGGTGGAGAAATGCTCACCGAGTTGATCACATAAGCAAGGTCAACTAGTACGGATGGTTATTTATTGAAACATGTTTTTGAGCTATAATTTGATGGATATTTGATAACTTCAGACCTACAAATGTCATCTACAAATGTTACTATCCTCGGCAACCTAAACGTCCGCGAGCTCACCGATATCGAGCAGGTCACTTAGAATTATTTTTTTCATGAAATGAACTACTTAGAAATCATGCCTTTTTTTAGAATTAAATTTTCCATGAAATAAAAAACTTAGTAAATAGTTAGAAAATTATAGAAAATCTGTACTAGTTGAACTTGCGGACCGTGTTTAGCTCGGCCAACATGTTCTCTACCGAGCGGTAACGGACATCAAGGAGGAACTTTGATGCTACGAGGGTGAGCGGCAACGGTCGTGGAAGACCATGTTCCCTTTCTCGTAGAATCGAAGCTCTTCCTTGGCCAAGTACGGTGCCGTCCGGTGGAGAAATGCTGGCCAAGATGATCACGTAAGCAAGGTCAACTAGTACGGATGGTTATTTATTGAAACATGTGAAATCCGTACTAGTTTTGTTTAAATATATCATTTTAGAAAATATGAAATTTACACTAGTTTGCAAAAATAAGTATAGAAAGTAGATGACAACTGGTACCGGATCATCGGCCTCTTGTTCGGTTGCGAAACGACTGAGGCTAGAACTCCCTCTCATTATCTGTGGTAAGTGTAAGCAGAAGATTGTGATGGAGTACCGAGTCAAGAGACAGGGACCCAACAAGGGTCGTGTTTTCTACAAGTGCCCGGATCGCGATGTGAGTTTCTTACGCATTTTATCTTTATGGCTAATTGACCTGCTTTTCTTGAATATTTTTTACTAAATATTTTTTGGCTTTAATTACAGTGGGAGGGCAATGGATGCGATGGTTGGTACTGGGAGGAAGATTATGCTACATACATGCAGAATTTGGGTGCGCTTGAGGTAGCAGCTGCTGCTGATGAGGCAGTGAGCCAGCAGGAGAAGCTTATTGATATTCAACAGAAGAATGATTTGTCTGTTTTAGTTGCGTACGATCACGAAATAATTATGTTACTGAAGTGCATTGTAGTTTTAGTTTGTTTAGTGATAGTTGGGATTGCTTATGTTGTAGCCAGACTTAGTTAATTAATCAACCATGTGTGTGTGTCATTTATGTTGTGTAATAAAATACTAAATTATGTTCAAGGTTTTCATAATTTGTCATGTAATACAGATTATGTCACGCCATTGGATGTACAATGCCGATCACCGCTCCCAAGACTTTATTGAGGGCTTGCACTATTTCTTAGGTGTGGCCGAGGCAAATAAGCGGGATGGTTTCATGTGCTGTCCATGTGCCCTATATAAAAATTTAAAGGAATATTCAAGCTCAATGAGTCTTCATTCACATTTGCTTAAGTTAGGTTTCATGTCAAACTATATATGTTGGACTAAGCATGGAGAAAGAGGGGTCATGATGGAAGAAGGTGAAGGAGAAGATTTAGACATTGATGACATTATTGCTCAGTATGGTGCCTTTGATGATACTACAATGGGGGGAGATGAAGAAGAGGTAGTGGTAGAAGATGATCTCGGTGATGCTCTTGGCGATGCCATTCGTGATGCACAACAAGAATGGGAAAGTGAAAAAGAGAAAGTTAAGTTCGAGCGCATGCTTGAGGATCATAGGAAGTTGCTATACCTGACGGCCGAAGAGGGGCAAAAAAAGCTGGGTACAACACTAGAATTGCTACAGTGGAAGGCAAAGAATGGTATATCCGACAAGGCATTTGGGAATTTATTGAACCTCATAAAGAAGATGCTTCCGAAGCCAAATGAATTGCCCACCACTACGTACGAAGCAAAAAAGGTTGTCTACCCATTGGGATTAAAAATCCAGAAGATACATGCATGTCCTAATGACTGCATCCTCTACCATGGTAATGAATACGAGAATTTGGATGAATGCCCGGTATGTAAAGCATCATGGTATAAGATCAGGCGCGATGATCCTGGTGACATCGAGGGTGAACAACGTCCTAGAAAGAAAATCCCTGCCAAGGTTATGTGGTATGCTCCTATAATACCATGCTTAAAATGTTTGTTCAAAAATAAAGACCATGCAAAGTTGTTGCGGTGGTATAAAGAAGACTGTAAGGTAGATAATATGCTGAGACACCCAGCTGATGGGTCCCAGTGGAGAGCGATAGACAGGGAATTTCTAGAGTTTGCAAATGAGGCTAGAAACTTAAGGTTCGCTTTAAGTACAGATGGTATGAATCCTTTTGGAGAGCAGAGCACTAGTCATAGCACTTGGCCAGTTACTCTATGTATCTACAACCTTCCTCCATGGTTATGCATGAAGCGGAAGTTCATTATGATGTCGATCCTCATCCAAGGTCCGAGGTAACCTGGCAACGATATTGATGTCTATCTGAAGCCATTAGTTGAAGAACTTCTAGTTTTATGGAACAAACCAGGTGTATGTGTCTGGGATGAGTACAAACAAGAACACTTTGACCTACGAGCAATGTTGTTCGTAACAATCAATGATTGGCCTGCTTTAAGTAATCTTTCAGGTCAGACAAACAAAGGATATAATGCATGCACACATTGTTTTGATGACCTTGACAGTATATATTTGAAAAGATGTTGAAAGGTCATGTACCTTGGCCATCGTCGATTCCTTTCGTTGAATCACCAAGTAAGAAAGAAAGGGAAGCATTTTAAAGGTAAGCTAGACCATCGGAAGAAGCCTCATAACCGAACCGGGGAAGATGTACTCGCAATGGTCAAGGATGTGAAAGTAGTATTTGGAAAGGGATAAGGCAGTGAATCTATTCCCAAAGATGCTAAGGGACACGCACCCATGTGGAAGAAGAAGTCCATCTTTTGGGAGCTACCCTATTAGCAAGTCCTAGAGGTCCGCAACGCAATCAATGTGATGCACCTAACAAAGAATCTTTGTGTGAACCTGTTAGGATTCATGGGTGTGTACGGGAAGCCAAAGGATTCACTTGAAGCACGCCAGGACTTGCAGGGCATGAAAGAACGAGACAACCTTCATCTAGAGAAGACAGATGATGGACGTCATTACTTAAGTCCTGCTAGCTACACGCTTAGCAAAGAAGAGAGGGACAACATGTTCAAATGTCTAAGCAGCATCAAGGTCCCATCGGGATTCTCCTCCAATATAAAGGGTATAATAAATATGCCAGATAAGAAATTCCTAAACTTAAAGTCCCATGACTGCCACGTTCTTATGACGCAATTGCTTCCAGTTGCTTTAAGAGGAATTCTACCTCCACATGTATGTCTAGCCACCGTGAAGCTATGTGCATTCCTCAATGCAATTTCTCAGAAGGCAATCAATCCAGTGGAACTAGCTACTCTATAGAATGATGTGGTTCAATGTCTTGTCAGCTTTGAGTTGGTGTTCCCTCTATTCTTCTTTAATATCATGACACACATCCTAGTTCATTTGGTGAAGGAGATTAGTATTCTTGGACCTGTGTTCTTACATAACATGTTCCCCTTCGAGAGGTTTATGGGAGTCTTGAAGAAATATGTGAAAGTCCATTCTAAGCCTGAAGGAAGCATCGCCCAGGGCTATGGAACAGAGGAGGTCATTGAGTTCTGTGTTGACTTTATTCCTGACCTTGCCCCGATTGGCGTTCCCGAATCACGACACGAGAGGCGACTCAGTGGTAAAGGAACTTTAGGGAAGAAAACATATATCGGCATGGAAGACGATTATTTCAATAAAGTACACTACACAGTTCTTCAGAACTCGTCATTGGTGCATCCGTACATCGAGATACATAAGGAGTTCTTACGATCCAAATTTCCAGGGAAGACTGAAGCTTGGATTAGGCGTCAGCACATGGAAAGTTTCAGTGGTTGGTTGCGAAAAGAATGTCAAGGCGATGACAATATTAATGAGCAACTATATTTGTTGGCTAGGCAGACATCGTGGCATATCCTCACGTACTAAGGGTACGAGATAAATGGGAATACATTTTACACAGTTGCCCAAGATAAAAGGAGCACCAATCAAAATAGTGGTGTTCGCATAGATGGAACAGATCCAAATAGGAATATACAAATATATTATAGCCGCATAGAAGAGATATGGGAACTAGACTACGCACCTAATTTTAAAGTCCCTTTGTTCCAGTGCCAATAGGTGAAGCTGACCGGAGGAGGGGTAACAGTCGACAAAGAGTATAGAATGACAACAGTGGACCTCAACAATATTGGGTACAAAGAGGAACCATTCGTCCTTGCTGCCGATGTGAGTCAGGTGTTCTATGTGAAAGACATGTCTACAAAATCAAAGAGAGGAAAAAACGAAGACATCAACTCAATGATCAATGAGCCAAAGCGCCACATAATTCTTCCTGAGAAAATAAATATAGTGGGAATTAAAGACAAATCAGACATGTCAGAAGATTATGAAAGAAATGTCCGAATTCCACCCTTCATAGTGAAGAAAGATCCAAGCATCATGTTACATGATGAAGACACTCCATGGTTACGACAAGATCATAACCAAGGGTCATACGTCAAGAAGAAATTCACTGTTGTACCCGCATGATACAACGATGCATGTTTAATATATTATGTTTTAGAGACGGATATTATGTAATATGTTATGACTTCACAATTGTAGATCTTGCTAAGATGATCAAACTTGGTATTCAGAGTTTTTTCATCTGAGGTCATTTAGTGTCTCATTTGAGCAAGTTTGACCAAGTCAAATTTGGTCAAATAAAAAAACAACACTTTGACTCTAGTATTATGAACTCTAAATGACTTCAAATTGAAAAGTTTTGAATACCAAGTTTGTTAAACTCAAAAAGATCTACAATTGTTGTTTTGGTCAACTTTCTATTTGAGAAAGTTTGGATGGTTCAAATTTGTGATTTTTAAATTTCGACGCCTACAAACTAGTTTTCAGGACCCTAGATTGTCTCAAATTGAAAAGTTTTGAATACCGAGTTTGTTAAGCTCATCAATATATACAATCCTTATATAGGCTATTTTTTCATTTGAGAAAGCTTGAACAAAATGTAGTTCAAATTTCACAAGTGTGTGACATAGTTTTAGAAAGTATATATGAGATTCAAGAAGTTGTGACTAGTGTTTGATAAAAATTTCTCAAATGGGAAAATGAGCTATGTAACAATTGTATATCTTGCTGAGATGATCAAACTTGGTATTCAGAGTTTTTTCATCTGAGGTCATTTAGTGTCTCATTTGAGCAAGTTTGACCAAGTCAAATTTGGTCAAATAAAAAAACAACACTTTGACTCTAGTATTATGAACTCTAAATGACTTCAAATTGAAAAGTTTTGAATACCAAGTTTGTTAAACTCAAAAAGATCTACAATTGTTGTTTTGGTCAACTTTCCATTTGAGAAAGTTTGGATGGTTCAAATTTGTGATTTTTAAATTTTGACGCCTACAAACTAGTTTTCGGGACCCTAGATTGTCTCAAATTGAAAAGTTTTGAATACCGAGTTTGTTAAGCTCATCAATATATACAATCCTTATATAGGCCATTTTTTCATTTGAGAAAGTTTGAACAAAATGTAGTTCAAATTTCACAAGTGTGTGACATAGTTTTAGAAAGTATATATGAGATTCAAGAAGTTGTGACTAGTGTTTGATAAAAATTTCTCAAATGGGAAAATAAGCTATGTAACAATTGTAGATCTTGCTGAGATGATAAAACTTGGTATTCAGAGTTTTTTCATCTGAGGTCATTTAGTGTCTCATTTGAGCAAGTTTGACCAAGTCAAATTTGGTCAAATAAAAAAACAACACTTTGACTCTAGTATTATGAACTCTAAATGACTTCAAATTGAAAAGTTTTGAATACCAAGTTTGTTAAACTCAAAAAGATCTACAATTGTTGTTTTGGTCAACTTTCCATTTGAGAAAGTTTGGACGGTTTAAATTTATGATTTTTAAATTTCGATGCCTACAAACTAGTTTTCAGGACCCTAGATTGTCTCAAATTGAAGAGTTTTGATTACCGAGTTTGTTAAGCTCATCAATATATACAATCCTTATATAGGCCATTTTTTCATTTGAGAAAGTTGTAGAACAAAAAATACTATATTTTCTCTATTTTTATAGGTTCAACAAAAAATTCCTGTCAATTTTGGTCAAAAACCGAGAAAAAATTGAAACATTGACGTTACAATAATGTGATAATAAATTTTCTATCGAATAATATTAGTTTTATTAATTTTAAGTTAGAAATATATTTTTGCATTAACAAAATACTTAGTATTAGTAACATTTATATTCTATATTCATAAAAGAAATTAAAAACTTTAGGTTACAAAATTTTCCTATTTACAATAAATAATTAGTTAATCAATAGTATTTTTTAAAATAAATATTGCAAAGTATTGAAGTTGCTATGGAATTAATTGATTAACCTAGTATTAAACAAAAACAAAATCCTAGGCCGTTCCAATTACGTTGGCGGGTTGGCAAATTTTTCAGGGCTTCAGTCCCGGCCCAGACCAAGAACCGGGACTAAAGGGTGGGCGGCAATTTCGGTGCCCGCTAAAAAAATACCTTTAGTCCCGGCTGGTAACACGAGCCGGGACTAAAGGCCATTTAGTCCCGGCTGGTAAGATCAACCGGGACTAAAGGGTTGGACCTTTAGTCCCGGTTGGTATTATCAGCCGGGACTAAATGTCCTTTAGTCCCGGCTGGTGTTACCAGCCGGGACTAAAGGGTCGCGGGCTATATATATCGAACGTTTGTTCTGTTCATCTTCGATCTCGCCTCCGTCGCTCAGCCCCGCCTGGCCGCGCCATCCGCCGTCGTCGAGCTCGTCTCTGCCGCGCCGCCATCGTCGTGTACCCCGCCCGGCCGCACCATTCTCCAGGCCCGCATCGCCGCATCCCGTCTCTGCCGCCGCACCCGACCCCACCCTCCATCACCGACGCTTCCCACATGCCCACGCCGTACGGCCTCCGTCGAACTCGCGATCTTGATCTGCTGCTCTCGATCGCGGCCAAGTTTTTTAGATTTTTTTTACAGTCTCGGCTGTACGTTAGATTAAAATGTATTCAATTTTAATTAGTAGTTTATTGTTAGTTTTTTAGTTATTTTTAGATAGTTTTTGATATATTAGATTTAAATGTATTAAAATTTAATTAGTATTTTATTTAGATAGTTTTTTAGATAGTTTTTTATTATAGTTTTTGATATATGTTAGATTAAAATGTATTATCTTACTAGTTTATCTAATTTCATGTTAGATTTATTTAATTGGATTTAGTAATTATATATTCTATCTCTCTATATATATTATATCTAGAGAGAGATTCTATATATATGTATACATATGTACTTAATTATTTCTATATGTATATATACATGTACTTATTTTCATGTGTTGAGAGAGAGAAAATTGTATCTAGAGAGATATTCTATGTGTATCACATGCATATCTAGAGATATAGACATATGCACTTATTTCTATGTGTTGAGAGAGAAAATATATTGTATCATTCTATGTGTATATATATACATGTACTTATTTCCATGTTGATGAAATATTATGTGTTATTATATTTAATTGGATTTAGTAATTCTATATGTGTTATCACATGTACTTATGTTATGTACCATAGTAATTCTATCTATGTGTTATCTTGAAGATACAAATGGCTGCTCTGAATGATAACTTGAGTGATGACATAATGACGGATATTATCAACGCCGGCACCAATGTGGATGTAGATGACACGAGTCAGTACTTTACTGATTATGAGGATATCCTGAATATGCCGGTGGTTGAAGATCAACAAATTGTCGCGCAAGAAAATACTGGCGAGGTATATTCGATTATCTATCATCTCTTATAGATGCATGCATACGTATATTTTTTTGTTAATCGTTGTGTTTCTACTCATGTAGCCGGTCTCTGGATCTACATCAACCACCGATAAAAGTAGGAAAGTTCGAGGGCCAAAAAAGCCATTAGAGGGCCGTTTCATAATATCAGAATTCAACACCGACACCGGGAAACCATTGGGACCACATGCTCAGACATATGTCAATCAATGTGGGTTCGTTGTAAGGGATAGGATCCCAGTTAGTGCTCGTGAATGGAAGCAGAAGATATCCGCTCCTAATGTTAGTTTTGTATCTGATCGTAACAAGAACCTAGCTTGGAGAGATATCACTCAGCATTTCACATTACAAGCAGATGATGCTTTGAAGGAGCTAGTGAGGGATTGGACAATGAAGAAGATGGCAACATTGTTCCAGAGTTGGAAGAAGACATTATATAAAAAGTTTATCTTGAAGAATGCTACGCCGAATTTCAATGCTAAGGCGTTTGTCAAGTTGGAGTCCCATTGGGATGCCTTCGTAGAATACAAGACATCCCAAGACAGTGAGGAACGTGTGATGAGGAATCGGCAGAATGCCCGACAGAAGCAATACCATCATCGCATGGGATCAGGTGGTTATAAGAGTGCTATTCCCAAGTGGCAGAACCTAGAAGCAGAGATTACTGCCAAGGGAATCATACCTGAAACAATAGAGAAGAACTGGCCTCAACGCGCGAAGAATTGGTTCTACACTCATGGGGGAAGCCTAGACCCAGACACTGGCAAGCTAATTTTCAGCCAAAAAATTGAGAGAGCAACACAGAGACTAGCTCGTGCTAGGGAAGAAGCTGATAGTGGTGTTTTCAAGCCCAACAAAGAGAAGGATGAATTGACATATGCCCTAGAGAATCCTGAACACGGTGGTCGAACAAGAGGCTATGGGGCGGTTCCGTGGCTACACACATTCCCAGCAGACAAGGATACCTACAGAAGCCGCCAAAGAAAGAAGGATGAGGAGGTAGAACGAATCCATGCATTGGAGCAATTTGTTGATGAGTCACGACAAGCATTGCTTGAATCACGTGAACGAGAAAAATCTCTTGAGGCAAGAATGCAGGAGGAGATCAAGAGGCAAGTGCAGCTAGCAATGAGTCAAATGCAATCGCAATCAACGTCGAGAGTCACCATTAGCCCCGTTGGTTAGATGAAAAGCAGTTGTGCTTCTACGGAGCTGCCAGTTATTCAAGACGACGCTGGGTTGCGCTTCCCTGTTGATGACATTACCGAGCCTCTAACAACATGTGAGCTGCACATTCCAAATGGTAATAATGCATCAATCATGGTGGCTATCGGGGTTGTATCTCTAATAGACCGAACGAAGACACCAAGAATCCATGGGTCAGTTATTCAACCTGGATATGCTAGCGTCTCAGTCGATAGAGTGCTCAAAGGTTACAGCAATGTTCCTCTTGACATTGAAGGCGGTGATGGGGAGAAGACACTAGGAGAAGCAGAAAAGACATTTATTCAATGGCGCAAACGCTTCATCATCATTCCTGGGGCGCCACCGCTTCCCCTACCTCACCCTAGGTACGAATGAAAGTGAATGAAATATTATTTTCCATTAGTTTTCTATTGGTTTAAAAAATAATTGACACACAACTTGTTTTTATAGCAGGGTCTCCCCCCAGCCTAGCCTAATCATTCATTCCCCATCTCATCACAGCGTCACGGGGGGCGAGACGACTTCATCTCCATGGCGATCGCCAACTCCTACACCGGCCCCATCGCCTCCACAACAATCTCCAACTCCTACACCGCCTCCACAACGATCTCCAACGCCTCCACGCCGGTCTCCACCAACACCGGCCACATCGCCTCCACGCCAGTATCCAACACCGCCCCCACCCCCTCCACAACGACGCACTACAAAGACGTCTAAGGTCCCGGCGGCAAAGAAGACCCCGAGAAAAAGAGTTATTTCTCAAGAAATACTTTCTGAAAAGACTGATGAGCAAATAGCAGCTGAAGAAGATAAAAAAGTGAAAGATTTTTTTATAGATATCAAAAAGAAGAGTCAAGCGAAGCTTAAGGAGAAGCCGTACTTTTACCTACCACGAGAGGTGCTGAGGCAGAAGGTCGATGCTCACAAGAAAAAGATGATTGAACTTCGTAAGCCTTTGCCACTATCAGACTATGACCGCTCCCTCGTGAAGTCACATGATGCAGATAAGAAAAGGAAAAGAGCATCAGGGAAGGATGTCCCACAGCTCGGACAACAGACGCAACCAATGCAAAATCTTGTTGTTGCTAATCAATATGGTTCCAACATAGAAGTCTATCGACCAGACAACTCTGGAGAAGTGTCGGTTCAAGCCCTTAATGCTTTTTTTCAAGATACTGGTTTAACCTTGGATCAATTGACGGGCAAAGCTCCAATCCAGAACCTAGAAGTTGATACCTGGAAGACTTATAAATATGGCAAAAGTCTGTACAACCCTGCGGCTCTGAATGAATTGGGTACGCAAATGTACTTGCTCAACAAGTGGTACATGCAGGCGTGTGGCAGGGGTGAGCAGTGGATCTTTGTCAGATTTAGAGACCATCATTACTTCCGTGGCGATGACATCTTACATATTAGTTTCGAAGAATTGCATCAACTATACCACATGGACGCTCTGGACAAATCAATCATTAGCTCCTTTTGTTTGTAAGTGATTCTTACTTTTATTTAATAAACTCACTTCCATGCGTACGTGTATATAATTATCCTCACATGTAGCTTATATTTATATATAGATTCCAGATGTCAGAGCTCCAAAGAATACAAGACACCAGTGTTGGCTTCATTGATCCTTATATCGTATTCAAAACCAGTATTATTGTCAAGGAGCGATGGGTATCTGAAGCACAGGAGAATATCATGATGTTCTTCGTGAAGCAGCACGACAAGACAACAATACTTTTCCCATACAACTTTGAGTAAGTGTTAATAATAATGTAGTCTACATATTTTATGTAATATCAATACAACTTATATGCATGTACGTGTGTGTATAAACCAATGCAGTTTTCACTGGATACTCATTGTCATTGAGTTAAACTCAAGTCGGTTACTAATCTTTGACTCGTTGAGAAAAGAACAGGCACTATACCAAGATATGATAGACATTATCCAGGGGTAATTTCGATCTCTCGCGCACAACTATTATTGAATAGACTTTGCCATAATTTATTAACGATCGTACATTATTGGTCGCATAGGGTTTGGAAAGAGTTTATTCGGCAACATCGCAAGGATTGCAAGGCACCACTTAATGTAGTTGAAATACCAGTAAGTTGTACTATATACACTTCTCCACGTGTTTAATTACTATATCGTACTTCAATTTACGTGTGAGATGATGAGAATAATCTTCTTCTCGTACAGTGGTGTTTGCGGCAGGAACCAGGTAATAACTTGTGTGGATACTACGTTTGTGAATTTATCACTGCGCACATAAGAAGAACTCCTAAAGATGTCCTTAGAGTACGTATATATCAATTTTTATTTATTTTTAAATGAATATATATACATATATTTGTATTAATACTTTTCCTTTTATTTCAAATGCAAGACTGAATGGTTGAAACGAAGGATCATACAAAAAGACCATCTGAAAGCAGTTCAAGAGTCAATAGCAGGATATCTTCTAGAAAAAGTGCTAAATCCCAACGACGAGTTCTACTTTGATCCTAAGGAATAAATGATGTAAATTAAATGTTTATTGATATCGTTATTTTCGAGAACAAGATTATGAAAGTGTTGTATATATACATATATATATCTATAATATATATAGTTTCATACTTTATTCGAATATAATAATGCTCAAGATGAGAATTAGATGTAATTATATGCATGCATGTATTTATATTAGCAGCGTAGAATACGTACATAAAAACATATTATATATTAAACAAATACATGTAACTAAACTGAAAACAAATTAAACAAAAAAAATGAAAAAGAAAAGGAACCTTTAGTCCCGGTTGGGGTTACCAACCGGGACTAAAGGGTGAACCGTTAGTCCCGGTTGGTGTTACCAACCGGGACTAAAGGGTACGCCAGGTTGCTCGGCTGGAGGGCCTTTAGTCCCGGTTGGTGTTACCAACCGGGACTAAAGGTCCCTCTTTAGTCCCGGCTCGATGACCCGGGACTGAAGGTTCGACCTTTAGTCCCAGGATCGTTGTTTCGGCGCGGTAACCGGGACTAAAGGCTGTTACCGCCCGGGACAACAAGTCCATTCTGTAGTAGTGCATGGAGGATAGCATAGAAGATGCAGCCGCTGAAGCTTGCATAGGCCTCCGTGGTCGTCGATTCGAGGATATAAAGAATGATCAATATTGATTCCTCCCTCACCAACACCTAGAATTGGGATGGGCAATGATGGACCCATAGGGCATGGATCCAATAACCCAAGTGATGGTACACTTTGGCTATGAGTCCGTAGCAAAGATTCGCCGACTGGAGGATCAGTTGAAGGCACAACAGAAAATCATTAAGAGACACCGATAGGTGATAGATGAACAAAGGGTATGTCTCAACTTGCCAAAGATGTATGAGGATCTTCCCCATAAACCCCGCCCATAGATGTTGGAGTCCCTTTTATGTAATAAAATGATAGTAGAACGAGTCTAGTCAGTCTATTAGTGTAGTGTGAACATTGGTGTGTCTAGTTGATTTGTTATTATGTTTATGTGTGAGTTGGATCTTTGTAATGAGTGCTGAAACTTTGTAGGCATGTTCGCAAGTTCCATAGTTAACAATATTAAAGTTTGGGTCAATAAATAAATAGTTGGGTTTGGTATATCTTGTTCTCTCGGAATCTGATTTTTGGAGCAGTCTGCCTTTATCTTTATGCCAATTAAAATCTACTTGACCAATATTTATGAATTTTTTATGGTAATAACTAGACTTAATTATGTTTCCAATGCCTCTAGAATCACCCTCATATCTGATCTGGTTTGTGAGATATCGCTGTTTCAAAATAAAGTTTCTATGCAGTATGGAATCTAGAAACAGTTTCGGTTGTATCCTATTTTTTAGTAAACTAACAACAGAATATAGGAATGTGGTATGAATAAAAGTTGTAGATAATTTCTTAAGATTTCCAACCATATAAAGTACGCCTATTTTTGATATCTATAACTCAAGATATTACTGTTTTACCAAGCCACTGATGTTGAGACTCGTCCAGAAAAATTTCATAATGTATTATAACTTGGAAATCTCTAAATCTTGAATATTTATGTTGGATGGCAGATGTCTAGAAGAGGAAGAGGCCGAGGTCGTGGAGGTGTTCCCCCACATCCACAACCACCACCGCCACTGACTATTGAGCAACTCTTGGCAGTACAGACATAGCTCATGCAAGCGTTGGTGCAGAATCAGCAGAACTATCCAGTTGGTAGAGCACCGCGTGATAAGCGTGGTGAATTTTTGAAGGGCCATCCCCCAGTGTTCTCTCATGCCACTGATGCACTGGAAGCAGATGATTGGCTTCATGCAGTGGAAAAATAGCTCAACATAGCACAGTGCGATGATCAACAGAAAGTGTTGTACGCTTCAGGACAGCTCTAGGGAGAAGCTCAAGACTAGTGGGAGTCATTTGAGTATGGACGTCCTGCTAATGCTCCTCCTATCACCTGGCAAGAGTTTAGAGAGAATTTCAAATCCTATCACATACCTGAAGGGTTGATAGAGCTCAAGCAGAAGGAATTCAGAGCTCTAAAGTAGGGATCTATGTCCATAGCTGAGTACCGTGACAAGTTTGTTCAGTTGTCACGTTATGCCCCGAATGAAGTGGCTGATGATGCTAATAAGCAACACCGCTTTCTCAAGGGTTTGTATGATGGTCTACAACTCCAGCTTATGTCCAATAACTACCCCAATTTTCAGACGCTGGTGAATCGCGCTATTGTTATTGACAATAAGCGTAAAGAAATGGAGGCCAAGAAGAGGAGGCTTTAGGGACAGGCCTCTGGAAGTAATACTCGTCCATGCACCAATCCTCAGCAAGGCTTCCAACAGAGGTTCTAGGGACCACCTAATCAGTGGAATCATGGTCAGTACCCTCAGCGCAACCCAAACCAGCAGCAGAATGGCAATCAACATCCTCAGCAGCAGAGTGGTCAGCATACACCACGACAGGGAGTGCCTAACAATACTCCTATCAAGACTAGTGCCCCTAGCACTCCCAGCAAGTGCTTCCATTGTGGTAAGGAGGGTCACATGTCTTATAATTGCCTTGAGAAGCCCAACCAGCAAACCCCCCAAAGGCAGAATAGTTATCAAAAGCCAGCACCCAACATAGGAAAGGTGAACCATGTGTCTACCGAGACGGTGCTTGTAGAACCAGAAGTCATGCTTGGTACGTTTGATATCAACTCAACCCCCGCCACTATTCTTTTTTATTCTGGAGCTTCTCATTCATTCATATCACAAGCATTTGTTAGAAATCATAGCATACCATTATGTGCCATGCAAAATCCCATATTAGTAAACTCACCAGGAGGAAGTATGCAATCTTCATATCGTTGTCTTCTGACTAGTCTATTCTTAAGGGGGGTAGAGTTCAAAGTGAGCCCCATTGTGTTGAGAGCATCTGATATTGATGTGATTCTAAGTATGGACTGGATGAAGCAACATCAAGCAATGATTCAGTGTAAGGAGAAGGTAGTTGTTGTGACCGCACCGAATGGGGAAAGAATCAGTGTTGATGTTGTAATACAAGCACAGCTGACAGCCACAGTGAACCAACTTGATGATAGCATCAACAAGGAGGACCCAGTGATAGATGAGTTTCTAGACGTGTTCCCTGATGATTTGTTAGGTATGCCACCTGACCGTGACATTGAGTTTATTATTAAATTATTACCTGGAACAACACCTATAGCTAAGCGTCCATATAGAATAGGGGTTAATGAACTAGAGGAACTTAAGAAACAAATAAAGGAGTTATAGGAGAAAGGTTTTATTTGTCCTAGTTCATCACCTTGGAGAGCACCGGTTATATTTGTTGACAAGAAGGATGGTACTCATAGGATGCGTGTTGATTATCGATCACTCAATGAGGTTATTATCAAGAACAAGTATCTATTGCCTAGAATTGATGACTTGTTTGATCAGTTGAGAGGTGCTTGTGTTTTTTCTAAGATTGATCTACATTCTTTTTATTGTTAGTTGAAGATTCATGCAACTGACATACCCAAGACAACTTTTACTACGTGGTATGGTTTGTATGAGTACACCATTATGTCTTTTGGTTTGACCAATGCACCTGCCTACTTTATGTACTTGATGAATAAGGTGCTCATGGAGTTTTTGGATAAATTTGTGGTGGTATTCATCGATGATATATTGGTATTCTCCAAAATAGAAGTAGAGCATGCTGAACATTTAAGGTTGGTTTTGCAGAAGCTCAGGGAACACAAGTTGTATGCTAAGCGAAGCAAGTGTGAATTCTAGTTGAAGGAAGTTTCTTTCCTAGGCCATGTTGTCTGTAATGGTGGAATCACAGTAGATCCAAGCAAGGTGAAAGATGTATTGAATTGGAAACCATCAACAGATGTGGGCGAGATTAAAAGTTTCTAGGGATTAGGTGGATACTATAGAAGGTTCATAGAAGGTTTCGCTAAACTTGCAAAGCCTATGACAGCTTTGTTGGAGAAAAATGCCAAGTTTGTGTGGTCTGAGAAGTGCCAGGCTAACTTTGAAGAGTTGAAGAAGAGGTTAACTACAACCCTAGTGTTGGTTTTGCCTGATTTGAACAAGAGCTTTTCTATCTATTGTGATGCATCTCGTCAAGGTCTCGGATGTGTTCTTATGCAAGAAGGTAGAGTAGTGGCTTATGCATCTCGACAGTTGAGGAAGTATGAGTTAAATTATCCTACTCATGAGTTGGAGTTAGCAGTAGTGGTTCATGCTTTGAAGATATGGAGGCACTATCTTATCGGGCACAAGAGTGACATTTATACTGATCACAAGAGTCTAAAGTACATTTTCACTCAGATGGATCTGAATATGATATAGCGTCGATGCTTAGAGTTGATTAAAGATTATGATCTCAAGGTACACTATCATCCTAGAAAGGCGAACGTTGTTGCTGATGCTCTTAGCAGGAAGAGTTATGCTAATGAGGTGCAAGTGACATTGATGTCAAGTGAGTTGTGTGCTGAATTCGAGCGACTAAATTTGGGCTTTGTCATTAATTCAGTGGAGTTGGTGTTGGAGCCTAAACTGGAGCAAGAAATATGTAAAGGATAGTTACAGGATGCGAAGTTGAAAGAGATAGCAGAAAACATAGTGATTGGTAAGGCACTAGGTTTCCATATGGATGACAATGGAACTCTGTGGTTTGAGAAAAGACTATATGTACCTAAGGATAAGGCTATACGAGAGGCAATTCTTTGTGAGGCACATGAGTCTGCTTATTCTATTTATCCTGGAAGTACCAAGATGTATTTGGATTTAAAGGAAAAGTATTGGTGGTATGGACTAAAGTGAGATGTTGCTGAGTATCTAGCCTTATGTGATAATGTCAGAGAGTCAAAGCTAAACATCAAAGACCTGCAGGATTGCTACAACCAATGAAGATACCTGAGTGGAAGTGGGAAGAAGTTGGTATGGATTTTATAGTTGGGTTACCACGCACTCAGAGAGGTTATGATTCAATCTCGGTAATAGTGGATCAGTTAAGTAAAGTTGCTCACTTTATACCGGTCAAGACTACTTATAATGGACCAAGCTTAGCCCAATTATACATGGAGAGAATAGTGTATCTACATGGAATTCCCAAGAAAACTGTGTATGATCGAGGTACTTAATTTACATCTTATTTTTGGCAGCAAGTATATAGTTTGTTGGGAACAAAGTTGAATTTTAGTACAGCATATCATCCTCAGATAGATGGGCAAACTGAGAGAATTGATAAGATATTGGAGGATATGTTGAGAGCTTGTGCATTGCAGTACGATACAAGTTGGGACAAGAGTTTGCCTTATGCAGAGTTCTCATATAACAACAGTTATCAGAAGAGTCTCAATATGGCACCTTTCAAAGCTTTGTATGGACAAAAGTGTAGAACCCTGTTGTTTTGGAATCAAATGGGAGAAACTCAAGTATTCGGACCAGATGTTTTAAGAGATGTAGAAGAGCAAGTAAGGATGATCAGAGATAACTTGAGAGTGTCTTAGTCTCGATAGAAGAGTTACGATGACACTAGAAGAAGAGAATTGGTTTTCAAAGTAGGGGATCATGTTTACTTGAAGGTGTCACCTATGAGAAGTGTGAGAAGGTTTAACATGAAAGGAAAGTTAGCACCAATGTATATTGGGCCTTTCAAGATTTTAGAGAGACGTGGTGAAGTAGCTTATCAGTTGGAATTGCTTGAGAGTTTGTCAGGTGTGCACGATGTGTTCCATGTGACTCAACTAAAGAAGTATTTACGTGTACCCGAGGAGCAGATACCTGTTCGAAGAGCTTACAGTTAAAGAAGATCTCACTTATGAGGAGTTTTTGGTAAGGATTTTGGAGACGGCAGAAAGAGTTACCAAGAGCCGAGTTATAAAGATGTATAAGGTTCAGTTGAATCGGTATACAGAAGATGAGGCTACTTGGGAAAGAGAAGAGGAATTTGAGGAAAACATACCTGCAGTTATTTGAGTAAGCATCATCCGAATCTCGGGGACAAGATTCATTTTAAGGGGGGTAGAATTGTAACACCCTAAAATTTGCAATATTTGAAAATAGGAGAATTTGATTTGTTATGTATTTTTGTGGGCATTTGAATTTAGGAAAATAATAAATTTTATCAAATTAAAATCAAATATAGGTATAAATACATGATGATGCATTCAGGCTGTTGCATGTTGTTTTCTTGTATTGTGTGGTTTGAAATTACATTTCAAAATGATTTGAATTTGCATTCAAAAATTTGGGTGGAAATTAGGAAGAGAAAAAGAAAAGGAATTCTTCTTTCTTTCTATTTGGCATGTTGGCCTGTTTCCTCTCGTCGGCCCACTCAGCCTTGCTTCTTCCACCGGCCAGCTGGCCGTGGCCTTCTTCTCCTCTCCTTCCTGTTCAGGCCAAAGCCTAGCTCGGCCTCTTTCCCGTGCCCGCTCCACGCTGGCCCATCTCTCGGGCTGCTCCTTCGCATGGCCCAGCCGAACGCCAGGCCCAGCCAGACATCGCGCCCATGTGTCCTCTTCGACCCTGCTGACCACCCTAGCCCACCGGTCAGGGTTATCCTCTTCCTCGCATCGTGTCCCAGTCGGACACCGTCACCGATGCCGTCTGTGCCTGCCTTCGCCACGAGCCCCGCGCCGTGCCTCTTAAGAAATACCCGCCTCATAAATAGCTGGCCGATCCCGCTCCACCTCCCTATCCCTTCTCGCAGCAAGTTTTCACCCTTGCTAAATCACTGCACCATCGCATAGCCCTAGCCACCGCTAGCTGTCCATCGCCCTGCGTAGTGCATCATCCTTAGCCTATTTACGCCTCCGTTTATGGCCTTGGTAAGTTCGCCCTCTACTCTCTTTCTTGATGTCCTTGCCTTGCACTGTTGTGGAATGTAGATCAAAAACCGAGAGCTCCGGTGAGCCATCCATGGCGCCACCATAGTCAACCCACTGCTGGTCCTGTTCTGGCTAGTCAGGCCCCCTCTCTCCCCTCCGCTTCCATCAAGGCCGTCCAAATCTAATCCGACGGTCTAGGATGAAGGATACCCCATCGTTTTGGAATTTTGTAAAAGAGCCCTTATAAGTACTTGAGTCTTAACCCGTAGTCCCTAGCGCCTTTCTAGATTCCATTTTCTTTTTCTGAAAGCAGTATTTTGGTTCGGTTAGATTGATAATACGTTTTCAGTTATTTACAGTTTTGCCACTAGATTTGTTTTAGCCATAAAATCTCCGTTTTAACTCTGATTTGATCTGTTCAAGTTGTGTTAGGTTCATAATTAAGTAATCTACATGTTTATACTACTGTTAAGTAGGTTTTCAACTTTTAAAATATGAGGTTAGATTTAATCTATTATTTTACTATAGGAAATCATGTTTAATTTGTAACTTCTTCGTTTTAGCTCCGATTTTTGTGATCTTCACTGTCTATGTGTTCGTAGTGTGACGTAGATTCAGTTTTCCAAACTTTTCATCTTAATTTTATGCTATTGGTGTACTATTATAATCTATAGCTTTTGTTCGCTATGCATGATTGCTCCTAGTATGCTTGTGTGTTGCTATGATTATCGAGTATAGATGGTGAGCAATTCGTGGGAGATCAAGGGTACTACTTTGACGAGTAGGATCAACATGAGTACTTTACTCAAGGCAAGTGTAGCATGGGATCATCCTTGTTTCCTATTCACTTTAAGTCATTAAATTCATGTTGCATGTGTCACCTTGATAGGAATTCCCTAGAATTGAACTTATACCTTGTCACCTATGGGATATGCATTGGTAGCTTTGCTAGTGCTCAATTAAACCAAGATCTTGTAACTTGACTAATGGTATATGCAATAAACATTAAAATATGACTTTTTAGCAACTTGGAAATAGGGGGCTGGAGTATTTAGCTACTTTCTAAATGCTTCAGATTTCCTCTCCCTAAGGACTTATCTGTAAGTGATCAGCCGGGACTTACAGAACAGCTGTGAGGGTTACATGGCTCTGCCTTTAGCTCAGTATGAGGACCTTTTCTAGCTTGTTAGTGGTTACCTTTATTGGCATAAGAATGGCTTGCCAAATCAGGTGTAGTGCAGCCTCTGTCCCCATGTGTATAGGCTACGTGTCAATGTGCCATCGGGAAGGGGGGCTCTACATCTATTTGCCGAGTGAATCTAATGGCCCTAACTTGTTAGACGAACCTTTGAAAGGCTTCATAGTGACCCCTGCCTGCTTACCTTGGAAGTGTTTTGGGAGTAATTAACCCGGGCATATGGGTATCACGACATACAGTGAAAGTGTACAACCTCTATAGAGTGTAAAACTGGTATATCAGCCATGCTCATGGCCAGAAGTGGCCTTGGAACCCTTATGGAATAGATGAACACTAAGAATTATCTGTTTATGCTATTCATTACTCATGTTTACATTGATCATGTGTTCTGCATTAGGAATTGAAACAATTTGTTGCTACTCTTAAGTTAAAATTGTGATAATTAAAAGCTGAATGCTGTTAAACCTGTGTCAAGCCTTTTGAGCCTCATGAACCCCATGTTACACTTGTTGAGTACGACATGTACTTACACTTGTTTATTTTCATTATTTGGATAAAAATCTCAGATGGGTAACATATGGCTATGGGTATGATGATTTTTCCTGAGGACTTCTAGACTTATGGTCAACCAAGTCGACGTCCATGTGAAATGGAGCTTCTACGAGAGATCTTTTCTTACTTCTGCTATATTTATGTGAAAATTCTGTCTTATTCATGATATAATAAACACTAGTGATAATACTATTCATAATTTGTTGGCTTATGTGTGTGACTGATCTCTGGACGCACATAAGATTTTGCATCCCATTTTATCCTTAAAATTGGGTGTGACAGCAGCCGAACTATTCGTTCCAAATGCGTCGTTCAGCATGCCAGGGTAGACAAGAGCCTCCAATTGCATGAACCCCCCTCCTTAGGTAAAAATCTCAACTTGTATTCCTGATGCTTTTTATCCTACACCAGGTGCCGAGTAGTGAACTGATTCACTTGTGGAAAGATTCATTTGCAGGAACGAGCGGCGTACTTCTCGGACGTGCCGAGGAACGATTGGCTGAAGGCAGTGGACACCTGGCCATCCACTCAGCCAGAGGAAGGCGCCATTAGCACCTCATCAGAGTCTGAAGGCAAAGGTGCAGGTTGGAAGGTGAGTCTCCCCCGGGTGTCGGAGAAGGTTCAGGGGAAAAGGGCGGCAATAGATGAGCCATCCCACAAGAAGAGAAAGACGGTGGGCGTAGCTCCCTGCAAGCTGGGTGGCAATCAGACCACTTAGACACGGAGTTCGGCGGTGTTCGAGTGGTCAGACGATGATGGGGCTCTAGTAGCTCCTCCGAGCACTAATGTGCCACGGCACAACATGCTCACAGAGGACCAATCGGGGGGAGGGGAAGGAGTCCCTGAGTAGCGGGCGGAGGAGAGGCCGACAGCGGGTGCCACAAGATCACCGACCCTGGGCATGCAGGTGGACCCTAGAGCCACGCTTGGGTGCTCAAGAGGCAACGCCAGTTTAGAACTATCTACCAGGAAGCCGCCGTGTAAGTATCCTTGCCTTGGAATCATTTGATGTCTGGTCTTTTTAGTTGCGGTGATTGATGAGCTGATCTGATGCAGATCGGGGCACGCGGAGGATCTGAATCCTCCCAGCCAAATTGGCGAGCAATGGGGGGTTGCTCCCATCATGGAGACCATGCTGGTAGGCTCTATCCCAGAGTCCCTAGGTGCTCGGCGATTTGCAAAAGAGTCGACCACCGCTGCTGGTGGAATTGAAGGCGGAGAGCAGTTAGCGACGATGGCGGATGAGTCGGTGGTGATGCCAGGGACAATAGCGGGAGCCACTAGGTCTTCAGAGGCAGAGGCTAGAGTTGTCAATGCCATGCTAGAGTCTAGGGCGAAGAGGCCAGTGGTGCTAGAGGAGCATGCGAAACTCCCTAAGACATCGGAGGGCATGGTCGGACGCGCTGTGCGACCACTGAGCCCCTAGGTGGCACCACCAGCTGTGGAGGAAGTGGTGGTTGTGGAAGAGGAGGACACCACCAGGGAGGTGTGGAGGCTAGAGACCCCCCTTTCCGTAGCCATGAAGCAAGTCAAGGTTAGTTTTGCATTGGCGATGTCCGTCTTTGATGTTGGAGATTGGAGTTCTTCATAATCTTGGTGCTTTTGTAGGGCATAGCGCGAATTGCCGTACATTGGTAGCAACTGATCAAGAGCATAGAGGCCCTTGCCGAGGAGAACGCGAAGCTAAAGGAGGCTATGAAGCTAATGGAGAAAAACGTCTAGAGGGCCCAGCTCAAATGAGATCTTGCCGAAACAAACGTGAGGGACCTTGGAGTACCAGAAGGGGGCTTTATCTGAGCAGCTGGCGACCATGTTCGTGCAATTGAGGCACAACTCTAAGCCGCTAGAGCGTAGCTTTGAGCATCTGAGAAGCATCTCCGAGCAGAAGAAAGGTACTACAAAGCGTGAACTTGTTCTGTATTGCCGAACAGCTTTAATGTTGCTAACGATCGTCACTTTGTAGAGCAAGATGCGGAGCTTGACCAGTTTGCTCTAGGTCATCAGTCAGCTCCGAGGAGAAGGGAAAGCATCTGGGCGAGTGGAGAAACTGGCTGAGGAGCTAAAAGGTGAGTAGTTCGTGGCGGCGTAGTTATTGCTGAAGTGATTTCTTCATTTGACGCATCCTTTTGGTGCCTGTAGAATACCACCAAAGGACCAGGGCATAGTTCGACGTGATGGAGTCGGAGGCGCAAACCTAGAGGAGAAAGCTCGATGCTGTAGTGGCTGGAGTCAGGCCAATGTTTAACTACATTGACATGGAGGTAGCCCCTTAGCCCGATGATAGGCCGCCTCGTCTGGACACCATCATCAATAGATGCAAGGTGGCATGGGAGAACTTCAAAAACTTCAACCGCGATGCCATTGACTCCATCACGGTGCATGCCCTAGCAGTGGTTTGGTCCCACTACCCTATGATCAACCTTCAAGCAATAGGGGCCGAATTCGCCAGACGAACAGGTGCGACGAGAGAGGAGCACTTGAAGGATGAGGTGGAGGACGCGGTGAAGAAGCAGGCCGGTGACGTCGACCTATTTGGCGAGGTGGATGGTGACGGCCAAACCCAGTAACCTGAGTGGAGAGGACCTGTATGTAACAGCTAGAGAGAATAGTTAAACACGTGGGGGCGTAAACAAACATTTATGTATATGTATAAATGTTGTATGCAGACATGTGCATGTTTATGCGTCTTGCTAGTATTTTAGTGAAAAATAGATGTAGTGTTAACCCTAATGCAATTATATGTGATATAAGTAGCGTCCGAGCAGTTAGTTCGTTACTAGGCTCTTGGCCTTAGCTAGCCCGTATTCAATAACATCGAGCGTGGAGCCCATGCACATGTAGGAGGAATAGAAGTGATCGAGGAACCACAGCCGACCACCCATAACATAGAGCGCGGAGCCCGTAGCACGTGTAGGGAGAGATCGGAGAACACAGAGCGGAACGTGTGCTGCTCGATGGTTGGTGAAATATCTTAGAGATATTTTAATTTGGAGAAATGTGGCAGAGTATTTGTGGAGATCACGTATAATTGTCGGAGTTTGTTATGGAGGAGTTTAGAGCTGGCGATCGCAAATGGAGATTAAACCATCGTGGACAAATAATGGAGATAAATTATGGCGACAAAAACTTCATTTATTATGGAGTGGAGAGTACATATCTATAGCGTTTCAAGGATAGAAACGTATAAGGTGCTCGATGTGCCATGAATTAGGGATATCGATTCCGTCCTGGTCACATAGCCTGTAAGACCCTGATTGGGTAACCTCTTTGACCATGTAAGGCCCTTCCTAGGGGGAGGAGAGCTTGTGCATCCCTTCTGTTTTCTATTTTCTATGGAGAACGAGGTCGCTGACAGCAAATGAACGACCTTTGATGTTGCAATTGTAGTATCTTTGCAAGCCTTCTAGGTATTTGGCTGTGCGGATGTAAGTGATCAAGCGTTCTTCTTCGGCCCTGTCGACATCCTTTGTCCGAATAGCTGTGGCTTGCTCTTCATTATAATGTTCCACCCTAGGTGCTCAGAAGGCAATGTCCGCTGTAAGTATGGCTTCTGGGCCATAGACCAAAAAGTATGGAGACACACCAGTGATGCGACAAGCTTGAGTTCATAGTCCCTAGACCATAGCTGGGAGCTCTTTGAGCCATCTGCTCTGATGCTTTCCCTCTTTCTGATATAGCCTCTTTTTTAGGGCATCGAGGATCATGTTGTTTGCCTGTTCAACCGGGTCGTTGGCTCTAGGATGGGCAACAGAGACGTATTTGATGGAGATGCATCGGTCTTCGTAGAAGTCCCAAAAATAATGACCAGTGAATGTAGTTCTGAGGTCGAAGATAATGTTGTTCGGAAGACCAAATCTGTGGATGATATCTTTGAAGAGCACGACTGCCTTCTTTGCAATAGCCGAAACTAGCGGTTTGTATTTGATCCACTTGGAGAACTTGTCAATGGCGATGTACACGTATCGGAAACCACCTGGTGCTGGCTTGAAAGGCCCCGATCATGTCTAGTCCCCATCATGCGAAAGGCCAAGAAGCTAGGATGGTCTGCAATTCCTACGCCGGCACGTGTATTTGCTTGGCAAAAAATTGACATCCTTCATAATGTCAAACGAGGTCTTCTGTGCTGGCGATGGCCGTGGGCCAGTAAAAACCAGCTCAGAAAGCTTTGACGACTAGGTTTCTCAAGGTCATGTGATTGTCACAGTAACCAGAGTGAATTTTGAGAAGAGTTTCACTCCCTCTTTTTGGGTGATGCATCTTTTCCTCACCAAGTTTCCGTCTACTTGCACATAATGCTTGCTGCGATGAATTAGGTGTTCATTTTCGGCCTTCTTGACGGGTACGTCAGCGCTGGTGAGGTACTTGATGAACTGTTCCCTCCAATTGGTGACCGATGAAGGTACTGAAAGTACTAGCTGCTCAGCGGGGGGGATTTCTTGAACTTCTTTCTCTTCCTTAATGGATGGCATAAAGAGGTCTTGAACAAAAACCCCAGGCAGAATCACGGCGCGAGAAGATCCTATATTGGATAGGTGGTGGGTGAGCTGATTTTGATCTCATACCACGTGGTGGTACTCGATACCATAGAACTTCCCCTCGAGTTTTCTGATTTTGGCATAATATGCATCCATCTTCTCACTAGAATATGACCAATCTTTGTTGAGCTGGTTGATGACCAGCGTGGAGTCTCCATATACCATGAGGCATTTGACACCGAGCACGATGGCTATACAGAGTCCGTTGAGACACGCTTCATACTCCACGGTGTTGTTGGAGGCTGGAAAATGAATTCAGAGAACGTATTGGAGCTTGTCCTTGGTTGGTGTAATGAATAGGATGCCAACACTGGCACCACTGATGTTGAGAGTGCCATCGAAGTACATTACCAAGTGCTTAGGGCAAGCATTGGGGATGGGCTCTTAGATCTCGGTCCACTCAGTGACGAAGTCAGCGAGTGCCTGTGACTTGATGGTAGGCCTGCTTCTGAAATCAATGGAGTAAGTGCCAAGCTCGATAGCCCAATTGATGATGCGGCCATTGGCCTCTTTGTTGTGGAGGATGTCCCCTAGAGGGAACTCGGTGACTATGGTGATCTTGTAATACTCAAAGTAATGGCAGAGCTTGCGCGACGTGATTAGAATGCCGTATAGCAGTTTTTGAACTTGAGGATAATGAGTTTTAGACTCATTAAGGACCTTGCTGATGAAGTAGACCGGATGTTGTATCTTATAGGTGTGTCCGGCTTCCTAGTGCTCGACGACGATAGCTGTGCTAACGACATGAGAAGTGACGGCGATGTAGATGAGTAGGGTTTCGTCTGGTCAAGGCACCATCATGATTGGAGGCTTTGTTAGAAATAACTGGAGCTGCTCGAAGCGGTATCTGCCTCCTCTGACCAGGAGAAGTGCTTGGAAGCCTTGAGGAGTTTGAAAAACGGTAGACCTTTTTCGCCGAGGCACGATATAAAGCGGCTGAGAGCAGCCATGCACCCTATAAGCTTATTTATATCCTTTACGCAGGTTGGCCGTTTCATGTTGGTGATGGTGGAGACTTTGTCGGGGTTGGGTTTGATGCCATGGGCGCTGACGATGTAGCCCAGGAGTATGCCGGATGGAACTCCAAAGATGCACTTTGAAGGGTTCAACTTCCATCTGTATCTTTTTAGGTTGGCGAACATTTCTTCGAGGTCGGTGATAAGATTGTCGGTGGTCTTGGACTTGATGACCACATCGTCGATGTAAGCTTCAACGTTGCGGCCTATCCATTGATCGAGGCACATCTGGATGGCCCTTTGGTAGGTCACCCCGGCGTTCTTGAGTCCGAAGGACATGGTGGTGTAGCAATACGCACCAAAAGGTGTGATAAACGACATTTTGATCTGGTCGTCCTCTTTGAGGGATATTGGTGATAGCCGGAGTAAGAGTTGAGGAAGGAGAGCAGTTCACAGCCGATGATGGAGTCTACAACCTCATCTATCCGAGGCAGACCAAAGGGGTCTTTAGGGTAGTTTTTGTTGAGATCAGTGTAATCAATGCACATTCTCCATTCTTTATTCTTTTTTTAACAAGAATAGGGTTTGCTAACCACTCAGGATGATACACTTCTTTAATAAATCTAGCAGCTAGGAGCCATTTTATTTCTATCCTAATAGGCTCCTTGTCTGGCGTGAATCGTTGGAGTTTCTGCTTAATCGGTTTGGCGATCAGTGAGACATTCAAGGAGTGCTCGATATTCTCCTGCGGTACCCCCGGCATGTCTATATGTTTCCAAGCAAACACATCGGCGTTGGCACATACAAAGGAGATGAGCACACTTTCCTATTTGGGGTCGAGGTAAGCACCAATCTTAATAGTCTTGGTGGGGTCGTCGAGGCCGAGGCTGACCTCCTTCATTTCCTTAGACCTGGTGGAGGCACGTGGAGGCTCCAGCACTAGGATCTCTAGGTCGTCGGTGGGCACCGTCTTGGCATCGGTGACCACGCTAGCTAGCTAGATGGAGAGGTCAGTGGCTTCACTGAGGGTGAGACTCTCTGTCTCACAGGCATAGGTGATGGAGAGGTTGGCTCGTAGGGCCAGAACTCCTATAGGTGAAGGCATCTTCAACACCAAATAGGTGTAGTGCGGTATGGCCATGAACTTGGCCAGAGCTGGCCGACCAAGTATGGCGTGGTATACGGTAGTTACTGGCTGTGTCGAATTATACTGGGAGGGTGATCTCTCTAAGCGGCTTGGATGCCCTACCAGGTATCGCACCCTAGAAGGAGGAATCGGAGGGTGTGAGGTCTCCTATCCCAAGGCCCAGCTCTTTTTGGGCTCCGGCAAAGAGGAGGTTCAGAGCACTTCCGTCATTGACAAGTACTTTCTTGAAAAGCACTTTCCTGATGGTTGCATCAAGAACGAGAGGGAAACACCCTATGTAAGGGATGTCTGCCCACTTGTCGACCCTACTGAAGGTGATGGGGACCTCGGACTAGGGGCGATAGCTGGGGTTGGCATTGGCGTCTTTTGTGTTGACAGCGAGCACCTAACGGGAGGTGAGCTTTCGATCCCTTCTGCTCTCGGTGGCGGCGAGACCTTCAAAGATAGTGGTGACCACTTTGTCATGATCCTGGAAGGCATTGTTGTTGTCCCCAGGTGGTTGGTGGCCTCTTGCTCCATCGTTATTGTCGTCATCTAACTTTTTAGCCTAGAACTCCTTAGCCAAGTCGAGGCAATCCTTCATCTTGTGCTTACTATTCTTATAGAGAGGGCATGGGCCCTCGAGGATGTTCTTGTACTACTCGTCATAGTTGCGCTTGGCGAGAAGTTCGTCAATAGTGACGACGATGTGGTCTGGTCGACGGTGGCGATATTGACTAGATTTGGACCCTTTTGGCCGATCATGGCCACTATTCTGATGGAAAATGCGGTCATCATAGCAGCGGTTGCTGTGGCATCGGTCATCGGGTCGCTCATCGCTGTGGCGAGTTGGGCGATGAGTGCCCGCATCCTCATTGAAGCGTACTTTAGCCTCTTCGGCATTGGCATACTGATTGGCGGTCGTAATCATCTCGCCAATCCCCTTTGGTGGCTTGCGATTGAACTTGGAGCAGAGGTCACAGTGATGGAGTCCTCGGATGAATGTAGTGATGACTTCAGTTTTTGTGATGTTGGGAATAGAATTCCTCATCTTGAAAAAGCGTCTGATGTAGCTACGGAGGAGCTCGGACGGTTTTGGATAAATGCGATTTAGAGCATGCTTGGTGCCTGACCGAGTACACGTAGCCATGTAGTTGTCAGTGAAGACCTTCTTCAGCTCTTCCCAGAATCCGATGGAGTCCGGGGCGAGGCTTGTGAACCAGTTCATCGTAGTTGGCATGAGCATGATGGGAAGATAGTTCGCCATGATGCTGGTATCTCCCCTGGCGGCATGCACAGCAGTGGCATAAGCTTGTAGCCACTATGTGGGGTTCATTCATCCCTCGTAGGGCTCGACCCTGGTGATTTTGAAACCATGGGGCCACTGGAGTGTTTGGAGTGCCCTTGTGAATGCTTAGGGCCCTTCAGGATCGTCACCATCGTGATCTGCAGCATTGCCGGCGCTAAGTGGCTAGAGGGCAGCATCCGGATTGCCGAATTCTTGCTCGTACTCTTGATGCTGGCATACTTCTTCATGGCGAGAGAAACGACGCCCGTCGATATGACGTCACGCGTCTCAGAGATTGTCAATGTGCGCGTGGAAGTCTTGGTCAACTTGTTGGTCGTGTTGGCGAGGGTAGTCTATGCGGTTCCCCCGAGCTCCCCCTGGAGGGGTTGTCCGTCATCACAGTGCTGGTCGGCAAAACGGCTTCTGCTAGGGTGGCGATTAGATCTCGGCATGGCGGACCGGTGAATCGAGCTTGTCAAGTAGGAGGGTCTCTGATTCTGGTGGATCTTGTTGACCTGGCAGTGCACCGCTTTAAGCATGGCGGCGACCTTGATGACCTCTGGTGTTTGCTCGAGCCAGGCGAGCTCATTAGCAGCCACAGCCAAGTTGGCGCTTTGGGTCTTGTAGACATCATGACTATCAACACGGACAAATTCATCGTTGAGGTTGCGTTGGAGTGGGCATGGCCTCACTTGCGAGTTGAGCTGTTCGTTGCGAGCAGCCTCGGCTAGCACAATGGTGGTCTCATTTGCTCGGCGCTGCGCACTGTCGGCGTTCCTATTGACACGAGCGGCGCGGTCCTCATCGGTTTCCCCGTCTCGTGGGGGGGCTGTTGATGCTGACATTGAAAATTCTGCCTCCACAGAAGGGTGGGAAAGGAGGTTGTACAGCGGTGGTTTCGGCGACAGTCTCCATAGAGCCCTAGGACTCAAAGTCTAGATTTTCCTCCAGGATGGTTTGGAGGGATGCTTCGGAGCGTCGACCGATCTGCAGCATGTTGACAGCCGGCGAGAGCTGGTCGGTGAGAAGATAGATGTCTCCCGTCTGGTCGATGAATTTGCCCCTTAGGGCATCTTGATAGGTGGCGGTGATGCTGGTGAGCCCAAAGGGTAGGGCCGTAACCCTTGGAGTTTCCTGATCAACCTCCGATAGATCTAAATCGGAGGGTGGTCAGCACTAAACCAGAGTGGTCAGAGCCGATTCTACGATGGAGAGGCAATCAGCGAGCTTCTGGCCAACCTGATCGATGGATGCGATCAGATCATCGTTGTTGATCTGCCTCCTCGGGTACTGGGGAAGCGGGTGGCGAATTGTTGGTGAAAACGAACTCGGAGGTGGTTCTGAGATCGGATCTGCAGTCATAGGTGTTGGGGTGATCGGTGCAGAATCAATCTACACCGGTTTGATGAGCTCTCCGTCTCCCTCAGCGTTGATGACCTAGGAGATCGATCCAACCATGAAGATCTGGCTGGGCTATGGGAGGGACGAAGAGCCTGCAAAACATATCATCTTGTTCGACATGGAAACAACACGCACACCCCTACCTGGCGCGCCAACTGTCGGCAGAATATCGTCGGCAATCCTCCGAGGGGTATCCCACGAAGGTAGATTGATCGGCAGAGATGCGTGTAATTGAGAACAAGAAGGCAACAGAGACACAAGAGTTAGACAGGTTCGGGCCGTCAGCGCGACGTAATACCCTACTCTTGTGGTCTGTTGGATTGTATTGGCTATGATATGATGTTGTGTGTGTTTGGAGGGGGTCCCTGTCCGCCTTATATAGTATGGGGTAGGGTTACAAGTCGGTTAGATCTAGGAGATAACCGAAAAGCAATAACAGATTACAGGAATCATGGGATCAAATGTATCCTAACAGATCTCGTAGTATCTTCAAGATATCTTCCCGGTGTCTTTCGGGGCGCGCCGAGCAGCGCCATGCTCTGCAAGGCTTCGTCTTGTGGGCTGGACCACCCCTGGGGGTGCAGCCCATGTAGTCTGCCGTGGGTATCGAGGTCATACCCCCACACTAATTTTTTGATGCTTTTTAACTTTTTCAATGGCCCAATTTACCATAGTGGCCAAGCTGCCAAGAAATTTATCCTTGGGGGTGGACCACCAAGGAACTTGAATTTCCCTTGCTCTTTATACTTGGCGGCCATTGGTTGATGATCGCCCCTCAAAAAAACATTTCTTTGGCGGTTTTCATATTTTCCTTTGGCAGGTTTGTACCCTCAAGGATGGGTATAGTGATGGCACTCATCAACGAAGATATTACCCTGGTGGCCGCAGGGTTTGTGTGATCTTTGAACTTTTTTTTGACACATTTCCTTGGCGGTGTAACTCATTTCATTGGGGGTTTGAGGCCCTCAATAAAATTATATATACTTGGCGGTTCACTCATTTTCTTGACATGCTTTATAACTTTTGCGATGGCTCAATTTACCTTAGCGGCCAAACCACCAAGAAATTTATCCTTAGGAGTGTACCGCCAAGGAAATTGAATTTCCCTTGCTTTGTATCCTTAGGAAGTTGTTTGCAATGGCGGTTGATATAACACTAACAACAGTGGCCCTAGGGCACACATTCATCTCAAGTCGGTGTAATTAGCTGCTAATCCATAGTGCTTAGCTAGGTGTTCTTGTGTTAGGGTAAATCAAGATCCTAGGGATTAAGTGGTTTGAGACCTAACATATGGGTGAGTGGGTTAGGAAGGCTTATAAGTGTCCATCTAAGAGTCCGATGAAATCCGTCCGTTAAGAATTGGACAGACTTTGGGAAGAAGATCAGGTCATCATCAGATGTGTTGACAAATAAACCCTTTTTATATCAAATATAGAAACCTCCACCCTCTGTAACTCTATCATGAGATGCACACAGCCTAATATTTCTGAGAAAATATAAGAGATTGATGCTAGTACATGCTAAAATTAGTGATGGAAGTTTGTTGAAGAAGAAGAAGAACAAAATGGTGTCATGGAGCAGTTTAAGCGAACTGTGTTTATCGATGTGTGACCGCTGATACTGTACATTTCATCGTGATCCACATTGAGTAGTAGTGTCGTCTCTGAGATGAATGCAATTGGTAAGATCAGAACGGTTACATGCATGCGCAAGCGGATGGATCAATGGATCACTCGGAGGGACGGCCGTTGAACGATTCTGACTTGAACTGCTCGTAGAACTTGGCGATGAACTCCTCCGCCTGCATGTCGATGGCGTGTGGGCAACTGCTTTCACCATCGCCGTCGCCACCCTCCGCCACCAGAGCATCCTCTTCGTCGGTGCTGTCCATCTGGTGCAGATCCTCAGCGGACGCGTAGCGGCTGGTCATGCCCACCTCCTCGAACTCGAAGCCGGACCGCGCCGGCGACGGCGGCGGGAGGATCACGTCGTGGTACACGTCGGCGTGGCCCAGCGGCGGTGGCGGAGGGTAGTACTCCAGCTCCTGCCCGCGGAGGCGGAGCGGGCGCATGCCGTCCACGATGTGTTTCCACGATGGCGACTCGCCACCGGCGGGCTTGTGGTCGTCGGCAGCAGCCGCGATGGCCCTCTTCTTATTGGGGCTCGTGGTGTCGCCGTCGTCGTCTGTCTTCTTCATGCTGTCGCTCCGGCCGAAGGACAGGAACATCGCCCTGAAGAGGCCGAACGCACCGCGCTTCTTGCGAGTGGAAGGGCTCCTGGAGGAGACGGGAGTGGTGAACAACTCCTCGTCGTTGTTTGCGGCCGAGGTGATCGTGGAAAAGTCCCCATTGATATCTTCTTTCTCCTCTACGCTTACTGTTACGCTAGGGATGGCAGTGCTGGAGGCCGCGTCGGCGCCATTGTTGTCGAGCACTAGGGCGGCAACGACCGTGGGCGAAACAGCTACTTCCTCCATCCGAGGAGGAAGAGCCGGGACAGGAAGAGAAGGCACGAGGCCTTCGGCTTCGAGGGTGTATGGCTCTCCTGCAAAGCAACGGGGGCTGATAGGAAGGAGTCCTATATATCTCCGTGGAGATGGTCGGAAACGCGGGCTATTTCTGAACAATTTTACTTCTGTGGTCAATGACGTACGGACCGGAGAATTTCGCGGTACTCTTGGATGGTTGTGAGAGTTGTGACAGGCACGTACGAATTGACCACTGTAGTCTGTTGGCACATACTGTACGGGACTTGAACGCTGGTCACCACTCTGGTAGTATATCCTCAATGAATGCCAGGACAATCTCGTAGCAGTGGTGTGGAACTCTGTGCTTTGAATATACGGATGCAATTATGCAAATGCCAGACACTAGCTGCACCGAATTGAGCGATCGAGATGCCTCGGCGGATTCGGCCCGAATGGATAGAATTTCACCAAAATTCGTCCATTTCGGCTCGGTCCAAGACAAAACCAACTCGGTCAAAAATATTTCGGCCCCATTCAAATTTTCACTCTGTTTTAAGGTCCAACAGGAGCCCACAAATGTTCCTCCATTAGTATGACCTAAAAAACTTCCTCACGGTCCCTAGCTTTCTTGCGAGCCAACACTAGCACCTTCGTCTCTGCTCCCCGCCGCCTGTGCCAGCACAACTGCAGCCACCGAGAGAGTCGTGGTTGCTTCCGTACGTCCGAGCTTGCGCCATGTACACTCCTCGACGCCACCCGTGTGCCATGGCAGCTCCTCGACGCTCACTGTCACGCCATCACCACATCTGATGCATCGTTGCTGCCATCTTGCACCCCCTGCTGCCACCACCGCATCGTAGCTGCCCTCCCCGCCACCTGCGTGTTCCCCGTTGGCGCTACGTGCACCATCTCCAAGCCCACCGCCATTCCTAATCGTTTGGGGAAAATTTGTTTATATTTCCTCAAATTTCATTCACATTTTGAGGGGATACCATACGGATCTGAATTTTCCAAATTTCGTCCAATACGGTGGGCTCCAAAATTTTGAGAACAGAATCACAGAACCTTGGGCACGACCTCACATACCATGAGTTCTTTGGATCTCCGAGATTATAATTAAATTTTGCTTGAACTGGTATTAGGAGGGATATTTAAATTTTTGTCACTTTTACATTTGGCACGGGCTCAATTGCCAACTTTACAAGTGCTTCTACATTTTTGCCATCGAGAAATGAAAAATTTACGTTTCTAGACATTTTGCTTGCATGGCGCTCCAACTCACCTCTCCCGCATGGCATGCCTACCTGAAATGTCACTTTTGCCCCCCCCCCCCCCCCCCCCCTTCCTTATCCTTTAGCTTGACACCGGCCTATGCGCACCCCATCCTGTTGGCCACTAGCCCACACCTCGCCATTGCCGGCAGCCCGCGCACGCTCGCCTTCTTTCCCTCAGCCGCGCATGCACAGTTTGTTGAAGCCAAGCCAATCCATGTTTTTGCTCTCAACAAGTAGAAACATGTTGCAAAAGATGAGTATTTTATTCAACTAAGTACTTGTATAAATGTTGTTAGGTACTTGTTGCATCAAGGTTAGCTTTTCGTGGTCCTGACGAGTCACCAGAGTCTGATAGTGTGGGGATTTTCTAGAGTTAATAAAGCTTTTGGCAGAGCAAAATGAGAAGATAAAGCGGGTTGTTCTGAGAAATGCTCGTGACAATCATCAAATGGTGGCTCCAGGTATTCAGAAGGACATTTCTTAATTGCTTATCAAATGTGGATAGATTTATTAAAATATATCCATCATCCTATAACATTTATATGATATGCCTCATTCGATCTCTTAACCTATTTACTTAAATATTTGTTTTCGTCTGGTAGTGTTTTATGTGCTAATATCATTGTAATTACATATGGCCTTGTCTTTCATTACATATGGTCTTATTGGTGGTACTAATACCATTGTAGTTAGGTGCACTTTTTTGTGTAAATTGTTAAGTTCTTGAGTTAGCTTCACCACTAGCCCAACTTCCTCTGTCTCTTATCCTTTAATAACTCCAACGTCAAGGCTTGTGTCTACTGTTGGCATTTCTTAACGTCACTATGAAGAATGGGGTTTGAATCCATCCTTAGCAATGGCGCCAGAAATACCGGTTGGCAAGACCGAGCATCGATACTAAGTTTTTATCCCTAACAACGATGCCAGAGGTGCCTTGATAGTTCCTTAACAAATTTAGATATTTATCCGGAAGCGCACAGAGCTATCATTGTAGCATTTCCCCAGGAAGTATTCAGGGTATCGTTATTTATATTTTTCCAAAGGAAGACATTTGATTAAGAGTCTAGTATGGATATGAACTTGAATAATAATGCTTGCAAGTACACCAATGTTTATAACAGGGTAAAAACGGTGATTTCAAGATAGTGAACACACACTTGGCATTCCTCAAAGGATAAAATAGAAAAGAAAGAATAAAAGAATAATCCTAAGTCGAGCAGGCATTGGTCTAGTATAGTCATACAAATATTAGTTAATGATCATACAAGTTACATAATTAGTTTTAGGGCTAAGTGTGAAACAGATCGGGAGGCCACCGAGTACTGGTCTGCTAGAAACCTCATGTAACAATTTAGACTCCTACACCCCAAACGAACATGAGGGATTACAAGGGACGGATAGGGCTGTCACCACCTGCCGCCTACCATATCAACCATAGAGGGGGACAATGCATTCACCCGTCTCTCCATACCCAAGCACCATGCTTACGTATACAGAAACTACCCAAATCCCCCCGGGTCCCCGACCCTACGGATAGATAGGTAAAGGACTTGGGCACACCTGACGGCACGATGAACCGCCACCTCAACTTAGCTCTAATTCTGATTATATAAGTTATATGAGTAGTTAAGCATAAAGTCATGTATGCTACTCTCATGACATACAAACTATAGACTAGTTCATATATCAAGATCATAACACAATAAATATACTCTAGTTCATGAGTATGACTATAATTGTAATATGAGAGCATAACTTTGGAAGAACTCATATCTCTATTCATACCCAAAGGTCTCTTCTTCCAAGGAGCCAAGCTCTCCAAGGTAGCTTTGCCTTGCTCTAAAGCTACTAAAAAGTAAAACTACAACTACTAGAAGGGAGTGAGGTAGTGGTGTGTGAGGTGATGCTCAAGTTGAGTGTGTGTTGTAGAGGGGGGTACCCCTCTATTTATACAACGAGCAAGAGCGGTGCTTTGGCTATTCTTGGCGCAAAACCCTGGGCTGCACCGCCTCAACATGGAGGCATGCCACCGCCTGTCGAAGGGGTGGATGAGCAGTGCCAGTAGGGGGTCGGCCACCCTTGACCGTGCCACTTCGCCACTGCCTTCGCATGGCAGGCTTTGGGCTGGACTTGGATTGCTTCCCCATGGTGCTTTGCCCGGTTTGAGTCGAGTTGATGGGTGTCTCCCTTGTTCCTTTGCGCAAATAAGCGTCGAAAAGCGCCTTTCGGTGAAATCTTCCATGTATTTGTGTTTCTGACCTACAAAATAATGTTCTCCAAATACATGTGGAACTTGGTTAACAGTAAATACATTTGTGTTTAAGATTGTCAATTTCTCCTCCTTTGCACCTTAGTTGGTGGTCGGTTTTGATCGGTAAAGTCTGCCAACAAGATCCCCCAAGCTTAACCTTTGCTCGTCCCAAGCAAATAACTAAGTTATTGGTTGTTGATCTGGAGTTGCTACTATGCCAAATATAATTCACAAGTGTCATGTCTATAACAAAGTATTCTTCCTCAATTTAAATAAATTTGGCATTCTATCCACCCTTTTCACTTAATCCCTGTGGGGTTTATTACTTTTCCAAGTCTTAGGTGGTTGCAAGATAGAACGGTTTTAAAAAATTACCAATCATTCATTCTTTTATCAACCTTCTATCCGTAGTGTCGACAGAATATCATCGGCAGTCCTTCGAGGGGTATCCCATGAAGGTAGATTGATCGACAGAGATGCGTGTAATTGAGAACAAGAAGGCAACATAGACACACGAGTTAGACAGGTTTAGGCTGTCAATATGACGTAATACCCTACTCCTATGGTCTGTTGGATTGTATTGGCTATCGTATGATATAGCGTGAGTTTGGAGGGGGGTCCCTGCCTGCATTATATAGTCCGGGGGGAAGGGTTATAAGTCGGTTAGATCTGGGAGATAACCGGAAAGTAATAATAGATTACAGAAATTATGGGATCATACGTATCCTAACAGATCTCGTAGTATCTTCGGGATATCTTCCCGGTGTCTTGCAGGAGACGTCGAGCAGCGTCGTGCCCCGCAAGGCTTCATCTTGTGGGCTAGGCCGCCCCTAGGGGCATAGCCCATATGGTCTGCCATGGGTATCTGGGGTCGTACCCCCCACAGCCAGTCCCTGAGCACCTTGTATCCATTGTGGAATGCCATCTTGAGCTTGTCCGAGCAGGTGCGAGCAAAGCTGAGCAGTCAAACTCATGGTCCAACCACCGTGATGTGTTGCCGAGTAGTTGTGAGCCATTGTCGAGTAGCGTGAACCATCGCTGAGCAGTGTAAACCGTCACTGAGCAGCGTGGACCCAAGTACGGCTTGCCATAAGGGTGTAAGGAGCTCAAGTTTAGAATAAAAAAATTCCTCGCAGTGGACCAAGTGTGCCCACTTAGAGTCCGACCACAAGAAATGGAGATAGTCTTCTTCAGCTTTGGGAGGCACGGAGTCTTCCAGATTAAAGCAAACACACTCACCATAAGGTGAAGTGTGCCCACTTAGTCCCCGAGCCTGGCAGTAGGTGACGTAGTCACGTGGTGCCAGGGTCCAAAGTAGAAGAAAAGTAGAAGACCAGTCGAGCAGGCAGCTAGTCCCCGAGCATAGCCCCAAAATCAGAAAAGCACATTCACCGCAAGGTGAAGTGTGCCCACTTAGTCCCCAAGCCTGATAGTAGGTGACATAGTCACATGGTGCCAGGGTCAGAAACAACAGTCAATAGAAGAAAGTCCCTAGTGCGGTGAGGAACCAAGTCATATTGCTGACATAGTCCCCGAGCAACAAGTGGAAATCTTGGAGAAAACAAACCGTGGAGAAAAAACCAGAGTAATGGTTGTACAGTAGTAATTACTAAACCATAACAAATGGCGGAGAAGTCGGCGAATATTCGGTGAGCAGTAACAAATTGCGGCGATACGGGCTGCAGTTGTAGGAAAGCCCAGGTAACGGCCCACCACACTATTGTGGAGAATTTAGAGAGGCGCAAATCATAGAGCGGTTTCCCAAAAACCCTCGAATGTGAAAGGTGGGGGAGTGCTTTATAACTGCACCGCTGCGCCCCACGCTCCCACCTTTGCCACTTTGCCATTTCATCTTCCTCCTTAGCCCTTGCGCTTCCAAATTTGTAGCCGCACGCGCTTCCGCCACTAATCCCAAACCAGATTTGAGAAATGGAGCCAAAGAAGGGAGCTGGTAACCCGAAGAAGGCGAGCACCAGAGTCAGCCATGATGAAGAGTGGGTGCCGTCGCGCATGGGGGAGGTGGAGCTCAACAGGCTTGTGGAGGCGGCGTTCTTCCTAACTGCGTCACCACCGGATGGTGGCTGGCCAGCGGTGAGCCCTACCCAATGCCTCATACTGATGAAGCTATAGTATTTGAGGATTACTTCTAACGTGGGTTTGGATTTCCTATTCATTCTTTCTTGAGGGATCTATTGGAGTTCTGGAGAGTCAGTCTAGGCAACCTCCACCCAAACACCATCTTTCACATCTCCATCTTTATCCATTTTTGTGAGGCATATCTCAGAGTTCTTTCCCACTTCAACCTCTTCTGTCATCTATTCTGGCTGAAGAAGAAGGGTGGCGGTGGTTCCAAGGTGGTCGGCGATGTGTATCTTCAACTGCGCGATGTAATTGTGGGCAAGTACCTCACTATGCCACTGAACACATCGTTTAAGGGGTGGAACGCCATGTGGTTCTACATGAAGCAGAGTCATCCTGTCATCCGCTACGACGCCGACCACATCCTAGAGAGCCAGAAAAGCTAGTCGGAGAGGCCAAGCAGTGCTGATATGGAGCAAGTGAGGGAGGTCCGTGGCCTGATAAAGGGCGTGAAGACCAATGGTGGACTGGTAGCGGCGAGCTTCATAGTGCACCACATCCAGCCCTATGAGGAGCGGGCCCACGTGGGCTATGACTTCAAGGGTGACATCAACGGCAACTGGGAGAGGACAGAGATGCTGTCGAGGGACGATGTGCTAGAGCAGGCTACAGAGCTATTCGCTCTATTTGCCTCATTCAGCGTGTCAGGGCAGATGAGGTCCTTTAACTGCACGAACCCGCCTCCTTAGGAAAACATCTCAACTGTGTGTTCCTGATCCATTTTTATTCTGTACCATTGTCGAGCAGTGTGCTAATTCACTTGTGGAAAGATCCATTCGCAGGACCGAGCAGTGTACTTCTCGGGTGTGCCAAGGGGTGATTGCCAACAGGCAGTAGACACTCGGCCACTAGCTCAGCCTGAGGGAGCCATCAGTGCCTCGTTAGAGTTTGGAGGCACGGACATTGGTCGGATAGAGAGTCCTCCTCTGGTGTCGGAGAAAGTCCAAGGAAGAGGATAGCGATAGATGAGTCAGCCCAGAAGAAGTGGAAGATGGCGGGTGCCTCCCCCCATAAACTGGGTGACATCTCGCTTGGCGGTGATCGGACCACTCGGACGCAGAATGTGGCGATGTCTGAGTGGTCGGACGATGATGGGGCTCTAGTAGCTCCTCATCTGAGCACTGAAATGCCTCCACATAACACGCGTGTGGCGGAGCGATCGAAGGGAGGGGAGGGAGTTCCCAAGTAGCAGGTGAAGGGAGTCCTCAAGTAGCAGGTGAGGGGAGTCCTAGAGCAGCAGGCGAAGGAGATGCTGGTGGCGAAGACCGTGAGACATCACCCTAGGGCACAGGAGTTGACCCCAAGATGGCGCTTAGGGGCTCGGGTAGGCAGCACCGGTTCAGAAAAGTTTACTGGCAGGCTGACACGTAAGTATCCTTGCCTTTTTGTTATTTTGTTGTCGTATCCTTATCTCTTTCAACGATTGATGAGCTGATCTAATGTAGAGCGAGGCATATGGAGGAATTGAATTCGTCCACCTAGACCAGCGAGCAGCTAGGGGCTGGTCCTAGCGTGGAGGCAACACTAGCAGATCGCTCCCCAAAGTCCCCGGGTGCTCGGTAGCCTGTGGAGGAGTCAAGCGTCCCTACTAGTGGACTTGGGGTGGTGAAAAGTTGGCGCCGATGGCAGATAGGTCGGCGGTGATGCCCAAGGCAACAGTAGTAGCCGTTGGGGCTTTAGAGGTAGACGCTGCAGTTGCTAACGCCACACCATAGTCTGTAACTGATAAGCCGGTGGTGCCCGAGGAGCAGACTGTGCTCCATCAGGTGTCGGAGGGTGTGGTCAAACATGTTGTCTAGCCACCAAGCCCCCTGGTGGTGTCGCCAGCTATGGAGGAGGATGACGAAGTGGAAGAAATCAAACATGAGGAATCACGACCCCAAGCTGTCTGAATCCTCCACAAACAAGGCGATGAAGTGGTGGTCGTTGATGAGGAGGACACCACCAAGGAGCTTAGGAGGCTGGAGTCCACCCTATCAACGGCGATGAAGTAGATCAAGGTTAGCATTGTGTCATCAATGTTCATCTTTAACGTTGGAGATTGGAGTTCATCATAGTGTTGGTGCTTTTACAGGGGATAGCTCAGACTACCGAGCAATGGCGCCAACTGATCAAGAGGATGGAGCCCCTCGCCGATGAAAACGCAAAACTGAAGGAGGCAATGAAGCTCATGGAGAAAAATATCTAGAGGGCCCAATGTGAGTGGGATCTTGCTAAAACCAACGCGTGGGACCTAGAATACCAGAAGGGCGTCCTATCCGAGCAGCTGGCGACGGCGTCCGAGCCGTTGTGGGGCAAGTTCGAGCAGCTGGCCATCATCTCCGAGCGGCTAATGAGTGTGTCCGAGCAGCTAGAGCAGAAGTCTAACCAGCTCCGAAACGTCTCTGAGCAGAGAAAAGGTATGGCGTATCAGCGATTTTCCTTTGTATTATTGAACAGTTATATTGTTGCTGATGACTATTGTGCTTGTAGAGCAAGATGTGGAGCTCGGCCAGCTACACCAAACCATCGGGCAACTCTAAGAGGAGAAGGCGAAGGAGTTAGGGTGAGCGGAGAAGCTGGCCGAGGAGCTAAAAGGTGAGTACTTCATGGCCGAAGTTACTGCTGGAGTAATTTCTTTGCCTGACAGACCCTTGTAATGCCTACAGACTATCGTTGGAGGGTCAAGGCATAGTTCAATGTGTTGGAGCAGGGGGCCAAAACCCAATAGAGCAAATTCGACGCCATAGTTGCCAGAGTTAAGCCAGTGCTCGACAGCGTCATCCTGGAGGTGGCTCCTTAGCTCGATGGTAGGCCACCACGTCCAGACACCTTCATCGATCGGTGCAAGGTGGCATGGGAGAACTTCAATATCTTCAACTGCGATGCCACCGTCACCGCCGTTACACATGCCCTAGCGGTGGTCTGATCCCACTACCCGGCCATTGACCTTCAAGCGATAGGAGCCGGAATTGCCAGAGGGACGGAGGCAATGGAGCATCAGCAGCTGGAAGATGAGGTGGAAGATGCAGCGAAGAAATTGGCCGGTGATGTTGACCTATTGGCGAGATGGACGGCGATGACGAAGCCCCATGATCTACTCAGAGGAAATTCTATAATAATTGGAAAGAATAGTTAAAACGTGCAAGGGCACAGACAGATATTTATGTATATATATAAATGTTGACATGTGCATGTTTATGCAGTTTGCTAGTATTGCGGTGAAAAAATTATTGTAGTGATAACCCTAACGCAATTATATGTAGTATAAGTAGCATCCGAGCAGTTAGTTCGTTACTGAACTCTTGGCCTTGGCTAGCCCATAGTCCATAACATTGAGCGCGGAGCCCATGCACATGTAGAAGGAACATGCGTGACCAAAGAATCGTAGCCAACCACCCATAATGTAGAGCGTGGAGCCCGTAGCACGTATAGGGTGAGATTGGAGACTAGGTCTTCTCCATAGAGATCAGAGAAAAACGTGTGTTGCTCGGCGATTAGCGAATTAACTTGGAGATATATGTAGTATAAGTGCCGTCTGAGATGTTAGTTCTTTTACTGAGCTCTTGGCCTTGGTTAGCCCATAGTCCATAACATCGAGCATGGAGCCCGTGCATGTGTAGGAGGAACAGGCGTGACCAAGGAACCATAGCCGACCACCCATAACGTAGAGCCTGGAGCCCGTAGCACGTGTAGGGAGAGATTGGAGACTGGGTCTTCTCCATAGAGCATAGAACAGAACATGTGCTGCTCAGCGGTTGGCGAATTAACTTAGAGATATACGTAGTATAAGTGGCGTCCGAGTAGTTAGTTCTTTTAAATGCTGGAAATTAGGGTTTTGGAATTCAAATTTAATACTAGAGTTATGAACTTGATTCATCCATACAAGTCAACACATATAATCATAAAAGTAAACTTGTTTTAGTGAATGCATATCAAAGTTTTCACTAACTCAAAAATGATGTGCAATGCATATGATGACATGGCATATTTTAGTGTTTAAAACACCAGAGGTGTTACAACCCTTCCCCCTAAAAGAAATCTCGTCCCGAGATTTAAAAGTCCTAGGATAAAGTAATGAGAAAGGAAATGTGTCAAGCAAATACATTCAAAACCTGACCATAAAATAGCTAAGGCCCCTTTACAAAACATGGTTCGTAAAGACAAAACACAACTAACAATATTCTATATCGACGCAAGAAACTCCGAAAACTATTCTAGCAAGAAATCTTCAGATTCCCAAGTAGCTTCTTCTTCTTATTGTTGATTCCATTGTATCTTGTAGAACTTGATTGTCCTCCTTCGTGTGACATGGTCTTTCTGATCCAGAACTCGGATAGGATATTCAAAATAGGTCAAATCAGGTTCAAGTTCCACTCCTTCAATATCAATATTTTGATCAGGCACTTGAAGACATTTCTTTAACTAGGAGACATGGAACACATCGTGTACAGCTAAGAGATGTTCCGGTAACTTCAAGTGGTATGCCACTTTTCCACACCTCTCCAAAATTTGAAATGGTCCAATATAACGAGGTGCTAACTTGCCTTTAACCCTGAAATGGTTGACTCCTTTCATTGGTGATACCTTTAGATATACATAATCTCCCTTGTTAAACACCAATGGTCGACGTCGTTTATCTGTATAACTCTTTTGTCGGGACTGAGCTATCTTCAAATTGTTTTGTATCTGCCTAACCTTCTCTTCTATTTCTTTCACAAGGTCAACTCCAAAGAACCATCTTTCCCTGGGTTCAGACCAATTTAGCGAGGTTCTACACCTACGACCATAGAGTGCTTCAAATGGAGCCATCTTAATCCTCTCTTGATAACTATTGTTGTATGAGAACTCAGCCAAAGGCAAACATTCATCCCACTTATTGGAATAGTTAAGGACACAACACCTTAACATATCTTCAAGTGCTTGATTTACCCTTTTAGTCTAACCATCAGTCTGTGGATGATAAGCAGTACTATGCAGAAGTTTGGTACCCATCGAAGCATGCAATTGTTTCCAAAAGTTGGTGACAAACTATGTACCTCTATCCGACACAATGGTCTTTGGTACACCATGTAAGCTCATGATTCGTGCTAAATACAACTTGGCATATTGGATAGTGGGATATATACTCTTGACTGGAAGAAAATGTGCTGACTTAGTCAGTCGATCTACAATAACCCATATTGAGTCAAAACCTTTTGATGTCTTGGGTAGACTGATGATAAAGTCCATACTAATATCCTCCCACTTCTAAGTTGGAATAGGCAATGGCTGTAACTCCCTAGGGGACTTCAAATGTATAGCTTTTACTTTTTGATAGGTATCACACTTGGCTATATATCGAGCAATCTCTATCTTCATTTTGGTCCACCAGAATCTCTGTTTCAAGTCATGGTACATTTTATTACTTCCCGAATGAATAGAGAACCTGGTGGTATATGCCTCTTCAAGAATTGACTGTCACAACTCAGGAACCTTTGGTACCACAAGATGATTCTTGAACCATAGCACACCTGCATCATCTATTCTGAAACATGCCTATCGACAGAATATCATCGGCAGTCCACTGAGGGGTATCTCGTGATGGTAGATTTGTTGGTGGGGGTGTGCGTAATCAGGAACCGGATGGTGACACAAGGCGCAGAGACAGCGATTTAGACAGGTTCAGGCTGTCTAATCGATGTAATACCCTACGTCATGTGTCTTTGGTGTATTGTATTGATCTGGACGACCAAGTAGCTTGATGTAGCCTATCCGCTAGGGGACCCCTGCCTCTCCTTATATAGTCTAGAGAGACAGGGTTACAAGTAAAGTATCCTATTTGGTACTATACAGTGTCTTGCGGTGCACGCCGAGCAGCGCTATGCACGCCTTGATCTTGTGGGCCAGGCCACCTCCGATGGTGTGGCCCACATCTTGGGGGTCATACCCCCATAGCTAGTCCCTGAGCCTAACAGTAGGTGACGTAGTCATGTGGTGCCAGGGTCATAAAGTAAAAGACCAGCCGAGCAGGCAGTTAGTCCCCGGGCATAGCCTCGAGATGAAAAGCACACATTAACCGCAAGGTGAAGTGTGCCCAGTTAGTCCCTGAGCCTGCTGGAAGATGAAGAATGAATCTTGTAGCAAGGTCAAAGGAAAAGAAGTCTAAAAGCTTGCCGACGTTGTCTGACATGCACGTATCAAGACCCTAGACGTGTTGCCCAAGATCAGCACCCTGATCCAAACAACATGAAGCAGCTTGATAGCACATCGACGAGACGTAGCAAGATCTGAGCAGTAAGGGAGTCCCTAGCGTCACTGACGATGAACGAGCACCGAGGAGTCCCCGATGTAGGCTATGATGTCCGAGCACTGAGGAATCCTTGGCGTCGCTGGCGATGACCGAGCACCGAGGAGCAAGGAGTCCCCGGCGTCGCTAGCGATGACCGAGCACCGAGGAGCAAGGAGCGAGGAGTCCTCGGCATCACTGGTGATGACCGAGCACCGAGGAGCGAGGAGCGAGGAGTCCTCGGCATCGCTGGCGATGACCGAGCACTGAGGAGCGAGGAGCGAGGAGTCCTCGGCATCGCTGGCGATGACCGAGCACCGAGGAGCGAGGAGCGAGGAGTCTCTGGCGTCGCTGGTGATGTTCGAGCACCAAGGAGTGAGGAGTCCCCGGCGTCGCTGGTGATGACCGAGCACCGAGGAGTGAGGAGTCCCCGACGTTGCTGGTGATGTCCGAGCACCGAGGAGTGAGGAGTCCCCGGCGTCGCTGGCAATGATCGAGCACCGAGGAGCGAGGAGTCCCCGGCGTCACTGGTGATGACCGAGCATCGAAGAATCCGAGCGCTGAGGAGTATACCCTTGTTTTCTTTAATATGGGCTATACCCTTGTTTTCTTTCTGAGTGGCAATAATTTGGTCTCGAATAGTTGATTCAATAGTTATATTGGTTAAACTACCCTATTGAATTATCTCTATATTCAACTTTTCCATCTCATGACATAAAGTTGGATCCATTGTCTTCACGGTCATGCAATTGCAATGACTCTTACGACTGAGTGCATCTGCAACCACATTTACCTTACCAGGGTGGTAATGCACCTCCAAGTCATAATCTTTAATCAATTCCAACCATCTTCTTTGCCACATGTTCAATTTTGATTGAGTAAAGATATATTTTAAACTCTTGTGATCTATATAAATATGACAAGTATTACCAAGTAGATAATGCTGCCAAATTTTTAAAGCATGGACAACTGCTGCTAACTGTAGATCATGGGTTGGATAATGTTCTTCATGTCGCTTAAGTTGTCTAGAAGCATAGGCGATGACTCGACCTTCTTGCATCAATACACATCCAATATCGATACCAGAAGCATCACAATAAATGTCGAACGACTTCTCGATATCTGGCTGTGCTAACACTGGTGCAGTGGTTAATAATCTCTTCAAAGTCTGGAAAGCTTCTTCACAGTCAGGTGACCAGACAAACTTGGCTTGGTTTTTTAACAATCCAGTGATGGACTTGGATATTCTAGAGAAATCTAGAATAAAACGACGGTAATAACCCACCATTCCTAGAAAACTTTGAACCTGATGAACAGTGGTTGGTGGTTTCCAATCTAGTATATCCTTAACTTTGCTTGGATCTACCGCAACTCCTTCAGCTGACAAGACATGCCCTAAAAACTATACTTCCTTTAACCAGAAGTCACACTTACTAAACTTGGCATATAACTGATGTTCTCTTAGGCGTGTCAGAACAACTCTGAGATGTTCAGCATGTTCTTTCTTGTTCTTGGAATATATTAAGATGTCATCAATAAAGACTACTACAAACTTGTCTAGCTCAGGCATGAACACTGAATTCATCAGATACATGAAGTGAGCTAGGGCATTCGTCAAACCAAAAGACATTACCAGGTATTCATATAATCCATATCTAGTGGTAAATGTCGTTTTAGGAATATCTTTAGGCTTAATTTTGATTTGATGATAACCTGACCTCAAATCAATCTTGGAGAAAACCTTGGCTCCAGCTAGTTGATCAAAAAGTAAATCTATCTGAGGTAAGGGATATTTATTTTTAATTGTCACTTCATTCAATGGACGATAGTCAACACACAATCTTAGGGTCTTGTCTTTTTTTCACAAAAATTGCAGGACATCCCCAAGGTGATGAACTAGGTTAGATAAAACCTTTATCAATCAACTCTTGCAATTGAGTCTTCAACTCAACTAATTCCTTGGGAGGCATCCTATAAGCTCTCCTAGAGATTGGAGCTATTCCAGGCTTTAGATCTATTCCAAACAGAACATCTCTATCAGGTGGTAGACTAGGTAAATCTTCAGGAAAAACATCTGGAAATTCACAAACTACAGGGATATCTCTAATCTCTTTGACAGAAGTTGCACAAACTTTTTCCACTGATCTCTTTAAGACTGGAAGTTGGATAAGAAGCTGAGAATTACTATCTGGCAAACTCAACCTTATTGTCCTATTCAAAGTATCTACAACAGCTTTATGCTCATACATCCAGTTCAATCCCAAGATCACATCTATATCCTGATCTTTTAAAATAATCATGGTGGTGGGAAAAATGTGCCCACCCAGGTTTATGGGTACTTAGTACACCATTTCCTTAGTACATAGACATCCCCCGGGCGACTGTATATAAAAATTCTCCTTTGTTTCCCCAATTGGAATTTCATGCTTTATGACAAAGGTTCTATTAATGAATGTATGAGATGCACCAGAATTGAAAAGCATAACTATAGGATGATCAGTGATAGGAAACATACCTAGCATCACGGGTTCCCCTTCTGAAATCTCCCCAGCTTGAGTATAGAAAACCCGCCCCATCTTCTTTTCATTTCTGCCCTTCTGAGCATTTTGGTTGCTGTTCTTGTCCTGAGCTTGACACTGTTGTTGATTTCTGGGAGCTTTCTGAAAATTTGGATTGTACTGCTTAGGATATGGACATTCCCTAAAGAAATGACCTGACTTCCCACAATTGAAACATGGGTAATTGTGGCCTTGGGGTGTTGGAGCATGAACACCAGGAACATTTGTCTGTTGAGAGTTTGGGTAAGTTATGGTAGGACAAACATTTGGTTGTTGACCGGCTTGGAACTGCAGCGGGCGATAAGGAGAATAGTAGTGATTCACCGGATGATAAATTATCTTCTGTCTCTTTTGATTGCCACCAAAAGACCCAGATGGCACGCTCTTTTTCTTCTTAATTTCCTTATGCTGCCGATATTTCTCCTCTGAAGCAATAGCAATGTTAACCACCTCATGATACATGACATTGGTACAGGTAGTCATCATGGTCTGAAGTTTGGTACTAAGACCAAGCATGAACCACTTCTTATTCTTGGCATCTGTGTTAACATGCTCGTGTGCATACTGTGAAAGGTGATTGAACTTGCCCACATACTGCATGACTATTTGATCACCTTGCTTCAAAGCAAGAAACTCATCCAGCTTCATGGCCATAACTCCATCTGGAATATAATGGGCATGGAAAGCAGTGTGGAACTTGGCCCAAGTTAACCGAGTACTGGCTAGTTGCATGGCCACAAGGTTCGCCCACCAAGCATCTGCTGCACCTCTAAGATGTTGGGCAGCAAAAATAGGCTTTTGGAACTGAGTGCATGGAATGAGGTTGAACTTCTGCTCTATTGTACGAAGCCAATCATCAGCTTCAAGTGGTTCGTCCGCCTTGGAAAATACTAGTGGTCGTGTATCTATGAAGTCAACATATGTAGCTTCTTGCCTTTGATGATTACGACCATGATTCCCTTGCATCATATTCTGATTGCTTTGAGCTAACTCCCGAAGCAACCGAGCATTATCTATGGTCACATGGACCAGTGCCACGATAGCATCAGCCAAAGTTGGCGGAATTGGTGGTGTATCAGGAACACCACCCTCGTCTTGCGAAGAACTAGGAATATCCGAAGCCCGAGTATGAGGCATCTGTTCATGACAAACCAAACTTTACTCACAAGCATTTATTGAAATATTAAAAGAGCTTACTACAAACATATTACATTGGGTTTACTTATTTATACACAAGTCTGTACTTAAGCAAGACTACCCAGCTTGACTAGAACTCACTATATTACAACTCTACTCTTCTCCATGATCACATCAAACCTTGGGATCGGTATCCATTCTAGAAACATTTTTGCCTTCATCATCACTTTCATTGACCACCACTACTTCTTCTAGATCCTCTTCTTCTTCCTCTTTAGGCTCATCATCATCTGCTATGATGACACCTGGGTCCATTGCATCAGCTTGAGGCTCATGATTTGGATTCAGGAGGTTGTTCAACCTATGGACTTCTTCATATAGATTGGTATAATATTCTTCTAAGTCTTCTACATAAAACTCTAACTCATGAACTCAGGCTCCAGCTATATCTTATCTATGCCAAGCTTCATTTCTTTCTTCCACCATACGAACTAACATACGCTCATAGTTCTTATGAGCGGTGGTGAGACACCTCAATTGATCCTATAACTTGCCCACCTGGATGGCATCCATAGCCCTATCTCTAGTAGCCTATGCTAATTTTGCTGAAAGCCTCTGTACCTCAGCCTGGGGATCAGGCCTAAAGCTGCTACTACTAGCACCATCACTTCTAGGGGTGAGCTGGTGACAAGGAACTCCTTTGGGTCCAATGGACTTATGGGGCGTTACCTTGGTACGAGCCATACTATAGAAAGCAAGATATAATACAGTAAGAAACTCTGAAAAAAAAAGTTTAAAGAGTAGCAAGGAATGGATTACACTACTCGACCCAAACTACGAGGGAAAGTAATTAACAAGTGGATTAATCATGATGCATGAGTCTTCCTTACAAAACTTAAACATCAAAGCTCCTAAAGTATATAAACAATAGTTCTTATTATATAGGGCATAATAAGATTACTACTCCACCATACAAAACCTTTTTAATCAAATAAGGAATGGCGAGAATGAATTAAGATAAGTCGGAAGCAATTTGGACCAAATTAACAGATTAAATTTATTTGCCCCAAATCATTTTGAACTTTTTGTAAAACAATACTACAAAAACTTTGTAATGGTCGCTCTGATACTAGTCTGAGGTAGAACCTCCTAAATTATAGGGCTCACATGCACCTGTCATTGTCCAATGACTTATGATGACTATGCATATATTCCCGGTAACTTAAGAAGCATGTCCGGTGTCCTTAGGAAACCCGAACCATCCATGATTTCTTTCAAGCAGGATCCATCACAGAGTCATTGCAGTATTACAATAGTTTATTCATTAATATACATCATAGTAAAATAGCAGAAGTCTTACAATAACTTAGTTACAAAACAGTTGTTTCACAAACTAAGTACTATTATTATTACAAACCATAGTAGTGGAGTAGGCTAAGTAACATAAAACAAAACACACAATAAAGTGCCCTGCCCAAGGGCCACACATTTACTTGTCATCATTGATTTGAAAAAACCGTCATGCAGCATGGTCCAAAGCAGACCTGTGCATGAGGCTCACCTGCAGCAAGGGTTTAACGAACCCTGAGTACAAAAGTACTCAACAAGACTTAACCGAAGTAACAATAGATAAGACTCAGGAATGCAGGCTCGGGGATTCAAGGTAAGGCTTTAGCAAGAATCAAAGTTCTTTTGCGTAAAAGCTCTCTAACAAGAATCTTTCTTTTGGTCTAGATCGAAGGGTGGTCGGCGCTGAACCAGAGTGTCCAGAGACAATTCTACGATGGAGAGGCAATCGATGAGCTTCTGGCCAACCAGATCAATGGATGTGATCAGATCGTTGTTGTTGCTTTGCCTCCTCTAGTAGCGAGGGAGCGGGTGGCGAATTGTCATTGAAGGCGACCTCGGAGGTGGTTCTAAGATCGAATATGTAGTCGTAGGGGTTCAGGTGATCGATGTAGAATCGATCTGCACCGGCTCAATGAGCTCTCCAACTCCGTCAGCGTTGACGATCCACGAGATCGATCCGACCATGAAGATCTGGCTGAGCTATGGGAGGGACGAAGAGCCTACAAAACATACCATCTTGTTCGACATGTAAATAGCACGCACACCCCTACTTGGCACGCCAACTATCAACAAAATATCGTTGGTAGTCCTCCGAGGGGTGTCCCATGAAGGTAGATTGATTGGTAGAGATGCATGTAATCGAGAACAAGAAGGCAATAGAGACACACGAGTTAGACAGGTTCAGGCCATCAGTATGATGTAATACCCTACTCCTATGGTCTATTGGATTGTATTGGCTATCGGATGATATTGCGTGAGTTTGGAGGGGGTCCCTGCCCGCCTTATATAGTCCGGGGGTATGGTTACAAGTCGGTTAGATCTAGGAGATAACCAGAAGGTAATAACATATTATAGGAATCATGGGATCATACGTATCCTAACAGATCTCCTAGTATCTTCAGGATATCTTCCCGATGTCTTGCGAGAGACACCGAGCAGTGTAGTGCCTTGCAAGGCTTCATCTTATGGGCTGGGCCACCCCTAGGGGCATAGCCCATATGGTCTGCCATGGGTATCTGGGGTTGTATCCTCCACAGCTAGTCCCTAAGCGCCTTGTATCCATTGTGCAACGCTGTCTTGAGCTTGTCTGAGCAGGTGCGAGCAAAGCCGAGCAGTCAAACTCATGGTCCAACCACCGTGATGAGTTGCCGAGCAGTTGTGAGCTGTTGTCGAGCAGCATGAACCATCATCGAGCAGCGTGAACCATCGTCGAACAGTGTGAACCATCACCGAGCAGCGTGAACCCAAGTATGGCTTGCCATAAGGGTGTAAGGAGCTCAAGTTTAGAATCGAAATTTTCCTCTCAGTGGACCAAGTGTGCCCACTTAGAGTCCAACCATGAGAAATGGAGATAGTCTTCTTTAGCTTCGGGAGACGCGAAGTCTTCTAGATTAAAGCAAACACACTCACCGCAAGGTGAAGTGTGCCCACTTAGTCCCCGAGCCTGACAGTAGGTGATGTAGTCACGTGGTGCTAGGGTCCAAAGTAGAAGAAAAGTAGAAGACTAGCCGAGCAGGCAGCCAGTCCCCAAGCGTAGCCCCAAAATGAGAAAAGCAAATTCACTGCAAGGTGAAGTGTGCCCACTTAGTCCTCGAGCCTGACAAAAGGTGACGTAGTCACGTGGTGCCAGGGTCAGAAACAGCAGTCAACAGAAGAAAGTCCCCAGTATGGTGAGGAACCAAGTCATATTGCTGACATAGTCCCCGAGACACAAGTGGAAATCTTGGAGAAAACAAACCATGGAGAAAAAACTAGAGTAATGGCTATACAGTAGTAATTACTGAGCTGTAACAGATGGTGGAGAAGTAGATGAATATTTGGTGAGCAGTAACAAATTGCGACGATACGGGCTGCAGTTGCACGAAAGCCCAAGTAGCGGCCCACCACGCTGTTGTGGAGAATTCAGAGAGGCGCAAATCATGGAGCGGTTTCCTAAAAACCCTCGAATGCAAAAGGTGGGGAGAGTGCTTTATAACTACGCCGCCACGCCCCACGCTCCCACCTTTGCCACTTTGTCATTTCATCTTCCTCTTTAGCCCTTACCCTTCAATTTAAATAAATTTTGCATTCTATCCACCCTTTTCACTTAATCCCTATGGGGCTTATTGCTTTTCCAAGTCATAGGTGGTAGCAAGATAGAACGGTTTTAACAAATTACCAATCATTCATTCTTTGATCAACCTTCTATCCAGAGTGTCGACAGAATATCATCGGCAGTCCTCCGAGGGGTATCCCACGAAGATAGATTGATCGGCAGATATGCGTGTAATCGAGAACAAGAAGGCAACAGAGACACACGAGTTAGACAGGTTTAGGCTGTCAATATGACGTAATACCCTACTCCTATGGTCTGTTGGATTGTATTGGCTATCATATGATATTGCGTGAGTTTGGAGGGGGGTCCCTGCCCGCATTATATAGTCTGGGGGGTAGGGTTACAAGTCGATTAGATCTGAGAGATAACCGGAAATTAATAATAGATTATAGGAATCATGGGATCATACGTATCCTAACAGATCTTGTAGTATCTTCAGGATATCTTCCCAGTGTCTTGCGGGAGACGCCGAGCAGTGTCGTGCCCTGCAAGGCTTCATCTTGTGGGTTGGGCTGCCCCTGTGGGCGCAACCCATGTGGTCTGCCGTGGGTATGCAAGGTCGTACCCCCCACACGGAGGTTTTATGAATTTTGCAAAATGAAATATAATTTCCTCAAATGATTCACTCGATCGCTCAATGTGTATGATCCTCACCAAGGCATTTGATTGTTTTGCCTTCTTTTCATCCTATCTCTAAAAGGCTTTGAGTGGAGTTTTAGGTAGGTATGAATAAGAGGCATACTTACATCACACATAGTGCTAAGTCAAAAATTGGATCCCAGAAGATGCAAGGCATACACTTCGATCAAGATGTGCAAGTGTGGAATATTTTCCTAATCCTAATTTTTTTGGTACTCCTTCTGATCATGACTTTCTCTCTTTTTAATAATTGCCTTGGAAGTATGGGCTATCTCCCTTTTTTCAATACTTTGGAACCTTCATGTGTTCCATTCTTTTTCTTCTTTTCTTTTGCTATTTTGAGAGCTTCATGTGTCTCTCTCTTTTTTTAGCATAGCCCCATACTTCTTTTTGGCATATGAAAAACTTTGGAGAGAAAGACTCATGACAAATGAATGGAGTTTTTATTTTAGGTGGACGGACAATATGTTTTTGCATAACTCTCAGTGTTAGAGTTAGCATTTTATTTGTGGGTGTACATGAATCTTGATCATGGGTGCATACTAGAATATCTACAAGGGTCATAATAATTTGACAAAACTCAATATGAATATAAGTAGCATATGACTAGGGTTTTGAATTGGAATGATGTCATATGGCCGTGGTAGGAATTCATAATCATTAAGAAATTTTTTGATTTTAGCATTTTTAATTGAAAATCCTGGATGTCAAGTTTCTCTTAGAATAAAGTTAGCAAATTCTATTTACCATATCATAACTTGGAACAACTTAGAAAAGGATCATCCCTTTGCAACTCACAAGTTTCAAGTTTTAGGATAAGATATTTTAGCCAACAAACTTAAATCTTAGGGAATACTAAGTTACAGTCTAGGCACAGATAAATTATAGACAGAGCAATTATTCATTATTTCAACAAAGGAGAAACTAAATATTCTTAAATCACATATGAGAGTCGAATAAATATTTTTGTTGTTTTTATCATATTTCATTTTTTTGGATTTTCTATTGTTTATTGTTTTAAATGCTAATAAATAAATAAATGTAGAAATTAAATAATGCAAAAATGAAAATGCTGAGAATAAAAGATATTACTTACCTCTGCGGGGGTGCTCTCCCAAGCTAGCTCGAAGCTAGGAGACGATTTCGAGGTAGGTTATTTATTTAGTATATCAACTAATGTTCACACTTAGTAATTTTAGTACAATGATCAAGCTAGACAATACTTTCATTTGATTAAGGTAGACTAATTAACCTAAGCCCCATGCTTAATTTAAAGAGTCTATGGAAGCATGATTGACCAATAACCATACCCCCAAACCAAAAATATACTTCTTGCAGGACACTAGAAGATAACTAAGGTTTATTTAGCAAAGGTGAAAGGTAAACTTTTAGGTGGATTTTACATATATATATATGATTTGCTAAAATTTATGTTGTTTATTTCAACCATTGTCTATACTCAGCAGTTTTGGTTCAATGATTAAATTAAATATCTAATCAAGGTAGGCAAAGTAACCTAAGCACCATGCTTAATTTAAAAAGCCTATGAAGACATGATCATACACTAACCATGCCTCAAACCAAAGTATACTTTGTTAGATCATGGAGGAACAAGTAGGATTTATTTAACATAAATCAAGGCAAGATGTAAACTTGAAGATTTTTATTTATTTTTCCTTTGTATTTGTATTCCACCAAGGTCTATACTCGGTAGTTTTGGTACAATGATCAAACTAGAAAAATTTGATCAAAGTAGACTAATTAACCTAAGCTCCATGCTTAATTTAAAAAGTCTTTAAAAGTATGATCGCGCAAGAATCATACCCACACCAAAACTTTCTTCGTGTAGAACATGGGAGAATACTAAAATTCAACAACAAAGATAATTTAAAGATAAATCTTTGTACTATTATTATATTTCCTTTTAGATTTATTTATTCATAAACTAGGAATTCTAAGTTTGAGTATAATTTTAAAGATAACTACCAATTTACCTTTGGCAAAGACTTACCTTTTAAGGTCTAATGAGTAGGACCCTTCCCCGTTCAGTTCTTGCTTGATGGAGTGCTCGATCCTGGAGAAGTGGATGTAGAGGGCTGCTCTTTCTTTGGCCTCCACACCATCTTGTTTGTTCTTGGTGGTGTGGTGGTGGACTTCGGAGTTGTTTCTTTTGGTTTCCACACCAATTTGTTCTTCTTTGGTGGTGTGGGAACAACGTTTGGGGCCTTTTCTTTTGTCATTTGTTTAACCTTCTTTTGCTCGGGCTTCTTTTTTATTCCTTTGTTCTTTTTCACCATGTTGTCCACCAATTGAGGTTGGATATGAACCTCCCTTAGGCCTTGTGGGTTTGGCCCATACTTGATGCGAATCATGGAGCATTGTTCCTTCCTGGGCCTGAAGGTGATTTTTTCTTCATTACCATGGCTATTAAAGCAGATTTCTCTAGCTCCAACATCAATTTGGGCTCCTACAATGCTCAAGAAGGGTTGCCCAAGGATGAGGGCTGATTCTTTTGTGACCTCCATGTCGAGCACCATGAAGTCGATAGGGATGTAGTAATCCTAGATTTTCACTGGAATATCTTCGCAATCCCTGTCGCGTAGCGAACCATCGAATCGACTAGCTGAAGCATCATTGGTGTTGGCATCAATTATATGAGGTTTAGCTTGTCGAAGATGGCCTTAGGCATAACGCTTACGCTAGCCCCAAGGTCGCACAAAGCTTGGTCGAAATACTGGATCTTGATGGAACATGAGATTGTGGAACACCCAGCATCCTTTTTCTTTTCAGGAAAGTCGAGTATAGCAGTGCTACATCTTCTGTCAGCTTGACGACCTCCATGGATGGTAGTGGTTGCTTATTGTTGATGATGTCCTTGATGTACTTGGCATAGGAAGGTACATCCAAGATGTCCATTAGTGGGATGCTTACATGTATCTTCTCGATCATCTCAACAAAATGAGCGAATCGCTCATCCATGGCCTGCTTGCGGTTCTATGTGGGAAACAGCAGGTAGCTGGTGTCAACGAAGTCCTTTGGTGCCGCCACCTCGTCTTGCTGCTCTTTTTCATTTGGTGTTGTCGAAGGTTTGGCCTCCTGGCGCTCTTTTGCCTTTCCTATAGATTGGTTAGGGTTTGGTGGATCATGAGTGGTCTTACCACCCCTCGGGGTCACCGCTTTTACATTTTCACGAGAATTCTCAGGTTGAGCAAGAATTTTTCCATTACTATCAATAGGAATTGCAGCAACTATTTGAGCTAGTTGTGTTTCTATCATTTTATTAAAGCTCAATTCATTTTTAACAGCAGAAGTTAAACCTTCAATTTGAGAATTTATATTTTTAAGAATTTTATCGTTTGACATTAATTTCTTTGTAATATTTTCATTAATTTTTGCTTGGCCTAATACCAAGTCTTTGAAAGAAGGTTGATTCGAATTGTAACTGGAATTGAAGTTCAAATTACCTTGCGGGCGGGACTGGTTGTTCCACCCGTTATTACCTGATGGATGGTGAAACCCGTTGTTGATGAAGGCAGCTTCTTCGTGGGTTTCAGGGCAATCATTCCCCAAATGGCCAACATTTCCACACACCTCACATGTCATGTGTGAGTCCATGGCCTGGACGGTGCCCATCATGGCGTCTTTATCTTAGGCTCGTTTCTCCAGTCTTTTCATTATTAAATCTATTTTTGCGGAAAGCATATCCATCTCCTTTATGGTATGCATTCCTTTTTGTGTTTTCCTTTCCTCCCCCCCCCAGCTTTGATTTGACTCCATTTTATTGATGAGAGTCATGGCTCCATCAATAGTGAGGGAAAGGAAAGCGCCTCTAGCAGCAGCATCAAGGTGGCCCCTAGACATGGGATGAATCCATCATAAAAATTTTGGAGCACTAACCAGTTTTCAATCCCATGGTGCGGGCATACTTGGATGTAGTCCTACAGCCTCTCCCATGCCTCGAGAAGGGTTTCCATGGAGCTTTGCTGGAAGTTCGAAATTCATCCCCTTAGGGTATTGGTTTTGCCCATAGGGAAGAACTTGGCGAGGAACGTCGGGAACATTTGTCCCACGCCTTGACAGCTTCCTTGTCCTCATAGAACCACTATTTTGCCTTCCCTGAGTGTCACACCTAATTTTAAGGATAAAATGGAGTGCAAAATCTTATGTGCGCCTAGAGATCAGTCACACACATAAGCTAGCAAATTATGAATAGTATCATCACAAGTGTTTATTACATCACGAATAAGACAGAGTTATCACATAAATGTAGTGGAAATAGTAAAAGATCTCTCGTGAAAGCTCCATTTCACAGGGACGTCGACTGGTTGACCATAAGCCTAGTAGTCCTCAGGAAAATCATCATACCCATAGCCATCTGTGACTCATCCGAGATTTTTATCCAAATAATGAAAATAAACAAGCATAAGTACATGTCGTACTAAACAAGTGTAACATGGGGTTTAACAGCATTTAGCTTTTAGTTGTCATAAAAGGCCTGACATAGGTTTAACAGCATTTAGCTTTTAGTTGTCACAGTTTTAGCTTAAGAGTAGCAACAAGTTGTTTCAATTCCCAATGCAAAACACATGATCAAATGTAAACATGAAGAATGAATAGCATAAATAGATAATTCTTAGTGTTCACCTCTTCCATAAATGTTCCAAGGCCGCTCATGACCGTGAGCACGGCTGATATACTAGTTTTACACTCTACAGAGGTTGTACACTTTCACTGTGAGTCATGATACCCATATGCCCAGGTTAATTACTCCCAAAACACTTCTAAGGTGAGCAGGCAGGGGTCACTATGAAGCCTTTCAAAGGTTCATCTAACAAGTTAGGGCCATTAGATCCACTTGGCAAACAGATATAGGAACCCTCCTGTCAAATGGCAAAATTCTCTCATGGCTATACACGTAAGAGTAGAGGCTATCCTATACCCGATTCATCAAGCCATTCTTACGCCAATAAAGGTAACCACTAACAAGCTAAAAAAGGTCCTCATACTGAGCTAAAGCCAAAGCCACGTAGCCTTCACAACTGTACTGTAAGTCCCGGATGATCACTTACAGATAAGTCCTTAGGGAGAGCAATCTGAAGCATTTAGAAAGTAGCTAAATACTCCAGCCCCCTGGTTCCAAGTTGCTAAAAAGTCGTATTTTAATATTTATTGCATATACCATTAGTCAAGTTATAAGATCATGGTTTAATTGAGCACTAGCAAAGCTACCCAATGCATATCCCGTAGGTGACAAGGTAAAAGTTCAATTCGATGAAATTCCTATCAAGGTGACACATGCAACATGAATTTAATGAATTAAAGTGAATAGGAAACAAGGATGATCCCAAGCTATACTTGCCTTGAGCAAAGAACTTCTGCTAGTCCTGCTCGTTAAAGTCATATCGTTGATCTCCCACGAATTGCTCCCCATCTATACTCGATAACACAGCAACATACAAACATCTAGGAGCAATCATGCAAAGCAAACAAAGCTATAGATTAGAATAGTACACCAACAGCATAAAATCAAGATAAAAAGTTTGGAAAATAAATCTATGTCTCGCTACAAACACACAGACGCGAAGATCACAAAAATCAGAGCTAAAACGAAGAAGTTATGAATTAAGCAAGATTTCCTTTAGTAAAATAATAGCTTAAATCTAATCTTGAATTTTAAAAGTTGAAAACCTACTTAACAGTAGTATAAACATTTAGATTACTTAATTATGAACCTAACACAACTTGAACAGATCAAATCGGAGTTAAAATGGACATTTTATGGCTAAAACAAGTTGAGTGGCAAAATTGTAAATAACTGAAAACATATTTTCAATCTAACCGAATAAAAATACGTTTTCAAAGGAAAGAAATGGAATATGAAAATATGCTTTGGACTATGGGTTAAGTCTAAAAAATTATAAGGGTGTTTTTGAAAAACTAGCAGGGAAGGGGTATCTTGGATCTGGGACCGTTGGATTAGAGATGGACGGCTGAGATTGGATCTGGCGGTAAAAAAAACCTTGCCGGCAGGAATAGGACCGGTAGCGGGTGGGCAACCGAGGCGCCATTGGAGAGCTCACTGGAGCTTCGGCTTTCGGCCTACAATGCTTGGTTCAACAAAATAGAAGCACCGAGAGATAGAGGAGGGAGTGGGGAAGTCACCGGACCCAAGAGGAGCTAGCGAGGAGCAATGGAGGCGGCATGGCGCTTCAGCAGTCGGCGGCTATCGTGGCAGCACTAGGGCGAAGAGCTTGCTTGGGCGACTACAGGCTTGCTTGGGCGAAGAGCTTGCGGCCAGGCGGGATAAAGAGGGCAGAGCAATTCAGGCGGATATTTATGGGGTAGGGTTACTTGAGAGGCACGGCGCAGAGCTCGTGGCGAAGGCAGGCACTTAGCGACGGTGCGGTCGTATTCGAGCCGGACATGGCATGGGGAAGGAGAAGGGCCTGACCTATAGACCAGGGCGGTCAGCGGCCGAAAGAAAGAGAAGCGCAGGTCAGCAGGCATGCGGAGCTCGGCCAGCGCCTTGCTAGGCCGCCACGGCACGGCGCAGGAGAAGAGCCGAACTGGGCTTCGGTCGAGCAGAAAGGAGTGAGGCGGCTGCGACCGAGGTAGGCCGAACAGCTAGGCTTCGGACCAAGCGGGGAAGAGTGGAGAAGAAGGCCACTAGTTGGACTAGTGGCCCATGAAGGAGAAAGGGGAGGGAGCTGAGCCAGTGAGGGAGCAAGGCCGAGTGGGCCAAAAATGAGAGATGAAGAAAGAGAGGAGTAAATTTCTTTTTTCCTTTTTCTTAAACATATTTCCAACGCAAATTCAAAATGAAAATTCAAATCGATTTAGAATCCGACTTCAAACCAAGCAATTCAAAATAATATGCAACGACATGAATGCACATACATGATTGTTAACCTATATTTGATTTTAATTTAATAAAATTGATTATTTTTCCTATATTTAAATGCCCACAAAAATGCATAACAAATCAATTTTCTCTATTTTAAAAATATGCCAATTTTTAGGGTCTTACAATTCTACCCCCTTAAAATGAATCTTGTCCCCGAGATTCGGATGATGCTTACTCAAACAAATACCGGTATGTTTTCCTCAGATCCTCTTCTCTTTCCCAAGTAGCCTAATCTTCTATATACCGATTCCACTGAACCTTACACATCTTTATAACTCGGCTTCTTGTAACTCTTTCTGCAGTCTCCAAAATCCTTACCGGAAACTCCTCATAAGTGAGACCTTCCTTCACTGTAAGCTCCTCCAACGGTATCTACTCCTCAGGTACACGCAAACACTTCTTTAGTTGAGACACATGGAACACATCGTGCACACCTGACAAACTCTCAGGCAATTTCAACTGATAAGCTACTTCACCACATCTCTCTAAAATCTTGAAAGGTCCGATATACCTTGGTGCTAACTTTTCTTTCATGTTAAACCTTCTAACACTTCTCATAGCTGACACCTTCAAGTAAACATAATCACCTACTTCAAAAACCAATTCTCTTCTTCTAGTGTCGGCATAGCTCTTTTGTCGAGACTGAGCCACTCTCAAGTTATCTCTGATCATCCTAACTTGCTCTTCTGCGTCTCTCAGAACATCTAGTCCAAACACTTGAGTTTCTCCCGTTTGATTCCAAAACAACAGAGTTCTACACTTTCGTCCATACAAAGCTTTGAAAGGTGCCATATTGAGACTTTTCTGATGACTGTTGTTATATGAGAACTCTACATAAGGCAAACTCTTGTCCCAACTTGTACCATACTACAACGCACAAGCTCTCAACATGTCCTCCAATATCTAATTAATTCTCTCAGTTTGCCCATCTGTCTGAGGATGATATGCTGTACTAAAATTCAACTTGGTTCCCAACGAACTATGTACTTGCTGCCAAAAATGAGATGTAAATTGGGTACCTCGATCAGACACAATTTTCTTGGGAACTCCATGTAGACACACTATTCTCTCCATATATAATGCAGCCAATTGGGGACCAGTATAGGTAGTCTTGACCGATAAGAAGTGAGCAACCTTAGTTAACCGATCTACTATTACCCAGATTGAATCATAACCTCTCTGAGTGCGTGGTAACCCAACAATGAAATCCATACCAACTTCTTCCCACTTCTACTCAGGTATCTTCATTGGTTGTAGCAATCCTATAGGTCTTTGATGTTCAGCTTTGACTCTCTAACATGTATCACATAAAGCCACATATTTAGCAACATCTCTCTTCAGTCCGTACCACCAATACTTCTCTTTCAAATCCAAATACATCTTAGTACTCCCAGGATGAATAGAGTAAGCAGACTTATGTGTCTCATGAAGAATTGCCTCTCATATAGCCTTATCCTCAGGCACACATAGTCTCTTCCCAAACCATAGAGTTCCATTGTCATCCATATGCAAACCTGGTGCCTAACCAATCACTATGTTTTCCGCTATCTCTTTCAACTTCGCATCCTATAACCGTCCTTTACGTATTTCTTGCTCCAATTTAGGCTCCAACACCAACTCCACTGCATTAGTGACAAAGCCCAAATTTAGTCGCTTGAATTCAGCACACAACTCACTTGACATTGATGTCACTTGCACCTCATTAGCATAACTCTTCCTGCTAAGAGCATCGGCAACAACATTCGCCTTTCTAGGATGATAGTGTACCTCCAGATCATAATCTTTGATCAACTCTAACCATCAACGCTGTCTTATATTCAGATCTGTCTGAGTGAAAATATACTTCAGACTCTTGTGATCAGTATAAATGTCACTCTTATGCCCATAAGATAGTGCCTCCAAATCTTCAGAGCATGAACCACTGCTGCTAACTCCAAGTCATGTGTAGGATAATTTAACTCATGCTTTCTCAACTGTCGGGAAGCATAAGACACTACTCTGCCTTCTTGCATAAGAACACATCCAAGTCCTTGACAAGATGCATCACAATAGATAAAAAAAACTCTTGTTCAAATCAGGCAAAACCAATACTAGGGCGGTAGTCAACCTCTTCTTCAATTCTTCAAAGTTAGCCTGGCACTTCTCGGACCACACAAACTTGGCATTTTTCTCCAACAAAGCTGTCATAGGCTTGGTAAGTTTAGAGAAACCTTCTATGAACCTTCTATAGTATCTAGCTAATCCCAAGAAACTTCGAATCTCTCCCACATCTGTTGGTCATTTCCAATTCAATACATCTTTCACCTTGCTTGGATCTACTGCGATTCCACCATTAGAGACAACATGTCCTAGGAAAGAAACTTCCTTCAACCAGAATTCACACTTGCTTCGCTTAGCATACAACTTGTGTTCTCTGAGCTTCTGCAAAACCAACCTTAGATGTTCAGCATGCTCTTCTTCTATTTTGAAGAATACCAATATATCATCGATGAATACCACCACAAACTTATCCAAAAACTCCATGAACACCTTATTCATCAAGTACATAAAGTAGGAAGCTGCATTGGTCAAACCAAATGACATAAAAGTGTACTCGTACAAACCATACCTTGTAGTAAAAGCTGTCTTGAGTATGTCAGTTGCACGAATCTTCAATTGATGATAGCCAGAACGAAGGTCAATCTTAGAGAAAACACAAGCACCTCTCAACTGATCAAACAAGTCATCAATTCTAGGCTACGGATACTTGTTCTTGATAGTAACCTCATTGAGTGACCGATAATCAACGCACATCCTCTGAGTACCATCCTTCTTATCAACAAATATAACCCGTGCTCCCCAAGGTGATGAACTAGGATGAATGAAACCTTTCTCTAGTAACTCCTTTATTTGTTTCTTAAGTTCTTCTAGTTCGTTAACTCCCCATTCTATATGGATGCTTAGCTATAGGTGCAGTTCCAGGTAATAATTCAATAATAAACTCAATGTCACGGTCAGGTGGCATACCTGGCAAATCATCGGGGAACACATCTAGAAATTCATCTACCACTGGGTCCTCCTTGTTGCCGCTATCATCAAGCTGGTTCATTGTGGCTGTCAGTTGTGCTTGTATTACAACATCAACACTGATTCTTTCCCCATTCGGTGCGGTCACAACAACTACCTTCTCCTTACACTGAATCACTGCTTGTTGTTGCTTCATCCAGTCCATACCCAGAATCACATCAATACCAAATGCTCTCAACACAATGGGGCTCACTTTAAACTCTACCCCCTTAAGAGTAGACTAGTCGGAAGACAATGATATGAAGCTTGCATACTTCCACTTGGTGAGTTTACTAATATGGGATTTTGCATGGCACATAATGGTTTGCTATGGTTTCTAACAAATGCTTGTGATATGAATGAATGCGAAGCTCCAGAATTGAAAAGAACAGTGGCAGGGGTTGAGTTAACATCAAATGTACCGAGCATGACTTCTGGTTCCACAAGCGCCGTCTCGGTAGACACATGGTTCACCTTTTCTGTATTGGTGCTGGCTTCTGATAACTATTCTATCTTTGGGGGTTGCTAGTTGGGCTTCTCAGGGCAATTATAAGACAGGTGACCCTCTTTACCACAACAAAAACACTTGTTGGGAGTGCTTGGGGCACTAGTCTTCATGGGAGTGTTGTTAGGCGCTCCCTGTCATGGTGTCTGCTGACCACTCTACTACTAAGGATGTTGATTGACATTCTGCTACTGGTTCTAGTTGCGCTGAGGGTACTGGCCATGATTCCACTGATTGGGTGGTCCCTAAAACCTCTGCTAGAAGCCTTGCTGAGGATTGGTGCGCGGACGAGTATTACTTCCAGATGCCTGCCCCTAAAGTTTCCTCTTCTTGGCCTCCATCTCCTTGCGCTTGTTGTCAATAACAATAGCGTGATTCACCAGCGTCTGAAAATTGGGGTATGTATTGGACATAAGCTGGAGTTGTAGACCGTCATACAGACCCTTGAGAAAACAACGTTGCTTATCAGCAACTTCATTTGGAGCATAACGTGACAACTGAGTAAACTTGTCACGGTACTCAGCAACGGACATGGATCCCTGCTTTAGAGCTCTAAACTCCTCCTGCTTGAGCTCTATCAGTCCTTCAAGTATGTGGTAGGATCTGAAATTCTCTCTAAACTCCTGCTAGGTGATAGGAGGAGCATTAGCAGGACGTCCATACTCGAATGACTCCCACCAGTCTTGAGCTTCTCCCTAGAGCTGTCCTAGAGCGTACAACACCTTCTGTTGATCATCACATTATGCTATGTTGAGCTGCTTCTCCACTGCACAAAGCCAATTATCTGCTTCCAGTGGATCAGTGGCATGAGAGAACACCGGGGGACAGCCCTTCAAGAATTCACCACACTTATCACGCGGTGCTCCACCAACGTGTTGGTTCTGCTGATTCTGCACCAACGCTTGCATGAGTTGTGTCTATACTGCCAAAAGTTGCTCAATAGTCGGTGGTGGTGGTAGTGGTGGATGTGGGGGAACACCTCCACGACCTCGGCCTCTTCCTCTTCCAGACATCTGCTATCAAATATTCAAAATTTAGAAATTTCCATGTTAGAATACATTCTAAAAATTTTTTGGACGAGTCTCAACATCAGCAGCTTGGTAAAACAGTCATATTTCGAGTTCAAAAAATCCAAATGAGGCGTACCTTATATGGTTGGAAAGATTAAGAAATTATCTACAACTTTTATTCAGACCACATTCTCAGATTCTGTCGTTAGGTTACTCAAGAATAGGATACAACCGAAACTGTTTCCAGATTCCAGACTGCGCAGAAACTTCATCTTGAGACAGCGATATCTCACAAACCAGATCCGATATGAGGGTAATTCAAGAGGCATTGGAAAAATACTTAAGTCTAGTTATTCCCATAAAAATTTCATAATTTTTGGTAGCGTAGATTTTAATTGTCATTGAGACAAGGACAGACTGCTCCAAAAAATAGATTCCGAAAGAACAAGATATACCAAACCCAACTATTAATTTATTGACCCAAACTTTAATATTCTTAACTATGGAACTTGCAGACATGCCCACAAAGTTCCAGCACACATTACAAAGATCCAACTCACACATAAACATAATAACAAATCAACTAAGCACACCAATGTTCACACCGCACTAATAGACTCGACTAGACTCAACTTAACTCGTTCTACTATCGTTTTATTACATAAAAGGGACTCTAACATCTATGGGCGAGACTTATGGGGAAGCTCCTCATACATCTTTGCAAGTTGAGGCACACCCTTTGTTCATCTATCACCTATCGATGTCTCTTGATGGTTTTCTGCTGTGCCTTCAATTGATCCTCCAGTCGGTGAATCTTTGCCACGGACTCATAGCCAAAGTGTACCATCACATGGGTTGTTGGATCTGTGCCCTGCGGGTCCATCATCACCTATCCCAATTCTGGGTGTTGGTGAGGGAGGAATCAATATTGGTCATTCTTTATATCCTCAAATCGACGACCACGGAGGCCTATGCAAGCTTCAGCAGCTGCATCTTCTATGCTGTCCTCCATGGTAGCACGGTGAGCATGGTGCACATAGTTTGAATCCAGCGGATATGCGTCTTTCTATTCATCCTTGATGGTGAAGCACACCCTGGTCTTCCAATAGGTGTCTTCAAGAGGGTGTGTATGTTCTTCGTAGACGTACTCCACAGCTACATCCCAGTCGCCATAGTAGGGCTGAAGCATGCTCATGAGTCAGTGATGTGAAACGGAGGATTCACATCTCGGCTTATACCACACCTTTGTCGTCCACCCTAGGGGTGGGATCGGCTCATCCTCTTCAACGACGTCTTCCTCATCATCATCGAACAAGTGGACGACCTCGACTTCTTGGGGTTCCTCCTGGACAGGCTCAGGCGTAGGTACGGTGTTGGCGAATCAAATTCTTGTTCCTGGGGTTCCTCCTCCTCAGGCTCTATGGACAAATCATGAGGCAGGTAGTACCCTCTAGTGTTGATGCGGGCAGTCTTACAGGCACGAGGCATCTATAGAATTAGATTTAGTTAGATTAGATTAGAAGCAATAATTTTCATAATAGAATAAGGCAAAAGAAGCATAAAACTTTAGCAAATAACAAGGGTGAGATAGAGAGCATGAAATGAGTAAAGCAAAAGAAGCTAAAACGACCATTGCTAACTAGGCTTGCGTCCTACAGTCAACACAGCTCTAATACCAATCTGTCACACCCAATTTTAAGGATAAAATGGAGTACAAAATCTTATGTGCGCCTAGAGATCAGTCACACACATAAGCTGACAAATTATGAATAATATCATCACAAGTGTTTATTACATCATGAATAAGACAGAGTTATCACATAAATGTAGCGGAAATAGTAAAAAATCTCTCGTAGAAGCTCCATTTCATAGGGACGTCGACTAGTTGACCACAAGTCTAGTAGTCCTCAGGAAAATCATCATACCCATAGCCATCTGTGACCCATCCGAGATTTTTATCCAAATAATGAAAATAAACAAGCGTAAATACATGTCGTACTCAACAAGTGTAACATGGGGTTCATGAGGCTCAAAAGGCTTGACACAGGTTTAACAACATTTAGCTTTTAGTTGTCACAATTTTAGCTTAAGAGTAGCAACAAGTTGTTTCAATTCGCAATGCAAAACACATGATCAAATGTAAACATGAAGAATGAATAGCATAAACAGATAATTCTTAGTGTTTATCTATTCCGTAAATGTTCCAAGGCCGCTCGTGACCATGAGCACGGCTGATATACCAGTTTTACACTCTACAGAGGTTATACACTTTCACTATGAGTCGTGATACCCATATGCCCTAGTTAATTACTCCCAAAACACTTTGAAGGTGAGCAGGCAGGGATCACTATAAAGCCTTTCAAAGATTCATCTAACCAGTTAGGGCCATTAGATTCACTCGGCAAACAGATATAGGAACCCCCCCTATTAAATGGCACAATTCCCTCATGGCTATACACATAAGAGTAGAGGCTGTCCTATACCTGATTCGTCAAGCCATTCTTACACCAATAAAGTTAACCACTAACAAGCTAGTAAAAGTCCTCATACTGAGCTAAAGCCAGAGCCATATAGTCCTCATAGCTGTACTGTAAGTCTCGGATGATCACTTACAGATAAGTCCTTAGGGAGAAGAATCTAAAGCATTTAGAAAGTAGCTAAATACTCTAGCCCCTTGGTTTCAAGTTGCTAAAAAGTCATATTTTAATGTTTATTGCATATACCAGTAGTCAAGTTACAAGATCATGGTTTAATTGAGCAATAGCAAAGCTACCCAATGCATATCCCGCAGGTGACAAGGTAAAAGTTCAATTCTATGAAATTCCTATCAAGGTGACACATGCAACATGAATTTAATGAATGAAAGTGAATAGGAAACAAGGATGATCCCAAGCTATACTTGCCTTGAGCAAAGTACTTTTGCTGGTCCTGCTCATCAAAGTCGTACCCTTGATCTCCCATGAATTGCTCACCGTCTATACTCGATAACACAGCAACATACAAAAATCCAGGAGCAATCATGTAAAGCAAACAATGCTATAGATTAGAACAGTACACCAACAGTATAAAATCAAGATGAAAAGTTTGGAAAATGAATCTACGTCTCGCTATGAACACACAGACGCGAAGATCACAAAAATCAGAGCTAAAACGAAGAAGTTATGAATTAAACAAGATTTCTTTTAGTAAAATGATAGATTAAATCTAATCTCAAATTTTAAAAGTTGAAAATCTACTTAACAGTAGTATAAACATATAGATTACTTAATTATGAACCTAACCCAACTTGAACGGATCAAATCGGAGTTAAAACGAAGATTTTATGGCTAAAACAAGTTGAGTGGCAAAACTGTAAATAACTGAAAATGTATTTTCAATCTAGCCGAACAAAAATACGCTTTCAAAGGAAAGAAACGGAATCTGAAAACACGCTTTGGACTATGGGTTAAGTCTGAAATAATTGTA